>NC_080187.1:4330625-4947500 GCF_030028045.1 Hippopotamus amphibius kiboko
GTCACCTCTGTTTCCAGATCGGGGCCAGCCTGCCCGTGTGTTTTAGAAAGAGATTCATTTTAGTGTCACCTGATCTTAAAAACGTGGTGGTTTTTCCCTCTTTGTATCAATGTAGTTTGAGAGAGACCAGAAGATGATCATCTTTTTCTCGAGTTGCGAGCTGGTGGAGTTCCACTACAACCTCTTCCTCCAGACCCTGCTGAGCGGCGGCGGGGCTCTGGCCCCAGGAGGGCCGCCATCTGCCTCCACGCGGGCAAAATTCCTGCGGCTGCACGGCGACCTGGAGCAGGAGGTGAGCCCGTCCTCCCGGGTCGGCCCTAGCTTCCCCGGGGACCCTGCTGGGCCGGGGCAGGACGTGGCTAAAGTGGGTGACCCAGTGGAGGCCGAAAGGGTTGACAGGGCTGTGTCGACGGGGGGCGAGCTGGGGGGTTGAGGGGGCAGCATTGTTCCCGTTTGCTTTTGCTCCGGGAGCGGGTCTCTTCCACCCGAGAGAGCTCGCAGGCCCAGCTTGGCCTGACTCTACCTCAGCCAGCTGTTAAGGCAACAGAGTACCACTAAGTAGCTGGCACCAGGGAAGGGTTTTGCCTTTTTAGTACCCAGTGTGTAATTAGGGCTTGATGTCTTCAAATTAAGAGCATTAATGGAGCTACATTGTGGCTCCCATATGGTACTGCTGAGCGTGACTGCTGTCATTGTCAACAAGATGCAGCGCTTTCACTCAGAACACTTGGGTCGGGAGAGGACACTGGGTACCAGAGGGGCTGGGGGGCTCAGCGCTGGGGAAGCAGAGGAGAACATTTTCCTGGTCTTAGGCACCGCCCTGCGTTCACCCTCATTCCTCTACTGGTAGGCAGCCCGTCCGTTTAGGCAGTCGAGTGGGTGCAGGATGAGATGGACTCGCTGGAGTTGTGGCAGGAAGGACAAGCAGCCTTGGACGCGGAAGCCATCTTGCCCTAGCTTGGAAAATGAGGAAGCTTGAAAGAAAGCCAGAAATAGGAATAAGGTTTGACTAGAACCACCGTAAAAAAAAAATCAGAACCTTTTTAGGGCTAAAGGAGACATTAAAGGTCACCAAGTCCAGCCCTTCTTTTTTTTTTTTTTTTTTTTTTTTGCTTTGTTTTAATAATTAAGGAAATGGAGACTCAGATAAGTGAAGTTGCTCAAGGTCACTCCTCAAGGACACAGCTTATTTAACACAAGACTGCACAGAATTTCCTGACCGTTCCAGCCTTGGTTGTGTAAACTCTGGCTTTTTACCTTCAGGGTCCCCCGTTCCGTCACTTCTGTTGCTTTCATGATGTAATGCCATTCGTGGGGTTTTGTTTTGTTTTTGTAACTTAGTTTACTGACATCCTAGGTCTGTTTTCTCTGGAGCCATTCTGCAGGGTAGGTGTGAGATGAGAAGGGAGCTGGACGTGGACTCAGAAGGATCTTGGGATTTGGAAAGGTCAACAGAAGGTTCCGTAGTGAGGTCATTTCAGACTGTGCATGTGCCACGGTGACAGGGCAGTAACGGGCAGGGTGTTTACAGCCGTGCACTCTGGTCCCGACTCGGCCACTCACTGGCTGTGTGACCTCAGGAAAGCATGTAACCTCTCTGTGCCTTAGCATCCAGGCCTCTAACGTGGAGAGAACAGTCGTACGCACCTCCTGGGCTTGTTGTGACGATTCACTGACTGAGTTAACGCAGATCCAGTGCTCAGTACAGGGCCTGATGCACAGCGAGCCCTCAGTAAATGTCAGGTGCCATCATTGTTTCTTTTCCAGGAATTGTGTTTTTTTTCATTGTTTAACAATTGTTAGTATTTTACTTGTCTTGTTTATGACGTGTTTAGCCCTCACACCCTCCGTATGAGATGGGTAGGAGGTGTCAGGGAGAATCTCTGTATTTCACTTTCTAAGTATTGGTGCAGTGTCTTGTCGAGGGAGACTAAGCTAAAACCGTCCCCGTCATGTCTTCCTGGCTTGTTCCCCTGCCCTCTGCTCCACGTGACCTTCGTGTGGTCTCCCTGAGTGACCGACGTGACCCTAACCAAGTGTAAGAGCGTCAGGAGCTGCCATCTGCAGAAGCTGCCTCCTGGTGGCTGTGACGGAGGCTTGGGGGTTTGGGGGTTGTGGTCCTGACCCTGAATCGGAACCCCGCGCGTGCGGGCTGCAGGATGTTTCCCAGGCTCGTATGAACTTTTCTGATTTTTTTCTGATGTTGACTCTGCGGTGCAGCCATGGACTCGCTGAGTTCAGATCTCAGCTCAGCCCTGTATTAACGGTGTGTGCACGTGCCTTGGGCACATTACTTACCCTCTCTGGGCCTCAGTTGCTTCCTCTGGAAATGGGGGTGGTGACAGTACCTGCTCATCGGGTTGCTGTGAGGATCGGATACGTTCAGACACGTAAAGCGCGGGCCCGCGTCTGGTACCTGGTACACTCAGTGCATGCTGGTGGCCACTGCCCGCTGTGCTCAGTGAGGTGCAGCCTGGGGTCCAGCCACGAGGCGGAGCGTGTGCCCACGAGAGGCTGGATGCGGGACGCTTCGTGCCAGGAGGAAAGAGACGTCACTTCTTTCTTTTCTCCACATCTTTAGTGACTCGGATGTATTTCCTTTTTTTGTTGCTGACGGATGGACACGGCCACGTTTCAACTGCTGGCAACACTGTGGCTTAAACACACCCCCAGTGTGCCCCCTGCAAGTTCACACCCAAGGCCTTTTGGTCCAGCAAGTCTGCCTTGAGGAATTTACCCCAAGGGAGTAATGAAGCATGAGCACAGCGGCTTCCCTGCAGACCTGTTTATCACAGCGTTGTCCGACGGTGAACAGTGCAGATGACCTTGGTTGCCAGGAGTGGGGTGCTGGTCCCCTGGGGGGGTGGGGGGCGCCCATTCAGGCGAACAGGGTGCAGTGACGGGAGACAGGGAGGTTTCGGGGTGTTTATTGGCATGAAAAGACGTTCACGTTCGGTTGATGTATGATACGAGCATGTTAGTAGCATAAGAACCATGATGCCAATTTTTCAAAAGCCACACATTTGGTTATGTTTTGCATACAAAGGGGCTCGGGAAGCCTCAAGGTGTTGCCAGTGGTGGTGGTTTGTTTTGAGTGGTAGGATGATTTAATTTGCTTCCTTTGACTTAAAATATAATTTTTCTACAGTTAAAATATATGACCTTTATAATTTTAAAATCTTTTTAAAAATCATTTTTTAAAAAATTGCCGCATGACGAAGGTTTGTTGTTCTTCGCCCTCTAGACCACCTGTAGAAAAGGTGTGAGGGTGAATTCCTAGTTGGGAGCCCTGAGTGCAGGAACGTGCGGCCCTCGGCCCCCCTTGCTCTCGGTGTTGGCCGTTTCTGGAAGGGATGGCCCCTCCCCCCACCGTGCCTTCACGAAGCCTGCTGCCCTCAAAGCTTGTGATTTGCCGCAGTCCCGGAAGCCTCATCCTGTAGGTACAGGGTCATGTTGGAGGATGTGAAGAATCTGCTTCTTCCTCTTCCTTGGCAAAATCTGTCTCTCTGTACCTAAGAATAGTTACGGCAGTAGCACATTGGGAGAGTTGTGAGAATCTAAGCCTACCTTGCTGGACTTGATCTCAGAGTTATAAAGGCCCTATTTTTCCTTGTTTTTGTAGGAAAGAACAGCTGTGTTTCAAGAATTCTCCCATTCCAAATCAGGCGTTCTTCTCTGCACGGTATGTATCCTTCTGTGCTCTGTGGGAAGGTTGAAAGTTGTTGTGATGGTGGTTGCAGTTTCTGTCTCTTGACCATTTGCCTTGGGGTCATCGGCCCCACAGGGAGCAGGAATTCCGGGGGCTGCTTGGTGTGGCTGGTCTCTTTGCACTTCTGGTGCATCACCTGACTGCCACAGATAGCGGGCTGCCAGCGCGCAGAAGACTTGGCGATTTGCTCACTAATAGTGGCAGCTGTTGGTCTGAAAACGTGTGAATCTTGGCGATTTCTGTCCACCAAGAACTTGTAAATTACAGCTATCGGGAGTAATTAGAGCTGAGAAAGTCTTTTCACAACAGAATCACTCTACTTGCCTCTGCTCACCTTTTCTTAAAGGAAAATCGATGCGCTCGGACAGGCTTTATGTGCTGTTGTCTAGAACTGTCATTTGCCCTGCAGTTTCCAGGGCCAGTTCATTCGACCTCAGTCTCCGCAATGGTGGGCAGCCGCTGCCTCCAGCACCGCCCTGACCTTTTCCACGCACGTCTCTTATGCTCTTTCAAGATTGAAAACTCACACCTTCAGTGTCCCCGCTTCTCTGGGGACTCACTTCACCAAAGTTGCTGCTCGCTTCCAAGATTAAAATGCCTGCCCTGTTTGTGCCTTCTCGGAAGATGTAACTTAATCCCCAACTGGTTATTTGAGAAATCCCTATACATACAGTTATGAAATCGCACTGTCAATTTAGTAATCCTGTGAACAAGTGCTAGGCAGAAGCAAAGACATTCAGCTGCATGAATGCCTGCCTAGGCCTCGTTTAATACAGTTACTTTTTAAGGAACTCTTGGTCTCTAGTTTTGAAGGTAATAGCGATTGTTTTCTTTCTAAGTGGAGAGTTTGTGAGCGAGTGCAGCTGTGTGTCTTGTGTGTATATACACATGCTCCTCTACAAGACGGCCAGCCCCGTGACCTGCCGATTCTAACGTGTGTGTGGTGAACAGTGGTTCCGCCAGCTCTGGTCCTTCAGGTCTGAGAGCAGCTACTGCTGGAATCCTTGCCTCCGAAGGAGACCTGACTCCAGCCAAGTAGGCCTTCTCTTTATGAAGCCCATCAAGTCAGATGCCTGTGTTTGCTCTAACCGTCTTCACATGCCTGGTCTAAAGTGAAGATGAGTGCAGGTAATCTACTTGATAAAAAAAATTTGTCAGAAATCCGATGTCCAGGACACTTCTGGAGTCTCCTCTGTCCCCACTTTCCCCCTTACCCCCTGTCCTTGAATGTGTCATTCTTGCTTTTCCTGGCCTTGGGGCCCTGGTACGTGAGTTCCCTTAGCCTGGGACACACCACCCTGACTTGGACTAACCCCTTCTTAGGTCTCAGCTTTAAGGTCATTTTTTCAGGAAACAGAAGCCCCCGTTCTTCCCTGTGAGGCACTCCCTGCGGGCCCTGTGTTTCCTTATAACGCTCCTCACAACTGGTCGAGGTGTCTTCCCACTAGACCGCGAGCTCAGGACGACAGGGGCTGAGTTCTGTTTGCGGTCCCGTCCCAGCGCCTGGCCCGGGGCAGTGTGCAGTAGGCGCCCAGTATTTGTGGGTTAGATGGGGGGCCCGTTGGGGCTCATGTTGAGAACCACTGATGGAAGTCTTCTTCTGAAGGCTGAGGCTGAGGTTCATGTGCTTGCTCATTGAGGGATGCGACTCAGCCATGACAGAGAACGAAACGATGCCATGTGCAGCGACACGGGGGGACCTGGGGATGATCCTCCTAAGTGGAGGAAGCCAGACAGAGAAAGACAAATATCGCGTATCACCTGTGTGTGGAATCTAAAATAGGACACAAATGAGCTTGTTTACAAAACAGAAACAGACTCACAGACATAAACAACAAACGTACGGTTACAGAAAGGGAATGGGGGAGGGATAAATTAGGAGCTTGGGATTAGCAGATGCAGATACTATATATAAAATCGAGAAACAGCAGGGTCCTACTGCACAGCACGGGGAACCATATTCAGTTTCCTGTAATAAGTCATAATGGGAAAGAACATGAAAAGGAGTATATGTGTATGTATAGATACGTGTGTATCTGTATATACAAACTGAATCACTTTGCCATACGCCAGAAACTAACACAGCATTGTAAATCAACTAAACTTCCATAAGAAAAAATAAAGAAAATAAAAAAGAAGTCCGTTTTACCCGTGGGATGCTCTCAGACATTCTGATGAAGGATTGTTTGTGACATTAAAAAAGAAAGGGCTCATTGGGAATAAGTTTACTTTCTCATATGTATATGGTGTTACCTGAAGAGTGAGGGTCACAGGTCCCCTGTATTAAAACGGAAGGCAGCAGGAACCCACGTGTTGGCGTTTGGGTTAGGACCGGAACAAAATGCTTTATCTTTGACCCTTAAGGTGCTAGATTGGTCCCTGGTGGGAAATTGTCACGTCTCCTTGGGCAAATGCTACCATGTTTTTACAGACATGGGTGCACCCTAAATCTCAAAGAAAACTCCAGGGATTTGAAGTTCAGTTTTTTGGTTTTGTTTTTTCAGTAGTTCTGCAGCAGAAAAGATCCTTTTCTGACATGGGATTCCTGGTGGGGTCAGAAGCCCACGGTTACTGCCCTTGCTCTGTCTGTCTGCTGCCTGCAGGCAGGGGATGTCAGCTGTATGAAAAGCACCGCCGACTCGCCACCCCGCGCCCCTGTCCCCGCCAGTCCCGGTGCCGCCTGGAAAGCCAGCTCTCGTTGCCGTCATCCGATTCCTCTACGCCCCTGGGTGTGCGTTCATTTGCTGGTCTAGGTCACATCCAGTGTGCCGAGCCTCTGACGGTCTCATCGTTTCTTTATTCTGCTTTAGGAAATTACTGGAAAAGAGCTGGGTGGGGGCTCCGTTTGCTCCATTTCTAAGCCAGAGTACGAGCCCAGGGTCCCCGGTGGTGAGAAGGTCTTCATTCCTGCCCAGTCTTCATTCCACGTCTGCCGTGTTTGTCTGCCGTCGCTGGAAGCTTGGGGCGTCTGAGACGGCTGGCCGTGGTAGATGGGGCCTGGGTCGGGGAGATGCTGTCACTGTGTCCTTTTCAGCAGCCTGTTGCTTGCCAGGCTCTGGAAGCTCGGGGTGGGGGGGGGGGGCCTCCTGGGTGTCAGTGCACAGTGGGGCCGCGGCAGGATGAGGCAGACGGAGGACTCGCTTCTCGGGTAAAGGGGACTTTCCTCCGTACTGTATCTTTGCCGTTTTGATTTATCATCCCAAGATTCTTTTGACGAGGCTGGAAGACTGTCTTGTGTGAGAAGTTGGGAATTGCAGCGTAACTCACTAACGCTCACAGTTCCGCTCTTTCCTTTACTTCTAGAAAAATCCCTCCCCTGACCCCGTTTTCCTCCCCTCTACCTTTTCTGTTGTGAAGAAAGTTAAGGGTGTGTGTGTGTGTGTTTCCTTTCATCTTAATTATAAACATATTAAAAACAAGGACCTTCTTAATTACACGCAGTCTATCGGGACCTGATGCGTGACTATGTATGTGGGTTCTCAGCACATGTGCGACCACGGTGACATGCAGTCTGGGCGGAGGTAAAAAAGTAGTCAGGGAGGGGAGACCAGTCTGGGAGAGAGAAGTCCTTATATATTTGAAATGTAATTTTGTGTCCTCTAGAAAACTGGCTCTAAGAAGACCCCAAATTAAGGAGGGAGCAGGTATGAGCAGGGAGTCATTTGAAAGTTCAAAGCCCACTTTCCCCAATGGAATTAAGAATTCACAAGAACCAGATATAAGAGATTAGATTACCTACACATATTTTCTCTGGCTTACAGTGCAGCCCTCACCCTAAGCCAGAGGTATTTAACACCACTGTTAAGTTGAGGGGTTGGGGAGGAGAAACCCCACCGGGTGACTAGAGTGTGGCGTTTGCAGGCTCCCTCTGGTTTTAGGGCTGACGTGTGGCCCTTCCTGGTTGTCCCTGGTTGTACGCAGTGCTGTGGCCTTTTCCCAGCAGGGAGAGGCACTTTCTGCTCCACCCGTATCCACTGCCTGAGTATCCCTTGGAATGTTTTGTGGTTGTCCACACGTGCCTTCTTTTTCAGAAGATATCTAAAGCACCTGTGTTGCTCTCTTCCACCATCTCTCTCTCTCTTTTTCTGTTTTTTTTTTTTTTTTTTTTTTTTTTCGCTTGAAGCACACTGTTAGGTCTGTGTGGTTCTGAATTTCCTCTCGGGGAATTTCTGCCTTGCCAGGCAGCCAGGAGACAAAGGAGGGGAGCTGTAAGGGTCCCAAGAATTTCTCTTCACCACCCCCCGAAGAAGTGGAGACTTTCTCGGTTTTCTCTGGGGTGTGCTTTTTGGGCGAAGTTTATCTTCTCTGCTCGTATTTCACTCGTGTTAATGGCAAGATCATTTGGAGATGGTTGGCTGTTGACTCAGTTACGCTAACTCATGTTGCCAGCTTTTGGCGGCTCCAGCCAAGATCTCGCGCCTCTGACAGCTTCTGCGCTCTCTCCTTCCCCTCTGATTACGCAGCCCAATCTGTCACCCGGACGACGGGGGCCTGTACCCCGCTGATGGCTTTCCACACACGGCAGTAATGACTTCTGGCAGGCCGGGAAGGCGGCAGAGGCGAATTTGCTGCGTCCCTTGCTCAGAGAGCCGCAGGCCCCCTCTCCCTGTTAGTAAAAGCACTTTGTGAGGTTCTTGGGTAAATAAATGAGTCATTTTAATCCAACTGACAGGCTGGCACCTGAGCAAGCTGCCTTCCATCTGTACCCCTCGGTCTCGTGGAGCCAGTTGTCAGGCCCACGGCCTTCAAGGCCTCACCGGCGAGTGTCTTTCAGAACTGACTTGAGTGATTTTTTCGCTGTAATTAGGTTGAAGGAATACTGTTGGGTTGGATCTGAGTTCTGAGGGTGGGCAGAGGACCGAAGCCTTTGCTGCGTCTTGTGTGGGTCAGTTTCCTGTGGCTCTGGTGCTTGCTGTCAGTGCCCAGGAACATGGAGCCGTGTCCCGCTCCTCCGTGGGCCTCTGCCCGGGTTGGGGGGGGGGGTGGGGTGGGGAGGAGAGCAGAGAGGCTTTTAAATCCCACCTCGTTGCCTCCGTCCAATTCTTTCTTCGTCACGAACTAGAACACTCGGATTTACAATTCTCAAGACACTTTTCGCACCCACTATCTCATTGGATCGTCACAGCAACCTTGGGAGATAAAGAAATTGTAGCCATTTTCCTAGGTGGACACACTGAGGCTCAGAGAGCAGAGTTGACTTGCCCGGACTGGATGGCTGCTAAAGTGGTCCTGATGTCCGGTCCTCCCTGTTCCTGTACCAGGAAGATTGTTCCTCTCTCCCACCCTCAGGGTAGCCTCGGCCGAGACCGGAAAGAGGTGCTTAAGGAAGTAGCTGGGTTAAGTCTGAGCAGTGGCTGGCTGTGACTCCACCCCAACGCCGGACGTCGTGGGAGACCTGGTATCCTGATCTGGGTCACCCAGCCCAGGTGGGAGAGAACCGTGAGAGCCCCGATGGCGGCAGCGGCGGCTGTGCCTCCTGCCTCGCTGTCTCAGCGAGTTTGTACTCAGAGTGGCTTTCCTGAACACCATAGGCTATTTTAGAGATTCATCTGTGCTTCTTAGTTGGATTTACTAAACCGACGAGTGTTAAATTTTTTACAAAGCTTGTCTGTAAAGCTCAGACAGTCCCTTGTCTACATACCTCTCCCACTGCAGAGCACTTAAATGAAATAAATCGTTTCTTAACGAGAGCTTTGCAGATTTAAACACCCATCAGTTTCTCTGAGACAGGGACTGTGGTTAGTGTGGAGAACGCTCCAAACTGTGTTCTCAGAGGCATCGGCTCTGGAACACCCACCTTCAGCTTTCAGGGCACCTGGAAGCTGTTGGAAAACACTTTGGGGGTGGTTGACACATTTTTAATACGTGAAACGTCTACTTAACACTTATAAATGCAGCCTCTAGCCACTGTTCAAAGGAGACCCGCAAATCCCAGGTGGGATTTAAACAGTGAAGGCAGACCAACCCTGACCTGCCCACGGTGGTCCTCGTGGGTGACTTAGATGATGGTGGGACAGTGTCTTCCTCGGGTCCTGCCTCTGACCCTGGAGGATAAGGGTATGCTTGTTTTGAAGTGCTTCTTACAGACTTTGCATAGGATTTTTTTTTTAAGCCTTATACACATATAAATTCTTAGTGATACTGAAAAGTGAGGGGAGAGGAGGAAGAGCCGTCCTTTATAGAAGGATGCCAGTTATAAAAATGGAAGGAATGATAGGCTTAGAAAGCCATCATTTTGTAGCCATCAGAGTAACAGCCGATGCATACAAGCAGCATTGATGGTAAAACCACTGGGCAAAAGGCTCTGGGAAACGGCCTCAGAGTTTCCCTCCTGAGGTTACTCACTCATGACAGAGGAGAAAGGTACTTCCACAAGGGAGTGAGATGGTGGATGCCACCTGCTCTGGTGACCGAGCACAGCATCCCCAGCACAGGACAGATGCCCTGCCTGTCTCATGAGGTCACGTGCTAGGCGGTACACCCCACCCCAATGTTGTCATTCTGCCAGACACTCCCCCTGAACCTTATCACGAGGGGACAGAAACATCCAGGTTCTGGGATGTTCCTCAAGACACCTGGGCTCTTCAAAAAATGATTGTTATTAAAAAATAATAAGTAAATGTTAAGGGCAGAGATGCCATTTTAGATTAAGGCTAGAGGGCTGTAATAGAAATAGAATGCAATGATCTAGGCTTCAGTCCTGGGTTAGGAAAGGAAAACAGCTATAAAAATCGTCTTAGGTACAATTGGCAAAATTTGAATTGGACTGATTATTAGAAGAAAACTTATTTAATATGCAGTTTCTTAGGTGGGACAACGGTGTTGTGGTTATGTAAAAGAATGCCCTTTTACTTAGGAGACACGCTGAAGTACTTGGGGGCAAAATGTCGTGATGCTTGCATCTTCCTTTGCCGTGATTCAGAGATGTGTGCAGGACAAAGCAGGTGTGCCAGACTTTAGCCATTGGTGAATGGAGATGAAGGCGTGACAGGTGCTCTTTGTACTGTCCCTCCAGTTTTTCGGTAGGCCTGAATTCTTCTAAATGAAAAGGGCGGGGGCCGGGGGGGCGTGGTGATATGCATTTGTTGTCAGAAGAGAAACAAAGCAAGCAACACAGGAAACTGCAGAGACAAAAGTAAAAATCTCCCCCAGATCCCTCTACCTCGAGATAACCACAGTTGACAGTTTTGGTGAACCTCCTTCCAGGTGTTAGTTCTCCGTTTATGGATCCACCTGGCCATTTATCCGTCTGTCTACTTAATGTCTTCCGGCTTTGTTACCCTCCCTTTTTTCCTGGAGTTTTTGATGGAGGAAAGAGCGTTCATCCTGGAGAGTGCTCCACGTCCTGGGTGTGGCTGACTGTGTCCTTGTGGTGCTGTTGACCTCGTCCCTCTCTCCCCACCGTCGGTCTGGACACTCGTTTAGATTCCAGTTCTAGGGTTTTGTTTTTGTTTTTGTTTTGACAAGAATATGTCATAGGTGATACTCTGTCCTTCCTATTGCATGACAGCTGGTGATCTTACTTTTCAGTTGTGTTGAAACATGCTCTCAGGATCCAAACTATAAAGGCCCATTAAAGGAAGTCCAACTTCCATCCTCGTCCCCTGCCCCCACTCTCTTCCTTCCCCTCTAGGTCACTATTTTTGTAAGCTTTGGGGTTTTTTCCTCTGTTATTTTCTTTTTGAAATATGAGCAAGTATATGTGTATTTCCCCCATTTCTTACACAAAAGCATACTATTCACTCAAAACATAGCCTAGATAGTCTGCACATCAGTACATGGGAGCCTCCGTTCCTTGTGTGGCTCTGTAAACTCTGTTCTGTGGGGTGGATATTGCCGTGTTTTATCCCCCTGTCTCCTGCTAGACACTGGGGTTATTACCGGACCTGCAATTATAACTAGTGCAGAAATGAATAGCCTTGTGCGTAGATTATTTTAAATTTTTGCCAGTGTACCTTTGGGATGGACTTCCTGAAGGGGGATAGCTCTGGGTCAAAGGGCAAGTGCCTGTGTGCCTTTGCTGGTGACGCGCACCCCCCCGCCGCAGGGGCTGGGTTATTTTGCATCCCCATCAGCGGCATATGAGGGACACAGCATCTTTTCTGACGGTGGAACCGTGTGACGTAGCATGGTCTGGGAAAGGTAAAGCAGAGCTGGATTTAAGGGCGGCCTCTGCCTCTTAGCTGTGTGTCCCTGGACACGTTCCTTAATCTCTCTGAATCTGGGTTTCCTCCCTGTCAGATGGGAGCAATGGTTGTTTGAGGCGTTATTTTGATGGTGAGTCCGGATAACGCAGGTAAGACGCTCGCCACTGTGCCTGGTGTGTAGTGAGTGCTCAGTACCTGTTGGCTGGGGCTACCCTTGGTGTGGCTTGCGCTTGGAGGTAAATGCCAGGTGTACATTTATTGCCAAAGACTGGAAGATTCCCTTTTCCTAGTGCCTCTGCCAGAATGGCCAGAAACCAGAGAGCAGAGTCTTTGCTCTTGAGATGGCGACCAGCTGAAAAGAAAGATAATAATAATATTCGTCTCCACTGCTTTTACACTTGCTGTCTGGCTGAGACTGTCTGATGATAACTTATTCCAGTTCTCGGGCCTGCGTGCAGGTGACGTTCTTTTAGTGAAGTGGGCTGTGGCCGCCTCACCTGCGGGTTCTGTATAAGTTGCCCCTAAATTGGAATTTTACCCACAGGTGGACATCAGTGGGTTCCCGAAGTGGTCACGTTCCTGGGGGCAGGGGTGAGTCCTTGGCCAGGGCGGGGGTTGAACCCTCAGAGTTTGCATCGGGTCATCAGATGGGTCCATGACCCCAGAAAGGTCGAGAAACTCCATGCTAAGCCGTGTTCTTTTCTGTTTTGAAGGACGTTGCAGCGCGGGGCTTAGATCTCCCTCAGGTCACGTGGATCGTCCAGGTAATGTTCTTAGCTCTTACGCTGGGAGCTTGTGCCCGGGTTATGTGATCACGAGTAGATGCGCTGGCTTTAAGGACAGTGATTATTATTACCCTCTTGGCTGTTGCCTGGTCACCAGACAGCAACCGGCCCGATCTGTACAATTCTCCTGACGTCTTTCCTGAACCCAGCCCACCCAACCACTGCAGCACAGCCTCCAGACAGTGCGGCCACAGGAGGGAGGGAGGGACAGGCCCCCCGGCTCACAGACTATGCATGTCACACACAGGGTTTCAGCAGCCTGAAAATAACAGGGATTACCTGGGCCCCTGGGAGGCCTCATTGTGCCCAGAAGGCGATGGCTCAGCGGTCCTGAGAGCTGTGTCCGTGCACACTGACCTGCAGGGGGCAATTAAGGCCCTGACAGCATCTTACACATACCTCTAGCCTTAGACGCTTTGCCAGAGGGTACAGGTATGAGCACTAGAGTCTAGTGGTTTTAGTTTGTTTTTTCTTTTCGTTAGTCTGCAGAGTGGTATTTTTAAGCCCTTCTATATGAGGGGCCAGGGGACATGGGCCCTGTTTACGTGAGTCATGGTTTATTCACATTTTAGTGGAATTGCATGCCTGTCACTGGCTAGGAAATCTCTGCTCACCGCACATGCTGACTTTGCGACTAGAGGCACTGCATCTTTCCTGCTGGCCATGGAGCAGATTCGAAATAGGAAGGCGAGGATGATTTTAATGTGAGGGAGGCCAGACACACAAAATTGATTATTGAGGGTTGTCTTACAGTTGTGGGTATTGATTAGTCTAATATACCTGGCCTCCCATCATATTCACCTTGGCCCTCTGGTCTTTGATTCGTGTAGCAGCAGAGAAAGAAAGGGCAGAACGAGTACGTGGTCAGTTAGTGTCAATGACGACCACGTTATTGCCGTGGAGTACGTCCATTCTTCTGAGTTGGAGCGTTGGCCCCTCTCCCGGGTCAGGATTGCTGTCCGTGGGGGCAGAGGCATGTCCCTGCAGGAAGGGACCCCGCCTCTCAGCTGGCCTGCAGCGCCGCTCCGTTGGGACTGGGTGGCCTGCAGCGAGGCGGTGGGGACCCAATTCCTCTGTGCCCTGTGCGGTGTCTTCCGTGGCCTCAGCCCCGCTGCTCTGTCTGCTGAGGAAGTAGGCCAAGGTCGTGCAGCCGTCCTGTGGAAGTTTGCCCCCACCTGCCTACATTCTCACCTTGCCCAGTCACCTCAGTGAAAAGATGCAAATAGGAAAATGAAGAGACCTGTGGAGAAGTGAAATTAAAAAGGAGATATTGGGACGAGAAGATGTCTCGTTTATCTGAAACTTGGCCACTGTTCCCGTTGGCGTGTCAGAGCCTTGTTATTTCCAGTGAAGCCAGGAGTTTCAGGGTTGAGTGACTTCTCCTTGTGATTGTGGCAGGGTAACCATAGCACCAGGATTTAATTCTTGGGATACCTGGAGGCAGGTGAGGGGTATTGCACTTCCAATTAATGGCAATCCCTTGATCTGTGAATGCCTTCTTTTTTGCTACCCTTTTTAGTACAACGCTCCGTCCTCACCTGCTGAATACATCCACCGGATTGGGAGAACCGCCCGGATTGGCTGCCGTGGGAGCAGCCTGCTCATTTTGGCTCCTTCGGAGGCAGAATATGTCAACTCGTTGGCTTCTCACAAAATCAAGTGAGTCAGAAACCTGAGCCGGGTTTCGGCTGATCTCACCTAATTAACTTTCTGTCGCTTCTTACAGTCGATGGGCCTTGTAAGCTGATGAAGAGCCATTAACCCTTGTGATCCCTAAATGAGCCCCAGAATAGCCAGTGGCAAAGACTGAAACCCTTAGTGCCATCAGCACGTGACGGTGCTCTCTGCGCTGCCACTCCAAGGCGGAGAGTGAGTCGTTGTGCGCTTTCTTCCAGGTGGAGGCCTGTGCGGCGTTGCTCCTGCTGCGAAATCAGGGAGCACCACCCTCCCGGCCGGCTTCTCCAGGCCCTCTCGCAGTCACCACTTTTGCTTCTTGCAGTTAATTAATGTTTCGGACCTTTAACGTTGATCTCTCTTTAAAAAAAACAATGCCTTTGACTCATCACACCACTCCCCGCCCCCAGGAGAGTAAAGCGAGGGAAGAAACGGTTAGGGGAGGCCAATTATGCACTGCATGTTTGCGGCCAAGGCTGTCCAGCTGCCGCCTTGTATGTGCCCGGTCAGATGGCAGCCCTCCCATCCCCCAGCGTCAAGCCCCCAGTTCCAGCCCCGGATCAGGGACTCCACGGGGCTCAGCAGCATGGACCCTTCGTCAGGGCTTCCATCAAACCCCAGTCTCCCTGAGGAAGGACAGAGAAAGCAAAGTTAGGACAGCGGCTCGAGCTGGCCAGGGTGATCATAATGAAAGCAGAGCATTCACCTGGGCCACGGAAATGAGTTTGTTTTGTCACGTTTCCCATAAAATCTAAAGTAACAGGCTCTAAAAATGGGCTTCTAAAGGCATGCGGTTTTCCACACTGATCTCCTTTCACGAATTTCTTCTGCTCAAAGCACAGTGGTGCATAGAATGTTTTTGGAATCGTAGGAAGAGCCATGTGACACCCAAGTTGGTGTCACAGTCCACGCCGGGCGCAGGAGCAGCCCAACTGCTCAGAAGCTGTGCGGTGACGCTGGCGCACAGCGCAGCAAATGGGGGGGTTGGGGCTCGTTTCTGGGTGCTTTTCTTTGCCCAGCCTGTGTTTTATGTAAAGCATCCAGCAGAAACTGCAAGACGTTTTCCCCCGAAGTGCAGAGCTGGGAAAAGCATCGCCTTCTATATGTGAACCGACGTGTCCAGGCCAACGGTGTGGGGGCCTGGCTTGGGGCGCCTGGGGACGGGGTGCAGGCTGCCAGCTTGGAGGGAGAGCTGTGGGTGGCTGTCCCCATGGTAGCCACCCTGCTTCCCACCCCGCACGATTCTCCCCTCCCCCAGTCAGGCTCACAACCCTCTCAGCACTCTTTCACGGTTGCTGCTGTGACCGTTGTGGGATGCAGCTTTCTCAGGAGACGTGCTTCACACCCCTCAGTGCTGGGGGAGGCAGGGACTCACTCCCGATGAATCTGATCATTTCAAGAGGGTCAAAATGAAGACGGCGTGGGGTTTTCCTTTTACTTATTTTTCTCATCTTGATACAGCCTGTCAGTTGAAAGAGTGGTTTTTGTTTCTTTTAGGGAGATGTGCGTCTTTTCTTCCTCATAAGAGAAAATCTTATGTCCATCAGTCAGTCACGTTTCCCCAGGAGCTTCATCTCCAGCTGGATTCTGAGTTCCGGAAGCTGGAGGCCAGTTCAGACTTCTCTTTGCGGCCCTTTCAGAGTCTAGGTGGCCCCTGATCAGGCAGTTATACTCCAGAGATACAGGGACTTGAAATGAAAACCCTTCCTGGCGCTGTGGCTCTTTTCCGCTGTCCTGAGGAGTCAGGTACCTGTGGAAGGTGTGCTCCGAGGTGTGTTGTCCCACAAGAGGAGGGACTCACGGCACCTCGACAGCCTCTCTCTGGCTCCGCGGCTCCCTCTTCCTCCCGTTCTAGACCCACAAGCTCATGTTCTCCCGTTCTTCCCCGTCAGCAACTCTCTGGTTGGCTTCTTGTGCTTGTTCGCTGTGATATGATCTCCTCAGAGAGACAGGTGCTGACAGTTTTGAAGTCCAAGGGTGATGGTCCAGCACAGAGTCGTCAGCATAGGGGCCTCTCTTCATTGTTCTCGAATAAATGCCTTGCAGTTGATTGCTATGGAAGGGTCAAGTGTAAGCCTGAAATTGAAAAAGGGAAAATAATAATGAGCACCAACATGAATCGTTGGTGAGCCAGGTGTACTCTAAAGGTACAAAAAGGATAGTCCTCCTCTGTGATGATCTTGTCTGGAAGTAGAGCCCACAGCATTTGTGGGAAATTCAACACAAGGTTCACATTCAGGAGGGAGCTCAGTGATGCCGGGACCTTGGAGAGGAAGTTCAGAAGGATGAAGACAGGGAAATACCACAAGGAAGAGATTTGGGTCTTATGTGCTGTAAGAACGTTCTTACAGGGGGTGGTATAGAGGTGTAAGAACATTCACTTAAGGGGCAGGGACTTCTGTAGGAGTCCAGCTTCGCTGATTTCTGCCCTGAAAATTCACCTATTGAAGTGCCTGGTCCTGAACCACTGGCTGCTTCTTGGGTGAGACGAAATTGACCCGAGTGATGATCAGATCTGTCACCTGCGGTCCTGCCGTGCATTACACTTGCTGATTTCTGTCTGCGGAAGGGCTGTGTGTGGGGAATCTGTATGTAGGCTGTTTCTTTGACTTAATACAAAAAATTAAATCTAATCACTAATTTCAGAGTGTCTTAGAAAGGGGCAGATTTTTGGAATCCAAAAGGTACACGTCTAAATATTCAAAAAAAAAAAAGGAGGAAGAAGTCTGTGCATGTTTGGTGCCTAAGAACCTGAGAGCCAGGTGGCAGGAGGCAGGGATGGCTGATGAATTGCAGGGAAGATTCAGGAAGGCAGGCGGAGGCTCTCAGCAGCAAGGCCATCACAGCAAATGGCCGCCCGCCTCCACACCCAGCACTGCGGGGAGCGCCCCGGCAATCAGATTTAGCAGACGGGGCGAGAGATAGGTGCCCTGGGCCACGCCGCCTCTGTCTAAGTGCCCAGAACTTTGTCTCTGCATCCTTTTGACTTCTTGGTACTTGCCAACTTCTTCACTTTTCCCCACTTCTCCTTTAAATGTGTTTCTAATGAAAGTCATCCCTGGTTTATTAAAATGTAAATGCTTCCTCACAATGTGTATTTCTTAGATCAGGCATAAGACAGTTCCTTGAATTTATGTAGCCCTCTCTCTTCATAGTAAGGTGGGGTGATTCAGGTTTGTTGATAGAACCATAGATAAGCAGAACAGATTGGCTTTGTTCCTCAGAAGCAGTGATTTCTTAGACGAGGAGGAGGCTCTTTTAAACTGTACATCACTCCAGTTGTGTCCCAGCTCCTGTTCACTTAGGGTGAACGGTCCCCCAGCATTGTCGCATGGATATACACAGCGTACGAGCCGCGCCCTGGCTGCAGGTCAGCACTGCCGTGCATCTGCGAAGACCGTGCCTTTCTGCGGCACATCGAGTTCTTTGTATCCCTGGCAGTGAATGGCATTCTGTTTATTTCCTTTCTCCCCACTTCAGGATCTGACCCCCAAGTCTTACATTGCTTTTACATTTGTATTTCTTCTTTTTTTTTTCCTTAAGAACAAAAGTGATGAACAGAGGCAGGTCAGCTAGACAAAGGAAAAGACAGGACTGGGCTCTGATTGGTACCTCCCTTCAGCTTTCCAGGCGTAAATAAGAGGCAGATTCAGTAGCCATAACATTTCCCTTCCATGTGAAAAATAGATTTTCCGGGAAGCCACGAACATTTTCCCCCAACTTCTACCCTCTCGGATGTACTCCACCTTCTCCAGTTGACTCTGTAGAAATAGTCCCCGAATCCACAGGGCTGTGAACTGGCCGCAGAGAAAGAACGGTGAGGGCTGGGGGCTGGGGTGTGCGGGAAGCGGTGACTCGGCGCAGGTAAGTCGCTGTCAGAGACATGACGTGTCCGTTCATAGTTCTGTCAGAGTCACCTTTGGGGGGAAGGGTGGGCCCGTCTGCTCCCACAGAAGAGGTTGCCATTCGTCTTAATTTGCTGTTACATTAAAAAATATATATATATGAGAAAATCATTTATCTGTTTAGATCTGTTTTCTCCCCCAGAACTCCTTCCCTCTTCCTGTCTCCCCAGGGAATCTGTTTTCCTTCTTCGTCTCTAACACAGGACTCTGCTGCGTGCCCTTCCCAGGTGGCAGGCTGGGGCCTTCCAGAGCCGTGGCAGACGGTGGGCTGTCCAGACCCCTGCCAGGCAACCTAGAGTGTCTTGTTCTGGCACCTGACGGCTTCCATTCACAAGGGAAGCCTGAGTTCTGGTTTCAGCCATTTGCACATAGCTCTAGGTTCGCCATAGATCGTTTGGTCCTCACCCCTGAATAATTGAGACAAGAATAGCAAAGTTCTCTCAGCATAGAGCAGGAGAGGGTCCTGGTGCCGTTGGTCACCTCGTTACCTTCCTCAGGTGTTTGTCTACCCCCCCAGTTAGGGGTCTTCAACCACCTCCTTTCTTTGAGCATGAAACTAAAGGGACCGTCTGAAATATATTTTTTTTTAGTTTGCTATCATCTGCTTAAGTCAAGGCCCTATATCAGTAAGCAGGCCTGTTTATTCGGATTTACTAAGACACAATGACATGATCCCTATACAGGAAATTCTAAGTGTAGCCTATGTATATGTATGCGGGAGGAAGGAAATTGTTGGGGATATTAACCTGTCTGTGCCTTTGATAGCACAGGTCCCCTTCCTTCCTGATTCCTAAAAGTTTAGGAAAATACTCCCTTTCCCGTGACCAAGTATCGCTTCTCCTATATGTCTAAGGAGCCTGAGGAGAGGCCAGTTTTATGCATCAAGATTCCAGATGTGTTTGAAAGAATAAAAAGTTTACCTCGATATGCCTTTCCTTTTACAGCGTTTCTGAGATAAAGATGGAAGATATTTTGTCTGTTCTGACAAGGGATGATTGTTTTAAAAGGAGACATTGGGGAAGCCAGGTGAGTTTTATTATTCATTGTGCTTGTGGCGAGCAGATGTGGCTCATTCCCTGATTTGGGGAAGCAGTGATTCTGAGTGTTGGGGCTGTTACTGCCTCTGTCGCGCAAGGACCGTGAGCACTAGCTGAGGCCACATCCTGCTGGTGTGTTCTCTCTCTTTGCTCCTGGCCGTGTTTTCGGGGCACATCCCGTCCATCCTGGGTGTCTGCCAGGCGGCAGCAGGCTTCCCAGAAAGGGGGGCTCCTCCCAGGCCAGAGTGAGTCTGGAGGCAGTTACACACTCAGCCCTGGTGGTCCCCACCAGGTTATCAACACAGACACCTGGCGAGGCCTGTCCATGCAGGACAGCACGGAAAAAATACATATCTCGGACTCTCCTTTCAGGCACACTCGGTTCATCCATTCTCTAACGTGTGCTGTGCACAGGATAAGTAAAGTTAGATCATTAAGAAGAAAAATTTTTATTATCTGTGCAGTTCCACGTGGAGATCCGAGCCGCGCGGGCAGCCCGGGACGTCCTTCCTGGCTTTTTCTGCGAGGTTCCCACCTGCCCTCGGAGTCACCCCACCCCACCCCCCACCCACCCCCACTCCACCGCGTTCCTCAGTGTGTCACGTGCACTTGTTAGTGTGTGTGTAACGTTGCTGTGTGTAATTGTGTCCATGAAATGTTAATCATTTGGATATTTTACATTTCTTTTCTGATGTTTGAGGGTAGACCAGAAAATCAGAGCCAATAGGTCAAGTTTAAGAGTTTCTTTCATGCGTTAGTGTCTCTATTTGGATCGATATTCTCCCCAAGGCCAGGACTCCATTTGACTGACCCCGACTTAAGCTCTCCTGTTGCAGAGAGCACCTCCGGAAACGTATCTAGGAAAAGGAGAGGAGGTGATCAGTGTCTGTCAGCGCAGCGTGTGTTCGGGACCTGGGACTGTTCTGAGCTCTTGGTCCCGCCTCATCCTCAGCAGCCCCATAGGGCAGGTGTTACTGTCCCGCTTTACAGATAAGGAAGCCGAGACTCAGAGTGCTGGAGGAACATTTGCAGGACACACTGGTGATCATCCGTCCTCCTGGCGCGGAAGCAGGCATCTCACTGCAGAGCACCTGTGCTTCACGATATGCCAGCAAAGCTCCGTTAGTATTAATTAAGCCAAGAAAATGGAACTAACAGGCTTGTTAAATCGGGGAGCATTAGCATTTTCATAGAGGTGGAATTTGGTCAGTAAACGGTACCACAGCAAAGATCCCCGTGCACAAGACAGTGATTAAGGACTCAGTTGATGAGCCCGTTGCTATAGGTGATATTTTATTATAGAGCATCTGTTGTCAAAGGAACAGCCCGGAAATGAGACACTCACTGGTCTTGCACACTCCTCTGTTCTTTGGAAACTATTGCAAATTTTAGTTGGGGGAGGTTGTTTTCTGGGTTTTTTTTCAAACGTTCCCACAGCTATTTAAGTGTAGCCCTGGGACAGCTGAGTGGGATAAGCAGGGGCACCTGGGGACCTGTGTGAGGAGGCATGTGGCAGAGAGGTCAAGAGCATGGCCTTAAGGCCCGACTCCTCATCTCACCAGCTGTGTGGCTTTGCGCCCGTACTGGGCCTTCCTGAGGCTCAGTTTCTTCTAGTACAATTAAGATAATAGTGTTTTTCTCAGAAAGAGATTGGAGGGTTGAGTGCGAAATAGTCGGAAAGTCCCAACACAGGTACCAAAGGGGTACTCATTATTATCACTTGCACTATTAGTATTATTTTGTTACATCAGTTCGTAGCAGATTGTGGAATGAAAGCCCAGACTCATTGACAAGAAGCACAGTGCCTTTTGTCGCTGTTTCACACTGAGTGGAACATTGGCGTCTGCCTGCTCTCCAGAAATAAGAGCAAGCAGCTGAGTTACAAAAGGAGATGTGGAAGGTTTGAATACTCTAGTCTCTACTTACACTGTTTCCAGGACTGGCTCTGGGGTCAGTATTCACCCCCCGAGCACAGCCCAGTTCTCTCTGGGGCGCCGATGGCCGTGCGCTGCTGTGGGGCAGCTGTGAGCAGGTGCATGGCCCTTCCCGCAGGATGCTTCCCCAGAGAAAGAGAACGTTGCGTCTGCTGTTTCAGGAACCAGGCCCAGCCATTCCGTTAACATCTGCCCTTCTGTGGCCTGGCAGCCCCAGTTCTTCTCCTTAAGCCTTTTCCGTGGCCTGAGGCCTGAGGTCTGCCGTGCAGACTGGCTGGAGCTTGAGGAGCCTCCGTAAGATCGTGGGTGAGAGCTGGGGCCCAGAGTCACACAGACTTGGAGTCGGTCCTTGCTTCAAGCTGGAGGTTCTGCAGCCTCGAGCAGGTTACCACCTCCTCCCCAGCCTCGGTTTTCCCACCTGTAGAATGAGGACAGCACGGGTACCCAGCCAGGAGGGCTGCCGTGAGGTTTAAGTAAGACGGGGCAGTGTGATCTGCACACTCAGGGCCACGTGAGTTCACCTCCGCCCTGAGCTGCTGTCCTCGTGCACAGGACGTTTTGATGTTTTAAAGGTTTGGTGATCTTTGCTTTTAAAAAGAAAAAGTGCTAAGCAAGGTTGAGCTTTCACTGACACCAAAAGAACTGGTTAACTTAGAAAACTCAACTCATCATCCAGGTTCTAGATGTCATGTCTGTAAACACCACTTGTTTGGTCAAATTTACCTTTAATTCAGAGGACAAAGGAAACGGAAACTGAATTGCCTTCGTTACTAATCATCTCGTTGGATATCCAGCCTTTGAGAGTGTATGATGCGCGTGACTCATGTGAATAGTAAAGGGCGTGCAGTAAAAGCTGGGTACAGCTTTCAGTTCTGCTTTAGGTACAGTATGTCCTCACTGGTATCCTCAACGCGGGCAGTGCTCGCTGGCATACATGCCGGTGCCGGGCAGATGACTGCGGGCGCAGTGGCTGGCCCTCCTGCACATCCAGCCAGACACCTCATCGAGATGCCCGTCTTCACCCAGCTTGGTTGAAGGCCATTGTAAATGTCCCTTTGGCACATACATTTTGGGGCTTCTGTGAACAGAACGCAAGCGAGTGAAGCATCTGTAAAATGTATATTTCATATTTAGGTGTATAAAATATATATAGCTACGTCTGGGTGCGCGAATGCTCACCCACCTACAAAGAGAATAAATTTGATCTTTCAACTCGACTGAGAAGTGCTCAGAAGGTTCTAGGGACTGCGGGGGTAAAACTCAGCTTGGCAATAAAGTGATTAAAACAAAATCCTTCCATTTAGTTTAAAAATACCTTAGAAGTTGGTGATGTCAAGACACATGCTTCAAATAAAGAAAGCCCTCACCCCCACCCCCCCCAACTGCTACCACCTAAAACTTTTTACAACAAAAATAATCTGGCTCAGCCATCTTAAACTCATCTGTTGCCTGTTGATAGGCATGAATTTTCATCTTCACAGTATAAACACACCCAAACATGTTTTTCCTAAAAGTCGTTTTGTCCTGTGAAATATGCCTGTAAACTCACCCTCACAAAAAGCTCCCTGGCATCGTGAGAGATGAGAATAAGATCACAAGCCCCTCGCCTCGTCTGTTCTTTCCAAGATCGGTGGGGTCTTTACAGACAAAGGGTATTGAGTGCGTCTAGACCTTTGGAAATGTTATTTTTCTAAGCCACCCACAGCCTGCTGGTTGCAAGTTGCTTCATTAAGCAGGACTGAGTCTGCGTCTTTGGGGGTGGGAGCACGGGTCCTGTGGGATGTGCCCCGCGGGGTCTGACCCCCGCTCATTATGGGAGCGTTTTACCTGTCTGGGGCTGAGCCGGCGCTGCATGGCTCCGGCCCCTCTGTCTTCAGTTTAAATTTAGACTGTCCTCCCCAGAAGACAACGGAAAAACACTCATTCTCAAGAGGTGCAATTTTAAAATAAAGTATTTCTGGAAGTGGCGGGGGTAAGACCTGCTTTCTCCTAACTATATTATGTTTTCTGCCATTAACTTTTTCTTATATTCTGCTAAAACTGACCTCATCATTTCAAACACGTGAACTTAGTTTTATCACCTTTTTTTTCTACGTATTTCACTAGAATACACACTCCCATTGTATATACGTGTATATGTAATTTTTTTTTTTTGGTTGGGAAGAAAAGATGCCTCATTTTGAAACCTAAAGGGGGGACTAAGAAAAGCCCTTTGTAATATATTGCCATATTATCACTAAATCCCCTGACAGTTGTGACACAGAAGCAAGTCACCTGTCACTTAAGCTTGAGGTCTCTTTAATTTTCTCCTGGAATTCGCACCAGGCTGTCTTTAATTTGAGGCCTTTATTGGAATTCTGAAACCTCTCTGCCTCCCTGGCTCTCAGATCTATTCTGAGAGCTGTTACAGAATGTATACAATAACCAACAGAGGGATTGGAGCGGGCTGCAGCTCTGTTTACTTAACACTCTAGAGGGATTTTTGTGCTTACTCGGTCCTGGCTGCCCGGCTTTCAATATCGCTTTGACAACCATTCTGCCCTTCTCATTAATTTTAAACAGTTAAAACACAGGAAAAAGAGGAAAAAGTTTTCATTATTAAAGTGCTTTACTTTTTAATAACAGAGGATTCTGTCCGCCAGGGGAAAGGGCATCCTTGCTAATTTCACATTCATATTAAACAAAAAAAAAAAAAAACACAAGGAAGGTGACAGTTGCCCTGCTGAGGTGGCTTAACGAAAGGAGGGCAGCAAAAAAAAAAGTTTGCATTTCACATCGGTTAAGGGGGTGAAAAAAATCCTTGCTAATGACAACAGCAAATGTCCATTTTGGAACACAGCTCCTGAGTGACTTTTCTCTTGACATTTGAGCGGATAAAACCCTTAGGGGGACCATGTACCATGAGATCAGCTAGACTGCCGTCAACCAAACAGGTAGCAGGAATGATTTGACTGAACTAAAAACATTTTCAGGTTGTTAAGTCTCTATTAATACAGAGACGGAGAAGGCAGCTTTTTCTTCTTCTCCCTTTGTTCTCCCTCCTCCAGCAGCTTTAGATGTGAAAGAGACCGGGGTGTCTGGGTTAGGGGCGGCCGGCCAGACCCAGGTGCGCACACCCTGTCCTCTACAGGGCTTAAAGGGAACATGAGCGGGGCTGACACGGATTCTTTCCTGGTGACCCATGGTGGGGCGAGGACGGGTAGAGCTTAATTAGCACCACCCGAAGAATCAGCATCTCTGGGGAGGCACGTTAGCCGAATGGACTTCTTTTGGATCTCAGTTTCACATTCACTAGAAAGCATCCGTGTTAGGATACAGGAAACAAAAGCCACTTGTCTTTGGGGGGATATAAAGAAAGGAAACCTTTTCTCGGGGGTTGCCAAAGGCTGAAAAGAAAAGAAGTTCTTATTTTCTTAACATTTTCCGTCTCTAGGGTCTTTGGTGCACACAGATGTGACTTCTTACAGAGGGACTGTTGGCTGCTGAGACCCATGTTGTCCCCCTGAATGTGCTTTGCTTTAACAGCCCAGTCCTCAGTGGGTTCCCGGGAGCTCCGCACGGAGGTCTGGGCTGAGAGAGTGAATCTGAACCTCCTAGGGACGAGGAAGCATGCTCTGGGATTCAAGGACAGACTGACCTGTAGGCAGGTGGCTGTGGGACGCCCTTAGACGGGAATGGCCAGGTTCCACTCATGAGCATAAGGCAGGGGAGGAGACGTAAGGCCTCGGTGGGATATACAAGATTCCTTTGAAAACTGCTCATGTCCAGTGATGTTTTTAAAATACCCAAATTGGAAAATTCCAGAGCGTCTCCAATAGACTTTGATTTTGAACATGAGTCCTGAGAAGCCAGGAAGAAAAGTAAGTAAATAAGTAAATAAATAAGAGTCACGGTCTGCTCCCTCACGGAGCCGTCCTCATCTTTGCTTGACTTTAACATCTTTATCGCTCCCTTCTTTTCCCTAGCAATATTGAAAGGATTACCCTTGTTGGCCCCTCGGTGGTTACTGTGTGATTTTACTGTTATTAAATCTATTATAAACTGCTTCATTATTCCTGACTCCGACTGTCTCTCCTCTAATCCTTCCGTCACCCTCCCAGAAATCCCGTGCCGTTGGCCCCCAGGAAATCCGAGAGCGCGCCACGGTCTTGCAGACGGTGTTTGAAGATTACGTGCACTCCAGCGAGAGGACGGTCTCCGGGGCCAAGAAAGGTTGGTCGATTTCCTAGGTGATTGTGGATGGATAACCCAGCAGAGCATCGCCCCACCTCCACCCGCAGCCCCCCAGACAGGGCGAGAGGCCAACCAGGCATCTCCGCTCACCAGCAAAAGCCTTCCGTCTCCCTAATTCTGCAGGGTTGGGAAGCGGGCTCGCAAGGCTTTAAAGTGATATTAAATGTTAATTTCATCCTTCCCCATGTTTTGCACAAATGAGGCTTTATCTTGGCTTACATCAGGACTAGAGCTCTGACCCAGCAGCGTGGATCTCAGGAATCCGTCTTTCTCTTTCTTTGAAACCTGGATGGAAGAGATACGACATGTCAGTGGAAATAGGTGTAGAGATGGAAATTAGAGATGAAGTTAAGGGCTGGAAATATTAGACCAAAGCAGTTCCTATTTGGAAGTACGAAGAAAAATGAGAAAGAACGGTGCTGAGGAAGGGCCATAGACCATAGACTGTGAAGTTCCTGGGAAATTTACAAAGGAGTTAGGTATTAATTTACTATTCAGCGCCTTTATGGGATAAACTGGCCCCTGGGATCACCAGGCGTTCGGTGTGGACTCAGCAGTTCACACTGAGTGCTGAACAGAGCACGGGGGAGGGGAGCTTAGAATAGCTGCGTGTCTTCCATGCTGGAATGTGTGCATCTGGGCTAGTGACTGCCCCACGTGGGCTGATGAGACGTACCCCTGTGTTGGGGGATCCAGAGCTCTTTTTGATGCTTACCTACTATTTTGAGAAGAATGCCAGGTTGGCTTACCAATAGATAAACACTATAGCATCCTTTCTTTTCTTCTTTTTATGAATCGAAACTTTGAGGAAAAAAAAAGCATTCCTTTAACAAATATTTATTGAATTGGGCACTGTTCCAGGTGCTTGGGATACATCGGGGATCAGAACAGACAAAAATCGTCACCTTTCGAACATGCTAGTGGGCGAGCAGACAATGAACGTTATAAATCTAATAAACAACGTCCACATAAATTAGATAGTCTAGGGAAAGGTGACGAGAATGGTGGAACAGAGCAGGTGAGCAAGACGACGAAGGGGTGAGGGCAGAGTGAGCCCTGTGGGGAAGGTGAACAAAAGGTGAACTTGAACAAAAACCTTAAGAGGGGTTGCCCCGGGGCTCTAACGGAGGATGTGGGGGTGTAGGGCAGAGTACACGGAAGGAGGGGAGGGGCGGCGGAGGCTATCCAGGGGACCCAGTCACCCTGAGTGGGAACCATGGGAGGGCTTGGGGCAGAGGTGTGGTCTGACAGGTCTGAAAAGATCACCTGAGAACAAACTCTGGGGGCAGAGGTGCAGGCTGGGAGACTGGCTGCCGGGCAGTTATGGTCATCCAGAAGTAGATGACAGAAATATTTCCAGGTGCCTGTCACATACCTTAGCACATTATGAAGGTGGTCCTTAGTTGTTGCCGGAACAAATCAGAACTCCCCAAGATGAAAGATGAAGTCCCAGTCATTGCCCTGTAACTGCTGCTAAATAATTAGTGTGTCTTCCAGTCTGGTTTCTAATAATATCTTGTCTTAGCATTTCCCTAAAGTGAATTCAGCAACTCTTAAGGCTTTTCCTGAGAACCTGCCTGTAGAGATGTACTGGAACATTCTCTCAAGAGGAACAGAATGTTTGTCTCACTGGAACTTTAGAGGTTGGTCATTTGTTGAAAGTTAGGCACACTCAGCGTGCTGTGCGATGTATAATCAAGTGTTTGCCGCAGAATTCCAGGGTTAATTGCAAGAGTTGCAATGAAGAGAAAGAAGTCAAAGCCCCTCCATCATTAGGAGGCGGGTGTTAGAGGCGCTTCGGATGTTCTAGCGATTACGCCTGCACAGCTGGTTCAGCGTGTCTGGGTCATCAGAGTGAACAACCCTCGGGGGTGTGGCTGGTGTTTTCTCTCATCGTTACCGCTGAACTTTATACCCAGAGACAGACGTTACTTGTCTTCTTTTTAAAGGATGTTGGGGTGGGGCCAGTCCCCAGCGTCTGCGTACCAAGAAGGAAGTAAATATACTTTTAAGGAACGTATCTTAAGGAAACTGCCTGTGGAAGACCCTCGGTCACCCCACAGCCTACATTAGGTTCTCCCCTGTTCTTCTTCTCTCTCTCTTACTGAGGATTGAGGTCTGGAGGTGGGGGCGGCATATACACGTAATTGCCACACCCCAGGAGTTGATACTGTCTTGCATTTCAATCTGCATATGCAAATTCCCCACTACTGACTTGCCTCCCTTTTATGCCATTTCAGAACCCACCTCATGAATAATTAACAAAGCAGCTGGGTTTTGCCTTCATGGCAGAAAACTAGTTGGAAGCTGGGCCAAGTATGCATTTGTTTTCCTTTTGCATTTTCTGACCCGGTCGTTGGTAATAACGCGCATTTCATCGTGGTCAGTTTCCAGAAGCAGTTGCCCCTTTCCCGCGCCGCCCCCCCCCGCCCCATCTTGCATCTTGTAGCTAGAGCTTCAAGTGGTAAAAATTGCGGTAACTCCAGGCTCCTGAACAAAAATGTCAGAAAGCGGAGTCCTTGACCTGCCCACTCCTTTCCCTGTGGTTCGAGCCTCTCCTCCCTGAAGAGCAGGGGCTACACGTATGGGGGTTGTGCACGGCTCGGGAGGGATGCTTCTCAAAGTCAAGCAAACGCAAACTACCGAAATCACCCCTCTCCCCTCAGTGTGATCAGAGGGAGGCTAGCTCCTTGGCCAAAGGCTTTGTCTTTAAGAGAATTAGAGCCAGCGGCCTCCTCTCCCACTTCCTTTGGAGGTGGTCGCCATTGGTGTGCCGGGTGGGGACACGCACACGCCTGCTCTGTACGGACGCGTGTGCTTCTGGGCGGGGGGGGGCGGGGGGGGCGGGCGGAGCGAGGTGAGCAGCACCTCCCGCCTCCCTGACCCTACGCCTCACCCGCAGGGTACCGCTTGTCCCGATCAGGTGTCCAAGGATACATTTGGTCTTACTGCTCGAAAGGACAATGTCGTTGGAAAGTATCTTGAAGTCAGTTTTCCTTCCGGCTCTGAAATGGGACGCGGGGACGTGAGTGCCCGCTCCGGTGGGCTGGAGCAGCATCCATCTTCCCAAATAAATGTCTCCTTTCTTGACCTCTCGGCTTTCCGCTCATCTCGGCCCCACAGCCCTCTTCCTTTCACGCGTCCTGTTCCTGGCGCTGCCGACGTGGGCCAGACCTGGGGGTCCACGCAAGTATGTGAGGACCACCAACTGTCACCATCCCCAGCAGGACAGGAGCCTCGAGGGCAGGAGGCTCAGTGCAGGCAGGCAGTGCGGCAGGCCGCCTGAGCAGCTGTCGGGGGAGAGGACTCTTCTGCTGCTTCTTGGCAAACTCCTCATCCCCGTGAAGCTGTTGGTTGAGTACCTACACCTCTGGAGACAGAGGCTCTCCAGCCTCAGCTCTCAGGATCGGTGTAGAGGAGAGCAGTCGTCTCTTCTCTGTTAATCTGCTCAAGCACAAGAGCATGTGAGTGAGGAGGCCTGGGCTGGTATTGGGGCAAAGGAGATTCTCAAGGCGCAGACTCTTCGCTTTGCGTGGCGCGGTTCCAGCCTGCTTTTCCTGTCTAGAGTAAATGTTGGGGGTTGGGAAGGAGAGGGAGGCGGAGAAGAGGCTGGGTCTCCAGGGTCATGGTAGTTGTTGAGCTTTCCCCTCTGAGGACCTGAGTGTGTGTCAGAACCCTCCACACAGCACAGACCATTTGAAGTGTTAAAGATTTTCCTTGAAAAACCTCATCCCCAGTTATTAAAAAGGGGAGTAAGCACAGATTTGAGAGAGGGGTGCAAAGGAGTTGCCTCGGTTATTATTTCTCATCGATTGGGAAAAGGAGTTCACTTTGCTCAGTAAATAGAGCTTTGATGGGTTCCCAGGATCCTTCCAGGAGCTGATCTGCTAAAATGACACTTTTTATTACTGTTCATAAACGCCAATCTCCAGGTGCTGCTGGGATATTACGTTTAAGCTGTGGGCAAACTTGCCAGTCCAGTGGCTCAACAGGCGAGGGTGAGAGAGGCTAGTGTTTAGTGCCTGCTTCCATCAGACGGTGCAGGGCGGGCCTCCAGCTCGGCGGGCAGGAGGGCCAGGAAGTGAAGTCAGCGGGGACTGGGAACAGTCCCGAGAGTCCCCGCGTGCCCTGCTGGAGTGAGAAAAGGGTGGACGCTGGACTGTCACTGTTACCGGGAGACATTCAAGGGGAACCACGTATAGGGAAATGGTTCCTCAAGGGAATGTCCAATTAGGATTGTAACCAGAGCGCCACGCTCCCGGGAACCACCTCTGCTGCTTTCTGGCCGGTGCTGGGTCGAGGACAGGGGCCTCTTTCTTACCTTTAAATTAGGACCGAAACTTTCATGATGGACTATCTGATGAATGACTCTAAACCGCTGGCAGTCCTCAACAGATGAACTGTTGTGTGGGCTATTTTAGAAATTTAATAATTTTATTTCTCTTTAAAATTCTGCTTTCATTTCCTTTTTTACGCATTCTTTGAATGCGTAAGAAACACTGTATGGGTCAGTCCAGGATGCTTTAGCACAAATTTGGTTTCAAAATCCCCTGAGTGTACAGAGACATGGTGTCCGTGATTCCTGTGGATGGGGAGCTGGAGGTGGGGCTCCTGGCGGAGGCCGTGTTTATAGTGGTAATAACGTGCAGTAGTAATAAACGTGATGCCAGCCTTATGAACCTTTGCAGTTTTATAACATTTGCATGTATTAACTATTCAAAAAAATTGAATTGAATTGGAAAAATTTTTCCCAGTATGAAGGTCTGATTTCATTTTTCATAAGAGAATGGTATATGTTGATCCTGTCTTAGTGTCTTCACTCATTCTCTCATTCATTCATTTATACAACAGAAACCTGCTGCACTGGCCCCAGGGCCCCACCCTCTAGGCTTATGGCAGCTACACGGTAAAATCTGAGATTCTATTAGGTTTATTCAAGTGAAGTTGTATTGGGTTTATGAATTGTGGCCAGTAGACATTTATTTATTTATTTGTAGGAATTAAAAAAAAAATACGCAAGTGTATATCTAGGTTGTCAACATTTGTTGTGCTGTCCTGGTTGTGTGTCCATTGTGGCCAGGCAGGGTGAACTGCGCAGGACAGCCCTTAGGCTGGGGCAGCCAAGACCCATCCTGACCGCCTCCCAATCCCCTCACTGTCTTTCAGCCCTGCAGTCCTTCATCCGGGCCTACGCCACCTACCCCCGGGAGCTGAAGCACATCTTCCACGTCCGGTCGCTCCACCTCGGGCATGTGGCTAAGAGCTTTGGGCTAAGAGATGCCCCTAAAAATCTTAGTGCCTTGGCTATAAAGAAGAAGAAAGCAAACCTGAAAAGGTAAGGTGGGCTGAATTTGTCCTGTGACGTGTGGCTGAGGGTCAGATGGGTGTCAAGAGCTCTGTTCAGACTGCCAGTGGTGCGATGGTGCGGTGGGCCACGGTGTGCTCAGGGCAGGCTCTGCCAGCTTGGGTTTTTGCAATAAATTATCAGCAGCATCTGCCCTTCCCTCACTATGGTGAGTGCTTGGAACAACTGGAAAAATACCTCATCTGAATGCTTTTAAGGCACCTGCAGAAATTCAGTGATGTCTCCTGTCGGGTCCAGAGTAGTGGGGATTATTGGAGCAGCAAGACTGCCCTCTGGTAGAGTAATTCAGGGGCTTGTCACATTGGGAGCTCCACGCGTGCTGTGGGCCCCCTGGAAAGCCTCTAGAACGTGAAGGAAGACTGGTGTGCTCCATGAAACTGTGGAGGCCGCCTGGCTCCCGCAGCCTGGCTGGGGGTGGGGGGCCAGGCTGGGGGGTCCCAGTGCTGCGTGCCTCTCTCCTTGGCACTGACACGCCTGCAGCGCTGAGCACATGTAGAAGCAAATGCAATGGACTCTCCTTCCCCCATCCCTGCCCCCCCCCCCCCCCGCCAAAAAAAACACGTTAGGAGTTGTCCAGGGGTCCTGGTGAGAGGAGAGGCAGAGTGAGGAGTGTTGCCCACAGGTTGGACGCTGGGCTTTGAGTCCATCTTCACAGTTTCAGGAGGTCCTGAGGTGATTTCCTTCAATGAAATGCAGCTGTAAAAGGTCTTCTCTCTCTCCTCAAAGATAAGGAATTCCCTGGCAGTCCAGTGGTTAGGATTCGGCCCTTTCACTGCCCGTGGCCCTGGGTTTAATCTCTGGTCGGGGAACTAAGCTCCTGCAAACCACGTGGTGCAGCCAAAAAAAAAAAAAAAAAGTATTCTTTTAGTAGCAGCCCCAGCCCTTTGTGGGAACTAGAGCATCTTAGAGACCAAGAGCTGCTTTTATGGGGAAGTTGGGATGGGTCACCGCTCATGTGACGTGTGGGTGGGCAGGGCACAGAGAACCTGTGAACGCTCTGCACAGTTGTCTTACGTGTATATCCTTCTTCTCGCATGTTGATTACAAATGCCAGTATACCCTTGCCCTGCCACTGAGCACCTGTGGGCGGTACCACACTCTCCTACCTGTGCCAGCAGTGTCTGTCTCACACAGTCACCGAAAAGGGCTGGTCACATCATCAGCCTCGTCAGGGCCCGGGTTCTCTGGTGTGAAGTGACGGAGGGAGAAGGCCTGCCCACTGTAAGGAGCTGACCGCCAGTCTCGGAGTGGGGGGACTTGGCCTTCAGTTGCAGCTCCAGTCTGATGTGAGCTTGTGAGATTTGGACGATATCTTTGCTTCATTTCTCAGAGTCTCATTTTCCTCAGCTGCAAAAGGGGAAAGGCAATCCATGTTTTTAGCCACTTCACAAGAGTCGGAACTAGGTGATACAAGTGACTGTGCCTTTTGAACCATGAAGGGCCGTCCAGATGACGCACCTTAGGACAGAGTTGGGAACCAAGGTTCCAGAACATCCAGCTTGGTCTGTGCGGGGACTTGGCACTTACAGGGTTCTTTATAAGGATAAAAGGTTGCCTAATTCTAATTCCCACTTTAGAGTTTTTAAGATGCTTCATCTTTTTTCTTACGGTAATGCCTGTCATGTAGGACAACACTCCAGGATTTCTGTGAGGTGGGCATTTCTCCGCACACTCTTCTCCAATGCCCGGACGTGACAGAGACACGTCCGGCTCTGGTTTCTTCCAGGCAGTTTTGAGGTGCAGAGAGTTGCCTGCTGCCACACACTCCCTGACCTGGGCAGGGCTTTGGCCAGAGACCCCTCCGCCCGAGCCGGGTCCTCCCAGAGGGAGAAGGGGCCTCAGCTCCACTCGAGATTCAGGGCTGCCGTGCCCCTGAGTTAGGTTCCTGCCTTTGGGGTTGGGGTAGCTGACATCTGTACGTAGTAACTGGCTTTAAGTATGTGACAAAACCATGAGGCTGGCAGTCAGGTCTGCAGTGACCTCCTGGTGATCTGGAAGCCTGGCCATCCTGTCCCAGCATCTCTCAAATGCTGACCCTTGAAGGAGGTAAGAATCGAACTGCCAGATGATCACTGGTAAGAAACACATATTTTGTTTATTCCTTTTCCTGCAAATAAACGTGACCCCAATATTTTATTGGTAGCAGCTGCTCTACCTTTGCAAGTGTTAATCGCAGCTCTTCAGACTGGGTGTGCCCAGCCCTTACCCAAGGGAAGCAGAGCTGGAGGCGGGAGGCGCTGGGAGGGGGACTCGGAGCCAGCATTGTCCTCACCTCTTGAAGCCACCAGGGAGAGAGCAAGCCGCTGCCGCCCGCTTCAGCTGACCCTCGCTGGCAGATGGGCACCAGGGCGACTGTACCCCGTGAGCGGGGGATTTAACAGGGCTTTATCTAGGGAAGAATGGGCTGATTAGCCGATAAAGAGCATGTAAGATGGTATGGGGCAGCCTTTGATGTCTGGCTGGCGCGGCAGGGAGCCGGGTGGTGAGTGACAGCGGTGTGTCACAGGATTACTCCGTCCGCGACAGTGCCGCTCCCTGTGCTTGCCACGTCACCACTCTGTTGCAGCCACTGTTTCCGTTGTTACGCCCTTCTTTTGAAGGCAGGCATTTCTCCCCACCCTGCTCACATCCTCCCACCCCAGCCCGCCCTGCTGCTGCAGACGGCACTCGAGGGTACAGTAGGCACCCTTCTTCATTGGGGGAAATCTTGTCACTCCTGGAGGAGCAATGGCTTCACAGCTGATGTGCACACAAACCGTGTCACTGTGGTCAGGGAAGTGGCAGAGACGCTCGACAGGTCCTCCACACCGCAGTCAGGGCTCCAGCCAGCGTCAGTTGCCGCCTCCCGAGGGTGGGGAAGAAGAGGCCCTTAAGCCCCACGCAAGTGCGGGCAGTTATGCTGTGGCCACAGTGATCGTCCTGAGCTGCAGTGCCTCCTCTGAGATCCATCTGTCAAGAAAGACAGTGGGTGCCTTAGGTTCTGTGTGGGTGGGTAAAGTAGGAGCACCAGATTCTCCACGTGATCCTGCATTCCATTTTATGGCGTTTCCTGCCGAGAATAATTGGTTCAATATCTGCAAACCAAATGTATGATACTAAGTGCAATCCTTTCTCGCCTGCATCCCCCAGCAAGGAGTCCACCCAGGTGTGAGCAGGTGAGGCCAGGGCAAGGTAGGCTCGGAGAGGACCAGACGTTTCCATGCAGTGACAGGGAACTTTTATCTCATCTACGTGCCTGTATTCCTTGACTGGACCACTTTTCAGAAAAAGGAAAGAGAGAGTTAATGTCCCCAAATGAGGTCTTAATCAGCAGGTGTCCCTCTGTCTCCTTTTTGAGTCCTCAGTTCTGAAAGGGAACGGTAAGTGTCTTCCCCTGCGCACAGAAGCACAGTCAGAGTCACAAGAGCTCTTCTGACACCGACACACGAGCCTGTCAGAGCAGACTCCCCCCCCCGCCCCGAGACCTACATATCCGTGGACGTGGGGTGGTGGTACTGTTGGTGCAGTAGTGGATGACCCCCTAGCAACATCCCTCACGAACACAGCGTTTTCCTCCTGTGCGGTGCAGTGCTTGTTTTGAAGCTGGGGAGATTCAGCACTTCCTGAGAAGCAGAGGTAACATACCTTCCAAAATTTCCATCTTCCCAGGACACACTGAGACCCACCACGGTCTGCTGTGAGAGGGCAGTTGTATTGTTTGCCAGGGTGTCTGTCTGTCTAGGCAGTTACACGTATGAGTAGAGGCTCTCCAGCACCAGTGAGCAGACACTCTTCTGATCTGTATGACACTGTGTGGACAGGGGTTCAGGGACACAGAAACTAGTGAGCCTTAAGGCCCTGGTGTTACGGCGGCAGTGTGAACGGGCCAGTCTGCTGGGTTAAACCACCCTGTGTCATTTGGATTGTGTGCTATGATTGTAAATTCACTTTCCCCCAAACAGTTGCATTTGTAGCAGCCTAAGGCTGGGCTCACCACCGGCTTCCAACACCTGGGTCTTTCTGATGTCACTCTTAGTGCATAGAAACATCTTTGTATAAATTTTCTCAAACTTAGCCCAGCTAGGTGTTACCTGGTAGTTCTGATTTGATCAAACAGCTGAGCAACCTAAAAGTTGGGCTCTCTGTTGCCTTCCTACTTACCGGTTCCAGGTGTGCTCGGTCAGGGCTCAGCAGGCACATGGGCTGGTCCCCTGGGTCCTGGCCTCACATCCCAGCCACTGTCCCCAGCACCACAGAGCATGTCCTTCCCCCTGTTACTTCCAAAGTGCTGCATTTACTGTCCTCGCTAAAACAAGGAGACATCCTTTGGGGGTGGGGGGTCATACTTGCTAGACTTTTCTCTCCTGTGAAATGCTTTGTCACTAAAGTTCAGGTTAGAGAGTTTGCAAACCTCCACTTCAGGGTCATTTTTCATCTTTTTTTTTTTCTCTGTATTATATTTCTTTGTATTGAAAGGTAGTTAATTTACAATGTTGTGTTAGTTTCAGGTGTACAGCAGAGTGATTCAGTTATACATGTATGTTTATGTCTTCTTTCCCGGATTCTTTTCATCATAGGTTATTGCAGGATTTTGAGTGCAGCTCCCTGTGCTGTGCAGTACAGCCTTGTTGTTCACCTCTTTTATATACAGTCGTGCGCATGTTAATCCCAAACTGTGATTTTATCTCCCACCCGCCATCCCCTGTGGTAGCCATAAGTTTGTATTCTATGTCTGTGAGTCTGTTTCTGTTTTGTAAATAAGCTCATTTGTATCTTTTTTTTTTTAGATTCCACATGTAAGTGATATGATATCATATTTGTCTTTCTTACTTATTTGTCTTGTCTGACTTCCTTCGCTTAGTATGATCAGCTCCAGGTCCATCCGTGATGCTGCACATGGCGTTATTTCGTTCTTGTTTATGGCTGAGTAGTGTTCCATTGTGTAGGTGTCCCACATCTTTATCCGTTCATCTGTTGATGGACACTTAGGTTGCTTCCATGTCTAGTAAATAGTGCTGCTGTGAACATTGGGGTGCATGTATTTTTTCAAATTGTAGTTTTCTCCCATTTTTCATCTTTGGAGGCCTTTACTCTCTTCCTCTCTGTGATTCTCACTCTCACTTGTTCAATAATTAATGTGTAACTTGTAGGAGTTACTGTGTTGAATATATTCCAGTTTGAGAAGTTCATACCCCCATCAGCCATCTCCCTGCTCTCCACTTGTTTCTTAAATGCTGACTGTGGGTGTTTCATGCAATGATTAAGAGTCTGAGTTTTAGGGCTTCCCTAGTGGTGCAGTGGTTAAGAACCTGCCTGGCAATGCAGGGGACACAGGTTTGATCCCTAGGCCAGGAAGATCCCACATGCCAGGGAGCAACTAAGCCCATACCCCACAGCTACTGAGCCTGTGCTCTAGGGCCCGTGAGCCACAACTACTGAGCCCGAGTGCCACAACTGCTGAAGCCGGTGCGCCTAGAGCCCATGCTCCCCAAGAAAAGAAGCCACCACAATGAGAAGCCGGTGTACCACAATGAAGAGTAGTCCCCACTTGCCACAACAAGAGAAAAGCCCACACCCAGCAATGAAGACCCAATGCAGCCAAAAATTAAATAAATAATTAAAAAATAAATCTTAAAAAAAAAAAAAAAAGAGTCTGGGATTTACCCACACAGGCACCTGGGTTGAATCATGTACTATTTCTGTGTCCGTGGACGAGTGCCTGAGCCCCTCCGTGCCTCGGTCCCCTCACCCCTCAGGTAGGGGCACGGAGCCTCGCGGTGTCGTCTGCGGACCAGCCAGGTGATGAGTACCAAGTGTTGACACCATGTCTAGGACGTGGCCACGGGGCGCACGTGTGGAGACAGTGACCAGAACAGGAGCATTGGTTCTTCCCTCCGGCCTTCATCACACTTAGAAGTGTCCCTGGAACACAGAGCGGACCTGTCGTTAACTGTCAACCTTCTAGCACCTTGAACTTATCAGGAACCATCTTGAAAGCAGAGCTGGTCCCCTCCAAGGCAGGCACGAAGGTGCTGCAGCTGCATCTCCCTGCGAAGCAGCATCCTCATGGTTAGGAGCAGCTTGCCTGCCGGTGTTTACGTGGCATTTACAGCCTCCCTAATATCACTTAATTAGCTGAAGCCAAACCTGGAATCTTGCCCACTGCGAAAATTTTCTCCATTCGTTGAGCCGGTCATCGTTCTGCGAGAAGACAGATTGGCCAGACGTGAGATCAGAGACTGGACGGAGCCCCACTTGGGGACCTGGGGTGTCTGTGGCGCTGGGCTGGGGGCAGCGTCCTGCACCGCCCACCCCTCCTGAGCCCTCCGGCCTCCTTGCGTCGGTCTCTTGCTTTAGTGTCCCCGCCCCATCCTCATGAATCCCCTCAACTTCATTTCTGGAACAGTCCACCACTCAGCCTCCTGCAGCCCCTGTGGTCCCTGCTGACCAGTGCTGCCCTCACCCATCGCGCCCTGACTTCCCCCAGCCTTTTGGTGACGTCTCATTACTCTAATGGTTAGAACACACCCCGTCTTCCCACAGCCTCAGCTGGAACCCCCGCTTCCTTGTTTCCCCCTCAGGCCTTTGCGCTGCGTGCTGTGGGCTGGGCCTTCCCCACTCCTCTTCGTCTTTGGGCCAGCATCCCTTCTGGCCCCCCTGCCTGGGCAGACGGACACCACACACTCGCACACGCACACACCCCCGTATTGCCCTCGCGGTAGCCCCACACCTGTCTGTGATGTTTCTGTGTGTGGTTCGTGTCTGTCTGCTCCTCTCCATGGAGCTCAGGATGGAGACCTTATCTGGTTTTCCTCATTGCATGCCCAGCACCAACCTGGCACACAGTAGGTGCTTGGGACGTATTTTTTCAGATAGATGAATGGAACCTGAAAGCCTTCTGTAATTCCGAGAGGAAGAGCATAAAGGGAAAGAGAAAAGAGGAATTGTTCTGATGTGGGAACCAGCTAAACACCTCCTACTTGTTTAGTGAGCCCAGCAAACAGCAAGTCCTGTCTTTCGGAGCCACACCCCGCCCCCCCTCCCAACCGTCCGCTCCCCAGTTAGTCTGTCCTGAGAGAATAAGCATGGGGTCACTTTCCTGTCGGCATGAAATAGTCCCTGAGAAGGACCGAGCCCTGGGCCCTGTTTCCCCGACGTCACAGTGGAGGAGGCGTGGGGATCAGCCCACAGAACGTGGAGACGAGTGGGTTCTGGATCGGGGTCTCCACTGGCCTGGACAAGGCCAGAGAAGATGCCCCTCGGAGGGTCAGCTCACTTGACCTCAGGCTGAAGGCCAGCGGGAAGCAGCTAGGACTGCCGGCAGGGACTGTGGATGTGCGTGTCCTGTGGAGCCTGCTCTCAGAATCTGCTGGGGAGCTGTTTGAAACTACAGGTGCCCAGGCCCCAACCCATGGGACGTGATTCAGTAAAGTCTGAGATCCTGAAGGGTGAGATGAAGGTGGTCCTGAGCTTGACTCAAACCTCAAACATCTTGATCAAGTCAGCCCCTTGGAACCTGAAGGAGTGTGGTCCTCAGAGCAGGTGATGGGATGTCCTCAACTCAGGAGGGCAATGAGGTGCTCGCCACGTGAATGAGTTTGGATTAAGTGCGAGAATTTTCACGTAGAACCTGGGTGAGCTGCACAGACTGTAGCTGAGAACATAAACTGGCCCATCAAGGGGGAGATGGGTGACTTTAAAGGCCCTCCCGGATCATCTCTCTGAGACATTTGTACCCAGGAGACATGTCCAGACAGGGACAAGGGGCAGGACAGGTGCTGTGAACAGTGGCTGGGTCTTCTCTGGGTGGAGAACACTGGCACAGCGGTCCCTTGGGGACAGTGTGATGGTTGAGGTCCCTCAGTGCATTCACAGGCAGCCCTGATGTGTTGAACCCCAAGGGCAGGGCTCCGCAGAGGGCCAGCCTTCCCGCCCTCAGCACCGCCGGTGCAGCTTCAGGTCACTCCCTGTCCTCCGCCAGGCGTCAGGGCTCCACTTGATGACAGCCCTGCCTGTGTGGCTCTTTACATCTGGCCCTTGCTTCTACCATTCCTTTCTTCTACCTGACACCATGCAGTTACCAGCTCTCCGCCTCCTCATGGAACCCAGCCCGTCATCCCCACCCGGCTAATGAGGTGATTAGAGGGATTTCACGGTGACCCTGCGCTTCCCCCACACCTGGGTCACCTGCAGACAGTGGGAACCAGGGGTGCACTCTCAGGGAAGCAGTCAGGGCTGACGGCAAAGGCCAGGAACCCAGCTGGCTCTTCTGGAAGGCTGGGAGGGTGCTGGAGACGGTCACATGCGCTGTTGGAGCCTTCCCGTCCTGGAATCGGGAGACGTGGCTGGCCTGGCACGCGTCGGCAGACGCCAGACCCACAAGGCCACATGCAGCAGCAAAAGACCCGGTTCTTCATTGCCTGGTCCTCGCTCGGGGCTCTTCTCGTTCAGACTGTTGGAGAAATCAGGAAGGAGCACGACGGTCCCCTAGCTCTCTCCTTGCTACACACAGCTTAGTTTCAGTTCCCTGAAACCTTTGTGTCGTGGGGCCGACCACTCACTCCCTTCCTGTAACCTGTCCCCACGTTCCTTGGGCTCCTTCACATCCCCAGCCCCTCCATGTACTGTCTGCTCTCGTGACACAGAGCCTTTCCATCTGGTTAGGACCCATAGAGAATAACTCCAGGTCTTTTCCAGGTGTCCTCTCCATCCTGGTCCTGATGTTCCAGGAGCAGCCGAAAATGTGGAGCGATGTCTTAACCGATAAAGGGATCCAGAAGAGGGATGTGGTTTGAGAGAGCCGACATGCCAGGGTGATGACCTGTGGCTGTTTGCCTGTCGGTTTTAAGCCTTTGATGGTGGCAGCCGTGATGTCTCCTGAGGGCGTACGCGTGCCCTTGGCTGTGACCAGTCCACTTGCCTTGTTTCATTGAGCCTCACCAGATCCCTGCGACCTTGGCCAGGCCCCCAGTAGCTGGTGAGGAAGTGGCCGTGCCCGGTGATGAGCACTGAGTTGAAAAGCGGGAGCTCGCGCTCTGGCACTGAGTCTGCTTCCTCGCACGCATCCCTTTGGAAGCATCTGGTTTCCAGAGTCAGTATTGGGCTAAGTAACAAGTAGATGAATTATCTTAAGGGTGTTTTTTGCCCGTGAACAGAGAATTCTTTGTGTAACAGGAGAAATGGGCCTAGAGCAGGAGATATTTTGGTGCATATGTGGAAGGGGTTGCTTTGAAGCCGTGAGAATATCAAACCCTGGAGTGGGCTGGAGCAGCTTTCTGCCCAGGGGCAGGTATGGACCCGACTTTTTCTCTGGTTTCCTTCCAAGTCCAGAGGCAGAGGGTGCAGGGAAAGAGGCCCGGGCTTGGAGTCGGGCAGTCCTGAGCTGGTCCCGACCCTGGCAGGTGACAACAGCGTCACGGTGCTGCGGGGCCTGTGAGGTTGTGTGGGGTGTGGGGAGAGGTGGTGGACCCGGCACCGGGCCAGGCTTAGCGTCGTTGTCCAGTAAATGCTGTTTCCTCCACCCTGCCCGCTTCCTTCTGAGTCTGTAAATTAAAAGCGGAAGCTTCACAGGAATTCTCTCACGGTCCAGTGGTTAGGACTTGGCACTCTCACTGCCAAGGGCTCGGGTTCACTCCCTGGTCGGGGAACTAAAATCCCACAAGCTGCGTGGTGCGGCCAGAAAAAAAAAGTGGAAGATTGATAGACTCTGCCCTGAATGCTGCCGCCCACCCGAACCTTTGCCGTTAGTCAGTTGTCCTTGGTCGTCTGTAAGGCCTCTGCTTCAGTGCTCTCAGCAGCTGGGGGGGGGCGGGGGGCGTTCGCTGCCTCCAAGGTGGACCTTGCTTGCTGGTTAGAGCCCCTGAAATGAGCCCAGATTGACCGCTTTCATTTTCCACCCTTTGGTCTCTGAGATTCAAATGCCGAATGTGTGTGATTTACAAACACAACAATACAAGGTGTTGGTATCACTGATCAAAGCAGTGCCGGGTCCACATGACAACGCGTCAGGTACCCGACGACGGCTCCTCATCTCCTCTGCTTTTCCTCTTTCCGACTGTTCATAGTAATAATAGTCAACGTTTCCTGAGTGCCTTCATGGCAGGCGCTCTGATACGCGCTGCGATTCATTCGTGTGTTTAATCCTTTTGAGAGTGAGCAGACTGGCACTGAGAGAAGTAGGTACCTTGGCCAAAGTCAGAAAATAAGTTCCGCAGCCTCTGCAGGACGGTGATGGGATCCTCCTCCCACCCCCCACCACGAGGGCCAGCTCTGCCCCAGCGCCTCCAGCCGCCCCACGTCCCTGACTGTCGTCCGGGCGGCTTTTCTCTCCTCTCAGGTTCTTTTCAGAATTTGCCTCGTCCAGCTACGTGTGAGGAATCTCAGCTTAGGGAGAGCTGCTGACTCTGCAGGGTCGTCAGCGAGATGAGGGCAGGGCTGGGATTCCAACCAGGGCCATCAGAGTCCTGCTCCTGCACCCCTTCCCCAGCACCGCCACCTGCCGGGTGGCATCCAGGCCTGGGTCCTGACAGGACTTCTGTGAAGGTCTCTGGCACTTGGACAGGTAACCCCGAAGCTCCCTGCACTTCCGGGGTTCTGTCTCAGGGCGCTGCTTTCAGACCTCGGCCATCCTGAGCCTCGTCTCCGTTCCCTCTTCCATCGCGGGTGCCTTTCTGGGCAGCGGGTCGGTCATGGCATCTCCCTACTGATTGCCTGTGACCTGCGCGGCCTGGCATCTGCCCGCCCCCGGCTCTTCACCGGGTCTGGTTCTTGGCTGTGAGGCAGAGACCCACTTTTTCCCCATCTCTGTGTCCACAGAGCCACTCAGGAATTTTCTGGAATAACGTCCACTGCCACAGCAGGGCTCCCCTGGAGTGGAGTGTCTTCTGGGGCCCTGGGAGCTTTACAAACACTAGGGTCGGTATGAACCTAAGAAATGGCAAAGAAGCCATCCCTAAAATGGCGGCCCACCAGCGTGCATCTCTGCCGGAACCGAATCCAGAGTTAAAGAGCCCTGATGCGCTCGCCTGTCCTTCGGTGGCCGTAAAAGGCCTGATAGCGTGTTTCCCTTCAGTGGGCTGAAGTATCATCCCACACTGGCAGCTTCTGTACGGGAACTACGAGTACGTTATCGCCCCAGGGGGCTGTTGTCACCCTCTCCCTGGAGTTGTTGGTCACTCACTGTCATCTGAGAGCCACCGAAGCCCCCTCAGATTCTGTGCCTTCACTTCATCCGTAAGGGCAAGAAAGGAGGTAGAAACTTGGAGTCGGCCTCAAGCCATCTGAGGTCTTCACTGTCTCCTCCCACCATCACTCAGAACCCAGGCTTTTCTTCCAGTTTGGGGGCCTTGCTTCTCCTGCAGGGTCCTTGGGGCCTCACTGTGGCCCTGGATCATTTGCTTACGAAGCAGAATTTTTTAGATTAGAGAAAGAAATACACTTTACTAGTCTTCTGTCTGTCCGTTTTAACTATACCACAAGAAAAAAATCCCTCACAAGATCAAATAAACTGAAAGCCAGAGGCAAAGAGGTTTTTGATAAGTAAAAATTAAAATACTTTGATATTTCAGCACAGGGTAAAATAGTACCACTTGATTTTTTTCCCCTAAAGTAAATATACTATTTTTCCTGATTATAAAAATAATGTGTTTATTGTAAAAATTCAGGAAATAGAGAAAAGCTTAAAAATCATCCAGTAAAAACCCACAATCCAAGTTAATCTTGATTCACATTTTTGTCATACTTTTTCTGCAAAAATATAGGATTTTTTTAATATCTATAATGAGATTGAGCAATCATGATTTTTTAAGCTGCTTTTTTTCACTTAAGTTATTCAACTATTACTTTTACGATGCACTTCATCAGGGGTTCCACCAGTCTTTGAGATTTGCTGTAATGTGAACACTGCTCTTGTATTTAAAATATCTCGTGTAAGGAACTTGCTGCTTATTTTGGTGAAAACTTGCAGCACAGTGATGACGTGTGTATGTCATGGAGTCAGAAGATCCTCAGCCCACATCCCTGGACATGTTGTCTAGCCTCTCTGCACCTCGGTTCCTTCACAAGTGAGGGGGGAGGGTGCTAGTGGTGCCTGTTTTCACAGGGCTGTTGAAGTGAAGGAGTTAAATGCCTCCCAGTGTAAGTGTTAGTCATATACTTACTATTAAAGCCACATAGCCAGTCTGAATGGCTATTATGATTTGACATTTTTAAAAATATTTAAATCCATTAACAACCCATGTTATCTGCTTACGTGTTCCTTTTTTTTTTTTGGCTTTACAGCATGTGGGATCTTAGTTCCCCAACCAGGGATGGAACCCATGCCCCCCTGCCGTGGCAGCGTGGAGTCTTAACCACTAGACCGCCAGGGCAGTCCCTGCTTATATGTTACTGTGTGGTGGACCCGATTAACACTGGCCACCACTGTCACCATCATCATCTGCTCTTTAAATATGGCCCACAGGAGGTGTTCTAAAAGTCTGGAGACACGGTCTAGAGGTACATGTCAACACCTTGGGAGAAAGGTTTCTTGTTCAATGACTGTCTCTAACCAAAGAACTCTAGGGAAGAAATGCTTAAACTCACCACATCCTACCATAAACCCAAGTAAAATCTAGATGGAATTAAAACAATAGCAGGCTAAAAGAAAATATACGTGAATGTTTTTAAAACGTTAAAATGAGGAAGACTTTCCTAAGCATGATCCTAAAGCCGTTAAACTGTATGAAAGAAAATATTGAGACTTGACAATTCATAAAACTGCACATTTTATGATAAAATTTAAAATTCCATCCTGCAAAAGAATGCCATTAACAAAAGCCTGTGTTAGAATGGCTTTCTACCTTAGGGTGATCATCTCCTTTACTGATTCAGTTGGGAGAAGGTCCTGAGATCTCTCTCCTCCAGCGGTCATCCTAGCAGGCGTATTGATTTACTAATTAGGCTGTGAGTTCACCTTATTGGCAGTGAGAGTGGCATCTGCCTGTCCTGCTGGGTAATCCAGCCTGGTAACCCGGTGGGGGTTATCCAGCCTTCACTACCAGGGAGTTCCCTGTGGTTAGATAAACTGATCTGTTGCCTGGTAACTACAGGATTACTCCGGTGGACGCTCAGGACGCCCATGTGAGAGGGGTTTGGGTATTTGGAGGGCAAGGAGGGCAAGAAAGTTGGCAGGTTTCTGAGAGAAATGCAGCTTGGCAGGAGAAGGAATCGAGCCCACATGCGCCCATCGTGGGCTTGGGTTTAGAACGTTTCATCTTCCCATCTGTACTTTGCCTTTTGGCACTGGGCCTTAGAACAGAGGAGAAGCAGGCAGAGAGCTGGCCGAGGGAAAGGTGGGTCCCGTCGGGGTGGCTGCTGACAGCAGGGGGAACCCTTGCAGAGTTGACCCCGAGGCTCTTCCTCCCGAGGAAGAGGTCTGGGTCTGGGAGGTGGAACCCCCGTTTGCTTTCTGGGTCACCACTCAGAGTTTGAGTTTGGGCCCCAAGTCAGAAGTACACTGACTAGAATAGAATCATAGGAAAATCTGAGGTCATCATCTGAAGGCAAGCGGGACCATCTCCAGGCTCTGCTTTCTAGGAGCATCCTCTACGCAGTCAGTGTGGACCCGAAGACCCTCGATAAGTATTCCTGATCAGCGGCCCCACGCCCACCAGAGGTTGCCTTCCGCGGCCCCAGGGCTGCCTGAGCTTGTCTGGGAAGGGACAGATCTCGCGTGACTCGGAAGCGGATCGAGGGGTGTGTGTGCGCGTGGGCGCATACACGCTGTGGTGTGGTCTTGAGAGCGGATCGAGGTGTGTGCGTGGGCATGCATGCGCGTGCACAGTGGGGTGGTCTTGAGTGCCGGGTCTGGAGGCCCAGCGGTCTGAGCAGGCACGCTGCCAAGCGCCTTGGGCCGGAGACGCATCCCTGGTCTGTGCTCGCGCGGTCGGCAGCTGGCATCTCCATCCCTCAGATAAGATTCTGGGTATTTACTTCGCGTTAGCAGGGGTGGGAGCCGTCGTTCAAGTGGTAGAGCTTCGGCCGGGGAGGATATTGTGACTAAAATTTTGCATATTTTGAAACTCAGGTTGTTACATTTAAAATTATACATGATGTGAATACCTGGGTTCAAACAAGGGGGGAGAAAAACCATTCCTTCCTGTCAGAACCTTTTCACTCTGTCTGTCATGTCACCCAACTAAAAATAAACTACAAGTACAGGAACTGGCAGCCTTCCGTTCGGAACGAGCTGAGTGCGCTCAGCTGCAGGCCTGTCTCTGCTGCTTCCCAACCACGTGTGAGCCCCAAGACACGGACGGACCTCCACCAGGACACCAGGGCGCACAGTCCACACGGGCAGGGTCTGGGGGATTAGAATTGCTGCTCCCTACGAAAGGGTGACGCCGTCCTCAGAGCCCCGGCCCCGCCGTCAGGTCCCCAGAGTCAGTCCTGGCTCCTGTGTGACCTGGAGGGAGTCGCTTGGCATCTCTGGGCTTCAGCTGCCCTGTTTTTAACTGATTGTCTGCAGCCCACGTGCCAGCCACGTGCCAGCCACCAGCCAGCACTCCGTGTGTCTCACTCTCTTTAATTTTTACACAGCCGATGAACTGCATTCCAAGTATCATCTCCGTTTTTCAGATGAGGAAGCCCAAGTCACCCATTCACGTCTTTCAGCTAATGAGCGACAGAGCCGGCCCCGGCCCCTCCTTCACCCATCAGCTCTCCTCTCTCCCCGCTCGCTCCTCCCTCTGTCATCTGGCCTCTGCCCCCATCGTCCCACTGAAACATTCCTGTGAGACCACGAAGGCCTCCTCCGTGTCGGACCGTGGTCATTTGTCACCCTCGATCCCATTGGACCTTCCTGTCCCGCCCGATTGTTCCATCCGGGACCAGCTACCTGGTGCGAAGAGCTCAGGCTTTGAGTCCATCAGTCACATGTTTGCACCTGGGCTTCTGCTCCTAGGAGCTGGATGGGCTTGGGGAGGTTACTTACCCTCCTGCAGTCTTGGTTTCCGTGTCTGTAAAATGAGACGGTAGTCATACCTGCCTGGCAGAGTGAAGATCAGAGGCGATGAGGCAGAGCCCAGACGGTCCTTCCCTGTGTGTCTCTAACCTTCCCACCAGGTCCTGTCCCTGCCCGTGCACGCACTCTGGTTACCGCAGGCTCCTGGCCCTTAAATACGGGTCCTCTTGTCGTCTTGCCTCCAGTCTTTTTTCCAGCACAGGTTGACTTGGCATTTCTCCCTGTTTATCATGGTGGGAAGCGTTGTGTGACCGACACGGGTTGAGCCCCTGCGTCGCTCGCACCCTACCCTCTGCATTGTGAGGGTAAAGAGATGTGGTTGCTTGAACCTCGTCACAGTGGTGTCCCTTTCCTGATCCGTTCACTAGCACAGTGTTAGTCCTGTTATTCTTGAGCTTTAAAGCAGTTCTGTTATATTTATTTTTAGTCTAGTTTATCCTCTGATTTTTACAGCAAAGGAAATGCTGTAAATGTAAGTAGCAGAGGGTAACGTCTGCCTTTTGTAAGAACCCAAGACACTGCCACGTGGGTGTTGAAGGCGGGCATAGCAAGATGGATTCGGTGGTAACGACTCTGTTGTTTTGGTTAAAATCCTGTCTTAAGAAACATTATTTTACTTTTCAATTTTCATAATCATTTTTTCTGTGTACGACGGAACGTCTACAAATTTCCCCCTCTGATCTTCTGATCAAATAAATGATGAGGCTGCTGTCTTTTGAAAGCAGTTACTAGGCTTCACCCTCTGACATTGATCTTCAGCCTTTGGCATTTTACGTGTGGGTCGGGGCAGGGAAGGCCCGCCCTCCCGTGCCCGGGGCCGCTGCGGTCCATCCCTGGCGTCGACCCCGACCGGGCTGCCCAGGAACACCTGGGTTTGGGTCTTTGGGGGTCAGAAATCACTTACAAGCGTCTCCTCGTCCCGTGAAGAGGCGTCTGCGGCAGACACCCCAGCCCTCACTCTCTGGCTGCCAAGCCGGGTCCCCAGGAGGAGACCGACCGCTTTGAACTGCACGGGGGGTTCCCGGGCGCTGCTGACGGGCACTGACTGCTCCGTGTCGCTGAGGTTCAGGGCGAGTGTTTCCCCCATCCGTGGGCAAACTGCTGTATCATACACCTCATCGGCCATCCCTGTGAGTGTGTGTCATTCTTTTTTCCCATGAAAACAGCACAGAACAAAGGCTCACTTTTAAAAATGCCATGATATTTTGCCACCGTTATGAAAATCTGTCAGCACCGTATCTCATCTTCTGGTGCATAGAATATCAAAACAAGCGCTACTGAAGGCATGGTACTTCTGTTAATACAAAAATGTCAGTTCCACAGTCTCGGAGCCAGCTACCATCAGCCTCTTTCCAAATGGAAAAGAAAAAAAATAATAAAGTTTCCTTCCCCTCTGCTTGTTAACTGTTCTTCAGGCCTGACCTTCATAGGAAGACCCAGAGTAAACAGCGCCTTGCTGAGATCTTGCGTTCGGAATACTCCAGTGGGATGGAGACCAGCGTCGCCAAGGTCAAAAAGCAAAACAAACACGCAGGACCCGGCAGCCAGCCACGCAGCGCCGTCCGCAACCAGCGCCCGGCCTCGGCCGTGGGAACAAATTAAACCCCAGAAGCCTCATGGAGGGAGAACGAGACTTCCCAGAAAGTAGTTTTAAACTCTGCCCGCACAGGACTGGGCCTCAGAGTGGATTCTGGAGGGGGCGTCCAGTTGTCTTCAGAGGAGCCTTGTGAGAACTAAGGGTGCCGCCTCCCCCTGCAGACCCGTCCCTGAGACAGAAGCCGCAGCCCGAGGAATCGGGGCGGGGGGGGGGGGGGCAGTCAGCACAGGATGGCTTAGCTGATGAACCTGCCTGTGTAAGATCTCTCTCGGGTTTGCGGCATCAGATCGCACGGTGCCCACCACGACTTGATGTAAAATCCTAATGTCCTGCAGTAGCCAGGAAGGGGTTTGATCCTGCCTAGTGACAACATTCTGAAGAGGTTTCACAGTTTACTTCAAGCTGCCCTCTCGACGCATGTATTGGCCTGAATTTTATAAAGTAGGATTTTAAAACCTGGAATTGGTAAAAGAAGAGAAAAAACTATTTGTTAGATCATGTTCTTGAGGTACAAATGTTTTATCAAGAAGGACCACAGGAGCCTCGCGGGGGTCCAGGACGCCTGCGGGGTCTTATTTCCTGTGCACAGGCGGCTACAGACCACGTCCCGTTCACATGCAATGCTCTCTCCTTCCTGTCCAGGGAAAATGGGCTTTCTCAGGACTAACTGATTTACTGTTGCCTTTTTATTATTTGCCTTTGAAGTCAAAAGGCACCGGTGTCCCGAGCTTTTTCTCTCCCATCGAATCCCCTCTTGTCTTCCAGACAGGTCTGTGGGTCTGTATTGTGGCCCGGGCCACAGCTGCCCCTCCCCCATTGTGTTTTCTGGGAGGTTTGAAAGAGGACCCCCCGGGGCGTATTGATTTCCCAATAAATGTAAGATTTGGACACGGGTAACTCCAGAGGGGTCCAAAGGGGAAGGGGAAAAGCCCTGGCACCTCTCTGTCTGCACCTCTCTGTCCACCGGGCACTTTTCCTGCTGTTCTCAGCCCACCGCCCACCCCGAAGTTCCTGGCATGGGTGACGAGGCACCCCCTTCATAAGACTCTCCAGAGCCACGTGAACTCAAGGGCCAGGAGAGGATTTACAGGGTGGGCTGTCTACGGGGACCATGGGGAGCAGGTCGGTGTCCTTGCCTCCACCCCTCAGGTGAAGGTGATCTTGGGCTGACACCACACCAGAAGGGACTCATTGTAAGGGTGACTGTGAGAGGGAAACTGACCTCACAGACTTGGCTGTCACAGGAATTAAAAGGGACAGTTGGTGAAATCTCTAACAGTAATAATAAGTAAACCTGCAGCACAATTACACTGACATTGGGCAAATCTTCCACCTTCCTTTTATTTCCATGTGTAAAATGGTCCACATGATTTGGATGAGAAAATGAGGGATCAAACTTTACAAACAAAACCCAGCTGTGTGAGAAACAGGATTAATGCCAGTGATCTGGGATGATCAAAGAGAAACCTTACTTTTTTATTTTTATTTTTTCCCCGGAGTCCTCTTTCCATTCAAGGGTGAATCTGCAGAGTTCTGCAGTCCGGGGGCTGGGGGGGCAGCGCCAGAACCTTGGAAAGCATGTAAGTGACTGTAATTCTGAGATGGAAACTTACTCTTAATTTGCTAACACTTAGGTTAGGGTTTCTTGCCATAGATGCTGTGTGGGCCTGTTTCTAAGTAGAATCAATATATTACCCCCAGTTAATAAAGAAACATGGATTTAGCAGATTTAGGGTTAATATTATCTAAATTTAAATAACCTGAAAATAAATCTCTTTCTCTCTTATGGCTCTTGACAGATTATACATTTCAGGCATCAATTAGGCAAAGCTTTGGCCTAATTCCACTGTACATATTCTAATTTTGTGTGTGTTTCTAATCGTGCCTCTTTTGCTAATTTCCCAAACTTACCTCTTTCTCTGGGTCATAAGCTTGATCCCCACATTTAAAAGAGAATTTGGACATTTCACGGGATGTTGCAGCCTAAAGCTTTTTTCCCTCATGGGCTTATAAAATGCTTTTTTTGAATCCCAGACATCTTCATGTTTGCAACCCTTCGCGGCTGCACATCTTCAGAGGGGGCCCCCCATTCTCACGCACTGAAGGGCAAAGAGCCCTTGGTGAGTGATTAAGGCAGCGCTGATGCAATGCAAACGGCATCTTCCACTCTCAGAGAAGCAGAGCCAACCAAATCTCAGCAAAGGACATTTTGACAAAGCCCAGAGAATTCCTTTGATTTTTCTCCCCCCTGTGGTGAAGGGAGGCGAGATTAAGGCAGAAAGGGGAGTAAATGAGAGCCCTTAAGGCAGGTGTATCCAAATGGTTAGCACCCTTGGTATTTGGTACTTGAGCCGCTCAACGCGAAGTCAGCGGAAGCCTTTAACATCCCACCATCGCTTCCAGGAGACAGAAATTTAAGGCTTTTTTTCCACTGGAGAAGTTGCCCTGCTTGCAAAGCGTGCTCCACTGGTCTTGTTAAATTCCCTGCATGACGGTGACGCCTTCTCTCTTAATCTGCTCCAGAGGAGAAGTTCAGAGCAAAGCCTTTCAGCGTGGTGGCGGCTGGGCACCCTTAAAATCAGCTCAATTTCTCGAAAGTGCCCAGAAGTCTTGCAGCAAGGCTGGTTGGAGAACCTCAACTTCTTTTCAACTTTGTTGCCCCTACCCCCATGGAGTCTAGGTTTATGAGCGGGGAGGGGTCGGTGGAGGAGTAGAGATACTGTCTCAGTGTCTCTTCTATTGTCTTGCCTGTTAGGGGTCTCACCCATTCATTCTCTCCTCCCCCCTCCCCCCCCATCTTAAATGAGAGTTCACCCAGCCCCAGGGCTGGGAACCAAGAAACCAATTTAGCCTTCTAAGTGGGTGAAAGCCGAAGCCCACCTCACTGCAGAGGCGGTAAAGTTATTATTACAGACGGGAAGTGCAGGACAATTTAAAATATTGTAATTATAAACTTGTAGGGAAGCCTTGTTCTTCATTAATGTAAGATATGAAATCACCTCGGAGGTACAAGGACAATTACATAGTTGGGAATGTGTCTGTGATTTACACGGCTGCTGTGTAAATGTAAGGGTGGTTGCTCCAGTCTATCGCCTTCACTTACACAAAATGAAAAGCACACCAGTGCAAGTTGTCCTTTGATAGATTTTTAATATGATTTTAAAGAGTTTTGTTTGGTCTCATTCTTATTCAATGAGATTAATTTAAAGCACTTATCCCCTGGGTTTAAGTCAATCCATGTAGGATTTGGGCAGGGTTTGTTGCATGGGGGGTTTTGTTTGCAGGAGGCTGTGAGAGACTCCTTTCCCACTTCATTAACCCTGAGTTGGGGACAGACCCCCCCGCCCCCCACCCCAGCCAGAGCTGGGGATTTACCAACCCCCATTCACATGCAAAAGAACTTGAAAGCTGAGGGGCTCCTTGACTTAATTAGCTGCTGTGCATTTTGCAAAATTAGAATAATACCCTCACCATCCCAGGAAAGAAAAGCGGTGGTGTGAGGGTGTTGGGGGTGGGGAGGAAACACTAGCAGGGTCCAGTTTGGGGGAGTGAGAGTTTAAACAGAACCCCAGCCCTCCTCCACCAGGCAGTCCTCCCCCGGAGCAATCCTGCCACAAAACTGGAGGGGCCGCAAAAGTTCCCAGCCCTGGGCATGTCCTGGGAGTCTGAGCTGCAGGTGGTGTGTGGCAGGGGAGCACCTGAGCCCACCTTCCCAGAGAGGAACGGCCTCTGGAGGTGACCTTGGCCCTTTGAACATGAACCGGAGGTCTGGAGTCTGGCTCAAAACTTAAACCGCTCTCCTGAGACCCTTGGAGTCACAGGCTGGGGCCGGGGCAGATGCTGGGGTCTGGCTTCCCTCTGGGTCGCGTCCCCCACGCACTCCCGGGGTGAAGAGGGGAGTGAGAAGATGCGGGAGTCGGGGGTTACCCGGTGCAGCGTCAGGTTCCCAGCGAAGGCTCCTCGGGTCCTACCCGGTGCGGGGGCCCAGGGCCACCTCGACGCCCGTGAGCGGTCTGAGCCCAAGCGCGACCGGGGCGCGGGGCGGAGGGGCCGACGGAGGGAGTAGCCTCGGAGCCCATCTGTCGGCCCCCGCGCCCGGCGGGCCGGTCACCAGCTGCCGGCGCCCTCGTCGCGGCCAGATGAGCCAGCTCAGCGAGGGCACCGCAGCCCGGCCCGCAGCCGAGCCAGCCCGGGCGCTGACCCCCACCCTGGCCCCCGGGACCGGCTGAGCGGCGAGGAACCAGATGGAGAAGCAGGGGCAGGTGGGGAGCAGCATGCTTACCTCCCTGTAGAGATGGGAAGACTGAGGCCAGGAAGGGGGGACCCCTGCCCACGGCCACAGCACCAAGGAATAGAGGGAGACAGAAATATTTCCTTCTTGAGGGTGGAAGGAGCCCTCGTCCCAGAAGGGAAAAAATGAATCTTAGGGAGGGATGGGGAAGAAGGGCCGAGCGCAGACCCACCGACGGAGCGCGGACAGGTGCCTGGTCATTTGTAAGAAGTTTATTTTGACATTTAAAAAAGAGAGAGAACCCAAGGGGCCTGGCTGCCCCCCGGATGGAGGCTGGAGGTGGGGGCTGGGGGTCGGGGTGGGTGGGCAAGTCCCCTGGCCCCTTCCTGCCCCGCCTGGGAGGGGGTGGGCATAGGCCACAAACTCACTGATTCACAGACACAGTCACGGGCTCATGGGTCACGAATAAATAACTTCATATACACTTTGCACACGGTATGTACAGCTCTGCCAGTGACCCTGGTGCTGGGGGAGGGGTGGGAGGAGGCCCATACTCCCCTTCCCCTCCGCGTATCAGGTCTGCGCGAGAGGCGTGTTGTACAGCTGGAGCATGGAGGGGACGGGGCGAGTGCAGCGTGGGGGTCGCCCCACCTGCTCCCGGGAGGGGCGTGGGGGCGCGGGGGCGGGGGGATGTATGTACACCCGGTGGTGGAAGCGGCTCCCTGATGGAGCGGCGGGGAGAGAGGACGCCGGGGAGGGTTAACTCAGTGCGAGGGTCCGGGCCTCAGAAGACTTGGCATTTGGCCCTTCCGGGGACGCCAGGGAGGACCGGACAGGGGGCCCCCCGGGAAGGGGCGTTGAAACCCAGAGGCAGCCGGAAGGGGCCCGCGCGGAGCCCCGGGGCGGGGGCCGGGGCGCCGCGGGCCGGCGGACGGCCGGGCGGGCGCGCGCTTCACCGGGGCTGCGCGGCCCGCGGGAGGACGCCGGCCAGCGGGGGCAGCGGCGGGGGCGGCTCGCTGGCGCCCTGCAGTCCGTGGATGAGGATGCGGGGCACCAGAGGTCTCTGCAGGGCGGGCGGCGGCGCGCTGGGCCCGCGGTACAGGTACAGCGCGGCGCCGGGATCCAGGTTGGAAACTAGGCTCTGCGGGTAGAAATAAGGCGACGGGAACATCCGCTGGAGCGCCGAGTAATTGCCTGCCTCCGCCAGCAGCTCCAGCCCGACGGCCGTCTGTCGCTTCCATTTAGTCCTAGGGACCCAAGGAAACGCGTAAGGCGGGGTCAGAACTGTGGCACCCGGAGACCCCTGGCCCTCAGAGTGCTCGCCCCCGGGCGCCCGCAGGGAGGCCCGGAGGGGTCACACTAATTCGTTAATAAATTACGGGCTGCCAGGCACCGTCTGACGTGTTACATGCACGGGCTCCTTTCATCTTCCACCGGCCTTCCGTGGCTGTTAGCCCCATTTATGCCCAAGAAAACTGAGGCGTGGCGCACTTTTCAACATGGCCTAGAAAGAGAAGTTCTAAGCTAGGCTGTCTTACCCCAAAGCCCGGGGTCTGACCTCTCCGCTCTGCCCTTGGAGCTCCCCCTGCGCATCGGTCCCCTGGGGAGGCCTTAGGCAGGCGAGATCGCCCTGGAGAGGATGCGGGGGCACGGAGGTCTGTCCGCTAGCCGCGGAAGGGGGCGCGGTTGATCGTCCCAGCGGCACCACCGGCCCCGGCGGGGAGCCAGCACCTCTGCGGTACCCTAGCTGGCGGCGCCTCTGCCGAAGCTCGCGGGCCAGAGATGGCGATGGGAGAGGATGTGTGCGCCCCTGCCCTCTCCACCGCACCGCATCCGCTGCACTCCGCGCGCAGGTCCGAGGCTCGAGGAGAGCCCTGCGGTCTGTCTGGCCCCGAAGCCGGGAGGCCACCAGCAGAGTGTCGGAGGAAGGCAGGAAAGCGGAGGCCATGCTGGCTGCCAGGGCTGCGGCCGGACTCCTGGGCGCACCTGGCCAGCGAGGCGGTCCCACTGAGTCGGACTCAGCCACATCAGCCCGCTTCCCTGCCTGAATCACTCATCACCATCATAATTGTGTAATTACTGTAACGGGCCTTAATTATTGATGCCCGGAGCGGTAATCAGTATTTATTATTAATGGGGCAGCGTGTTCTGAGGCTTGTTTATGGAAAGCACCATTCCGGCCTCCGCTAAGAGTGTGTGGGTGACGGCGGTGTATGTGTGTTTGTGTTACTGAGCGAGCTGTGTCGATGTGAGCGTGTGGCTGTGGGGTGAGTGTGTGGCTGTGGGGTGAGTGTGTGGCTGTGTGCATGTTTTGTACTGGGTTGTGTCTCTCTTCATCCTGTGAATGTGTTGGGGAGGGAGATTAGGAAACACCAGGTTCCTGACCAGTGCCCAACACCAATCTCCGGGACCCTCAGTTCCCAAGGAGCTAGGACTGGGCCCCTCCCTCCTTGCGTTTCAGGGCTAGAAAGGCTGCGGAGGCCAGAAGAGTCCCCGGGGAGCTCAGAGCCACCCTCTACCGCCCCCAAGCAGCCGCCTGGGCTGGATGGCGGAGGTAGGACGTGGCTAGGGTGGGCAGACTTGGGCCTCCAGTGGCCCACACATCTGTCTCTCCACATGGCTGAGTCTAGTCCTGTGCTCTCCCTCATCGTGGACTTTGGGCAAGGCCTTCACTGTCTGAGGCCTCAGTTTCCCCAGTTTTACAGAACGGGGAAAGCTCAGGGGCCCTCCCTCAGCACATCAGATCGTGTACTGGTGGGTCCCAGGGAGGGTCAGGGAGGAGAGGGGAGGGGGCCCTTTCCACCCTGCCCCGCGCGGCCGGGCGGCCAGGCCTCACCTGCGGTTCTGGTACCAGGTCTTGACCTGCGTGTCGGTGAGGTTGAGCGAGGCGGCGAGCTCCATGCGGTCCTGCACGCTCAGGTACTTCTGCCTCTCAAAGCTGCGCTCCAGCTGCGCCAGCTGATGGTCGGTGAAGGCCGTGCGCGCCTTGCGTGGCTTTTTCAGGCGCACGGGGGGACTGTCCCTGGAGCTGGAGATCTCCCGGTCGCCCTCCTCCTTCACTGCGGAGACACAGCCGCGCGTCAGGGCCCAGCCTCGCCGCCCTCCCACCCCAGCCTCCGGCCCGTCCCAGTCAGTCTTGTAAACGTGGCTCCCGGTGGCGGCGGCGGTGCTCCCAGCACACTCAAGCCCACGGAGCCGGCGGCAAAGCAGCTCAGAGCTGGGACCTCCCAGCCCCCAGACCGAGGAGGACTGACACCTCCCGAGAGAAGTAACTCCAAGCCGAGAGAGAACTCCACCCCGCTCCCGCGTTGTACCGGTGCTTCCCTGGAGGGATTAACGGATCCACCGATCAATCGACCGAGTGGACCTGCCAGGGGAGGGGAGAGGAGGGGAGAGGACCCAGGGGTTCCAGCCCGGTGGGCTGTGCGGGTGCATGCTCAGGGCTGCCGGACTGTGCCCCGATTCTCTGGCTGCATCTAGGCCAGGAAGGGAGGAAGCTGAGGGCCGGAGTCTGGGGAGAAAAACCCGCGTGGAGGGACAAAAACCCGTGCACCCTGGAGTGGACCATAGTCCTGAAGAACAAATAACTGCACCCACATCTCGCCTGGCCCCTGTATGGGTGCGAATCTATAGGGGTGGTTCCCCCGTTTCTTAAACGACAAACAACGTGCCGTGGGGAAGGCGAATCACCGGGCGCCCAGGTCTGGAAACAGGAAGAGCTTGGAAAAATAAGGGACGCGTGTTTGGCCCTCGGATGCACACATTGCGGAGGTCTGTGTTTCCTTGTCAATACGATGCCTACTGTGGCTGTTGTGTTTTTCCCTCCTTGGTCAGGACACCCCAGCAGGGTCCCCGCTCCTGAGTCACAAGGATGGGACCGGACAATGTGGTTTCTTTCTTCCCCAGCACTTTCCTTTGGGGTTGACTGCTCCGCAAATGCACACTTGATCGAACAAGCTCAATGACCTCCCTCCTTCTCCCGCTAAAGCGATGCTATAACCAGAGACCACCTCCCCAAAATTGGCAGTGGGGGGGGGGCTGGGGCTCCCCCCCCCCCTTTTTCTCTCTCCGTTTTCCTTTATGCTGTTTCATTGAGAATGGTGTTTGCAGTGACAGGGTTCAGCTGAATGCGAGTTGATTTCTCTCTGTAGGAAACAATAATCCGGTTAATTGAGCCACTAGGGAGCAAGACTTTTCAACCGGAAAGGCAGCGGTTCGAGGCTGGGAGGGCGCCGGGCTTCGGGTGCACGCAGGCGGCTGAGTCGGGAGAGTGCTCACTGGGCGGGTGAGACACTGGGACACACGCCTGCCTCCTGCCTCCTCCAGGCCAGTGCGCAGGCCTCTTCCTGCCCTCCTGGGCTCAGGCCACGTTGGGACATGGCTGTCTCAGGAGATGGGAATGTGTTGGGATTGCGGGGGGCAGGGGGCTTCAGTTCTGTGTCTATCCCAGGCAGGTAAAATTTAAACAAGTTCGAGGAAACAGTTATCCAAATCTCAAACTTGATATTGTGGAAAGCTTACTTTTTGACCTGATTGTCTGGACTATTTCTGAAAATCCCGCATTTCTCAGGACTGAGCTCCAAGATGGGGGGTGGGGTGGGTGTTGAGTCTGGGGTATTGGGAAGAATGGGCTGACTCCGGGGGCTTTTTCTCTAATCCCTCTCTGGAGCAGGCTGGAGCCTTCAGATACACACTCTGCCCGCTGCCCAGCCTCAGCCTCCAAACAGGCTCAGCCCAGATCTCAATGCCTGAGAGTTCCAGGCCCACCTACCCTGCCTGCTGGGAGCAAAGCACTGTTTTTTTCCTCCACGGATGTCAGCTCTTGCAGGCAAGACCCAGTGCTCGCGCACGCGGGCAGATCGCCTTACTTCAAAGCCGGGTTTCGGCATCTTTAAATGTTGTGCTGAGGAACCTTTGATACCAGAAACTCGGAATGGGGCTGACCTCCCCTCCATGCCCTCCTTGGAGGAAATGACTCTTAGCATGTTAGGTGGACGGGGGAATCACTTAGATGTCCACCCTGTGTGTTTGTCTCTCGGCAAGGTTTCCTAACTCCTGAAAAAGTCGCCTCCACCTTTGAGAAATGCTCCAGACGCTGTCTCAGTGGCGGACGTTTCCTCTCCCTCTTCACGCTGGGGCTTTGTTGGTGCAAAGGCATCAGTGCCTAGGTGTGGGTGTGGGGGAGACCTTCCTCCCTCCTCAGCTCCACACCTATTTAAGCGATATGTGAACAGTGGCCCTCATCACCTCCCTGATCAGATATCATCAGGGACAAGAGAGGAAAATTGATATTCCAATTATCTTAAACGAAACCTCTCCTCAAAATCCCACCTACGGGCAAAAAAATAACAGGAGAGAAGAGCCAAACTCTTTCACCAGCACCAGCACCAGACACAAGCATGCCGTGCGGGTGGGGTGGGGGGGTCTTGCCTCTTACTCTAGCCATAAAACGGGGGTGTTGTTGAGAATTAGAAATAATAAAATGTGATGTTATACGTATCTATTTACACTGCCTCCCTTGCTTCCACCCCCCCCCACCCCCCACTGCTTTCTTTCTCTTGGGCGAATTTTCCTTGCCTCTCTAAACATGCCCCCGGGGGGGAGGAGCAAGGACCACTGGGCCCCATGTGTCTGGACCTCCGTCCTGGGTGTTCTAGGCCAACCTGCCCGTCTTCTCGGCGCGGCTGGCCCAGGGAGGCTGACGGAGTCTCCACCAGTTGTGTGGGGAGTCGGAGGGAGTGAGATGTGGAGCGGGACCCCCGAATGGGTTTTGGTTTGAGGTCAGGCCATGTCCACAAACGACTTCGTGGTTGGAAGGAGAGTGTTAAATGAGGCTTCTTAAATTTTTGTGAAGACTTAGTGTAAATATGGCCCAGGAGGTGTAGGGTCCCCAAGAAAATAAAGAAGTCGCCTTTATAGGGAAGTTTTATCTCATGGAAAGCATTCTGGGAATGAATTCTAAGGCTGAAAGAGCTCTGAACAGCCTCTGCCAGCCCCTTCTCTTCTGCTCAGTGGGGACACAGGGCTCTCTCCCTTCAAGCCCAGACACTCCTTCCCTTCCTGCCTCCCGACTTCTCCCTAAGAAAGAACTTTGTGCCTCTGGCCTCACCAAAGAGTTAAAGTCAAGGCAGTGGCCCGAGGCAAGAAACAAAATTAGGGAATTCTTTCTCTCCTTTTTCTCTTCCTTTTTTCCCTTTCTTCCTTCTTTCTTTCCTCCTTTCCCCTTTCATCTTAAGCCTGATCTCAGCTCCCTGGTTAAGATGGGGTAGAAAGGAAACAGCAACGGAAAGATTCACAGAGGTGGAAAGGCAAGTAAAGGGACAACAACCCCAGTACAGGCTGGGTGCCAGGAATCTCTGGGTCCCACACACACAATCCGAAGTTGATTGTTCAATGCACTTAAAATCAAATCCAGTGAGAACAGTTGGGTGGGTGCAGAGGCCTCCCCTCTCGACTAGACCTCTGAACCTGCTCCCAGCCAGCCAGCCGCCTGGCTGCTGTTTCTGCTTTGAAGTGAGCATTTCTTTTGCAGGATTCCCCGGGCCCAGATCTCACCAGGGCTAACGGGAGGGAAAGCTCAATTCCCCTCCCTGTCTGGAAATTCAAATTAAAGTGTGGAAAATTCTGACTGTTCTCAGGGTTCCAGCTGAAATTTCCTGCTAGATTTTCACCCTTATGAAAGGGCATTCAAGCAGAGAATGCTTTAGGTCTTCTGTTGCTTCCACAAGGTCTTTTCCCAAAGAGCCACTGGCCTGATAGGGATTTGCTTCTGCCCACCAGCAGGTTGGACAGTCCCAACCGAAGTTCGGAAAGTTTGCTTTGTGTGTTTTGGGGAATCTCTCCTGGGGCACGCAGCGTCCGTCTCCTCGCTCTCTCCACTGGGCTCTTTGTTGCTCAAAAGCAAAGCCACAGGGCCGACTGAAAGGCTCAGACAAGATGGACTGCTGAGCCTGGGCCCTGGGGGGAGCTCCGAGTGAATGTGTGTGTGTCCCCACCTGTGCGCACTCCAGTTTTAATACCAGTGTTCCCCTCCCAAGTTTTCACCTCCGTTTTCTTACCTTTATACTCAGAGTCCGATGAGGCGTTGCTGCCACTTTTGTCCAGCTTGTCTCTAAAGTCCTCCCCGGCCTTGGCCGCAAGACGGCCCCCAGGCTCAGGAGCGGCTGGCTGCCCGCTGCTAGAGTAGGGTGCACAGGCCGCGAGTGGTTTGCAGTCGGCAAGGATGTCCCTGATCAGAAAGGAGGAGGTCACGGTGCGAGACTGGGCTGGGGCCGAGAGCTGCCCAGGTTGCAGGTGGGAGTCCAAACCTGGGCCCGAAGCCCCGCCAGGCCGCGGGGTGCCCGTCTCCAGACAGTCCCTTCCTGGCGAGGCTGGTGAAGAGCAGTCACTGCTGCTCTCTGAGCGTGGACTCAGCTCCAGGGGCGAGCGGCAGTCCCCGAGCAAGGGGTCCCCCTTGGGAAGGGCGGGGCTGCCTGCTCGGTGGGAGAGAATGGAGTCGATCCCAAAGCCATTGGAGCCTTCCATAGCCAAGCTGCGACCTGTCCTCCCCAAAAGCTCCCCACCCACCCCCAACCCCAGCCGCCGCTGCCCCTGCCCCTAGCTGCGGGCTGGCATGGGGAAGGCGGGCAGGGAGCCTGCGGGCACCTTGGACGGAGTTCAGCCTTGGGGGAGCCCGGGAGCTCTGGGCCAACCTCCTCTGCGCATTAGATCCAGAAGGGCTCAGCGCGTCTTCTGCAGCATCGCGCCGAGCCGCCGAGCCGAGGGGGGGGTGGGGGGGGTGGGAGTGTCAGGGAGAAATGGGAGGGAGGGTGCGCCAAGTTGGGGAGAGCAAAGGGGGAGACGGACGGCCTGAGCTCCCCTTTGGCACAGAAGAGATGCGAGGACGTTGGAATCTCAGTAAAGAAGGCTTTTTAAAAATCCAAACTGCGCGCTTCCTCCAGGAGAGCGGTGGCCGAGGGCAGCGGGGTCAGCACCGCGGATAGCAGTGGGCCCGAGCCGCGCTACCAGCCGGAGGAACGGAGCACACCTGGCGGCGTCAGCACCGCGGATAGCGGTGACGGCGGCCTTCGGCGCATGGCGCTCCGCCTGGCCGGGGAGGTCCCCTCTCCGCGTCCCCGCCGCTCCGGGGGCCCGTCAGCACCGCGGACAGCGCCTCCCGGCTTCTCGGCTGCAGCTCGCAGCCCGTCCTCCGCGCGCGCCTTCGCCTCCCCCCCTTCCTTTAAAAAATGAACTTGTGTCACTTTTACTTTGGGGCTGGGTTTTTTTTTTTTTTTCGTTTTTTTTTTTTTTCTCGTTGTGTTGTGTTTTTTTTTTAAAGGGGACTCGCCCACGTGTCCCCGGAGTGATGACGCTGATTGGCTCCGGCCGATTTTGGGGGTGATGTCACGGCTCCGCAAGCCGCTGCCCGATTCCTTTCAGTTTGATTAAAAGAGACACTGAATTAATTACAGCACAGACCCAACTGTTTACCGGCGATTTCCACACGGTTTGCTTTCATTAGGCCGGTGATGAGGCTCCTAATGAGGGTGATTAGCCGAGGGGGGTACAGGCCGGCGGGAGGGGTGCAGAGCCCGGCTGCCGCTGCCGCTGGGTTGGGAGGTGAGGTTTTTTTAAGTTTTCCCCTACACTTTCCCACAGTTATTCAAATTATTCGTCCTCCAGGCTGTCAAAGATCCCTTTTCTCCCCCCTCCCTCCTCCCCATGCCGGTTTTTCTTCCTCCAGCGACAGAAAGGGACTAAACCCAGAGAAAAAGAACTGTGTGTGTGGAGAAGAGATTTTAATGTGTTACGTTGTTTTAGGGTGTTTCCGCTGGGGTCTGCATGTTTTTCGTGTAGGAAAATTTGCAACCCTCTCTCTCACTGACCTCTTTGGACCCCGCGGGCCTGGCGGGGGCTGGGGAAAGCTTGGTGTCTGCACCTAGAAAGGGCCAGGACGATGGCTTCAGTGGGGGGCAAGGGTGGAAAACGTGGGCATATCGTGTCTGGGAGGTTAGGGGGACCCTGAGAAATCCGTGTGGCCCGAGGGAGGCAGCGCAACGGACCCCAACCCAGCCGGTAGCCTCTCCAGTGGCGCGTGTCCTGGGGATCAAGTGTTTTTGTACCTCTGAACAGGAACCCGTGAGAGTTTCTGAATGCGAGTGTAGACGTCTGCAAACGGCTTCTCATTTCACACGGAGCCAGGGCTCGCCCGAGGATTTATTTTCAAAGCAGCGCTAGAAACACGGTCTTTTCACTGTGAATAACTCTCCCTCCACCCTCCCCTATTCCACCGCGATGCTCTAGTTCTGTGCCTTTTTGGGTTCGGCCTCCGGTGCTGGGGCGCAGGGCGGTGGGCAGATCTGAAATGCGTCCGGGGCCTGGATCCTCTCAACACTACCCCAGGGATGGTGGCCCGGGTCTGCCGTCAAAGGGCAGAGGGAGCCAAGCCCGCGCCCCTGCAGCCGGGCCCCCTGAGGCCGAGGCGCTCTTTGACCGCCCTGCGCCTGGAGCCCAGGCCTTTCCAGGTGGGCCACGCGCTCCTGGCCCCTCCCCACGGCCCCCAGAAAATACCCCGGCCCCGTGTCGGGCTCAGCGTCTGAGATCGCAGCGGAATAGTGAGGCGCCCGAGTGCCCCAAACGCGAGACCCGGCCCGCAGAACCCTGCACAGCCGGGCGGAGCAGAAACTTTCTTCTCCCTCGGGCAAGGTCGCCGGTGGCCTCTGGCCCGGCTCCCCGCGCTCTCCCCCTGAGCCTGCCGGCAGATTGGAAGCGGCCTCGCCGCCGGCCGGGCTGGGGCCAAGGACGGGCAGCTCCCCGGGGACGGCGGGCCCGGCTCGGCTGCAAGCTGTCGGGAGGCGAGAGGGCGGGTGCCGAGGGGCCGCGAGCCGACAGGCCCCCGCCCTGGCCCGGCGGCCGCTGCAGTGGGCGCCTCCCGCGGCGGGGCCGAGCCGGCCGGAGGTTCATTTTCGTTTGCTTGATTGGGGGGGAGCATAAATCAACGAGGCCCCCGGGCTGCCCTTGCCCTTCCCGGCCAGCCCTCAACTTGGGCCTCCTTTCCGCTCCGGGCGCCTCTGGAGACTCCGCTCCCCCGTCCACTCTCTCACCGCACCCCTGCTCCCAGCCTGCACCCGCATCTCCGGAAGAAGCTCATCCCCCGTTGAACCCCAAGGTCCCAATTTCGGTCAACAGGCCCGGTCCTCCTGGGCCTGTTAGAGATCCTGGCGCCCCAGGCGAGGATCCGCGGAAGTGACTAAGCCGCAAGCAAGTCCCGGCCCTGCTCTGCCCTGGGCGGACATGCATCTGTCGAAGCAAAGACTTTTCCTGGCCTTGGGGTCTTAGGTTGGGGTTTGGATCCCGGGCCCAGCGAAAGCAGTGCCTCCCATGGGCTCAGGGCACTGTGCCCACGGGTATCAGAGCTGGAGGGGGTGAAGGCGGGGAGTAAGCGTGGGGGAGCGAACCTCTTATGGTGGGGGAAAAGACGGCAAGAATCTGAATTTCCTGCAGCCCTAGCCGGCTTCTCGGTGCTTCTTAGAGTCCAAGAATATTAGCAGATTGTTATTAGACTATCGTTAGTATTGAATTATCATAGTCTGCTGTGATATAAAACATGCTATGGCATTGATTCCGTTTGGAATTTGGATTCAGCCCTCTCTCGCGAACGTTGTTTTATTCGTATTTGGGGGTTTCCAGCTCCACTGCTGTGCCTCCCCCTTTCTCTTTTCTCCATCACAGGGGATGGTTCTTGCATCTCAACCTGTCCACAGCCTAAGCGGTCTGTGTGTATTCACCTGGGCTCTTCTTTAGCTGGGAAGAAGCCCAGGAATTGGCATTTTACTAAGCGTCCAGGCGTCCTGGGTGCGTGATCCACCCCTCCCTTTGAGAAAGGAGCGTGGTTGGTCCTGGAGGGGTAGAAGGTTCAACAAAGCGGAGCGTGAACCATGGCAAGTTACTTAATCTCAGAGAGCTCCACTGACACGGCGGGAGACAGACCTCTCTCCCCCTCTGTCCCCTCTGAGCCCCAGCCCTCTACCTTAGCTGTCTTGCCCATTCCCCTCTGCCCAGGGAAGGGAGAGACTAGGAGGACTCTGGGGAGGGAAAGGGAATGAGTGACATGAGGTCACGTCCAGAACCAGGCTCCCAGGACGCCAGCACCCAGACCCCTGTTCTGGGCTCCAGCACCTCCTGCCCAGCCTCCCACCTCTCTTGAATCCTCTAGCTTCAAATGCCAGCCCCTGCCCATCCAGTCCTTTGAAATTGCCTTCTTTTAAACCTTCAGTCTCTCAATGAACCCAAAGCCCTAGAAGGGTCCAAACCAAGCACTCAGTGAGCGACACCAATGGAGAAGGCACCTTTGTTCTTCTCCAGGGCAGGGAAGCAGCTGCAGGGACTGGCCCTCAGAAGGCCTGGGCTCTGGCCCTGCTCCCACACTGAGCAGCTCATCTCTCTGGCCTGGACCTCAGCCTTCCCTTTGGTCCAAAGACATTAACATCAGAGGTTTGTAGTGAGAGGGAAGGATGGGAGAGGCCCATGCCGGCTATGAAGCCAGCCTGTAGAATCCACATCCTTCTGCCCCACCTGGGGCTCTTGGCTTGGGTTTGGCTTTGGGTCAGGAATGGGCCTGGGAGTGCCTGGGCCTCTGGCTGAGCCATGGTTCTTATAGCAACGTCCTTACCCCCCTGCCCCACCCCCCTCTCTACTGAATGTCACTCAGCCCCCCAGCCCTGAGCATGGAAGAGGTCCTGTTTTGGCCACTTTTGCTCACTGGCTTAGCAGACAGAGTCACGTGGGGAGATGTGTTCAAAGCTTTTCGAGAATGGGCCTGGGGTCTTCTCTGCTCATGAAGGATTGTAGCTTGAATGCCATCCTTAAGGTTCTGAGTAGCTGGGGCCAAGGGCCTATAATGCTGGCGGGGTGGTGGTGGCTGAGGACATGGATTCCAGAATCTGCTAGACTTGAAGTAGAACCCTGGCCCTAGAATCCAGGGCTGGGGCGAAGGTGGGCAGGTGAGGTGCGTCACGCGAGTCTCTACTGAGCCTGTTGCTGTTCTGTCCATTAGAGATTTTAAAATTTTGATTTTAAAATATCGCATTAAAATATTGCTCGTCTTGGTTACTGAGTTTGAGGAAGAGTCAAAAGGTTTGCACCCTTGGCCAGGGCCTTGTCTGCCTCGCCGTAGTCCCAGCACTGCTCTGACCTTGAGCAGAGGCTCTCTGGGCCTTGTGTCTTTTGGCTGTACGATGGGGGTGGTGTTGCCCACTTCACCTGGTCGTTGTGAGGACTCTGCCCTTGGCTGGGGTCCTGGAGAATTGCAATTATGCATTTCATAGCACGATTACTGAGAATAATAGCCAGGGCTTTTCCTCTGGCAGGTGGGGGCCCCCAATGGAGAAGTCAGCCCCCGCCCTGCCCTGTGCCCCGGCTTTCCTACCAAAACCAGTTTTTAACATGGAGGGGGCAAGGGATTTGGCTGACATGGGCCAAGCTTGGGTGCTAATATCTCTCTGCAAACAGATGGGCCAGACAAGGATTTGGACAGTTTGTGGGTTTCAAGGTCATGCTGTTCTCAGTCATTTTTGTTTGTTTATTTAAAAACCCCATGGAGCTCTTGAAAGCAGAAAGAGAACATATTATTTCTTTTCCTCTATTCTTCCCTCCCTCCTCCCTTCCTCCCTTCTCTCTTACCCTTCTTCCCTTTGTCTTTCCCTTTCTCTCCCTCCCTCCCTCTCTCCCTCCCTCCCTCCTTCCTTCCTTCCTCCCCTGTAAACACACAGTCTGTCCTGCATACGGTGCCCTGTGCTAGATGCTGGGGATGTCACAGGGGGTAGGACAGGATGGCCCCCATGCACGGATCTCACAGAGCACCGTGGTACCCATCAACCTAAATTCCCCTTCACAGGTTATTCCCCATTTGTGAATTCAAGTTTATAATTTGCCTGCATTCAGTTCTAGGAACCTGTATAAAAAGCCAACCTAGTTTTTTTTTTTTTTTTTTGCTTTTAATGATGATTTCAAGCATCAAAGCGTTTCCTAAGTAAAAAGAAATGCAGCAGAAAGACTGTTTTGGTCCAGAAGGATAAAGGCAAGAGAGGGTTTTGATAGGAAACAGACCGATGTGGCTGTCATGCAGGCCCACCTTGGTGCCTGAGCTGCTGGTCTGCTCTCTGTCATGCACGTGCTTGCTCTGCACCCCCAAATCTGTGGTTCTAAACCGTCACTAGTTGGGGAGCTTGGAGGAATGAACCAAAAAGCCAAGCCATCTCTAACTGGATCCAGGGACCTCCCGGGACTGGATTTGTGTCCTATGAGCAGTGCTTTCTCTTCTGGCTTCTAGAAGCCCCTTGCCAGGCAGGGATCAGACATCACTCTCCATTGGCACATTGCTACCATCCCTGATAAAAATCCTGCACGATGTCAGACTCTAGAACCCCGTCTCCCTTCTTCTGGCTGAGAAAATTGTTAGTTATCTGGTTATATCAGACTCAGAGTGGTAATGAGAGAGGCAGTGAGGTTTGGGATCTACTTTAAAAATCTGGGAATTGGGGGTTCCCTGGTGGTCTAGTGGTTAGGATTCGGTGCTTTCACTGCCGTAGCTCAGGTTCAGTCCCTGTTTGGGGAACTGAGATCCTACAGGCAGCATGGTATGGCCAAAAAAAAAAAAAAAAAAAAAAGAAATAGACTGGAAATAGACTGAAGTCAGTGAGGGTTCAGCATGAAAAGAAAGCTGGACCTACCAGCCAAGAGGTCTGCTCTAGTCCTAGTTTGGCTGCTAGGTAACTACATCCCTCTGTCTTCTCTGGCAGGACTGGCTGTATCCTCAAGCCCCTCCCAGCTTTGTGAGTCCTGTTTCCAAAGGCTCTGTCTCAACACCCCAGGCCCACACTTCCTCCCCCCTCCTGCCAAGTGCACATGAACAGGGGCACCGCCTTCCTCCCGTCTCCAAGGGTCCTTCTGAGAATTTCAAGCTGACTGGGTGAGGGTCCAGACCAGTTGCCTCCCTGTGGTTCGTGAAGACAGTACACGTGGGCCTCTTTGTTTGGTTAAATCTCTGGTGGGGTTTGGCCACGAAACCCAACCAGGAGGTAGAATGTTCCCAAATGCCAACCAGCAGGGAAATGAGCAAAAGCAGGGGCTCAAGGCCACATCTCTGGCGTCGGCCGTGCTCACGTGGCATTTGTTGGCACGTGATTAGGACGACTTGGGATGGAAAGTTGAGATCCCCCTATTTCTGCCCATCTTTAATTGAGGGGTGCTTTGGGGGGCTCCAGAGCATGTAGTGGACCGGTCACTGGCCTGTAGCTGGCTTATTAAGTGAACTGAGGCCTCCTTCAACATCTCTTTTCCATCTGTGAAGTGGGGAGGATGGTGGTGGAGGGAGGTTAACGGATGATCCCTAAGGACCCTGCAGGCTGGAGCCTTCAGGGACTCTACCCTGGCTCATGAAGGGTAGTCAGGGACCCCAGTCGTGCTGGGAGGTCCCCCCCCTCAGCCAGGGTCAGCGTGACCGAGGACAGGCGTTTGGCCGATGCGACAGGATACCCGAGAAGGCAGAATCAGACCGGAATCAGACCTGGGGCTTTGTGCGGGCACAAATAATTAATGAGGAGGGAAGGCGCAAGCTGGGGGAGGGAAGGGGGCAGGGAGGGAAAAGGGTCAGGAGCCTTCTCGGCCTCCTATGCGGACTTGCCAGCGGGTGGCGCTGTAGGACAAGGAGCTGAGGAACTCTGCTGAGAGCCGCCCCAGCCTGGCCCGGGAGCACCCAGAGGCTGGGGGACTCCGGGAGAGGATGGAGGTGTGCTCCCGGGGCATCTGTCACGGCCCCCGCGAGTCCCGCAGCACGCGGTCCGCCCGCTGCTGAGGCAGGAAGTGATTGGTTAGACAGAAGAGATTTCCCGTAGCTTTTCCTGGCCAAGTCCGTGCTTTCCCCCGGTCCAGTCCTTGGAAAAGCTGGCCTGGAGGAGCCACGACCAGTGGAGCATCTTGCTTGTTGCCATAGCATCTTTGCTTGCTCTTCAGTGGGTGGAGCCTGATTTCGGGTCCTGATGTGTAACCCCCGCCTCGTTTTCCTCTGGGGATTTCAGAGCAAAAGAGTGGGTTCAAAATATCTTGACCTTCCTGATGCATCTGGGCACAAAGGCTTTTTTTCCTTTGAGCATCCAGCCCTCTTCCTTGATCCCTCACAGAGTTCTGGATGTCCCTTTGCAGTATGATTTATTAATCAGAAGAAAATAGAAATTTACATTCATCTGTTACTTAAAAGTACCAGACCCTGTGCTAATCACATTATACACATTCTTTAATGTAATCATTAACTGGTTTCACTTGAGGAAACCTCCTGTGGTGTGTCGGGGTCCTGTCTCACAGATGAGGCACAGAGAGGTTAGGACACTTACTCGAGGTCACACAGAAATTACTCCGTGGAGCTGAGCTTTGTGCCCCTGAATGCTGCCTGCTCCGTGGCCAGGCCCCTCGTGCTCGCCCCTGCTCCCTCACCAGGGTCGCTGCTCCTGGGGGATCAGAAGGCTGAAGGGTGGCTTTAGCAAAGACCAGTGGGGATGCTTGTCTGGTTCATGGGGTGGCAAGGAGATTTTAGGCCCTTAGGATGGGGTAGGGGTCTGTCAAGGCCCTGCTGAGCCAGATTCCTGCAGGAGTTGGTTAGTGTGGGGGGCATTTTTATGGAATTAGCTGCTAAGGAGCTGCAGTGTGTGCATGCGTGTGTTGGGGGTGGGAAGGCTGCTCAGGAAACTCGCTCAGATCTGTGGTGTGTCTCCTGGCCGAGGCTGATGGCCAGTCCCCATCAGGCACTCGGCCTGTGGGGCAGGAGCCAGAGCAGACACTCAGGCAGCAGGTCATTCCATAGACCCTTAGGTCCGGGCCCTGGGATCTTAGACCCCTGATCCTGTGCCACTTCCCTTGTAGAGGAGGGGACAGGCAGTACACCAGGGCTCGTTGCTTTGCCGAGAATAGAACAGGTTGGTGTGGGTTTACCTGGGGGCTACCCCAGGGAAGGCCTTTTGAGTTGAGGACTTGCTCATACCTTTTTTTTTTTTTGCCATGCCACATGGCTGATGGGATCTTTGTTCTCCAACGAGGGACTGAACCCGGGCCTGAGTCCTAACCACTGGACTGCCAGAGGATTCCCATAGGCTGCATCTTACCCTTTTTTTTTTTTTTAACTTATTTCTCGTAGTGATTTTATTTCATTTTATTTATTTTTAAAATTTATTTATTTTTGGCCGCACCGCACAGCTTGTGGGGTCTTAGTTGCCCGACCAGGGATTGAACCTGGGCCTCCACAGTGAAAGCCCAGAATCCCAACCACTAGGCCACCAGGGAACTCCCTGAGTGGGGGACTTGGCTTTTGAGCTATGATCTAAATGACAAGAAGGGGTGGGCAGGTGACAAACTGTGGAGCCGGGGTTGTGGGGAGAAGCAGAGAGCGGGTTCAGGAACCTTCTGCAATTCTCCAGAGAGATGATGGGGACTGGGAGAGATGGGAGGAGTCAGGGTGGTTTTGGAACTAATATGGACGGACTTGTTGATGGATTGGATGTGAGCGTGAAGGAAACAGAGTCGTGAAGGTTTTCATCTTCAGCATCTGGGTGGTCTCAAGGATGAGGTGGGAAAAACGGATGGAGAAGCAAATTTGGTGGAAAAAATCCAGAGTTCTGTCTTGGCTGTGCCGGTTTGAGATGAACGCCAGATGCTTGAATAGAGATGTCCAGGGGGCAGTTGGATAAGTGAGTGTGGAATTCTGGGGAGAGATCCAGGTTGAAGGTCAACGGTGGACTTCGTACAGGTGCTGTCAAGCTGTCTCGGAGAAGATCAAGTCCCTTAAAGAATCTGAGGTTGGTTCTCACCCTGATTGTAGTTTTACTGGCTTTCAAATAAAGGCACAAGAGGAGAATGACAAATAGCACTTTTAATTTAAAGTAGATCGGTATCAAATTTGTGGGGAGAAGCCAAAGGACCTGCAGAAAGATTGAGGTGCGAAGTGCCCCAGCCTGGGCACTTTCAGCCCTGAGGGCTCTCTCTTTTGGGAGGGGGAAGGGTGACCTTCCAAGGTCAGTGCTGGTGGGGGAGCCCCTCTTGGCCCAGTGCTGCGGAGGTGGGGCAGCTCCGAGTAAGGAGCGTGGGCTCTTCCTGCCCTCAAGGTTCCCAGATAGTACCACCGTGGAGACACGTCAGGCATCCCACAAAGAGCAATTAAAGCTCATGTTTGGAATATAAAATGAGCGCTTTCAAAGCCTGTTACTGTCACACTTTCTGCAGCAAAAACGCAGGTGGTTCTTAACCATTGAGGGAAGAGACTTGGAATGGCCCCCTTTGCCTGGAGAGTCTAAAATCTGCCTTGGAATTTGGGTTTCTCTTATCAGATGATGGCTTGAGAAGAGAGGGTGGGGGGGCCTGCCGGAGCAGGGGGTTCCCTAAGTGGAGGGTCCCTGGAGCTAAGGGAAGCGAGTGTGGCTAACTCTAAGGGGGGTGGGGGGCTTTTACCAAAAACAATTAAGCTGAGACCTGAATCTGAGGTCCTGGCTGGGGCGGAACCCACAGAACAATGGGGGAGGGTCTTATGTGTGAGTTGGGGCAAGAAAGGTGAGTCCTTCAGAGAATTTTCTACGATGTCGAGAAGGCTTTAGGGGTGGGTGTAGTTGCCCATCCGCAGGGTCCCCTGGCGCACGGCACACTCTTCACGGTGGGCTTTGAAGGCTCTTCGGCGTTCGGCCTCCGTGGGGAAGGTATCGAGATGGGGACCCACCTGTGGACAGAGGGAGCACAGGTCCGTGGGCATGAGTGCTTGGGGGCTCAGCCGGGGGGCACCCCTTCCTTCCCTGGCCCGCCCCGTGCTTCCATCTTAGAGTAATAGGAAAAATCGCTGTCAGAGGGAAAGAAGTGAAGGGGCAGTGCTGTCCTGGCACACTGTGGGGTGAAGAGAGGGGTGATGCACTGAGGGACGGGGCACGAGAGCAGGGCTGCCGGGTGCCCGTGTTTTTCCTTCTGTCCAGCTCGTTGCCAGGACGACGTGCACATGATAAGTATCGCCTGGGATGACTGGGGCCACCATGCGGTGGGCCCTCACAGCCAGCATCATCCTTCATGGGCTGATTCTCCACCATTAAAACCCCAAACAAGCCTCCCTCTCCAAGGGGGGCCTCCTGGCACGGTTGTGGCTCCGTCACCACAGGACCATCGGACCCCCCACCCTCACCCCAGAAGCCGACCCTCAGTCCTGCCAGAACCGAGCCAGATCCAAGTTGTGGGAGCCTCTGATGTTAAAATTTTCTGCAATCGGTATTTCGGCCTGCCCTCCCCTCTCAAGAAACGGTGGTGAGTGGAAACCCCTGCTGTCTGCTGGGTCCCCACCTCCAAATGCCAGAGGAGTCTGGTCAATGGCATTTCTCTTTTAGGATGAGCTAAGGGAGGCACCAGGTAGAAAGGCGTCAGGCTTGCTTGTTTATTTTTCATCCGTTCATTCACTCATTCACTTATTCGGGCCGCACATATTAACTGAGCACAGCTCTGCGCCAGGCACTGGGGTACCGCAGTGAGCAAGGGGGACTCACTCTTGCCGGGTCAGGGAGCAGTGTGGGCGATGGTTACGCAGCTGTTTCATCTGAATTGGTGGCGTGCTGGCGGGCTGTGGTGAGCACAGATAGATGCTCCACCTCCCCGGAGTCAGGGGCATCTCTGGGGAACAAGGGGAGGCTGGTAGGATGAGCGGGGGTTTCCCAGGCTAAGGGGGCCACGTGTCTGCTGGCCTTGGGGCCCCCCACAGCTCACGTTCACAAGGGGATGTGGTGGCCCCGATGGGGGCTGGCAGAAGTGGCTGAAGGCTCTGCCGTGACTTCAGGATAAGGCAGGACCCACGCCCAGGATGGCCACAGGCTCTGGTCAACAACCAGGCCAGGGACTTCCCCGGTGGCAAAGTGGTTAAGAATTCGCCTGCCAGTGCAGGGGACACGGGTTTGATCCCTGGTCTGGGAAGATCCCACATGCTGTGGAGCAACTAATCCCGTGTGCCACAACTACTGAGCCTGCGCTCTAGAGCCTGCGAACCACAACTGATGAGCCCACGTGCCACAACTACTGAAGCCCGTGCATCTAGAGCCCGTGCTCTGCAACAAGAGAAGCCACTGCAATGAGAAGCCAGCACATCGCAATGAAGAGTAGCCCCCGCTCGCTGCAACCAGAGAAAGCCTGCGTGCAGCCACGAAAACCCAACCCAGCCAATAAATAAAAATAAAATAAATAAAATAAATTTATTTAAAAAACCCCAATAATCTAAACAACAACAAAAAAAGGAACCAGGCCCCGGGCGCGCCCCGCCCCAACCCCTGGGCGGGGGCTGTTAGCGAAGGCCACAGAGCTGCAGGCAGCCTTCCTGTGATGAAAAGTCAGAGAAGAGAAAGACGGGAGAGGATAAGGTATTAAAAGGAAGTAGAGGGAAGGCCAGGAGGAACTTCTGGGAGTGTCTCTGTGCTCGGCGTCCCACACTCTGGCCCCCATGGGGGAGCACAGTGGCCTGGGACTCCCACCCACCCGGGAGAAGCCTTGTGACCCAAAAGTGGTCTCCTGACAGCAGAGAACACGGGTGCGGAGCTGACGTGACCTCCTGGTTCCCCGGGGCCTGCATTTGCTCCCTCCCTCTGGACCCTGTCAGACCCCCTCAGTCCAAGTTCTGGGCCACGGCTTAGGGTCAGTGAGAGCCACACTGTGCGCTGCCTGACCTCAGGTGCAGGGAGCCGTGCTCACCGTCGGGGAGGACAGGCACGTCAGCGCACGGGAGGGCCCAGCAGAATCCAACCTGACCGTGTTCATTTTACAGGTAGGGAAACTGAGGCCCAGAGCAGAGTGTGGTCCAGGGTTGGCTCCAGCGGGAATCAGTGGCAGAGAAACTCTGCTTTAGCACCTCCCCCCGACCCGCCGCCCCACACACACTCACTAACTCCTGGGCACTAAGTTCTGGATTCCTTCCAGAATATTCTGCCACAGCTTTCGCTCATGCTGTGTCCGGGAGGGGGTGGGTGGACTCCCTGCCTCTTGCTCAAGGGGGCGGGGGGCTGCAGAAGCTTATTAGAAACCTGTAAGGGACTTCCTTGGTGATCCAGTGGGTAAGACAACGAGCTCCCAATGAAGGGGGCCCAGGTTTGATCCCTGATCAGGGAACTAGATCCCACGTGCACGCCAAAACTCAAAGTCCGAATGCCACAGTGAAGATCCCACATGCCACGACTAAGACCCGGCGCAGCCAAAATAAATTAATTAATTAAATCTTAAAAAAAAAAAGAATCCCGTAACAAAAATAAAATGGTGATGAGGAGATTGGGTTGGTGATTCCAGGACACAAAACTGCACCTTTCACTCTCTGGGAGGTTTGGGCCCTCTGGATACTCTGCAGAAAGCCGTGACCCTCTCCTCTGGGAAAATAAGTGCCCACAAGTCCTAACATGCCAACAGTGCAGGAGACTCATGGGCCCTTTGCAAGGCCCTGCATGGACCCTCGTGGCCGCATTTCTGGGAGCCATCCCAGCTCTGGCCTCAGGTTTCGGGTTTCTGGGATGCGTGTCAGGGTTGTCCAGGCCTCTTGTTTCCCAGACAGGACCTGAGCCCAATCCCAAAGCTCCGAGTCCACCCGGGCAGGCCCTTCCCACAGTCACTGAAGCGTCACCCAGGCCCAGGTTCAATGCCTGCTGTCAACTCATTTCAATCAATCACATCACGATCTTGATCTCAGCTGTCTCCAGTTTCAGAAAAATTGCCAAGGGGCCTCACAAAAGTTATGAAGAGAGAAGGTCCAACACATTGTGCAGGAGGAAAGTAGCCATAAACAAAAGGCCTTTTCCAGGGTACATCTTGTGTCCCCTCTGGCAAGGGATGGGGATTTTTTAACGGTGACGTGATTTTCCTGACGCCCACGCTTCTCAGAAAGCAGCTAGAGATGCTCAGTAAGGCCTCCTGGGCACCCTGGCCGATTTGGAGGCCCAGCCCACTGGGCCTCAGACCTCCATGGTCATCTGTAGCATTCAGAGTGACAGTAGTTCTGTCCCTGGGGGTCAGTCACCAGTCGTTCTCAATAGGGAGGCACAGCTCTGCAAGTCCACATCTGTGCACCTCTGCATGTACCTCCATCGCTCTTGTAAAGGGCTGAATGGTGACCTCCCCCTAAAAGATGCATCCGCATTCTATCCCGGAACCTATGAATGTGACCTTATTTTTAAAAAGGGTCTTTGTAGTTGTAATGAAGGATCTCAAGATGAGAATATCCTGAATATTCGGGTGGGCTCTAAATCCAGTGACAAACATCCTTGTAAGAGACAGAAGACACAGACAGAGGAGAAGCCACATGGAGAACAAGCCATAGTTTGGAGTGAGCTCGGGAACGCCAGGAGCCACCAGTAGCTAGAAGAGGCAAGGAAGCCTTCTCCTCTAGAACCTTCAGTGGCCCTGCTGACACCTTGATTTTGGAGTTCTGACCTCCAGAACTGTTGGAGAATCAATTTCTACTGTTTAAACCACTAAGTGTGTGATAATTTGTTATGGCAGGAACAAATACAACCCTCAAGCCATCCCCTGAGTGGTTCAGCATGCAGGGATGGTGGGTGGTGTTGCTTTGGTGCTGATGGTGGGTGGTATTGAGAGTGGGTGGGATTGATGGTGGGTGGTGTTGATGGTGGGTGGTACCGACCGCACACTTTCTGACACCTACTATGTTCTCAGCAGCACTGGGCTGACGTGGGGGAGGCAGGCATGTCGTATGTGGTCCCTGATGTTGACGGGTGCCGTTCCTGCTGGACTCTCTCGGAGTGAAGTCCCCGTGGGAAGGATCAGGGGTGCTTAGGTGAGTGTCTACCCCAGAGCCCTATGAGGGGGGTCAGCACCTGCCCTGTTCCTTGAGGACCCCCGGTGCCTGGCATGGAGCCTGGCATTCAGGAAGTGTCGAAACAAAGCTGGAAGGGTGGACAAATGAGTCAATAAGTGAGTGAGTGAAGGGAGGAAGTGGGCAGAATTCACCTGGCCTCAGGTGGTCAGGGAAGCCTTCTCAGGCCAGGTGGGATTGAATGTGGCCTGGAAGGATTGGGATGAGGGAGGTGAAAGGGAGGTAGCCGGGGAAGTGGTGTCAGCAGAGGGAGAAGAGGGCTCGTGCATGAGTCTGGAGGTGAAAACCAAAGGAGATGCTTAGTGGCTGGAGCTGGTAGACTCTCCGGAGAGCTAACTCAAGCAAAAGCTTACTCCCCGCCCTCGCAGGATTGTTCTTCAGAAAGAGAAGGGGAATTGGGCCTATTCTGTACCCATGAAATCCTCAGATCCCCAAGCAGAACACGGGAGTCCACAGACAGGGGTGTTCCGGCTCTCAGAACGCCAAGAAGCTGGTGTCCCTCTGCAGAACTTGCCCCGGAGGCCAGTACCTGGGGTCTTCAGCCCACGGCTGTTACAGTAATAGACCTGCCATTTGCCAGGCGCAGTGCACTTATTTCACACAAGCCTCAGAGCATCCAGTCGTTGTCTCCATTTTACAGATGGGGAGATGGGGGCCCCAAAAGGTTAAGTCACTTGCCCCAGGTCTCTGAGAGACCCAGAGCCGTGGGTCTTCGCCGATAAACTCCACTATCTTAATAAACACCCAGGAAATGAGTCGAGTGAAATTCACTGCTGAAAACACTGTGGCTCCCATCCTGCCCACATGCACGCTCTCTCCTCCTAAAATAGCAGCTCAGGCAGTGGTGAGGGCCTAATTACAAGTCAGGCCTCAAGCGCGTGTGGTCACGACCCCACGGACCCCCGGAGTCAAAGGATGAAGAGCTGTAGAGCAAAGAATTCCTTCTGAGATGCTTCTAAATTAAGCCATCTGCGGTCTGTTTCCGCCTGGAGCTAAGAAATTGTAACGGCTTTGGCAGGAGACAGCTCTGCTGAATGGAACTGAGTCTCTCTTAGGTCAATGCAGGTAAATAATAGGCGAGCGCCACTGGCCCGCCAGCAGCCCTGGGAGCGGGACGGGCAGGTTGGCCGAGGCGCTGGTCCTGTTTGAATGGGGAGCATCTTAATACATTTGCCCAAATAGGTGCAGACTGGGCATCCGCACCGCACAGTAGACCCCGGGGTACGCTGGTGAATAAGGCAGACCCACGTGGACCCTGCAAGATGGCCCGGGAGGCGGCCACCAAACACACCATACGTGTAATTGTTTAATGGCAATTTAATAGGACTGCAGACTGGGGAATTGTAACTCCACCTGGGGGGCAGGAAGGCCTTTCCAGAGAGCATGAGGGAGAGATTCAGGGGAAGAGGAAGGCAAAAATGTCCTAGACAGGAGGGACCAGCCCAAACCCTGAGCAACTTTGGGCAAATGGAAGGGAGTGAGAGCCAATCAGTGTGACCGGGGGATGAAGATGAGGCAGGGCAGGTGAGCAGCCAGCAGGTCTGAAAAGATTTCTACTCAACGCTGGTCCTAGGGATGGTAATCCCCTCCCTGGATAGCACCCTCTGCCTCTCTGCAACCAGACTGTAATAAAAGATTCCTGGAAACCTGGGGTTGGAAGAGAATCGGAGATCACTGAATCCAGCTCTCCTAGGATACAGATGGAAAAGCCAAGGCCCAAAGATGGGAAGCAATTCTCCCAGTGTCTCTGTGGTCCTGTGCAGTGCTGATGCCGGCAGCCACCCAGTCACCTTTTGCTGAGGTTCACGCCCCGCCCACTGTGGTCCCTACTCCACCCCCGGGGATCTAGATGCCTGGATCCCATGTCCCACTTCATTGGAAAACATCTGTGCTTTTCTGATCTACTTACAACGAACCAACTTTTCATCTGATTGATACCCTTAATTGCACCTTTGACGTTTCATTAATTTTGCTCTTGACTTCATGGTTTCCTCCTTTGAAGTTTCTCTGTTGTTCTTTTCTAGCATCGAGAGTTGTCTGCTTAGCTATAATTACCTTTTAATCTTTCTTTTTTCCTAATATTAACATTTATATAACATAGTATTGGCAACTATGTTTCTCTCTAAATGTTCTTTTATCTCATCTCACAGGTTTTGAGTTACCTTTATTTTTGTTCGGTTCTCTTTTCATCTAATCGCTATCACATTTCTGTTTGGATTTCTTCTTTGGTCCTGAAGTTATTTAAAAGTATGGTTTTAAATTTCCAGACAATTTTGTTAGTTATGTTTGTGACTGATTTCTAATTTAATTTCTTTTGTGCCAAAGTGATCTGCATGAATCAGATGTTTTGGTATTTGTTGAGTTTTTACGCTTGTTTGAAAAGTCTGACCCACTTTTTTTTAAAAAAATTAATTAACTTATTTATTTTTATTTATTGGCTGTGTTGGGTCTTCATTGCTGTGTGCAGGCTTTCTCTAGTTGTGGTGAGTGGGGGCTGCTCTTTGTTGCAGTGTGTGGGCTTCTCATTGCGGTGGCTTCTATTGTTGTGGAGCTCGGGCTCCAGGTGCGCGGGCTTCAGTAGTTGCAGCACACGGGCTCAGTAGTTGTGGCTTGCAGGCTCTAGAGCACAGGCTCAGTAGTTGTGGCACACGGGCTTAGTTGCTCCACGGCAAGTGGGATCTTCCCAGACCAGGGCTCGAACCCACGGCCCCTGCATCAACAGGCGGATTCTTAACCACTGTGCTACCAGGGAAGCCCATTCGGATCCACTTTTGACAGAAACTCACTACGTGGAATAAACCGGTGCCGTTGTAGAGAAGGTCCCCATGTGCTCTGGGTTAGTTGATAAGGTATGACTGTTGCCCTTTCATCTGTGTGCTTGTTATCTCACTTACTGAATACTCACTGAGTCCCCACTGTGCCAGATGCTATTCTAGGTACCACGGTTCAGGGAGAATTTGGAAAGCCTCTGCTGTCATAGAACCAGGAAACTAGCAATAAAAATATAATCACACAACTAATTATTTGCTTATAGTTATGCTATATATATATATATATATATATATATATACACACATACATCCCTGGCCGCTCAGCACATGAGATCTTAGTTCCCCAACCAGGGATCGAACCCGCGTCCCCTGCAGTGGACGCACTGAATCTTAACCACTGGACCGCCAGGGAAGTCCAGTTGTGCCAACTATTAAAAGAAGTACCAGATTCTGTAAGAGCTTATACTACAGAGAATTAAAAACTCATACTTTGGGGCCGGAGAAGGCTTCCCGAGGAAATAACATATGAGCAAAGACTCAAAGGATGAGGCGGGGGTGGGGTGGGGGGTGAAAGTGGTGTTGGGGTCCCACGGTGACAGAAAAACAGGGAGAAGAAATGAACAGGGCAGGTCACGGAGGGGAAATCTGAAGGCCAGCAAACACAGGGAAAGGGGCTCAACCTAAAGTACGTAATCAGGGAGCAAAGCAAGAAGTACCATTTCTCACCCATCAGATTGGTAATACCCGTCGTACGCCTGACAGCAGGAATGGGAACCTTCACACACTGCTGGTGCGGGTGCTGGTTGGTACGACCACTTGGAGAGGGATTTGGTTTTAACTAGAATGGCTGGAGAGACGCACAACCCATAAACCCACGAGTCCATGTTTAGGTGCTCTTAACAATGTCCACCAAGTGATGTGTACAAGAATCCTCACTACAACACGATACAAAATCCTGGAGACAACTGCTCCAGTGGGGACTGGGTAAACCGAAGATGGTGAAGACGCACAACGGATATGCTGCATCGGTTAAAACGACCGCTCCAGAGAGGGCCTGTCTGATGTGGTAGCCACGAGCCACATGTGGCTGTTTAAATTGCAAGTAACGAAAATGAAACAATATGAAACGCTCAGTTGCTCTGTCACACGAACCACATTCCAAGGGCTTCGTAAGCGCTTGTGGCCACGTGGGCTCCTGCATTGGGCAGGGCAGCGGCAGCACGCAGGGGTCCATCATCACAGAAAGCTCTATCGGACAGTCCTGCTCCAGGTCCAGCTGAACCAAAACCACAATGTTTCATGAAAAAAAAAATGTCTCATTTACAGATGGAATGTACGTATGATGCCATTGATATGAAAAATGTAAAACCTACAAAACGACCCCCTGTGTTGTTCAAGTCTGTGCGTGTATCTAGTTAAACGGAACGAAATGGGGGGAAGGAACATGCCCAGGAGTCGTGTCTGGCATTGCCTCTGGGAGGGAGGGCGGGGGGAACAGGGAAGCAGAGGGGGCTTCGGTTTTATCTGCAAGAGAGTATTGCCTTTTCGTCTTTTGAAGGTGAAAACACAAGGGTCAATTTTCAAACTGCATTTTGGAGAAGTGAGTCAGGGCCAGAGGTTTCTCCCTCCACACACCTACAATTTAGAAAGAGTGTCTCTGTTTTATGAGGTTTATTTGTTGGAGATTTGTGTTCGATTCCATTTGAATCCGAGGTCTGCTGCCAAAAGGAATGTCACCACCAGTGGTGTATAACTTTGGCATGTGCCCCCCAGCTGGTGGAACCCACCCACCATCGCCAAGTTCACAAACTGAGCAGCTTCCCCACGATGCTCCCAACACGTCCTCCTAAAAGGGGCAGCTGGGCCACCTGCTCTCCCAGCCCCTCTTATTAGCCACACAATGGTCCCCCAACTGGACACCAAACCCTCCAGTGCCAAGTCTGGGGGCCAAGAAGGCAAAAGGACTTGAGGGAAAAATAGCCAGATTAAAAAAAAAAATCTCCCAAAGAGCTTTAAAAAAAAAAAGATGACAGGTATAGAGATTTTAGTTTCGTTTTTTCTTTTAAGTGACAGCCACTCAGGTGACTGGGAGAGCGATTTTGCTTTAAAAGATTGAGATGCTGTCTCCTCTAATGAGAGGTACTCGAAAATTATTGAGCAGTCCCAGGTCAGTAATTTCTGTCAAGCTCGGGCAGCTGGAGGTCAGAGGCCCCGTAGAACACCAATCCACGCAGGATGTCGTTGGCAGGCACGGTGGGTCCTGGGCTCTGATGTGGCAGGTCTGTCGTGTAAGTAATTAACCAGGGCGCAGTCTCTCCTGAGACATCTGGTCCCCTAAATTGTTATTCTGCTACCGGCTCTAATTTCTCTGTGGTCCAAAAATAGATGGAGCAAGGACACGGGGCCTGACCCACCCTGCTGACACAGGCTGTGTTTTCAAAGAACAACCAAATCCGGGCTTAGAAAACAAACTTCCTGTCTGCCCACGTGGTCTAATGTGGGACCACGGGGACCCTGTCAGGTGAAGAGGGGAGAGCGACGGCCCTCGAAGGCAAGGGGTGGGGGGACCCCCCTCACTTGGCAAGAGAGGAGACTGAGTCTCAGGATGGTTAAGACACTGGCTCAAGGGGACTCAGCTGCTCAGTGGCAAAGTCGGATCTGGGAACCAGGTTTCTGCTCCACTGACTGTGGAGTTCTTGAGGCTTACTGGGGCAGAAGAAAAGACAGCCGTACATGCCTTTGAACGTGAGAATTGATTCGCTATTTCCAGAAGCCAGACCACATCTCTAGATCATTCCCAAGGATTCGCTAAGGCTAGTCAGCAGCAGTTGAGATCAAAATTGGACAGTGAATCTGTTTACCAGATGCTGGTAGATAACTAATAGGGTGATACCAAGGTGGGGTGTTTGAATTTTCGGAAAAACTCCGGGTCGGTGGCCACCTCTGCTTCTTCAGTATCTAAGTTTAACAGGTTTTAGGTAAGTGAGAGTCATAATAGCTTGTTGGGGACACTGAGGACACACCAGACCCTCCCTCACCATCTGAGGCCACTTCTCGGTGCTAGTTATACACCCTGTTCAAGGCTCCAAAGACAGAATTAAGTTTTTTTTTTAAACAGCTTTATTGAGATATAATTCATATACCATAAAATTCACCCATTTAAAGTGTATAATCTTTGCTGTACACCTGAAATGAACACAACATTGTAAATCAACTATAATCCAATACAAAATAAAAATTAAATTAAAAATTAAAAAATTAAAAATAAAATTTTCTCCCAATAAAAGGGTATAAATCAATGATTTTTAGTATATTCATAGGGTTGTACAACCACCAGCTCAATCTCAGTTTAGAATCTTTTCATAATCCCCCCCCAAAACCTTGTAATTTTGGGAATTATTCCCCATTTCCCTCCTCCTGGCCCCCTGGCAAAAATGAATCTACTTTCTGTCTCTGTGGGTTTGCCTGTTCTGGACATTTCCTGATGATGAAATCGTACAATGCATGGTCTTTGGTGATGGACTTCTTTCACCCAACATAACACATCTTCACGGTTCATCCATGCTGTAGCGTGTTGCACTACCGAATTCCCTTTTATTGCTGAGTCATATTCTTTTGTATGACCTACCACGTATTGTTTATCTATTCACCAGTTGACGGACATTCGGGTTGTTTCCGCTTTGGGGCTGTTGTGAGCAAAGCTTCTGGAACATTCGGGTGCACCTTTTTGCATGAATTTGTGTTTTCATTTCTCTCGCATATACACCAAAGAACGGGATTGCTGGGTCACATGCAACTCTGTGTTTAGCCTTTTGGAGGACTGGCACAGTGTTTTCCAAAGTGGCTGCACCATTTTTTTTATTCTCACTAGCAGCGTGTCAGTGTTCTGATTTCTGTGTCCTTGCAAACACTTATTAGTGTTTTTTTTATAGCCATCCTATTTCATGAATGTGAAGCGGTATCTGGCAGGTTTTGATTTGCTTTCCCAAATGGCTAATGATGTTGGGCATCTTCCACACATGTATTGGTGATTTGTGTGATTTTTCCAGCTTCTTTGGAGTAATATCTATTCATGCCCTTTGACCATCTAAAAGTTTGGGTTATCTTTTCATTACTGAGTTGTAAGAGTAATATTTATATTCATAGATACAAGTCCCTTATAGGATATTTGATTTGCAAATACTTTCTCCTCTTCTGGAGGTTGTCTTTCCCACTCTCTTGATAGCATCATTTGAAGTACCGAAGGTTTTCATTTTGATGAAGTCCAATTTATCTGTTTTCCTTTGGTGAGTTATATTTTATTTCCTTTTATGTAAAAATTATCTTGCTGTAGCATAAAAAGGCAAGGACTTTTAGGATCCTTAGCAGTTTATTCACACGAGCCCCTCTAAGGCAGGGATGGCAAGCAGGCTGCACGTCCCGTGATGGGGGCTGAGGCCCATGTTCTGTTATAAAATAGTCTCAGGCTGAATCTAGGCTCACGAAAAAGTGTGCGGTGGTTGATTAGCAAGGTCTGCCATGGGCATGGGAGGGAGAGAGTGCCGTGTATTTGCTCTAAGAGATCAAAACAGAGTCTCCCATGGTAACAAGGAGATGTAGACTCAGAACCCCCAGGAGAAGACATCCGTGTGTTCGCCTGCCCTTAACTGTCTCTCTCCCTCTTGAGGTGACCTCAGGGCACCCTCACCTGGGATGGCCAGTGGGTAGGTGAGAGTGAGGGGAGAACACGGGGACTGAAAGGGGTGAGATGGAGAGGCCAGCAGGAGGCTGGTGCAGGAGCCGGCATGGGCTCCCTGGAGTCTTGTTATTTATAGAGCAGCCCCCATGTGGCGTGGGTGCAGGAGCCAAGTAAAGACCAACACATGGTCCCATAGTCATCCCACAGGGGGCAGTAATACGTGCCACTTAAAAAAAATTGGTTCTGCTTTTTAAAACCATTAAATCCTCATTTAGGATGCAGAACAGAGGGAAGAATCTTGCTGGTGATGGCTTTCAACGGGGCCTGTAAGAAAAGAGCGCGTGCCCGTAATGACGTCTTGAGTGCGGCTCTCAAACTGTCCTCTGCACCACGTGTGACCAGCCCATCCTTTTGCCCGGCACGTCCGTCCTGGGCTGGACTGTCGCCCCCAGGCTCTGGGAGTCCAGCAGCCTCGAGGTGCCTCCACCAAAGCTCCATCCGGGAGGCCCAGACGCCATGGAACTGTCCGTCCTCCCGGCTGTGCATCCTGCCTTCTCTCTGAAACGCCTCAGCCCAAGAAGGATGTCAAGCCGGTGGCTGGCGTGCGGGAGCCCAGTGCAACTCGGGGAGAGAAAGACCCCTTCCCATTTCCCTGTCTCCACTTGGAGCCCCGTGCAACACACACACACACCCTCGCACACGCCACACGCACACACCCCAGGATGCAAATGATCACCGCAGAGCCATCACTTGTGAAGCTTGACAGAAAATAATGAGAAACACTAAATCTTTTATAAGGTCAACACTCGCCTTAGCCGAGCAGCTGTCAAACAAGAAAAGAATTTAGCGCCCGAGCCACGAAACTTCCATCGGCTCATTAAGCCCAACAGGGCCCGGGCCTGGCGTGGCGGAGGAGACGCGGGGCCTTCCGTTTTGTGTCAGTAATTTGCGGCGGAGGAGGAAGAAGAAACAGCCAGCGCCAAAGGGGCCTGGGGGGCGGCTGGGGAATCGTTAGTGCTCCGGGAGCGGCCTCGGCTCCTAATTGGAAGCGTTGGGCATTATCAACGGAGGATTTGCCTCAGTTCCCTGACAGCTCGTGGGCCCAAAATGATCGCCCACTTGTCAGTGTAAAAGACCATTAAAAACAAACCATTTTGATTTAATTGGAGGCGGTGCGCCGTGGGGCCAGGTGAGGATGCGCCGCAGCCCCGCTCCGCCAAGCTGCCGCCCCTGCTCCCGCGGTGATGCGGCCAGGGAGGGGGAGGGGGTCGGGGGGCAGGCCTGTGTTTTCCAGACTTTTCGCCTTTCAAAACCTGTCTGAAGAAGAAGTGAATGGGAGACGGGATGACGCTTCACAGCGGCGAGGGCTGTTTTCAATGGGGTGTCAGGAAGCACCGTGACAAGTGGAGCTGCCAGAAGGGGGGGGGTCTCCCCTTTCCTTTTCAGAGCCCCGATGATGGGCGTCTGCTCGGCGCTCTTCAGGGAGGTGGCCCAGAGGCGTCCGGCCGCAGGGGCTCAGCCTGCGAGGGGGCGGCTGGCAATTCCAGCGGGGATGCTTCACCCGCCCCACTTAGAAATATCTGAAGGTGGGGGGTCATGGCAGACTCTACTCTTCAGTGGACAGCGGGGCTTCTTTTCCTTTAACTGACTTCTTTTATTTTAAACTCAAGGAAGAGCTAAGGAGGGAGTTCGGGAAGGAGACGTGTGGATGGGGAGCCTTTGTGAGTGGGGCGGGCCCCGGAGGCTTGGGTGCCCCCACCCCTGCACCCCCACCCCCACGCAGGCCACAGGGACGCTGATGCCTGGTTGAGAACTCCGCATCGTCTCAGAAAGAGGAGGCCACTGTCTGTAAATACTAACCCAGACTCCCGATGGCTTCTCCCATCAGGGCAGGGGCCTCCGAGCGCACGGAGCCTCTCTCTGCTTGTAGCTTTTGAGTCAGAGTGTAGACTCCCCGACGCTGGGGATGGTGTGTTTTCCATGTGGATGCGCGATATCGTGCATGCTGTGGGTACTTGATAAATATTCATTGGCACCTGCCAGATCTCAGAGAGGGCTATATATTTGTATATTAATCTTACCCCGGTCCCACAAGCGGCGATCTCATTTGCTGCCTCCTGCTTCCCCGTCAAGGCAACGCGTGCGGGAACATCTTCGGGAGAGCGAGGGGGAGACACACCAGCCGATCTCTTCATAAACTTCTACTGTGCGTTGTGATGAAGGATCAAGCTGGGAGGAGACACCAGATCCCCGACGAGCATCAAATTCCAAAGCTTCAAATTTTACTGCTGACTTTAGACAATGGGGATTCCTTAATTACTTTCTCTGGAAATTTACCTGACAGTGCTTTCCCAGGTAGCACAAGGTGGTTATCCAGGCACACGGTTCCTCGGTTGACAGAGTCTTTGATTTTGTGCTCGGTTGCAAATTAAGTCCTTTGCTGAGCAGTCCGTGCAGTGCCCGTCAGTGCCTTATCGCTTATTCATTCTGGCTGTTGAACAACTCCTATGTTGCTGCCAGGGGTGCCAGGTGTGCAGTGTCCATGGATCAGGGTGGGGAACACTCTGATGGGGCTTAGTGTTGTCTTTCCCCTTTTCTCTTATTAGAATAATGAGCAGGAAATTTTTTTTTCCAGTATCTTTTAAGAAGGAGCGAACTCTTTCTGATGTTGATGAGGCTGACCCTGTCAAGTCACAAATAGGAATATTAGAGTTAAGTGTCCTCAACTAGACAGCAAAGATGTTGATGCTGTATTCCAGACAGTGTTCCGGGAAAATGTCAACAGACGGGGCCCTAACTCGGCTGTTAGGGGCAACCTGTGGACATTCAACAAATCCTGGCTGGATGGTTGGATGGACAGACGGATGGGTGGGTGGATGCATGGATGGGTAGCTGGATGGATGGGTGGATGGATCATGGGTCAGGAGCCTGGGATAAGGCAACAGAGCCCTTACCTGAGATTTAAGCATCCTGAAAGATCCTCTCCATCTCCTTTGCTCAGCTAAACCTCTAAGTATCGATAGAAGAGGGGTTTGATTTTCTTCAATATTTGTACCCATAATTTTGTTTAAAAGTATGTAGAAAGGCAGTTCAAACTGACAAACCTTCTCTGACTGTGGACAAAAGTAGAGAATGTGTACTGAGTGGCAGAGGTCTCGGCATCTGGGCAAATCCACCATCCTTGCAACACAGGGTGCCACCTTCCGACAATCAGAAATCTGCCCCAAGGAAAGACCCAGAACCTGGACATCGACGACAAAACAGTGTCTGACTTGGGGTGTTCGCAGGGCTTTCACTTTGAAGGGGAAGCAGATGGTCCCATGTGGCCTCAGAGGGAGAAAACACACCCAGGGTGTGGAAGGTAGAGGAGACAGAGGAGGCAGGCTTGGACTGAACTTGTGAAAGAGGCTGCTGTGGACTGAATCCTGTGCCTCTAAAATGCATATGTGGGGCTTCCCTGGTGGTGCAGTGGTTAAGAATCTGCCTCCCAGTGCAGGGGAGACAGGTTCCATCCCTGGTCCGGGAAGATCCCACATGCCGAGGAGCAACTAAGCCTGTGCGTCACAACTACTGAGCCCACGTGCAGCCACTATTGAAGCCTGCATGCCTAGAGCCCATGCTCTGCTACAAGAGAAGCCACCGCAATGAGAAGCCCTCGCACTGCAACAAAGAGTAGCCCCTGCTCACCACAACTAGAGAAAGCCCGCGTGCAGCAATGAAGACCCAATGCATCTAATAAATAAATTAAAAACAATAATAAAATAAAATGCATATGTGAAGCCTTACCCCTGAGAATGATGGTATTTGGAGGCGGGGCCTTTGGAAGTAGTTAGGTTTAGATGAGGTCATGAGGGTGGGACCCCCATGATGGGATTAGTGCCCTTTTAGGAAGAGACACTCTTTGCCTTGTGAAATCACAGCGAGAAGGTGGCTGTCTGTAAGCCAGGAAGGAAGCCTCACCAGATCCTGACCATGCTGGCACCTTGATTTCCAACTTCCAGCTCCCAAATAAATGTCCATTGTTTAAGCCACCCGGCCTATGGTATTTTGTGACAGTAGTCTGAGCAGATTGAGACAGAAGTTCCTAATCCTTAGGGCTGTTTAACAGACAATGGCCTGCCTCCAACAGGATGTTTCCTTTAGAAGCCCCAACCTGCTTAATGCCAAAGGCATGAAAAGGTACCGCCTGCCTTGGTGAATGTGTGCTTTAAACATATCTGTGTAGGAGGAGTTGACATTGATGCAGAGAGCTGGGGAGCTGCTTGCTGAAAATGCAGGCTTGGCAGCTACCCCAGACCCACGGGATTGGGGTCCTGGGTGGGGCCCTGGCATCTGCATTTTAAACCTCTCCTCAGAGGACCCCAGGCACAGCCCAGTTTGAGAAGAGTTCATCTAGAGCAGCAGATGGCAAAGCCCTGTCCAACCCAGAGATGCTATTGCTTTGTGACCTTCCCCTGGCCAGGCCCATGCCAAGTGCGTTATGTGCACAGCTGCACTTGATTCTGTCATGAGCCCCACTTTACAGATGCAGATGCAGAGGCGGGCCAGGGGCAGGCTGGTACCTGGAGCATCTGCGCAGTTTCTGAGCCCACAGGCCCGGCCCTCTTGCTGGGCTCCATCTCTGCCTCACGCCTTTTGATACAGCAAGCCTGAACCCCCGATCAATGCCTCTTTCCTCTTTAGCCTTGGGGCCAAGCTGCCGTTTAAAAGATGTTCAGGGGTTTGGTCAAGGTCTAAAGGCTATCAGGGCAGTGGGAAGTTTTGTTTATTGTGAGGGCTTAAATCAGCCAGAGCAGGGCTGGCCACGACCCTCTGGACACCTATAAACACCCGAGTTCCTGACCGCCCTTCACTTTCCTTCCCAGGTCCTGCATTTAGCCCCCACTGGCCCCTGACCTCAGTTGCAGGTCCCTGGTATTTATCAGCTCTTCCAGCGCCTGAGGCCTGGAGGCAGCCAGCCAGAGGGCTCAGCCACCGCCTGCCTGCCACTTGTTAACTGTGACCCTGGGGCACGTGACTTGAAGCCTCCAAGCTTTTCATTGTCTCTCAGACAGTGTGACCTATCTCTGCCCCGCAGGGTTATTGCAAGCACTGGCACTAAACGAGACCGTCCCTCAAGGCACCCAGTCTGGCCCCTAAGAGGCACTTGGGCTGTGTGAGCTGTTGGGTGTGGCTTTTGTGCTGCCCTCTGGGAACACTGCCTTCTTAGACTCCCTGCCCTCTGCACCTCCAGCCAGTGGACTTCGGTCTAACTACCCACATTGTTTGCACCACTAAAGCCTCATCTCCCAGGCTCTTTTTGAGGAGAGGAAGGGAAGACGCCAGGAAAACATCCCCACCGTCTCACTTCCTCCCCGACATGCTACGTTCTCTGATGCTCATGAACTTTGCATCTCCTAGGGAAACCAGGGAGGCTCTGTGTGTTGCTTGCAGCTTGTAGATATGAGGGTACAGCCCTCTGGATTCATCTGGCCTGCACTCTTGACAAACCTCAGTTTGAATGAACCCTGAATTTATCCGAGTAGGTCATCTAATGTTGTTTATCTGCGAGACCCTGCTGCTGGCCACGTGCCATGTGGCTTGGACCCCATCACACCCTCAGCCTTGGTGCCTGGTGACAGAGGCTGACAAGTGGGGACATGTGGAAATGAGGGATTCATAGGAGACACGGAGGAAGTCATCTCAGAGGTGGCAGGCGTTAACCTGAACTCCTTCTCAAGCCCGGGAGATTCTCTTTAGATCGTGGAGGATTTATTCTCTCGGGGATGAGCTGGAAGAAGAAATTGGGGACCTGGAAAGTCCTATCAACTCCCAAAACTCAACATAAGATTCTAGCTATCTCCAGAGATTAGAAATGTATGCCTGATGTCAAAACAAGCTGTCTTAGTCTATTTTCTGGTTGATTTTCAACATGAAATTGGAAATATTTTCGCACCCAGTGGGGAAGAAGTGCTTTCTGGATTAAACTGCAAATTCTCAGGTGCCAGAAAGATTGGGGGACAGCCAGGCCGGGGGTCCCCAGGTTGCAGGGCTGTTTCTGGTACAAGTGACAGCTCCCACATCCCCCACGACACCTGCCACCTCCCTCCACGACCCTGGTTCCCTCAAACGTCAAGGTTTCTCCAGCTGCACCAGAAACTTTGCCTCTGTCTCCTTCCGCCCCCACCCCTCCGCAGCCCCTTTTCCTGTTGTCCTCATCCCCAGAGCTTCAGCTCGCCAGGATTTGAGCAGCAATGTCACCTCGTGAGCAGGTGCCTAAAAATTCTGTCTCCGAGGTGCCGGATTATGTAAAACCAATTAAGCCCCTGCTTTTATTCCTTCGGCGAGTCAGCCCTTCTGCATACTGATCTGATTTATAATGGGGGGGGGAATCTGTATTTAGGGAAGAAATGTCAAGAGCATCAGGGCCTCTGAATCATTCCTCCTATTGCCCCGTTCCGCATGTGACATATTCCATCCCTGCTCTCAGTGCCCTACACGCAACCTGGGATGATTCTTATTCCGATGCAACAGAGCGACAGGATTCTTAAAATACATCACTGGTGCTGGGACCTTGGGGAACAGCAGTCCATCGGGAATCTGCCCTTCCTGGGTCTGGGAGGAGTGGCTTTGGGGCTTGAGACACCCATCTTTATGGGTGTCAGAGAACGGTCCATCTTTATGTGAACCGTGCCGGCCCTCTGGAGTGGCGGCCGCAGCAGGGTGGATGGGCTGAGAGCCCGCTCTGGGGCTTTAACAGAGAGTTAACTTTGCAGCCCGCTATGATTTGTAAGAGAGCTTAAAGGTGGGAAAGAAAATCCTTTTCTTAGATTCAGCAGCTTTCACTAATCAGCTGCATCTCTGGGTGTCACTGCTTGGCTGACTGCTGATTTTTTTTTCCCCTGCCGTCTCCTGTTCTATTAGGGAGTCAGGGGCCCAGGAGACCCGAGGCAGGGTTAGTCTTCCACAAAGAGAGGAGTCTGATCCCAGGGTTCAGAGCACAAGAGCTTGTAAATCAAACTGTTAGCTTAATAGCTTGGGCCATTATTCTAAAGCACTGGGGCTGAAACCAAAAGCCAAATGAAAATATAGTCAATTTGTTCATACTTTAGTGACTGAATGACTATGTAATGTTGGTGGTAGCGGGGCTGTAGAGGAAAGCTGAGGGCTTGGCTGGGAGAGGAGGAGGGTTCAGGTTGAAGTGGAGACCCCGAGATGCTTGAGCAAACCCCCTCTAAACTGGATCTTGGATCTCCAATTATAACAAGGACTTGGCCATAGAGACCCAGTGTCTGCAAGTCAGCCACCTTCACGGCTGGGGCAGAGCGCCAGCCTCTGACCTTCACGCCTGATGGAAACTGAATAGGAGAAACCAGGCTTGGCCAGCAGCGCAGGGAGTGCTCTGTGAGCCATAGGAGGGAACAGGGCTGAAAGGGGCTTGAGCACAGGGACAGGCATCCGGGAAAGGATGCAGAGGCCCCATCCTTTAAAAGCATTAAAAAAAAATTAAACCTTATTGGTTTTGTAGAAGTTATATGTACTCATTATAAAAACGGAAATGATGCAGAAAAGAGCATCAGAGAAAGTAAAGCAGCCTCCAGCTCACCCCAGGGATCCTGGCCACTGCCACTCAGGGCCCCTTCTTCAGGATGTCTGTCCTGGAGCTCAGACCCCCGCACAGTGTATGGGTGCGTCCATCCAGACAGGATCACACAGCACAGGTTCTTTCCCCCAATAATATGTGGGGATATTGTTATTAGAGTGGGAAAATATGATTACAGTGTCAATAAGTACAGACTGAAGTCAATATTTTCAGTGGCTGTATAATATTTCACGATGTCGCTACAATGTATCGCTATGTTATCTGTGTAATATCTCCCAACATGTACTTAAGCCACTGCTTGGCCTGTGGCATCCAGACTTTCACCATTGCTGTCAGTGCCGTTATAAATATTTGGGGGACACACTCCTTTGTCTTTGGTCCTTTATCATTGGTAGTCTTTTTGTAAATGGGCATAAAGTGTTTTTCTTGACTTAATACCAGGAGACCATAGACTAGATGGTTCTGATTGGGTCACTTTGGAGAGCAGAGAGGGCGCTGTTAATAATACTGCCTCCCAGCCGGCCCCTAGGAGGGCAGTCCTGGGCTAGCCAGGATATGAGCCATGCCCTATCCTCCGCCCTGGGGGCACCCAAGGAGGTTTCCACAAAAGGCAGGAGAACAGAGTGGGCCAACTGGAGCCCGGATTGTGTTGATGGGATTATCGTTATGGGGGGGTCATCCCCACCCCTAAACTCAGGGCCACCAGCTCAGGTTGACATCTCCCCAGCATTTCGGGCTGTGAGAACTGGATGCGCAGGGCTGGAGCTTCTCCAAACTTCCCTGTCTAGGGGTCTGTCTGCTTCACTCTTTGCCCGTTGCCAGCAGCCCTACAACAGCATATTTTCAGCCCTGAGAACAGGGTCTAACAAATTTGAAGGTGCTCAGGGACAAGGTTTGTGAATTAATGAATGAGTGAGCAAATGAGTGAGTGAATGAGTGAGCAAATGAGTGAGTGAATGAGTGAGCAAATGAGTGAGTGAATGAATGAGGGAATGAGTGAGTGAGGCAATGAGTGAGTGAACGAATGAGTGAGTGAGTGAGGGAGTGAGTGAGGGAGTGAGGGAGTGAGCGGGTGAATGAGTGAGTGAGGGAGTGAGTGAGGGAGGGAGTGAGTGAGTGAGGGAGTGAGGGAGTGAGTGAATGAGTGAGTGAGTGAATGAGTGAGTGAGGGAGTGAGTGAGGGAGTGAGGGAGTGAAGGAGTGAGTGAGTGAGTGAGCGGGTGAATGAGTGAGTGAGGGAGTGAGTGAGTGAGGGAGTGAGTGAGTGAGGGAGTGAGGGAGTGAAGGAGTGAATGAGGGAGTGAGTGAGTGAAGGAGTGAATGAGGGAGTGAGTGAGTGAAGGAGTGAGGGAGGGAGTGAGGGAGTGAGTGGGCGGGTGATCACCAGGACCCTCCTGGTGGCAGCCAGCATTTATTGGTGACTTGATGACGGTCACGCGCTCTGCTAAATGATGTACACATGTTCCCATCAAATCCTCCCGGCAACCCTGCCAGGGGGACGTCACTGGCCCATTTGGCAGAAGAAGAAATGGGGCCTTGAACAGGTCAAGCCATGTGACAGCTCAGGAGTGGCAGAGGGTCACCACGTGGCCCAGATCTGGCTGACCCTGGAGTCGCACACTGCCCCCGCTGGCCCCCAGCACGCCTCACAGGAGGGCTGCAGAGAGAGCCCGGTCACCAGGCACAGAGGCTGCCGCCTCCAGCCCAGCGGTCCCCCAATTCGGGAAGTGGCGATGAGTCACGTCCTGTCCCCAAAATGGGAAGCTGTCCCCGTTCACGCCAGGTTCGGGGTCTGTGGCCTCCAGAAGCCCCATGCCTCCTGCCACGTGGTTCCTTGGTCACGGAAACTTGCGTTGGAAGAGACCCTCAAGAACGTGTGCTCCCCCCTCATTTTCAGGTGGGGAAACTGAGACCCAGGGCGGTCCAGGCGCTGGCCCAGGCCTGGGGGCCGGCCGGCGGCGTGTTAGGAGCATCCCGGCAGAAAAGCCACTCGCCAGCTGTCGGCCGACCCTCCCCCTGGGCACTGGCCGTCGCGTGGCAGTTGCTGGTCGCACAGACCAGGAGGTAGTGCTGGACACTGGGTGGCCGGACGGGGAGCCCCACCGACGGGTGTGTCCGCCCTTTCCCTGGGCCCCTCTGGGCTCAGACCCGGAGGTGCCCTGCGTGGCGCGGGGTGGGGATGGATGGAAAGCCCGCTCGCGCGCTGACCCCGCCTGGGAGCGCCCGCGTCCTGCCTGCTGCTTTTCCGTGTGAAAGGTGTTTAATTATTTCTGACAGAGTTCAGCGTAGACATCTGTTCGCGAGCGGGGAGAGTCCATTTAGGTTATCCATCACCGTGACAGATTCCACTTTTTTGGAAGCGCTTTTTCCTTTCATAATGGGGCCGGGTGGGGAAGGGGGGCGGGCGGATCAGCACAGACACAAGGCGCAAAGACCCTCCGGGGGCCTCGACGGCAGCAGCCCCCCACCCACCCCCAGCCCCCGCACGGGCCCTTCTGAGTCCAGACCCCGTTGGTGGCTGCCCGGCTGCTGGGCACCGGGACATTCTGGATGGGAAGAGGGTTTCATCGGGTCTGTGAAAGGCTTTTAAATTCTTCCGTCGTGCTGGGCTGTACTGGTCATTCATTTGTTTATGTACTCCTTCGTTCATTCTTTCCACGGGTATTTACTGGCCACCTGCTGGGTGCCAGGCCCTGGCCTTGGCTCTGGGGACACAGTGGGAGACACGACAGGCGTGTCCTTGTGGGCTCACACTTCACAGGGAAAGGTGAACACTGAACAAAAAGTGGCCCAGTTAATTAACGAATTGCAATGTGGCTCAGTGCCTCGAAGGGACGGAAAGGAGCCCTTTGGTGGTAAAGAGGGGACCTGCCAGGGTGGGGCCAGGAGGTGAGGGGTGGTGTCCTCAGAAGGACAGAGAAGAGGCCCTGGATCAGGCCAGCACCCCCCTCTCACAGGGCAAGTTCCTTCCCCTGTCTGAGCCTCCGTCTCCAAGTCAGTAGAATGGGAACATTATATCTATGAGATAACGCATGTCCGGCACTTGGCGCACAGTAAGAGCTCAATAAATACTTTCCGTGGGTGGCATTTCCCAACAGGGAGGGGACTGAGGGTGGTGGCAGCGGTGGCGGCAGCACCCTAGGGCTCTAAGCGCCGCTGCTGGCCTGTGCTGGGTGGCGCCCAGGGACCAGCCCTGTGCTGAGGTTCCTGAAGCTGAACTTCCAGAAGCCCGTGAGCATGCCCGGAAAAGATGAAAAACACCCTATAAATCCTGGGGCTTGCATGTTTATTCTGTTTCTCGTCATTTCTATGACACAATGGATAGTGCCTTTGAGCTCGGGCCCTGCAGTCAGAAGAACCTGGGTTGCAGGCCCAGCCGCTTGCTGGCCGAGGAAATGAAAACCGTCTCTGCCTGTCCTCAGCACAGCTCGGGTAAAGATGCGTGTGTGAAATAATGACTTAGCACGCACAGAGGGCCAGCATCACAGGTGGACGACCATGTTCGTAACGGTATTTTATAACAACAGTCTGAAGACTGGAAGAGGCCTGTGCTTAGCTGAATCAAATCCCCTCTTTTAGAAACAGAAACTCAATGAGTTCTGGATTTCCACTCCTACTCCGGGCCAGGCTCTGGAGGGTACCTGCAGGTGAGACGGGGTTTCTGAAACAGGGGAATCCATGTTACCTGGGGTGGGGGTGTTGAAGGTGGGAGGGGGCCCTTTCCTTGCTCCGATGGGGGTGGGGGGAGCCCTCCTCTGTCCATTGCCTTGGGAGCTACGGGTAGATTCTAAATCGGAGACAGGGCCTGAGAGCGGCTGTGGGCCGGTGCTGTAGAGCAGAGGCCGGCAGGGCATCTCGTGCTCAGGAAGCCATGGGTCCCATCCCTTCCTGGGCAGTGTCCCCAGGATGCCTGCCTCCCCTGCCCAACCCCGCCACAGACATTGAACATCAGGAAAACCAGAGAGAAAAGAGCAAAGATGGAAAGGCAACAGAAGGAGGGTCCAGGAAGGCAGCTGTGGGCGAAACTCACCCAGGTGAAGCAGAGAAGGGGGTGGAGGGATGTGGATTAAAAGGCAGGACACTGGGGGAGGCGGAGGCACCAGAGGTGAGGGGCGCTGCCCAGGCGGGGGTGGAGGAACGGTAACGTGGTCACGGGGCAGCAGCGCAGTGACTCCCCCCAACTCCCGCTTGGCACCCGGTCCTGCCCGTGTGCGCGGGGATGGCATAGGCTGATGGGCGGCGGGGCGGATGGCTACTGACATATGCTGATGGAGGCCACTTGGGCAGGACATGAGAGCCACATCAAGGGGGGCAAGCAGGCTTCTTTGGCAGCCTGTTCGATTGCATTAGGCTCAGGAAGGCATGGGCCCCTTCATTGTCTAAATTGCGGTTTAACTCAACAAGCAGCCAGCCCTGGGCTGGCCGGGAACGTTGTTTTGCGCAGCTGTCTTCCTGGGGCCGGGCGTGTCCCTGGTGGCTCCTAGAAAGGCTCCCGGTGCCCGAGCTGGGCATGCACGGCCACCATCCTCCTGCAGCACTGTCTCTAAATCTCCCGGTTCCCCTCCTCTGACAGTGCCCCGGGCTTTTACCCTGTTCTCCTGCGAAAAGCTGCTGAAGACAAACCCCTGTCCCAGTGCGATAGGCCTACACGGCCGAATGGACACCGGGTCAGTCCTGAGGCCGGAGCATGGCGGGTGTCAGAGCATTCTGGGTACATGTCAGCCCACAGGAGACATCTGCTCCATCTCCCCAGGGATTCCACCCTGCGGGAGGTTTAGTACTGGTGGGGGGCTGTCTTGCACCCCCAGGTCCCCAAGTGCAGGATGTGGTGCAACCATCAGTGGAGGAGGCTTTGGTCCAGACAGCATCTACCCCAGTGGACAGACACCCGGACTCTGAAGTCACGTGGCCCGGCTTCAGCCCAAGGCTGCCCTCACCTGCATCCCCCATGTGTCCTGTCTGTGAAATGGGGGTGAGAGCAGCAGCTCCCCACTTCCATGCGTGGGCAGAGCCAGTGAAGTGGAGCTCAGTGCCTGGCACTTAGGAAAGGCCCCAGAATGTGAGCTGTTGCTGTTGCTGTTATTATTATTGTTGTTGTTGTTGTTGTTGTTGTGTCAGTCGATGGGTGGAAGCCCACAGCACTCTGCTGTCTAGAGGACAGGTAAAGACCAGGCAAGGTGAGGGGCACCCCCCTGGGTGCAGGAAGGGGCAGCTGGAGGCGAGACTGACCTTCTGGAAGCGAGGCATGTGCCAGAGGGTGTCCAGCTTCACAGGAGGCTTGTACTTCCTCAGCTGACTGCTCCGGGTCTCATAGAGTTTCCCAAGGATCACCTACAGGCCAGGGAGATGCCAAGGCAGGATGGTTACCGGCTCCTTGGAGAAGCCCGAGCTACGACGAAAGGACTCAAGGGCCGAGGGTTGGGATTCCCGGTGTTGCAGAGCCGTGGGTCGCTTTCCTCCCCGTCTGATTTCAGTGCACCTGCACCCTGGGCCCTGCCTGTGATCACAGTGGACTTGGGGGTGGGACGGTGGGATGCTGAGAGCGTGTTATTTTGGTTTCTGGTTCGGCCCTAGAACTCTCAGCATGCAGCTTCCTCAAGGGGAGGGATGTATCCCAGACACCCTTGTAGTTTCCTCTGTAGCTGACACAGCCCTAGTTGTTACAGGGACGTCACTGTGCCTGAATGAAGAATGAGTGATTTGGCGAATCATTGCCTTTTCTCAGGAGCAGGTCCTGAGCATGGCCTGCCCGTGCAAGAGGAAGGAGGGGGGAGGGATTTGGGGGCTCAGTTCAGAGCCCTTGAAGTCTCTGTGGGTGAGATTTCAGAGGCACAGGGGCAGTCCTGCTCCTTCTTAGCTTCATGCCCCGTGCCCACGCGCCCACGAACAGAGGCCGGCAAGCCCATAATTAGGGTCCTATAGTTCACGGGGTCTGCTGTGGACGGAGTTGTGTCCCCTCCAAATTTGTATGTTGAAGCCCTAACCCCCAATTGTGACCATATCTGGAGATAGGCCTTTAACGAGGTGATTAAAGTTCATTGAGGTCAGAGGATGGGGCTGTGATCCAATAGGACAGGTGTCCTTCTCAGAAGAGGAAGGGACACCAGAGGTGGCCACACAGAAAAGGCCACATGAGGACACAGCGAGAAGGTGGTCAGCTTCAGGCCAAGGAGAGAAGCCTCCAGAGAAACCAATTCTGCTGGCACCTTGATCTTGGACTTCCAGCCTCCAAGATTCCTGTTGTTTAAGTCACCCTGTCCATTGTGCTCTGTTACGGTCACCCCAGCACATTAACCCAGGGTCCCAGGCCTCCCATCTCAGAAGCAGTGGGGGCAGGGCCCTGGAGTCTGCATTTTCCATGTGTGCCCCGGAGAATCCTTACTCCCTGGCTATGATCCTTGTCAAAATTCAAAACCTCCTAGCAGAATTAACAGGTAAACAGGGGACTCCTGTCCATATATAGAGCCTCAGTGTAAAGAGTCGGAGCCCCACACCCAGAGCAGATGAGCTGGACAATGTGCTGATACCCAAGGGACCCGGAGAGGATGGGCCGCTGTAGAAGGGGGCGTGAGAGAGGACACAGGACAGACGGTGCGGCCAATAAACAAAAGCTGATCTGAACTTAACTGAAGATGCCACCACCCCATCGAACCCCTTGTATGGATTTATTTTGTTAATCAATTCTATTAATTTTGTTGAATATGTCTGTGGATAGCTTATAAACCCTTTGGATCACGTCTCCTCTCTGTTTTCTAGAACAGCTTTGAAACTTCCTCTTCGAACCAAAGCTGAGAAGCTGCCTAGCCAGGGGTTGATGAGCTGGGCTTCAGAATTGGAGGGATGAAGGCAAGCCTTGTCACCTTCCCAAACCTCAGTTCTCTCTGCGGGAAATGGGGCCCTGATGCCTAACAGACAGGTTCTCGTAGGATTTGCTGAGTTAGCTTTGAGCAGAGAGTCTGGTCCAAGGTGATTGCTCGTTAAATGGAAGCTGTTTCCAAGAAATTGATTTGGGGTCATCACTGTCCAAAATCCAGGACATGAGCTGCTGAGAGACAGGCTTCCCCGAGGTTGGGGGCAATTTGACCTTGTTAATCAACCGTCTTATCAACCCCAATAATTGTTTTTCAGCCCCTCAGCGTTTGGTGGGTCTGGGTGTTTGATAGACAACATCGCAGCCACAGAGAACTCTGGAACAAGAAGAGAACTCTGGGGTTGGTTTGACAAGTGTTTTCTGAGTGCCAGCTCAGCAGGCCCTCACTTAATCTGACCCCCTTTTTGGTGCAGTGAAGGCATTGGGACCCCAATAAAGTGGTGATGTACTCAAAGCCACACCCCTGGGGCTGGCACCCGTCCCCAACCAGTGCGTGGGGTGGGGCCACCCACAGTGGGTGCTTAAGGGGTGCTCTGCTGGGAAAGGAGGCGCACTGGCTATGAGACTGCCTCTAGACTCAGAAGACATGTCCTCAGAGGCTCGGGATTCTGTGGACATGTGACATTCTGAGGCGTCATGAAATAGCTGCTAATTAAAAACACAACTCTTGTTTTCAGTGGAACCTTCTTGGTCAAATTGTAACTAGCTAGCATTATATTATAATACAAGGTCTCTTTTCTTTACCGATGTATTTTCCTACTCATAGCCAACCAATAAATTCAATTATCTGTTTCAAGTATTTTTAAAGTGTAATTTGTATAGCGGTAGTACTGAGGTTTGAGAAAATATGGGTTAATCAGCAGACCACTTATTTACAATTCTGAGTCATCTGGGACAGGGTTGTAACTCACCCTTTGAAAGGGAAGAGTGAATGGGGACAGGGCCATGATACGGGGAGATGGTGTAAACTTAAGGATCTTTTATTGGCTGTGTTATTCTGTGTAGCACTCATATCTCTGCCAAGGTTCAATTTTTTATTTAGGCAACGGGTGGTCCTTCTGTGTATGGATTTTTGCTATTGTTGTTACCATATACCTCATAGTATAAGAAATGGGCTCATGTGTCTTTTGTCCTTTGGAAAGAGATTGACGTATTGTGAATAAATGCTCTTAAATACAGTAGCAAACATTGTATTGGTGGGGTTAAACGAATTCATTAAATGTTTTAATTGTTACATGTAAAAATAAATAAATAAATAAAAACACGGCTCTGGGTCGGGGCTGTAAAGTAGCAGCGTGTAACGGCAACGGTCCCTTGGAAACTGGCCGTTACCACGGTGAGCTCTTCCTTGAGCTATTAATGAATAAACCAGTCATGGGCTGCTTTAAAAATATTACTGCAATGCTCTGCTGTTTAATGAGTGGTTGTCTGGGACTCCACCCACCACTGAGAATGGCCAGGAAGGGCCTTGGTACCTGGCTGGTCCCAAGGGTGCCGGGAATCCCTGATAAGATCCTTCCACTCCCCAGGTTGGCCCTAGAACATCCCAGGTGCTGTTGCTGAACCTTGAACTTTCCTGTAATCGGCAGGAATGGGACCTCGCCATCAGGAAAAGCCCAGACCCTGGGGCGGGACACCCCTGTGTCCTGGCTTGGCTCTGACCTTCAGCCGGTCACTTAACCTCCCTGAGACTTAGTTCCTCCATCTGAAAATGAAACAAACTGAATGGTCTAATGAGACTCGGACCCCACGGGGTGTCCAGGAGGACAAAAAGCATGAATACGGGGGGTGTGCTGGGTCCAGTTCTCTGCATGGAGCCTGGAGGAGGGATGGCATTGGTGTGATCGTTGCAACCACCAGAGACACTAAAGCCGGGCTTCTGAGGAAATCTGTACAGTGCTCCGTGAGGACAAAGCAATTCTGGTCTTATGACGATCCGTCTAGATCCACTGGAGGAGAGACAACCTGAGCGCTCGGAAAGTCCGAACCTCAGGTTATTTGAAAGGGGGTACCACCTTTAGTATTTTCAAATGCAAGCGACCATGCAAATTCATAGCTAATGATGTTTTCCCAGGTAAAAATCTCCCAAGACTCATACTGTCACCAACTGGCAGTGCTTGGATGTCATTCTGTCCTCAACTCATATTTCCCTGTGCGGCCACCACCTCTCTGGGCCTCGAGTTCCGTGCCTGGGAGCTAGGGTAACATCCAGCTCACAGGCTTGTGTCCAGAGCAAATGAGATGGTGTGTGATGTACACGGAGGGTTTAGCATGGGCTTAGTCATCTGCTGGAAACAAAATGTATCCTCACGTTTCACAAAATGGGTTCTTTACAGAACCCGCCCAGAAGTGGGTTTTCTCTGAACTTTGCCTTACTAGCCTTTTCTTTACAGACAGGCCAGGGCACACTGCTGTCCAGGCCAGGTCAGTTTCGTTGACAATCTGGTTTCCAGATTTGTGGTGTCACGCGGCGTTTGGTGGGACGGTCTCCAGACGGGAATCGGGGGAGAGGGTTCCCATCCTGCCCCAGAGGCACATAGGGCCGGTTTCCTGGTGATGCGCGCTGGAATCGTCCACTCTCAGGGCTTAAGTCAGAGTTGGACCTGATCATTACCAAGAGCCTTTTAACAAAGCAGCAAGCAACTTGATTCCCCACCCCCACCCCCAGCAATAGACATGGGCAGGGGGCATCCTTTCGAGCTTTGGCTTTGTCGTCCCCCCCCCAGCCCCTCCCGTTTCTTCCCTCCCACCCCAACAGGCATCCGCTCTGGAGTGAGCACTGCACTTACCTTATGCTTTTTCTCCAGTTTAATGGCTTTCTGGGTGGCCTTTTGTTCCTGCACCCACAGCTGCTGGTACCGGTGCTGCAGCAGATCAAAGAAGGGGGTGGAAGGCCTGCGGGGAAGAAGTCAGAAGGGCCTGAGGTCTGGGAAGGGCCCCCCTTCCCAAGGCTGCACCCCTGACCGTCAGGGCTACAGGGCAGTGTGCTCTCCCCAAGGCTGTGAGAGGCTCTCTCTGGTCTTCTGCAGCCGTGAAAGAAACAGGTGCCGTGTGTGAGTCACTCAACAAATATTTACTGCCCACCAACCAAGTGCTGGGTCTGACATGGAGACAGACTCTCTCCTCGACCAGATTTTAGACAGGCTCCTTGGACCCCTCTTTTTGATGAGGCCTCGTCCTTGGACCTATCTTTGGCCGGATGAAGTCAGTCTTAGCAAAGAACCTGCTAAGTCAATCCCTCCGCCCTTGACATCTGATCACCTTGGCCTGCCTTTACCCTTGAAGTGTCCTCTTAGTAATTTCCCATCCACTCTGCTCCTTGGCTATAAAGCCCCACTTATGTTGTGTTCAGAATTGAGTGAGGTCACTTTCCCTTTTGCGATAGTACTGGATAAGAACGGTTTTTATTACCTTTGGCCTCTGCTCTGGTTCTCTCTGACAAGGGTCTCCAGACAAGGAGCAGGTACTCTGCATAGAGCATTTTTCATACCCCACTCCTCCCAGCACTGTGAAGTGGGTGCTTTCTCATCCCCATCCTAAGGTCTCAGAGCAGTGGGGCAGCGCTGTGTGTGAGGCCCTCTCAAGGTAACCTAACAGCTGATAAGGGAAAGTTCTTTATAGAAGATCCAAAGCTTGGGACTCCCCTGCTGGCCCAGTGGTTAAGACTCTGCACTTCCACTGCGGGTGGGATGGGTTCCATCCCTGGGAACTAAGATCCCGCGTGCTGCATGACATGGCAAAAAAAAAAAAAAAAAAAAATAGAAAAAGAAAAGAAGGTCCAAAGCTAATGAAACGCTAAGAGAAAGGGCAGAATTGAGGGGAAGAGAATCATTACTTTGCAACTCCTAGTGAAATAAGGGATTTAGGTAACAGTCAATGATTAGGTGGAAGGATGGTGGGGAACTTCACAATGGATGCGTCAGGCTGCAGCAGCTGAACCAAGGATCAACTTGTTTTTGTTGTGGTAAATATGCATAACATAAAATTTACCCATGTGATCAATCTTGCCACCACTGAAAGCGACAGACGTGGGGCCGAAAGTGATTAATAGGACATAGGCAGCCCCACCCTCCAAATATTCTGGGGAGAAAACAAACCCCAAAGTGAACCCGAAGGTAATCAGACTTCTAGACCAGCACTGTTAGATAGAAATATTTTGTGGGCCACTGTGTAACTAAAATTCTTCGAGTAGCCATGTTAAAAAGAGTAAAAAACAGGTGGAATTGTTTTTACTCATTATTTTATTAACCCAATATATCCAAAATATTATCGCCAACATGTAATCCATTTAAAGGTAGTAATGGGGTATTTAAAAGGTTGTTTTAAAATGTAAATTTAAAGTTAGTTAAAATTAAATAAAATGGAATATTGTCGGATTTTTACCGAGAGAAGAGACTTAAAGAGGATAACGCAGGATATTCCAATGTCAAAGTTATTTTAGATTTGAAAGAGCTCTGGAATTTTGAAAAATTATAATAAAACTTTTAGTATTTGAATAAAATAAATAAAATAAAATAAAATGGAAAATTCAGTTCCTCCACATGCCACGTGCTCAGTAGCCATGAGGGCTAGTGCCCGTGTTGGACCCACAGCTCTCAGCCCAACTACCACGACTTACAGGAAATGCAGGGGAGGGAGCAGCATGGTGGACACGGTCAGGAGGATGGGGTGCCAGACATGCTACGGGACACGTCACTCAGTTACTGTGACAAACAAAGGACATTGAAGAAAGGGGAGGATGAGGAAGTGATGTAACTTAAAAGTGACTTAAGAAGCACATCAACCACAGGCAGTACGTGGATCTTGTGCAGATCCTGACTCAAACATGTCAACAGGGTTGAAAGGTGTTTTTGAGGCAACCAGGGAAAAGTGAACACTAGCTGAGTTTCAGAAGCCATGGGGAAATACCGCTAATTTGCATTATTGAATATTGAAATATTGAATAATTGTGTTTCGTGTGATAATGTGATTTATTTGTTTTAAGTCTTTATGTTAAAAAATATCTACTGAAGGGTTTAGGGGTAAAATAATATGTAGCTTAGATTTTGCTTTAAGAAAAAACGAACTTCAGCAAAAAATAAAGCACAGTGAAATAAAATAAAGTAAAAAAATGAAACAAGAGTGGCAGAATATATTAAGAGTGGTTGAAGCTGTGTGATGAGGGTTGACCACGGGAGTGTATTATCCTATTTGCTACACTTTTGTGCATGTTCAAAATTTTTCGCACTAAGAAGCAAAGAGAGAAAAAGGAAACATCAGAGGATAGAGCTCTTCGTTTCTCCTGCTCACTTCTTTCTCATCTTCCTCGTGATCACAAATGGTCTGCATCACCTTCTCCATCACTCAGCTCAAGTCCAAGCTGACTGCCTCCTCATTTCTCTGGGCCAGAGGGTCTCATATTTTACGATGCGTAAAATCACCAGGCCCCATCCCCAGAGGTTCTGATCCAGGAAGTCTGGGAGTGAGGCCCAAGAAAGAGCGTTTTAGCAAATATAGGAAGTAGTTCTGATACAGGGTGAGTGGGTTGAATGGTGGCCCCCCCTAATGTTTCCATCCTCACTTCTGGAACCTGTGAATATGACTGTGTTTGGAAAAGGGGCTTTTGCAGATGTAATCAAGTTAAGGATCTTGAGGTGGGATTAAGAGGATGTAAATTGCTTTGGGGGGTAGGCCTTAAATCCAATGACAAGTGTCCTCCTAAAAGATACACAGAAGAGGAGATACAGGGAAGAGGAGAGGGTGAGGTGAAGACAGAGGCAGAGAAAAGCCAGAGAACGCCTGGAGCCCCTACGAGGAGGAAGAGTCAGGGCAAGATTCTCCACTAGAGCCTCTGGAGGGACCATAGCCCTGCTGACACCACAATTTCAAACTTCTAGTCTCCAGGACCGTTAGATGTAAGAAAAGACATTTCTTTTCTTTTCTCTCTCTCTCTCTCTCTTTCTTTTTGTCCTTTTAGAAATTTCTTTTATTCACTTAAAGGGCTAATTCATCTGATGTGACATCAGACTACCGCCAGCAGATGTATGTTATTTCTTGTTGCAGTATGCTACAGATATTTCAGTAATTTCCCTTTATTCACAAAATATCTCAGCACCTCACTTTCTGTATTCTTGTCTATAACTAACCTCAACATCATTTCTTATGACTATAACATTCACACAATTCCATCTAGTACTCTTACTTCAGCTCTTCAACCTCAAGTCTACTTAGAAAATACATTTCTGCTGTTTGAAGCTGCCAGGTTTGCGGTCATTTGTTACAGTGGCCCCAGTAAACAAACACACGGCGTTCCTCAGCTCACACTTTGGGAAACACCGAGACAAACTTCTCTGCAGATGCGTGCTGTCCAGAGAAGCTCCTGTAACCAGAAATCACAGAGGCTTTTACAGCAGAAGGAGCTGTCCAGCAGCATTTTGCAAAGTGCTGTGTGAGCGCGGATCACGGGGGTGGGGGATCTTGTTAGAGGCATGTTCTGATTCGATGGGTCTGGGACGTCTGGAGGGGCTGCGCCCAAGACCCACCCTTCGGAGCTTGAGGCCTCATTGATCATCCAGGCCGGGAGCTCTTACCCCCCTGAAGTCCCATGAAGTTGCAGACCAGCATTTCTGAGCAGCAGTGTACAGACACCGTGTCTGCGAAGAGGAGCCAGAGCTTTCATCACATTTTCAAAGGTGCAAATGCCCCCAGAAACGTTCAGAGCTTCTGATCTTCCCCCGTGACCTTATTTCAAGGCAAAGGCAGGAGTAAGTGGAGGGACCGAGCAGGGATGTGAATCCTGAAGATCATACAGTAAGCACCCAAGACTGCAAACCTGGAGCGGCTTTGTGTTTTATATGGCCTGCACCGCTGTCTTTAAAGTCTTTGAGACTTTTGTCAACACTTAAAAATTGGGAAATTTTATGTTTAAAAAACCCAGATTGTCCTGAAGATGTACACATCCTGGCCATGTGGGTCTGCATTCCTACGCTGGCAACAATTGGCTGGAGCTGAGTATCAGGTGTCATTTAGCCCAAGTCCTCTCCCTTCCCTATTGCCCTCCATGGCCGGCTGGGCCCATCCAAGTGTTGGATTTTGTGGTCCCAGAGACAGACCTAGAGCTGGACTGGACCCTAAACATCCCCACCCCCTGCTCTCCCAGCCTGTCTGAGCTCCCAGCACAGTTCACTTCCCCTCCACGCAGACCTCTTTGGGATTGGGCTGACCCGGCACTCCACTTGAGCGGCGCTTCAGAGGCTTTGAAATTCCAGTTGAGTTCAGAGGTCCCTTTACAGAGCAGCCGCAGTGCATCCACAAACAGTGGCTCTTTGTTTTCTGGTTCCTTTACCCCTGTGGCGACTTTTATTACTTAATTATTACACACCCCATGCTTCTGAGCAGCCTAATTTATAGCCGTGCTTTCTAATGACACGAGACGCGTAATCTTGCAAGATCTACCCCAAGAGGCCACTCACAACAGAAAAGCTATCTTCCGAGCAGCCCCCACTGCCCACATCACCTTGAACCCACCCTCGCAGCCTTCCCGCAGCCTCACTGACCGTCTTTGTGTCCTGCTCCGGCCAGCGGTTCTTATTACTGGAAGAGGAAGGGAGGGGCTCGGAGCAGAAGAGCTGACAAACCTTGTAAGTTACAACAGCGCAGCTCCGAACTGGCTGACTGAGGTCCAGCAGGTTTTGCCCATTTCTGCTCAGGCTCATTAAATTGGATAAAAAGGTGGAGAGGCTTGTCTGACGTGGGGAAAACCCGGAGACGTAAGTTGTATCACATCATCCTTTGCTTAAAATGCCCTCGACAGCCTCCCATTTCTTAGACTCAACCTGGATTCCGTGCCACGGTCGGCAGAGCCCTTCCCCCGCCAAACTCCTCCCTGACACTCCGCATCTCCTTTGCCTTCAGGTCTCAGCTGTTGGGTCTCCTCCTCCGAGGGCTTGTCCCTGACCAGTGCACCCTCAAACGGCCCTCGCCAGGTGCCCTCATGTGCAGAAGCCCTCTTGTTCATTTGTCATGGATTTATATCTGGTCTCGGCCATTGGATACTAATGCCAGCAGGAATGGTTTTTATCTGATGTGAACTGGCAAGGTGCTGCTCTCCATAATTACGTTTTGTTAAAAAAGAGAAGGGGAGAGAGAGAGGGAAGGAGCCAGAGAAAGAAAGATTAGGCAAAATTTTAGGAAATATATTTTTCATAATTCAGGGTATTATAAGTTAGGCTATATATGTTGTAATAAATTTAAGAGAGTAAATTGATGGAAATTGTAATCCAATGGAGGAAGGATGGCCTTTTCAACAAACAGCGCTAGAACAATTGGACATCATAGACAAAACCAAAACCAAACAAAAACCCCTGGACCCAAGTCACACCTTATACAAGAATTAACTCAAAATGGAGCAAATGTAAAATGTAAAACTGTAAAACTTTCAGAAGAAGACATAGGAGAAAATCTTTGCGACCTAGGTAAATTAAGAACTTTTGCTCTGTGAAAGAGCCTCTTGAGAAGAAGAAAAGACAAACCACAACTAGGAGAAAATATATGCAAACCATATATCTGGCAAACCATATATCTGCAAAAATATTTGCAAACTGTATATCTATCCTTTGTATACTTCTTTATATAGTCTAGATAGACTCTCAAAGCTCAACAGTAAAATAAACAAAAACAAATAATTGTATTAGAAAAGGGGCAAAACATGTGGCGACATTTCATCAAAGAGGGTATAAGGATGGCAAATAAGTACATGAAAAAATAGTCAACATCCCTCACCATCGGAGAAATGCAAATTAAGAGCATGATGGGGACTTCCCTGGCGGTCCAGTGGTTAGAACTCCATGCTCTCACTGCCAAGGGCATGGGTTCAATTCCTGGTCAGGGAGCTAAGATCCCACAAGCTGCACAACACAGCCAAAAATTTTTCTAAAAATTTAAAAATTAAAAAAAAAAAAACAGAGCATGACGACAAGTCACCACACACCTATTAGCGCAGCTAAAATAAGAAATACATAGTGACAGAGCTAGATGCTGGAGGATACAGAGAAACTAAACCTCTTATTCATTGCTGGTGGGAATGTAAGGTGGTAGAGCTGCGCTGGAAGATAGTTTGTCAGTTTCCTAAAAAACTAAACCAACACTTACCATACGGGACCAGCTATTGTACTCCTGGGCATTTATTCCAGAGAAATGGGAACTTACGTCTACACAGATACCTATATACCAATGTTCATAGCTGGAATATTTGTAATATCCCCAAAGTGGGAACAACCAAAATGTCCTTCAGTGGATGAAGAGTTAAACCGTGATCCATCCGTAGTACAGGATACTATTCAACAGTAAAAAGGAATGGACTATTGATACAGGAACAACTTGGATGATGTCAAGGCCATTATGCTGGTTGAAAAAGGCCAATTTCACAAGGTCACATGCTGTATGATTCCACGTAGATACCATTCTTGGAATGTTCCAGGGATTAGGGAAAGGTGGGGAGAGGGGCCACTATGTGGGTGTATGGGGGGGTGGTCTTTGAGGTGATGATAGAAGATTTGTGTATCTTGATTGTGTTACACAAATCTACACATGCTGAAATGTGTGGACACCAAATACACACACACAAAGGAGTGCATGTAACACTGGTGGAATCTGAATGAAGTCTGCGTATTATACCAACATCAATTTTTCAGTTTTGATATTGCACTATAATTATGTAAGATTTGATCATTGGGAATAACAGGGTGAAGTGTAAACGGGACCTCTCTGTACTATTTTTATAACTTCCTGTGAATCTGTAATTATTTCAAAGTAAAATATTTTCTCAAAATGCAATCAAGCATGCTAGAGGAAAGCCTGAACTAGCTTTCTACTTTAAAGAAAAACTATTACAAAATTACTGTCACACAAAGAGGTGATCAAAGAGGATGGAGCCAAAAAATGTAGGGGAAAATGAATACAGGGTGTGGCAGGCGATTAATTTTTTTAAAATGTGTTATTTTTCTGGATTTTGTGGTTTATGATATTTGTCAGCTTATTTAAAATTTTAATTTGTTCAGATTTCTTTTCTCATTTTTAATTAAGTATTCAGTTTTATGCCTAAATTTGTATTCATGATTCTGAACTTTTTTTTCTTAAAGAGAACGCCTAGACTTGAATCAGCTCCCCCACCCTGGTCCCACGGAACATGGAGCTGCCCTTGAGTGCGGGTAGGATGTTTCTTTTAATTATAAGCGTGTATTAGGTACAACTTTATGCTAATTATGTGAAACCAAAACAGGAGATTTGTCTAGGAAAATATAAAAGATCACAGTTGACTGAAGTGCTTGCACAAAATGTTAACAGAGCCATGGGTACCAGGCCTGGGCATGTTCACACCCGCGCCCTCCCAAGCTTACTGAGGACAGGATTCCAGGGCTTTCCAGAACTTTTTTTAAGAAAGCTTCCCACGTCATGTTAGGATCCCAAACCGAGACAAGGAGAATGTGTGTTTACCCTGTCCATCAGTCTCACTTAGAAGAGAATGTTAGAATATTACAATACTAAGGGAAATATTACCAGATCAAATCAGGCCCTATCTAATGCCCTCCACCCACCGTGGAGCCAAGGACTGGGGGAGACGAGGGAGGGGTCCCAGAGAGCAGCTCACCCCCTGCCCCTTCCCACCGAGCTTCCAAGGTGGGGAGGAAAATCTGTCCTCCCAGTGAAGCTGGAAGTTTTGATTATACTAGACTGGACATATTAACTAGTGCACAGAGATGGCCTTTTGTAATTGCAAGTGAGCAGAAAATGCAAGGATGCCTGAGACTTCACCCAGGAAAAGGTCTGGGAAAGCAGTTGACCCCCAGAGCAGGTTTGAACAAGGCAAAGGACACTCACGTTCCAAATTCCCCTGGGCCTTCCACTTGTCCACATTTATCAGGGGAATCAGGGAATATTATCCAGCTGCCAGAAAGAATGAAGTGGCCATAGTATGCGGTATGACCCAGAAACATCTCCAAAATGTAGGTCAAGTATAAAAAAAGGAAGCTGGGGAGAAACAGCCATACCTGCGTAAGGACGTTGACACAGGTGGGAAGGATGGAAAAGAGATGGGAAGGAAGCCTGCAGAGGCTGGTGCTGGGCAGACAGACACTCCCCCTCCAGTCTACTTACTGGTTTTATGTGACTCTTTTGCAACAAATAAAGCAAAGCAAGCAATCTACATCTGAGAGGTCCTGTGACTCGACCAGGGCCACCGTCAGTGATGGCGGGATGGTTCTGGGTCTGAATCAGTGTCAGGATGCAAGCTCACCGCCCCCCCCCCCCCCCCAACCATGCACAGCTCCGCCTACATCACACCAGAACTAGCCAGGCTGTCTGTGTTTCACCACAAGCAGCAGAGAGTGGCTGGGCCTTCTGGGCCCCACCGTCCCAAGCTGAGGACTTTCAGCATTTTCCTGTGTCCGCGACCCTTCCGGGCTCCTAAAGACCCTTGCATCTTCAGGAGCCATTTTTCTTGTTTTCTTCTGCAACTGTTTTTTCGCTGCTGCCTTAACACATGCTCGGGTTTTGCTTTTTGTAAATAAATGTAGTTCTTTACAATAAGAAAAGGCACTTTTCCACCCTAAAATGAATGATTTTTGCCACAGGCTGAGAGCCCTGTGGTCACAATTACAGCCGTCCAAACTGCAGGTTTCTTTTGAGGAGCTGGAGGGGGTTCATTCAAAAGGTCTCAATTATTTATCCTCACTAAATGAGATGGGAAAGAGGGGAGTGGGGAGGCCGAAGCCCAGAGAGGTCAAATGGCTGGCCCAGGGTCACACAGCACACTCAGTAGCCCAGCCTGAACGCCCCACCCCTCAGGCTACACTATCTGCAGCCAAGAGACTGTGAATCCATTTCCAAAAAGGCTCAAGGGGCTGCCAGCTAACCGACTCAGATAGAGGCTAAACCCTGGGGTCTGGCTACTCTCATGTAGGACCCCAGACCTTCCCAGACACTGTCCTCCTTCACCAGACCCTCCCCTGCACACAGGAACTGAGCCCTTATCAACGACACCAATCTGATGCACCCACCGGTGGCTTTTCTTGCCCTTGGGGTGCCGGGCACAATTTTCAAAGGCCTTGGCTTTGGGGTGCCATCTCTGCACCCGTGTCCTCCCAGGAGCCTCCTCACCTTCCCCCGTCACTCTGTCCCATCCTTCGAGTGTCGGCCTAAACAAGATGCCCCATCTGCATCTTACGGTCCCTCCCCAAGACCTCCCTTAGCTCTGTTGACTTCGCCTTCCCTGCTGCTCCTTGCACGTGGGAAGGTAGTTTTTAAAATATGTACAGTGATCAACTGATGAATTCTGTGTCTGCCTTTCCCACTAGGCTCTGAGGTCTATAGGACAGGGCTTGCGGCTGAGCTGTTCACTGCGCATCCAGGCCTGGACAGTCTGAACTTTGTAAAAATGCTGCGTGGCCCTGGGAATCTTTAAAGACCCTTTTCCTAAGGATACTGACCTCCTCAACTGCAATGCCCAAGAGGGGGTCTTTGGCAGAAATGAGCCTTTCCTTGGGGAGCCCAGTGACGGGGCAGGGGTGGCCCTGAGTCCTGCCTGGGCCAGGCACTGAGGCCAAGCCATGGACCTCTTGGTTCCTCTCTCCATCGGGGGGCTTAGTTATTTAAGTCAGTGTGTCAGAGTGGATCCTGCATCCTGAAAGGAGTAACAGTGGCAATTCCTTCCTCTCTCCCTGTGGAAAACAGAGGGCACAGTCAGCACAGGTGCTGCAGGGGCACTGGCCCCTTCCCAACGATGAATTAGGGGACTCATGAAGCAGAGAAAGAGGCTTGACAGGAGTCCTTCATTGGATACCCAGGTGTATAAATTTGTCAAGACTCATCAAATTTTACATGGACCATTTCATTATCTGTAAATTATACCTTAATAAAGCTGTTTTAAAAGAAAGAGCTAAGAAGACAGATTGAGGAGAAAAATAGCCCAGGCAGGAGTCATCACAGAAGAAGGTCTTCACGAAAGTACTAGGGATCCATGGAAGGTTTCTGAGCAAGGGGAGAGGGCATGATGACAGCCATGTTGCTGGGCTGGTGGAGTGAACTAATGGAAAGGAAGGGAACAGGATTTGAGGATCTGAGGCCATTCCGTGGGGAGGAAAGACACAGCAGAGGAGCTACACATCTTGTGAATGAGATCTCAGCTCTGTGTTCACGTCCTCATTTGTCCGTCCATCCCTCGGGCCCACCCAGGAGCATTAGCCAGCTCCCGTGATGGGCCAGGCTCTATGAGACGTGGGGACATGCTCTCTGCACCCTGGGGTCACAAGGCCCACAGCAGAAATACCGATCAGCATCACAGCTCTTACTTCTGCTTGCTTCCTGCGTCCTTAGGACAATAACTCCAGAGATACTAATACCCTCTTTTCACAGATGAGAAGTCTGAGGCCCAGAGAAGTTCACTGTCTTGCCCAAGACCACACAGCCAGTGGGTGACATATTGCATTTGCCTGGGAAGCCCTTGAGCGTATCCATGCTGCAGCCCTGCCCCCCTGCTGAGCAGAGGGCTAATTGCCAGTGTAGACGTGGCCACTGGGGCTCACAGGAGAGAGCAGGTAATTAAGCAAGGGCGTGGAACAAGGAAAGTCCCCTCTGAGCCTTTTGACGGGTCTTTGGGGATGAGCAGAAGGTGACTGGGAGGAGAAATGAAGAAAGGGGACCTCAGACAGAGGGCTTGGCATGAACAAACACAGGGATCAGGCCTGGCTGGCACCATGCCTTGCAGCCCTAGACTGGCTTGATGGGCATCAGAGAACAACAGCCATTCAAAAATGCCTCCCAATTTTTTAATGAGCACTTACTGCACCAAGCCCGCTGGCAGCACTCCATCTGCAGTCTCCCTGATGCTTCCATAACCTTGAAAGTGAGGGTGAACATCCCTGCCTTCAGATGTAGAAACTGACATGCAGAGAAATCAAGAAACTGGCCTGCGGTTTGCTCACGGACACGGAGAGGCCAGGCGGCAGAGCCAGGGTCCTCATCCAGCTTCCGTGGCTCTAAAGATGCCCGGTCCTGACAGTTAGGCCGTGAGCTCAGGGACCCCGCCCCACCCTGCTGCTCTCAGTGATCTGGGCCGGCGAGACCACCGCAGAGGGCTTTGACAAATTATTTGCTGATCACCTGGCAGGAACCTCCCGGAAAAGGTCCTCACCACCCTGATGTCCCCACTGACAACAAAACCGTGTCAAAACTCAGTCTGATGGCACGGAAAATGGGGAATAAAATGAAATGAAATCAGCTCCTGCTCGGGGTAGGCCTGCACGAAACTTCAAATTACTTCCATCCAATCCATCTCCCGCGGCTTCGCGATTGATAACCCTGGACCAGGGGTTGATCTCCGATGAAGGCAGCCGGGGATGAGCAAGGGAAGTGGAAATTATCGTTTGCAAACATTAGGCTGACACTTTGTGCGTGCGGGGGTGCGGGGGGGATGAGGGCTGACAGCTCTGATTTGCCGCTGCGGTTCCTCTCTGCCGAGTTGGGCCCTGTGGATTAGAGGGGCCCCTTTCATGGCAAACCCATCTTCATCTTCGCTGCTCATTAAAACTTTGTGGAGCTGGAGAACTTGGCAGAAGAGAGGAGGCTGGAGGAAGCTTCTGAGGGACATTAGGTACACATTTGTTGAAAGGTGTTTGAGAAGGGAGCCTTGGGTCTGACAAACCGGATTTCAGTGCGGCGCGCCGTTCGCAGCGGGCTAAAATAATTGGTCATCAGTGACTACTAATTCGGTTTAGTAGCCAGAGGCAATTTTTTTCTTCCCGGAAAATCAATGACAGCACGGAGGTCTGTTCAACGTGATTCCGCTCAAGACGGGTCCTTATTTGGGGCCTGATGCTTCTTCCAGTAGAGACAGCTATTTTGTTAAAATAAAATTAGAATCCGTCTCTAATGTGTCAGTGGTCTGCTGCTCCCAGGGGGCTGGGAGAGGCCCTGGTTCCGGCGCCAGCACAGCCTCGCGGGCTCAGGAGTGGACGGTGGCCTCCAGGATGGACCGCACATCCTCAGTTGGGTGTGACGTTCAGAACACGCCATGGACCGTGGCAGGTGGGGTCTGGTTGGGAGGAGGGGAGAGGCTGGAGGGCCGGGCTTCTCTTGGTGGCTCTAAACCAAAGCCCAACCCGCAAGGGACACCCGACAGGGGCACCATCTAAGGAGACCCAACTTCTGTTCTAGCTGCTGCGGGTGCTTCTCCAAGTTGGACGTGTGCTCAGACAGCACCGGGCATGAGCCCCAGGGCTCCGGGGTCTCCCTTCTCCACCCCACCTGAGGCTTCAGGTGCCCATCTGTGGGCAGGTGACCTTAGTGACCATGACCGAACACCTCACTTGTGCCTAAAGTGGCACCACTGTTTCTTGAAATAAGTGATTCTGGCTAACATTGCCACGGGCTACAAAGCCAAAGCTAAAGCTTTTTCCTTTCTTTTTTTTTTTTTTTTTTTTTGCAATTGACATTTTTATTGAGGTCATTGGAGATTCACATGCAGTTGTAAGAAATAATACCGGGGCGGGTGTGGAGGGGAGAAGAAACACTACAGAGAGACCCCCGTGTACCTCTTACCCCGTTTCCCCCAATGGTGATATCTGGTAGAACTAAAGAACAAAATCAAAACCAGGGTACTGACATTGAATAATCCACCCATCTTAGATGCCACCAAATTGACTCGCACTCAGTAGTGTGCTTGCTTCTAGGCAATTTCATCCCACGTGTAGGCTCTTGGACTCACCACCACGGTCAAGATCAGAACAGCTTCATCACCACAAGGATGCTTCCTGTTGCCCTTTTATAACCTCACCCACCTCCCTCCTACGCTGCACCCACGGGCCTGGGATGCTTTCTTTTCATCCTTACAAGAAACTTACTAGGTAGAAACTATTATGTCCTCCTCCATTTTATCGATAAAGAAACAGGTTGAGAAAGAACTATTGCTCTTGATAAAGAGCTCAATGATACGAAATAACTTGCCCAGGGTCCACGTCTGGCAGTACTTGCACTAATGTGGTGGCAAATAGAAGACTCTAGACCATGCCTGGCCTGCAGACACACCTAGTTTGGCCTGTAGCATTTACAAATTCTTGTTACCAATACATGCATTTTTAAATCAGAAGAACTCACACAAAAATCCCAGCATCTGGCTTTCCTTAATAAGGCATTAGATCATCTGGTAACACGTGGCCCACTTTCCTAACTGTCAATAACTGGCTGGAGCTGCCACCCTTCGACCTTGAGCTTGATGCAGTCCCCACCACTCCCTATTGCCTCACACAGGGCCGGCTTTGCCCTTTGACCTGCCGGGCATGTGATGTTGTAGCCCTGGCTCCACACCTCTTAAATAACAAAAATGCTTGATATCTCTCTTCCTTCCCAAGAGCTCAAAGAACTACTTGCTGATGAACTCACGCCATTGTTTCGGACACAGCAGGAAGTAGTATTGGTCCCACTTACAGATGGAGAAATGGAGGCCCACAGAGAAGGTAAGAATGAGCTCAAGGTCAGCGCAGGAGCAGGAGAGCACTATGTTGGGTCTGGAGTCTTCAGGCTTCAAGGCCAGCTATTCATCCTCTCTCTGCCTTCATTTCTGCTCCCCCCAGAAAGGGGGTGCTGGGAGGGCCGGGGAGGGGTGGGAGAAGAGAGGAAACTCTCTTGGAGGATGGAGGGGGTGATGAGGCCTAAAGGGGAAATCTAGGGCCAACTTGCCCTTTGGGCCCGGGAGGCATGGTGCCTGGGCCCCAGGACACTCCTAGGGACCCATGAAAATGCTCTGATTCCTTTCAAAATCAGAAGAAAAAACTAATCCAGCCTGGATTATATTCATCTCTATACCAGCACAGCCATAAAATATTTTATTATTATTATTATTATTTTTTATGGCGGAAGGGGCTCAGGAAGTCAAGAGTCCCCGGGGCCGCCAGAAGTCCTGCCCTGGAGCCGGAAGACACAGGCCTCCGCCCAGATCAGAAGTTGCATTTAATACTGTCTCTCCTTCCCTCGTCCTGTTGAGACGAGATTCTCAATCTTGTGGGACAATAAGCATCACCCAGAGAGCTTACTGAAAGTAGAGCTGCCTGGGTTCCACCATCAGACAGTCTGACTCACCAGGCCTGGGTTGGGGCCCAGGCAGCTGCATTGTCCCAAGGGTACATGCCCCGCCCCCAGCGGATCCTGGCCACAGGGTCCCTGGCACCCTTTGGGGGTGACAGCGCTGAGCCTCTTCCTCACAGGGACCCCTCCAGCCCGGCGGCCACCAGTAGCTCTTTCTGGAGTGGGCTGGCCATCAGCTCTGGTCCCAAGGGACCCCTGCAGCCCCTTGGTCCCCACTCACCCCCACCTCCTTTTTCTTAATTGTCCCCCCTTGGCCTGAGGGCCTGTCTTTTCTAACTAGCCTGGAGGAAGGGGCGGTAATTGAGGTACAGCCTCTCTCCCTGGCAGGACTCTTAGAGCTAATTAGAGGAGAGGACCTCTGGGCTGGCGGTTATTTTTTAATTGTTTGTGGAACCAACATAAAAGCTAATGACAGAGGAGGGAGGCTTAGTTAGCAGCACACTCCTGACTTCTAAATTTGTCTAAGAGGTCATTTGCAATTTGTTAACATTTTTCACAAGGGTGAATTCAATTAGCAGTTCCCCCGCGCTGGCGCCCAGCAGAGAGCGACAGGATGGGCAGCGAGGCTGGACAGGCTTTCAGGAAGCGTCTCCCAACCGTGCGTGCCTGAGTCCGAAACTTGGGACCTCTCCCTGCATCCCCGCCTCCACCCTCCGCCGCGCGCCCTGCTCCCAGCACAGCTGGCTGTGACTTGAGCCCCTCTGGAGAGAAAAGGCTCAACAGAGCCAAATGGACATGAGTCGGGAAGAAATATCCTCTAGACCCCATGGAAATCTGTGGGCAGGGGGATCCTGGCATCTGGGGAAACAGGTGAGTACCAGACGGGGCATCCCCGACGGGGAGTCTGAGGGTGGTAGCAAGAGCATTGGGAGAAAGATCCGGATCCTTCTGGGCGTCTGCATTAGCTGAGTGGGTCCTGCTTCAGCCTGGAAAATCTGTGTGTGGGCCGTGACCCCGAGGAATCCCACACACGGGTGTGAGGTGCGCAGGGCACCTCGCCATCGTGGAAGAAATGAGAAGCGAGCAGGGTGTCCAGTGGTGGGAGGTGGATGCGCCCACGGTGGGACCTGGTGACTTTTGCAAACGTGCAGAGTATAAAAGCAAGTCTCCAGGCAAAGTGACTTAAATGGTATGGAACCACACTAAATAATAGGCGTTATTTATAGCCATCTAATGGTACAGCAAATATGTGAACACCTGGGTGGAAAGCAGGCCTGTTCCCAAGTCAGGAGAGTCCTCAGGAAACAGAGGGAAGGAACTGGGGTTAGGGGGAGGGGAGGAGGGGCTTGAACCTGTGTTTGCTATATTTTATTTCTTTAACAATAATCAAAAAAGAATCAGAAGCAAAAATGGCCAAGTGGTGACATTTGTTAACATTGAGTGGTGGGTTCATGACAGTTAGTTATGCAGCTTCTGGACTTTTCTATTTTTTTTTTTTTTTTTTTTTTTGGAGAGTTTTCTCATAAACACAAACGGAAGGGTTGGCAGAAATGTCTGCTTCTCAGGAAAGCATTTACACCCGTCACATTTTGGCTGATTACAACTCTTGACTGATTACAAAGCCCTTTTATATTTTTTGTAGAAACATAACGTGTAACAAGACTGCAGGGGCAGCCGTTATAAAATAATAATGCTAAAGGTGGTTTTCTCAAAAGCCAGTATCTAAAATGCAGGACTTTCTGACTTGCTGTTAAGATGTTTTGGTGATTGTAGTGGGGTGAGTACTGGGTCCACCCCCCAAAAAAAGATGTGTCCTGGTTCTAAGCCCCAGAACCCAGGAATGTGGCCTTGTTTGGAAAAGGAGTCTTTGCAGAGGTCATTGAGTTAAGGACCTTGGGATCAGATCATCGCGCATTCCTTGGGTGAGGCCTGAATTCAATGACAAGTGTCTCTATTTGAGACTAAGGAGAAGAAGACACAGACACACAGAAAAGGAGGCCACGTGACCACAAGGCAGCCATTGGTGTGATGTGACCGCAAGCCAAGGAATGCCGGGGGCCACCAGAAGCTGGAAGAGGCGAGGAACGAGTTTACCCTAGAGACTTTGGAGGGAGTGCAGCACTGTGACACCTTCATGTTGGACTTCTGGCCTCCACATCATAAGAGAATAAATTTCTGCTGTTTTAAGCCACCGAGTTTGTGGCAATTTGTTACAGAAGCTCAGGATTAACAGTAGCCAATGTTCAGCGCCCGACAAGTCTGTGTCTAGGAGAGGGCTGGTTGTCTATGTGTTCTTCAGCCTAGAATATTGACTGTGCCCCGAATCAGGGATGGGTTACAACCAAGCTGTCTGTTCTTTCTTATGCATCAGTCAGCAAGCATTTACTGAGCAACTACTGTGTTCCAGGCACTGGGGACAGCAGTGAGCAAAACCAGGTGTGACCCAAAGTCTCCCTGGGCCCTCAGTCCCACCCTCCTCTGCGCACCTGGAAACGGCATGCACTGGCAATATTGCTGTTACACCCATTTGTTGCCTGCTTTATTTTGTGTCTTACTTCCTCTCTGTATCCCAAACACCCAGCATAACACCCAGCACGGGTGGGCACTAGATGAACACACAGCGTAGGACAGAGGTAACGATGTGGCCTTTGAGATCAAACCCCAGCATGACCATCTTCTGGCCACACCATCATGGACAAGCGTGTCTGGGCCTCAGTTTCCCCATCTGTAAAACGGGGACAAGAGAGTTGCTACATGGGAATTCCCTGGGGGTCCAGTGGTTAGGACTTGGCGCTTTCACTCACAGGGCCCAGGGTCGGTCCCTGGTCAGGGAACTAAGATCTGGCAAGCCTCACAGCTCGGCCAAAAAAAGAAAAAAAAGAGAGTCTGTACCTGAAGGGTCGCTCTGAGGGTCACATGAGAGGATGCGCCTGGCCCCATAGGAGCAGAAACAGAAGCTGGTATTATCATTCAGCAGAATTAGTGCAGGGGGCCGGGGGTTTCGGCCTAAACGGCTGGCCACCTTCATGTGGCCTCCAAAGGGGACAGGACTGGGCCGGGCCCTGAACTGGTCCTCAGCCTGACACGTGCACCTGATGAATTCTTTTGCCTGTGGCCCCTGCAAGGACAGGAGTGATGTGTGGGGCTTGAGGCCTGGCTCTTCATGCGGCCCCAGGGGGTGCCGGCTGGCTCCCTGCAGTACCGGCTTCTCCACGTCTGTGTCACGGGGACACGGTGTCATGGGGACACGGTGTCACTGGAGGGGCAGAGCAGCTGCACCGTAGCAACCCCTCTAATCGTGTCGAGGCTGGAGGTCGTGGGGGTGAGGACAAGGGGCCCTCGGCCAGGCCGGGCACCAAGCCCACTCCCCACTCTTCGTCCACAGACATGGGAGGGTGAGGCCCAGCTCTGGAAAAATCAAAAGCAGGAGCGGGAGCCTGTGAGATGCGGCGGGGGAGGCCCGAGGGGGAGCGGCCGGCCTTGTTAGCGCCGACCCTGGCGCGGAGCTGCTCCTGATGGATGGGGTGCAGGCGGGACAGGCCCCGGGGGAGGGCGGCCCTATCCATTACGGGCCCATCAGTGCCTCCCTGAGCCATCCCTACTCTGAGTGCCACGAGCCTCGGGCTGGGAATAAATCTCTGTCTGGGCTGCAGGAGAGCGGAGAGGGAAAAAGGCAAAGCATGAAAAATGTCTCCTTCCGGGCTCTGGCAACAAAGCCGCCTTGCAGGATGGAGCGAGCGGGTAGGAGTTTGGGGAGGTGGGAGGGGGTGGAGCAAGAGCAGTGGGGCAGGGGGCTCCCAGAGAGGCTGGGCTTCCAGGAAAAGAGGAGGGAGAGGGTGGAGCCCCCAGACCATCACCTTCCCAGCTACACCTGCCCACCTGGGCCCCTCTTAACAGAACTCCGTCTGGGTCAGGCCCATGGAAGCAGGCTGGCTCTGAGGAGGAGGGACCCCTGTCCCCGTAGAGTCCCGTGTGGGGTGTCCCAGGTCCCCACCAGGCTGTGATGTGTGAGCCAACACCTCCACCTTCTGTAAGAATCTTTTCCCGTCCTGGAGTAAACACGCCTCCCCTCACCCCCTGCTAAGGGACATGACCTCTCTCTCCTAGTGGGTAAATGGAGATGCCGGGCTTTGGTGAGGATTAACTGAGGTATTCAGTGGAAGGCTGGCCCCCAGTGAGTGGTCCTTGGCCTCAGCTGCTGTTCACAGACACCATCCTGCTGGAAGGACTCCCCTCCTTGCCGGGCAGCCTGCCTCTGCCTCCCAGAAGACTGCAGCCTGGGGGTGTGGCCAGTGGCTCTGGAAGGAAATTGTGGCTCAAATCCTGCTGCTGCCACCGACTGGCCATGTAGCCTTGCACAGGTGAGTCTCTGAGCCTCAGTTTCCCCATCTATCAAGTGGGGATAACCATCCCTGCTTGGCAGAGTCGTGAGGATTGAATGAGATGATGCGTGAAAAGTGCTCACGTTACAGCCACCAGCCGCTTAGCCAGGGCTCTGCAAATGTTAGCCACCAGGACTGCCTCCCAAACACACAATGTATGCTGGTCCTTGTTTTGTTTTCTGAAGCCCCTGAGAGCAAAGCTCCTCCATTGTCCTCATAGCAGGGCCTCAGAGAGTTGAGGACCATCTGTATCTTTTCTCGTGCAGCTGGGAAAACATCTTCTCTTGCCATGATCTTTGTACACAGTGATCTCCCTCCTCTTGTCCCACCCGCCATCCTGATGTCTCCCCTCTGGACACTTTTCCTGTTTATGGGCCTTCCCCTGAATCCATGATGACCCACATTTTAAAATGATGCTACAGGTGTGACCTGAGCGGCAGAATAGAATAGGAAGGTCACCTCCCTCGTTCTGGACTTGCTACCGCTATTAATGCAGCCAAGGAACACATTCAGTCTTTGAAGCGGCCTCACTGCAATGTTCATTCGTAACGTCAACCATAGGGGAGCACGGTAGCGTCTGCTAAACGACACAGGAATCTCTGGCTGGACCATCTCATCTCTGGGTCTCAAATCAACTTTCTCTTCCCTTTCAATAACACCTCAAAGCCTTCAGAAGCCCTGGACCACATTTCTCCCACACATATTTATTGAGTGCCTAGTATGTTCCAGACTCTGATGACACAGTTGTGGACAAAACTGACAGTGTCCACACCCTCCAGGACCTGAGCACCCCGTGAAGAAGCAGAGAACTATTTAACTGCAGTTGCAGTCAGCTCTGGGGAGCAGATTGGTGGGGGGTGGGGGGGTTGGGCGGTTGCCTGGCAGGATGGACATTTCAGGCCACTTCCCAGGTGCAGGGGGTCTTTGCGAGACCCACACGCTCCCCCTTGTGGTCAGCTCGGCTTCACTCCACCACTGATAAATCTGGAGTTGGTCTCCCCATTCAGAAACTGTCTTGGATCCCTAGGACAGTTGTCTGGAAAGGGGCTTATTATTATTTTATAGGAGTTTGGGTGGGTGGCTTGGATTTTGGCCGTCGGCTCCAGGAGAAACAAAATAACCCAGAGTGATTGATGGGCCCATTGTAAATTTGTAAAATAAATCAGCTTGGCAGAGAGATTCAAAAAACCTGTCAGGCAGCACACATTTTTTTAACAGCCTGTAAAATTTCCTCCATCCTTCACATTTGTCAATGTCAGGCTGATGATGCATCTGATAGCTGGGTGAGCAGCAGTGGCGGACGGGAGGGTGGGCTGGCGGCATTCCCTATCTCTCTCGTGTTTCTTATTTTTCCATGGTCGGAACACTTTCAGCACTAGGATTGGAGGGAGTCTGGGCTAGACTAATTGGTGGGTGAGCGAAGTGTCCTACCCGAGTTGCTACTGGCTTCGTATCCAGCCTTCAGTGTGGCCATTTCCTCACCCGCTCGTTCAGCAGATATCTACTGAGGCCTCTTCAGCAAAGGCACCGTGGTCGGCACCAGGGATACTGGCACTGAGCCGTAGCTCGACTGGGGCAAACGTTCTGGATGCCCCATCAAAGAGCTTGTTTATTGGGAAGTAGGTGAAGGTGGAAGGGAAGCAACACATCAAAAGCGAAGTTCATTGGGCTCTTGTGATACGTTCAGATTAAGTTTAAAGCTTTAAGAAAAATCCAGAGAGGATGGCCTTCACCATATACATTCTGTCTCGCCCCACTCGAGTGCGGGGAAAATCTGGGTAGCATCTCTACCCATGTCACCTCCATCCTTGTGTTTGTTAGGGAGGCAGCTCAGTGCCAAAGTCACCATCACAGGTGGTCGGGCCAGACTAACCCACATCCTACTACAGAGCAGCCAGGGGCAAATGACTTCCCCTCTCTGACCCTCTGTCTCTTCTTCTGTAAGATGGGGGTGTAAGCACTGTACTCACTGAAATGTTCAGATATTTAAGGAGAGGATGCCTCTGAGGTGCTCGGCACAATGTGTGACATGTAATAGTAACAATAATAATAGTTGCCGTTATTAGTTCAAAGCGGGGTCTCCCCAGCTTCCATCTGGCCCGTGTCAGATACTGACATGCAGGGGGCTGTATGCTCATTGGCTGAGTGAAGGATCCCCCTGCTAGCATCCTTGCCCTGCTCGTAGCATGAGGCTCCCAGGCAGCGTGGAGGTAGAGCCCTGGACGCCCAGAATCTGCCAGAAGCACCAGCTGCTACCCAGCTCCCCCCTCCCTGGCCATCCCTGTCTCGTCATTATCTACAATGTTGCACCAATTAGGAGCAGTAACAATTAAGATGTGCCGAGGGCATGTGAACATTTGCAAACACTTATTAAAACGCATCAATAATTAAACCCTTCTTTAATAGTTACATTTCTGGCCTCCAGACATATCTGTTTATGGACCTGGGGGTCACAGCATGCTTTGAGATCTGTGTTATGGCCTTACACGCTGGTAATGTGAATTTAGATTCTTCCCTGACTTGGATTCTGAGATTTGACCGTGAAACGGCAGAGGGAGAATTCGCAGGCTCTTTCCAGCTGCCTGATCCTAGAGGTTCGGTCTTCAAAGCTGGCCAGCCAGCCAGGGTACAGATCCAGGCTCTGCCATCGTGCAGCCTCGGGGAGGACCTGAGCCTCCCTTTCCTGGCCTGTGAAGTGAGCAGAATGATATCTGCCTCCTAGGATTCGTCAGCAATTATGTGTGCAAATACCTTCCACGTGTAAGATCAGTTCACAGCAGCTTTTGTTAGTGGTGGTCCCTACCATCAGCAGAGGACAAAAAAGAGGCGGCAGGTAGCTGAAGGGTCAAGATGACCAGTCTAGGGACTTTCCTGGTGGTGCAGTGGATAAGACTCCACACTCCCAAGGCAGGGGGCCTGGGTTCGATCCCTGGTCAGGGAACTAGATCCCACATGCATGTTGCAACGAAGGAGCCAGCAAGCTGCAACTAGGAAGCCCAGCTGCTGCAACTAAGGAGCCAGAGAGCCACAACTAAGACTCAGTGCAACCAAATAAATTAAATAAATATTAAAAAAGAATAAAAAAGATGACCAGTCTACACCAGCCATGGCAAACTCAGTGCCTACCGCGACCAGATGGGTCAAGAAAACGAGAGAGGCCAGGCTGGGTGGAGACTGGGTTAGACAGAAGGGGATGCATGGATTCTGTCCAAAGGAGGCTCTGCTGCTAAGCCCCGTCCCCTGGTGCCAGGCAGGCGTGCAGACCCAGGTTGCCCGGGCTTTGGACTTTTTAAAAGAAGCAGGAAATCTGGGTTTTTATGTGAGATCTCCTGATTTTTTTTTTTTTTTAATGTGGGAACTCTTTCAAACCTGTGATTTTGAAAATTACTGCCTGGGCCAAACATCTCTGTGGGTTGACGTGGCCTAGGTCCCTGCTTGTGACTACGTCTACACGGGCATCCTTTTCCAGATAATTGCCTAGGTGTCCTCTTCCTTTCAGCCAGAGGCCCGTGGATTGAAGGGTACCTTTCCGATTTAGTGACCACGAATGTGCAAGGAATTGGTGTGGATTGGAAAGGAAGTAATTGAATAATCCCCAGTTCAGGTTTGGACCCCATCTGGCGTGGAGGGGTTGAATGGGCAGGTGGGTGGAGGCGAGTGCTTTCCCCCACATCTAGTTATTTTGTCTACCGTAAAATACATAAAGGGCAAGGGGATATGATAGTGGAGGGTGGGGGGGAAGAGCTGCAGCCAGAATGTCCTCTCACACGGCAGTTACAAGCCTCACATTCAGCACCCCTGGCGTAGAGTAAGCTTCTCGTGTATTTAGTCTGAAGTGGAACTTTATTTTTTAACACATCTGTAGTTGTAAGTAAATGGTAGTCGTTTGTTTCTTTGCTTCTTTATTCATTGGGCCAAATCACCCCACAACTCCTCGGGTAGTTGGGTGTAATTGGATTTGGTTTTTAACATGCTTTTAAAGTAAAGAAATAAATACAATCGAGGCTTGTAAAAGGTGATCATTAGAGAATGGGCCTCGGTCCCATAACTTCAAAGTAATAGCCCCATTATGGGGAGGTGGGGGCGATGGTTTTTTAACCGTTCCTTGCATTGATGTTGTAAGGTTGAGGGGCTTTGCAGGCAGGTTGGGCATTTCAGTAAAAGCTTTTCCAGCAGCCATTTAACCTCCATTTACGAAGAAATAAAGCGAAATTGATGCTGATTTGGGCCTGCTTTGGGGGATATTTTTGTTCCATAAAAGCCCTTTTGCTTGCAATTTGCTGAGCTGCCCTGTCACATCAGAAAGGGCTGCTGTTGATAAAGATAAAGCTTTATGGGCACGGTATTTGCTGCTAACAGCAACCTAATGCAGCATTTTCATTTTTGTGCAATTAATGTTAACGTCTGCTACGAAAATTGTCATTAAATACCATTTTAAAATCCATTCAATTTGCATATGCAAAGCCCATTTACCATCACAGAAGATATAGCTGCCACTTCATCACGTCCTTTCCCTGGAATTGTAGCCACTCGGTTTTATAGCAATTTAAGATTTTACATTGAAAGCTAGATGGTAATGGAGCCTTTCCGAGCCCCAGCTGACTGAGGCTTTTCCACTGTATGTAGAATAGCGAAGCCCCAGGACCAGAAACTGTGGGGGATCCTACTGTATCTCACCCCCAAGGAGTCGGGACTCGGAAGAAAGAGCACTGGAGAGGGAGTCCGCCAGCCTGGCTCGAGATCTGGCTTTCGTCTGGTCACAGCTTGCTGTGTGACTTTGTGAAAATCTCTTCACCTCTCTGAACTTCTATTTTCCTGTTTTAAAGAGGGGCTTCGAACCACGTGATTGCTAATGTGCTACGTGTTCTAATATCTCATATTTTTAAATCTAAGTACATTAGGTTAAGAACCCAGGCCAAGCCGTGCTGTGAAAAAGTTGTGTGAACTTGGGGAGGTCGATTAATCTCTCCATGCTTCAGCTGGGTAAAGAACCCCACATACTTCCTGTGTAGGGTTTTTTTTTTTAAATTAAATTTTTAAAAAATTTTCTTATTGAAGTATAGTTCATCTACAGTGTTGTGTTTGTTTCCGGTGTACAGCAAAGTGATTCAGTTGTACATATATACATATATATATTCTTTGTCATATTTTCTTCCATTGTGATTTATTACAGGACATTGAATATAGTTCCCTGCATACAGTAGGACCTTGTTGTTTATCTATTTTATGTATAGTGGTTTGTATCTGCTGATCCCAAACTCCTGATATATCCCCCCTCTACCCCCTTTCCCCTTTGGTGACCGTAAATTTGTTTTCTGTGTATGTGAGTCTGTTTCTGTTTTGTAAATAAGTTCATTTGCGTCGTATTTTAGTTTCCACATGTAAGTGATATCATATGGTATTTGTCTTTCCATCTGGCTTACTTCACTTAGTGTGATCATCTCTAGGTCCATCCATGTTGCTGCAAATGGCATCATTTCATTCTTTCTGATGGCTGAGTAGTACTGTATACATATACCACATATACATTGTATACATATACCACTTCTTTATCCATTCGTCTGTCTGTGGACAATTAGGTTGTAATTGGTTATTGTATAACCAACGGTTATTTACAATAACCATGTCTTGGTTATTGTAAATAGTGCTGCTATGAACATTGGGCTACACAGGGTTTTAATGACAATGAAATGAAATTGATGTGGAGACAGAACATACCCTGAGAATCCCAGAAGGCCCGTTACTGCTGTAACATCCTATTTACAGATGAGGAAACAGAAGCCCTGGAGGGAAAGACGGTTAGGAATGAAGGTGGGACTGAAACCCCGGGTGGCTCCTAGCCAGGGCTCCTCCCGGACACCATGCTGTCATCAAGACACTGGTGACCAGTGTGACCAGTCTAATGATCACACAGCAGGGACTCTGTCCCTCTGCACGCCAGGCAGTCTTGGAGAACCTTGCCTTGCCTTGAGGGATTGACTTGGGCGTCATTTCAAAGGTGGGAGAAGGACGGTGTACAGATGATTAGTTAATCTGGCCCAGAAGTGACTCTCCAATGTGTCTCCGGGGCCACATTTCAGGTTTTGAGGGCTGATGAACAGAAATGCATTTTGGATGAGAGAGATGTGCATAGTATTTGAGGCTGGGGAGGGGGGAACGCTAACCAAAGAAAGGATGCTGAGCTGAGCTTTGATGAACATGTGGATTTTACCAGGTAGAATGATGAGAAAAGGCAGAGGGAAAAGCATACAAAAGTACGGTGGCACACACTGTGGGAAACACCATGGCAGTTCCTGAAAAAAAAAAAAAAAAAAAAAAAAAAACATCTAATCCCCACATGATCCAGCAGTTCCCCTTGTGGGTGCATACGAAAAAGAATTGAAAGCAGGGACTCAGGCAGATACTTGTTCACCCATGTTCACAGCAGCATTATTTACAAGAGCCAAAAGGTGGAAGCAACCCAGGTGTCTGTTGATGGATGAATGGATAAACAAAACATGGTAGATACCCACAAGGGACTATTATTCAGCCTTAAAAAGGAAGGGAAATCTGACCCATACTATCAATACAACATGGATGCCTCTTGAGTACATGATGCTAAGTGAAATAAGCCAGACAGAAAAGGACAAATGTTGCATGGTTCTGCTTATATGAGGTACCTAGGGTAGTCAGATTAATACGGACAGAAAGTTGAATGGTGGTTACCAAGAGATGAGGGGAGGGCAGAATAAAGGGTCACTGTTTAATGGGGACACGATTTCAGTTTAGGATGAAGAAAAAGTTCTAGTGGTGGATGGCGGTGATGGTTGTGCCACAGTGTGAATGTACTTAATGCCCCTGAACTGTACACCTAAAAATGGTAAATCTTATGTATATTTAGCCACAGTAAAAATGCTAAGAAAAAAATAAGGTAAAAAAATAAAGGAAACACCACCAAAAAAAAAAAAGTATAGGAGTGTAGCCAAAGGAAGGCACCCATCCTGGAACAGTGGGTTGGGCATGAAAGGACTGGAGATAGATCGTCAGTGGCCTTGCATGTGAGCAGAGCAGGACAGTGCCACACAGATGGGCCAAGATATTGGCTTAGTCACAGGAGTCACAGATGGGACTTGGGGCAGCTGGAGGCCCCAGGCTCCAGGCACTCACTGCTGGCTGAGAGCACTGCTATTTATTTGCACAATGCAATGTACAAATATCAGTAATTTTTGTAACGTTTGCGCTGTGACATAGTATGGGCTGGGAAGCCCTGCTGTACTGGACATTTGCTGTGTTTGCCTGCTGTTGTGTTCTGTTCTCATCCTTCTGGGTCAGAACCTCTGTTTCTACATCTTTTCCACCATCAGGCCCTGTAGACTTGTGGGGACTGATTCCAACCACGCCCACTCCAAGGAGGGGCAAGGGATCAGCCCTGGCCAATCAGGGCATCAGAATCCCCTGGCCTCAGGAATTGGTGCAGAGGCAAACGTGTGAGCCAGGCCTGGCCAATCAGTATATTTTACAATTTCTACTCATTCCTGTGGTTGGTACTGAAGTTGGACCAAAGAGTCTTAATCTCAAGGCTTTTGCAGTTCCTACACCCTTCCCAGTGGGGTCACTAAAAGAATAGGATATAAGAATGGAACTGTTTCTGGCCATTTTACCATGCGAGGAAGAAGCTTGTTAGAGAATGGAGCCAAAACTGGGACGCACAGCCAAGTCATGGAGAGACATACCCAATGCTGGTGACGTCGCCTAGATCTAGCTATGCCTGAAGCTCTACCTTTTCAATCATGTGAGCCAATAAATTCCCCTTAAAAAAAAATCAAAGTTGTTTGAGTTGAGACTTGATACATGCAACCACATTCTACTTTTATAGAATGTCATGCATTCCAGAGTTAGGACATGGGTCACGCGTCTGCCTCTGAACCAGTCAGCATGGCCGTGGTTTATGAAATAGGCTGATTGGCCAGGCTTGGATCACTGCCCCCTCCCTGGAGCCCAGAGTCATGCTCCCACATTTTTCCCTAATTCAGTTGCCACTGAGCACCCCCTCACCACCACGGTGGGGGATAGAGCCTTGGGTGCCAGCCATCTTACCGTGACCGGATCCCGAACGTCATATGTGGAGGGAGAGAGGGCGGTTCCTTCTTGGGGCGCCGGTCATCCTGGTTGCTGATGCGGATGTCATTGAGCTGACGGTAGTGGAGATTCTCCCGGGCAGTTACCAGGCCAGCTTTCACTGCCCCACGGTTCATGGCGATATAATCCCGGGTCAGCTCACGGGGGCAGGTAGGCTGCTGTTTAAACACACTCCAGTGTCCAATGGCTGAGAGCAAGGAGAGACAAGCCATGGCAAGCAGGTCAGTCTGGGAAGTAAAGCAATCCGTGGCATCTGACTAAGAAGACATTGGGGCACGAATACCTTCTCAGTAACCAAAGCCTGGGTGACAGCCCTGCTTCGCCCACCCCCCCAAGAGGGAGGGGCCAGGATTCCCAGAGATTCTAGACAGTGCCTGAGCATCCTTCATGGAGCTGGGTTTGCCTGGCCTTGACCTCCTTTGGGTGATCAGAGGGTTGGTCCTGAGCCTGTCTATGCTCGCATCTCAAAAGGTTGCAGAGCGCAGACGGTCTCTTGCCTTGGGAAGACATTCCACACTGTCTGGGGCCCTTGCTGTTTCCCTGACACCTTAGACCTGGACCCTGCGTGGTCCTGTCCTCGGCTAAGCCCAGACTGTGGTTTCTGCCAGAATCGTGCTGCGGGGCAGCCCCCTTGACCCTTTTCCTGGAGGAAGTAGCCTATGTAGAGTTCAAGTCCCTTTGGGCTCCAAAGGATGCTTGCTCACCTTCGGGGACCCCTCCATCCAGCCCCCGGATGTAGAGTCCATAATTAAAATTAATTCCAGGCAAACTGCAGCTTCTTTCCCGGGGCTTCCCGAGTTCAGCCTGTTGGGGGAAGGACAGAGAGCAAAGGTGAGGCGTGGAATCTCAGACCAACGGTATCATACTGAATTCAGTGACAGGGAGTCATCAGATGCTTGCTTTACCGCAGGCCGTGTGGGTGACCTCAGGGCTACTAGGGTGTGGACCGCGAGCCCTCTCTGAGATGAGCGCTAGCTGCTGTTGGGTGTTGAGGCACACCTTGGGGAAGCCTTCCTGCTGTGCTCCTGATCAGGGCCAGGTGAGGCGAGCAGAGTCAGGAGGACCCTTGTGGCTGGGGGTGGTCGGGACAGAGGCCTTGAGTGAGGAGGCGCATTTGTGCAGTGGGAGAGAGGCGTGGCCCTTTGCTTGCACCGAGCAGCCATATTTGGGGTCCAGACCAGATCTGCCCACCTAGAGCTGAAAATGATGCAGCATGCAGATGGGTGGAAAGACCCGGTTCACCGAGACTCACCTGGGGCCAGCTTTGAGGGAGGGGGCATCTTTCCTCCCTAACCCTTCATTCCTACTGGGAGTGACTCAAATCACTGTCACCAGAGCTGCCTCCTTGGACGTCACCTGAGGGTGGGCATACGGCGACAAGGCCCACTGTCACCCTCCTGGCGGCTGGACCGCCAGTCTCACTCTTCGGGTCTCTGATCAACTCCTCCTTGAGCCCTAGAAGGGGTTTATAGGGATGAAATGGCTTTGCTATCAACCATATCAATTCCCCCATCGTACAGGTAGGGGAGCTGAGACCCAGAACGGTGGCATCACGATCCACGGCTCCTAAAGGACGAGGCTGGATGTCAGATGCAGGTGCGTTTGGCCTTGGGGTGAAGCTCTTTTTTTACTTTTATAAATTTATTTATTTATTTTATTTATTGGCTGCGTTGGGTCTTCGTTGCTGCGCGAGGGCTTTCTCTAGCTGCGGCGAGTGGGGGCTACTGTTTGCTGCGGTGCTGGGGCTTCTCATTGCGGTGGCTGCTCTTATTGCAGAGCATGGGCTCTAGGTGCATGGACTTCAGTAGCTGTGGCGCATGGGCTTAGTTGTTTTGCAGCATGTGGGATATTCCCAGCCCAGGGATGGAACCCGTGTCCCCTGCATTGGCAGGTGGATGCTTAACCACTGCACCACCGGGGAAGCCCCCTTGGGGTGAAGCTCTTAAACACGGTGCTGTGCAGCCTCTCTCTCCCTGAGCTCAGAGGTCCTGCCCTGTACGGTGCTTAGAACATTGTTGCTCTTCATCAGTGGGCACCTGCTGAGGTCTGTGTTCCAGACACAACACTTGGTTCTTCCTATGCTTCTCTTACTTAGTCCTCACAGCTGCCCTGTGAGGCAGCCCGTCACTGTCCCCATGTCTCAGATGGGGAAGCTGAGGCACAAAGAGGTCAGACGGGTTGCGCGAGGCTGCACGGGAAGAAGTGGCAGAGCTGGGATTTGAACCCAGGCTGTGTCTCCAGCCCACACTCAGATCCACCTGCTGGAGAGATACCAACCAGGTGTGTGTGGCTCCTGGTGCCATCAGGCTTGTGGACAGTGGACCTTGCTGAGCTGGGTGAGTGCAGCTCCTCCTCCCACCCCCACGGGCCCCAGGCAGTGGGCTCCCAGTTGCAGGGTGTTACATCTTCCAGGACATCCCTAGCTCTGGCCTCTCCAAAGCCTGTCCAGAGAGTCTGGTGGCTCCGGACTCACCCTTTCTCCTTTTTCCATCAATCTCTGTCCCCATTTCTCTAGTTTCCAGAGACCTGGGCGTGATGGCTCATCCCTGTCTTTGGAATAAACCCCTCCCTTGGGCTGGCAGTCTGGGCCCTGCACCCTCCAACCCCGCCCACCTCTACAGCTCTGCCTTCCCAGATGCTCCATGCGGCCCTGAGGTTTGGGTACGATAGACCACTGCCCACCCCTGAAGCAACTGCCGTAGTCCCAGCCTCTTTTGCTCCTGGCCTGCCCTCCCCTTTCTGTTTCTTATTTTCAAGCTCTCTGGACCCCTCGGGCTCACAGTGGCCTCTCCCTCATCTGGCTCCAGTAACTCTATCTGTTCTGTTCATTTGGGGCTTAGAACTTAAATGACCTTCTCAGTTTCCAGGAATGTACAGGCTGGGCCAGAATTCCTACGCAGCCAGAACCATGGCTTCTTCTGCTTTCTTTTTCCGGGTGGCACAGAACAGGTGCTCTATAAATGCTTGAGATTAAAAACCACTTCCTCTGGGAAGGCCTCCTGGGTTGCCCTTAGCACAGACAGGTTTCCTTGTCTATAGCACCACTGGGCCCTGAGCTCTGCCTTTAGGGCACTTTCAAAAGCACCCAGTAGAACCTGCTTCAGCATGGACGGGCCAGGACAAAATGATGCTCAGTGAAGAAGCCAGTCCCAAAGGACCACATATTGTCTGATTTCATTTCATGAAATGTCCTGAATAGGCAAATGCATAGAAACAGAAAGTGGATTAGCAGTTGCCCGTGGCTGAGATGGGGAGGGGAGTGGAATGATTGAGGGGTGATGGTCAAGGGGTGTGAGGCTTCTTTGGGGGATAGTGAAAATGTCCTAAAATTGATTGTGGTGCTGGTTGCACAATCCTGTGTGTGTGCTGAAAGCCACCGGATCATATACTTTAAATGGGTGAGTTGTATAATACGTGAATTATATCTCAGTAAAGCCATTAAAGATTACAGAGTAGTGTAATTAAGTCATTAATTGGGTGATGATCAATTTAACGTCTGTCTCCCTTGGTAAACTATCTGCTAAGTCTGTCTTTCCTTCCTTTCTTTTTTTTTCCCTTCTTGCCCACCTTCCTTCCTTTCTTTTAAGGTTAATTATTTTTAAAATGCACTTTATTTTTAGACCAATGTTAAGTTCACAGCAAAACTGAGCAGAAGGTACAGAGATACCCCACATAAAATAGCTTTTATTTTTCACCCCTCTTTTTCAAAGAGCTCAGCAGAGAATACATGCTAGTAAAGAGGGGCTGAATGAATGAACGAGTTGCCTCCTTGCAGACCCTGACGGTTCTTTTCTACACACTGCCTATTCATTTTTCTCCCTCTTCTTTCTCATCTCGAATCCCAGGCCTTGACCTTCCTCAAGAGCTAGAGTTCTGAGTTTCAGGTGGGGGCCCTGGCTGGGTGGTTTGTTTTGATTTCCTTCCACACGATTCACTCAGAGCTGCAGACAAAGCCCTGGCTTCTCATTTGTTTATGAAAATGATCTGGCCTCTCTGGTGATGGCAAGGGAAGTTAATTAAAATGTGACTTCTCCAGGAGAGGCCCCGCCTCCCTCTGGCAGGTGCAGGTGGGCAGACATCCAGCTGGCAGAAGAACGACAGACAGACGTAGTGGCTGCCCCTGGGCCGGGGGTGGCGGTGAAGGAGGCAGGGAAGCAGGCGGGTGCCTCAGTCTCCACGCTTTTTAGTGAGGGTTGCCTAGGAATCAATAATGGCCAAAAACACTGAAGCCTTGGGCTGCAAAAATCTTCCCAGTGGGATAGTCACTCATTCGTTCACTGCACAAGTATTTGTTTTGCGTCTCCTCTGCACCAAGCTCTGTGCCAGGAGTTCTAAGTTGAGCAAAGCAGACACATACCACCCCCCACCCTTATGAAATTCATCATCTTGCAAAAAGGATAAACTGAACAAGTAATGGCAACCAAGTGTACCAGAGGCTTTGACAGGGGAGCGCAGCATGCCTCTTGCTTTAAAAATGTGTGTCTATAGAGTGAGAGGAGGTATTTGCAATACATATATCTGACAAAAGGCTGTTATTCATCATATATAAAGAGCTGCTACAAATCAATAAGAAAAAGGCAGATGATCCTATAGAAAGATGAGCAATAGGCACTTAATTAAGAGGATGTCCAAGTGGCCAGGACCCCTATGTCAAGGTGCTCAACCCCTGAGAAATGCGAAATTAAAACTTGATGCTATTGGTAGAGATGTGAACCAGAACACTCATGCTCTAGGTGGGGGGGTAAATTGGTACAACCACTGCAGAAAACTGTTTTAGCAGTATCTATCAAAGCTAAACACACACCTACAATAACCCAACAATTCCCTCCTGGACACCCCATGGAAACGAGTGCCCAAGTCCACCCAAAGAGATATCTGAGAGTGCTCATAGCAGCGCAGTTTGTGATAGCCAAGCACCAAATGGCCATCCCAGGTGGATAAAAAAGTGGTGACACATTTATTCCATAGAATACTCTATAGCAGTGGTTCTCAACTGGGGGCAATTTCCGCCCCCCATCCCCCACCCCGCTCCAAGGATATTTGCCCATGTCTGGAGACATTGTTGGCTGTCACAGCCAAGGAGGCAGTACTACCCTCCATCGGGGGGATGGGCGGTGGAAGCCAGGGATGCTGCAAAACATCCCACGGTGCAAAGAGTCATCTGGCCCCAAAAGCCAATAGGTTGAGGAACTGCTCGACGGCAATGGCAGCGAAAGATCAGCTGTACACAACCACGCGCCTCACACGAGGTGTGGGGCGGAAGGAGCCAGACACCAAGGTACACACCACTCCACGCAGATGAAGTTCAAATACAGCATGACTAATGTCTGATTTTAGAGGTCGGCAGGGTGGGTACCCTTGGGGTGGAGCTGGAGGCTGCAAGCAGCACAAGGAGGCTTCAGGGGCGCTGGTTCTGTTTCCTGACCTGATGTGGGTGCCCTTCACACTGCGTGGGTCCCGCCTGCTGCCCTCCCGCAGAGCCCATTTGTCCTGACATTACCGGCATGCTTGAAATTCCACCCTTGGCAACTTGGTTCTTTAGGTTCAGGCTGTGTGTCTGAGAGTCCCTGCATTCACATGTAAACACCCTCGAGGAGCACTGTATTTACCCATTGCCAGCTCAGGTGCCCAATGAGTTGGGCCAACTGGCCCTACCCTGGTGCCACCACCACCGACCACAGCAACACTGCAATCATGGTGACTGTGGGCCGGGCTCCATGGGGACGCTTCACCCTGCCCCCACCCAGGTACCACTAACACTCAAAGCAGCCCTGCAAACTACACGGGTTTTTGGGTGGGAAAGGGAGGCCCAGACAGCTGTCGGGACTTGTTTGCCCAAAGCTTCAGAGCTGACGAGTGGCCAAGGCTGGATCTGAACCCACGTCTGACTCCACAGGGTCTTTGCTGCCTCTTGGCATTTAGCATCAATTTCCCGAGACTCTCCACTGTTTTTCCTGTGCACGGATCTTAGCTGTGCAGACGGGGTTTTGCTCTTGCAGAACAGGTGCATCTGACTTGTTTGCATGGCACCCTCCACACACACAGAGAACATAAGTAGCCTCTGCCCAGGAGAGCCCCAGCTACAGGCTGCTGTTTGATGTATAGGCTGGGGGTTACGGGAAGAGCCGTCATTTCAGTCACCTGGACAGAGGACAGCTAAGTCATGCCGGGTCACAGCTGGAAAGGAGAGAAGATCCAGATCTTGGATGGGAATTTTGGGGAAAGCCAACCTGAAGAAGATTCCAGTGGGACAGCCAATGAGACAGGAGCGCTGAGGGGTCTCTGTGGGGCTCCCTGGAAGCAGGAGAGAGGATCCAGCCAGAGGTGGGAGGGCCTGGCACCAGCCCTAGGCCTCCCTCCCCAGCTTGTCCAGTGGGGCTTTCTAGAAACCTACAGAGAATAGCTGCCTGACAGAGGGAACCACAGGTCTCTGGGCACCTCAGGAGACTAGCTAAGGACGGACAAACAGGTGCTCAGAGGAGCTCCTGACCCTGAACTTCTAGATGCAGGAAAAATGGTTGTGAAATTGATGAGATGTGGCCACGCATGTCAGCTTTGATTGGCCACCCGAGTCCCCAGGCAGCCCGCCCCTCCAGCCCAGAATAGGAAGAGAGACAGCTCTCAGCTGGAATGTCCAAAGGTCCTGGGGCAGATGGCACGGTTATTGAGCCACGTGAAGGCTGAGAGCACCCTCCTTGCCCAGGGATCCCTGGGAACCACTGTGTTCTCTTTACCACCGAAGTAAAAAAGTAAACAAGGAGGAGAGTGAACATTAATTGAGCACCTCCTACATGCAAGGCTCATGTTATGCCCTGTGACCTCATCAAGCAAACCCTTTTATTGAGCACTTGCTGTGTCCTGAGAGCTCTTTGTGCTTCTCCCTAAACTTGGCCAACCCCACTGGGAGGTTGTTTTTCCCATTTGATGGATGAGAAAATGGAAACTTAAAGAGGTCCACGCTTGCCCATAGGCACCCAGGTAGTAAATGGAAGAGCTGGGGTTAAGCCCAGCCCTCTGACATCGTAACTCTGTGCTCACCCACAGCAGCCCTTCACAACATCTCTATAAGGGAGCCCGCATGGTCATCACTAGACAGATGGGGAAATCGAGGCTTAGAAAGGTGTGGGATGGTGGATCCCTTTCAGCCCCCAAATGCAAGCCCTCCCATATTTCTCTTTTCATATGGCTGAATTCTAAGACATCTCTTGCACGATCCTCAAGGTCTTTTCAGAGACATACCTTAGCTTCGCACAACGGAGAAATGGGAAATATTGGAAACTATTCAAATCTGGCCCACTAGCCGGAATCTCTTGTCATCGAGGTGTTAGAATCAAGAGGCCAGTGTGGGAGAAAAATCCCAGCTCTGAGTCTGGCCACCCGGCATGTCTCAGCCGCTTTCAAACTGTGCCTTTTTCTGAGTTTCCTCTGTCACAAAGTGGCTTGGCTAGAATACAGCTCTGGGTGACAGCTGTCCCCATCAGCAGACAGCTTCATTAAACCTCATTAAGATGTCATCCCTCACTGCCTTATTTCCCATCTCTCAGCTCTAATTAAAACCATCTCGCTCCCTGTCCCAGGGGGTCCTGGGATTCTCTGGGCTCCTTCTGCACGGCAGCTCCCTCTGCTCCCGAATACTGAGGACCAGGCCCTGGAAACCTGCACCAGGAACTGGGCCGGGCAGGCAGCCCCTGGCCCGGAAGCCCCCCTGGAGCAGCCGGTCGCCAGCATCAGGACCGCCGGGGCTTTCCGGAGGCAAGTACAGGTGGCCTTGCCTGCAGGCTGCTGAGGTCACCTGAGAGCCAGGAAGGAAGGCCCCTGGGATAACGTCACAACAAGTGACCTGGCCTTGAAAGTCCAGTGTAATGATTTCCCACCCCAAATACTCTTAAAAAGTCTTAACCTGCCCCCATTTCCCACCAAATAGGCGAAAATGGGTGAAATTAACTGGCTTTGTTTCTTAGAACGGTCGGAACTGGATCTCACTCTGGACAAACAGGCTGATGGTCATTTCCAAGACGGGTTTTCTGCCTGAGATCTTGATGCCTGGGTTCTAGACCAATCTTAGGTGTTCATCTATGAGGACCAAGCCCCCTAAGGGAATCACTCCCACCTCCTGACAGCCACAGAAGAGTGCAGCTCATTAACCTTCTCGTCCAGAGTCTAAACTAAATGAATGTTTGTTCGACAGTTGGAAAGCCTCCACTCACTTGCCCGCATCCTATTAAAGCGTAGTTCCATGAAATCCCACAGTTATTGCCTGGTAGTTATTAAATAAATATCTGTATACGGCTCTGCCCACACACACACATGCACACACATCCCATCTCGCTCACGGAGGGGGAGTTCATTATTGTAAAACAACTTAAGATCCTCGAATGAAAAGCACAATATAAATGCAAATTGTGATCACGATTAGCATAGAGGATATTTATTTATTTCCATAATGAGAACCTCAGATAAACAATCATGTGAAATAAGCTGCATTATGCATCCGAGGACTCCGGCGTCGTCTTAGAAGCCAGAGTCTTTGAACCATGTGCATTGTGGGAGTGGCAGTCGAACATTGCACGATGATACGAAAAAACCACGCACCAGAAGACCACATCCACATATGATCAAAGGCATATAAAATAATGCTAAGCAGAAAAAAAAATCAGCAGGATTCAAAATTTTACGTACACTACTGTTACAACCGGGTAGAAAAAATTCATTGAAAAAAATACTGGAAGGAAACAGAACAACACGATTGTGTGAGGGTATGTCCTTAGAGATGTGGCCTTTGGGCAGGGTCGGGGGTGATGGGTATTGAGATTTTACTTTAGAATTTAAAAAAAAGTCAAAAGGCAGAGTTAAAGCCAAGGTTTCTATTTTCTATATTCTTGCCAAGGGTCGAAGTTAAGTTTCTTCTATGTCATAACAGCTCTGCTACAAGTTTATAATGGGGGCTGAGCTGGCTGCCCCTGGGTCGGGGGAGGAAAGGAAGAGGAGCAGGGAGCCTCGGGCCCAGCAGGAAGATACGGGAAGCTAGCATGTTAATGTCACAGAGCTGAGACCTCGATCTACCACTTCCTGTGTGACCTTGGGCAAGTCACTTGACTTGCCTGGTGCCCTTTGCTCACCTGTAAAACCTCCCCAGGCTGAGGATTGGAGCCCAATAGGCAATGGCCTCTGTTACTGCTGCCACTGTTGGTATTGCTAGAGCAGCTCCCCAGCTCAGGTCAAGGGGAACCCCAGGCAGTGTGGACACCTCTCCTGGCCCCACTGCGCCTGCCTGGCCACTCTACTCGGCCCCTGCCTGCTTCCCATGCCCTGGGGCTGCCTGTGTTTTGCCACCTGCCGGGTTCCTCTGTCCTCCCTGGGGCAGCCCCGGCTCTCTTGGTGCTGCCAGAAGTGTTACTGCAGCTGATATATGGCCCTTGCCGAGTGAGGCGGTCACGGTGACAGGGCCCCAGCGTCCCCTCCCCTCCCCCTCGACAGCTTGAAACCTGGTCCTTCATTTGCATTTACATGATCTCGCTGTGCAGCTTATGAGATCGAGAGATTTATTTGCTACTTAGCTTGATGTTTGATTACACTCGGAGAAGGCAGCGAGCAGCAAAGTGCACGGATGCATCGCTCAGAGCCCGCGGCCTCGGGGGGCCAGTAACTCAACAGCAGGTTTAGGTGGATGAGGGGAAAATGCACAGCGTTTCAAAAAAGGCAAACATGAGAGGTTGGAAGGAACAAACACCATGATTTGGATTTTTTTCTTTTAAAAGCAATGAAAACTGGCTAGATACCATCAAATTATGAACAGACCTGAGCCACTCTCAGGAGGTAGCTTCTTGTCCTGGGGAATGAACGCCCAGAAGCTCCTAAAAGAGTTTGGTGCCTCCGCTGTTGGGAAGTGGTGAGGATGGACTCTGCTTACAAGTATGGCTCTCGAATTGGAACTAACACAGGGCTCCGTCAGTTACACCTGTGTGGTCTTGACACAGTCACTCAACCTATCTGCACCCCAAGTTCCTGATCTGTAAAACGGGGGAAACGATACCCTGTCTTAGGCTTGTGGCTGAGACGAGTAAACAAGAGGATCCAGGCACCACAGTGGATGCAGAGTGGGAGCTGTTATGGGCACGACTGGCCATTTGCTGAGCACACAGGGATAAAGCGAAATGCCCTGATGGAGAGAAATTGCCGGATGTGGTGCTTTCACTAAGTGTCACTTGCTTGTTTTGTGGGTTTTCCTCTGTGTGGGGTTTAATGCAGCCCCCAGCCCCCAGCTCTGGGAACACACAGCTGGGGCATGCTGGAGGAAGGCAGACTCATTTTCTTAGCAGTCTGAGCCAGGCATAATTAGGAGCAGAGACTGGCTGCTGCCAGCCTACAGCCCATCACATTCCGGCTCCAAACAGACATCATTTGGCACCTTCCTGGGACTTTATAGTTTGGTGCTTAAAAACACACGTTTGAGGCCAAATGCCCAGGTTGGAATCCTGGCTTCTCAACTCTGTGTGGCCTTGAACAAGTTGCTGAACCTCTGAGCCCCAGTTTCCTTACCTATAAAATAGGTATAATGGGAGTACCCAGCTCGGAGGGTTTTTGTGGCATTTCGTAATGCAGGGGGAGCTCTTAACAGAGGGCCTGCAAAGTTCTCAGTAAGAGGCAGTCATACTAGCCTGTCCACTGGGTGGAATTAACAGTGACTCTGTCTCCATTTGTGTGAGAAGAGAACTAGCTATAAAATTAATATGTCCCTTGACGGCTCCCCAAAAAATTGAACATCGAATTACCATGAGGCCCAGCAATTCCGCTCCTAGACATAGACCCAAAGGAACTGAAAACCGGTATTCAAACTAATATATGTACATGCATGTCCACAGCAGCGTGATTCACAAGAGCCAAAAGATGGAAACCACCCAGATGCCCAGCAACTGGTGAATGGAAAAAATGTGATCTATCCATATAGAGTAGGATATTAGCCATGAAAAGGAATGAAGGGACTTCCCTGGCAGTGCAGTGGTTAAGAATCCACCTGCCAATTCAGGGGACAAGGGTTCAATCCCTGGTCCAAGAAGGTCCCACAAGCCTTGGAGCAACGAAGCCTGTGCGCCACAACTACTGAGCCTGCGCTCTAGAGCCACAGCTATTGAGCCTGTGTGCCACAACCACTGAAGCCTGCATGCCTAGAGCCTGTGCTCCACAACAGGAGAAGCCACCACAATGAGAAGCCCGCACACCTCAATGAAGAGTAGCCTCTGCTTCGCCGCATCTAGAGAAAGCCTACACGCAGCAATGAAGACCCAGTGCAGCCAATATATAAATAAATAAATAAATGTATTTATTTTTTAAATCTAGAAAACTATTAAAAAAAAAAAAGGAATGAAGGCCTCATAGATGCACGAATCTTGACAACATACACTAAGGGAGAGAAGCCGGATGACAAAGGCCACATAGTGTGTGATTCCATTTACGTGAACTGTCCAGAAGAGGTACATTCTCAGAGACAGAAAGCAGGTAAGCGATTGCCCAGGGATGGGGGGAGGAGAGAATGGCAGTGACTGCTTAGGGGCGATGGGATTTCCTTTTGGGGGATGAACCTGTCTTGGCATTAAATAGAGGGGGTGAGTGCACAGCATTGTAAAGGTGCTAAATGCCACCAAATCATACAGTGAAAAAAAATGGTTAATGGTTAATTTTATGTAAATTTTGCCTCAATAAGAAGAAAAATGAATACGTCTAGAGGAAAACTATGCCATGCCTCTCATCCAGACAATTTAGGAAACTCCTCTCTCTCTTAGGGACGGGAAAGGAAAGAAATGCAAAGGAAGTGGCCACCGTCTCGCTGCAGGACAACACGGTTGAAGAACATCATCAGGGCCTTCCCTGGTGGCGCAGTGGTTAAGAACCCGCCTGCCAATGCAGGGGACACGGGTTCAAGCCCCGGTCTGGGAAGATTCCACATGCCTCGGAGCAACTAAGCCCGTGCGCCCCAGCTACTGAGCCCACATGCCTAGAGCGCGTGCTCCACAACAAGAGAAGCCACCGCAATGAGAATCCCACACTCCACAATGAAGAGTAGCCCTCACTCGCCACAACTTGAGAAACCCCACGTGCAGCAATGGAGACCCAACGCAGCCAAAAAAGAAAAACAAGAAAAAAAAAACACCACTCAGCTTCAAGGAGGTGAGACTGGGTGAAGGTGGATGCGGGGGCTGGGGGACCATTCCCCACCCTGGTCATGCTGCTCTGATGGTCCATGAGGCAGAAGCTGGTGCAGGCATGTCTGTTAGAGGCGTCTTAGAGCCTCATGAATATCTGAAGGCAAACCCGAGGACCAGTGAAGCTGGGTGGACTCATTTCACATTCTGTTCCTCCTTTGTGTGCTGTGGCCTCACTTTGGAGGTGCTGTTGGGGTAGGGGGGAGAAGGAGCACTGGACTGTGGGTCTGGAGACCAAGATGCTCGTGCCTGGCTTCTCCCCTCCTCCACAGGCCCTGCCTCGCCTGTCCCGGGGACCCTGGAGGAGGTCAGAGTGGAGCTCAGAGAACCTCAGGGGGACGCAAAGGAGAGGCTCCTGGAACACAAAGCCCCCATCCTAAGCCGGCTGGGTGGCCCTGGGAGACATGCTTTATTTGTGGGGGTCTCCATGTCAGACTTCTTTGGAAGAAAGTGTTCTTCGGTTTTAAGAAAACGATGAAATCACTCAACTAGGCCATCTCAGAGGTCCTCTCCGCTTCCACCTGGTGTCGACAGACAGAATTAGAATCCAGGCTCTGATCCTTCCTCACCTCTTTGAGTCTCAGTTTCTCGTCATTGGTCAGACGGGGATAACTGTCCGCACCTCAGGGTGCAATGACAAGATTTAGAGGAGACGACCGAGGTGAGGTGCCCAGGGGTACAGGCACACAGCGGGGTGCCCACCAACTGGGAAGGGCTCCTCCTTTGCCATCCTTCTCCCGTGTGCCCCTAGTTCAGTAAAGGAAGAAACACCATAGAGTCTACTTTGATGTGGTACCAACAAGGGAAGGAGTCCGTTTCCAGACTGTGGAGAAGGAATAGAATAAGAGGTTCCCTCCACCGAGGAGGGGCTGATGGCATAAGAAGTAAATGGTGTATTCATTTGGTCATTTGGTCAGTTCGGCTGCCCAGGGTCAAAGCCAGTGGGCCATAGGGGAATCAGATGTAAGAAAGAGGCTCCCTACCAAAAAGAAAAAAAGAAAGAAAGAAAAAGAAAAAGCAGAGAATGATCTATGTACTTTTCAAAACTTAAAACAGAAATCAAAGGAAAATGGAACTGTTTTAAGTTTTGACAGCTGCAGGGATCATTCTGTTTGGTTACTCTATTTATGTTTTCGTTTTCTTTATAGATTCATTGAAAATCGCATCATGTAATAGGGAAGAAAAATGTTCAGTGTTTTTCTCCCCCCCTCCCCAATAAACCCTTGTTCCTTCCTGAGAACAGATGAAAACGCCAGCTCCAGTGACTTTTGTTTTGATGTATATTTCATAATATCTCATTGATTGTAAGTTTTATTTCCATGTCAATAAAAAACTGGTATTGTAATAAGTGAGAAGGAGTTTAACACACAATGGCAGCTGACCTGTTAGCATAGCAGATCGCAGGAGTGGAGGAAGGGGCTCTAAAATGAAGCTGGTTGATCAGGACGGCTATCGATTCCAGCACAAAGCTGGGCGGCTGGAGAAGAGGGTCTTACCTCTCCCCCCGTCTTCGCAGCCTTGGAGTTGTTTTCTGGTGGGTTCTGGGTTGCCATTTTATAGGAGAGGAGAGGCAGGGCCTTAAGCAATGCTTCTTTTTTTATAGCAGAGGCTGCGCAGGTACCTTGGAGCTTTCAGAGATGGATGATAATGTAGTTGCGGAGTGAGGAAAAAGACATGACCACGGGAGGCATTAACCACAAGCTTTGCTGGTGGCACTTGGACAGGAGTGTAAGAGGGAAGAGGGCTTATGAGACTATCCAGGGGCTTATGGGGGAGGGGCCACCACCCAGAAGGGGAGGAGGGCACGGGAACTCCGGGGGAGAGGAGGATCAGAGAGGGGCTCAGGCGTGCAGGTGATGTTGTCCAGAGGAGGGAGGGCAGAGGGTCTCTGCATCCGAGATCTCAAAGGTCAGCAGTGGCTTGGGGGGTCTTATGACCACAGGGCTGTACCTTATGAATGGGCAGATGCCAGTGCAGTATTAAGGGGTATGCAAAATGGGCAGGTCCCATGGCTAAAAATCTGTTTGTTTGGGCAAGACTCCCCAGGAAGTTGAGCTATGAGGGCAAAAAGGGGAAAAGGCCAGCCTGGTCCTCTGAGAGCCCACAGGAAGGTCGGAGTTTCTGGATTCAGTGGGAGCAGCATAACTGACAGTTTCCTGCCTTGTGACTATGACAGGTGGGCAGCAACCAGGAGGGGTGGGAGACGGGAGGCTAAAGGGGAGGGCCAATCCAGGAGGGCAGCCTGGAGGAGGCTCCCTCGCCCCTTCTCGGGCCCCAGTGTTCCTGTCTGTAAAATGAGGGAGCAGAGCTCGTTGATCTCTGGGCCCCTCTGGCACTGCCCTTCTTTTTCCAGAGCATGTCTAGATGCACGTCACTTGGATCCATGTCATCTGAGTCTCTTGTTCAGGCAGGCAGAGCAGCACCGTGGCAAAGCTCTGAGGTCTGGTCAGTGTGATCTGGGCATCAGCATCAACTCTCCCATTTCTCAGCTCGTCTCTCAACACCACCCGATTCATAGGCCTGGTGCGAGGAGAGACCCCTCAGTGTCCCTCACATAACAGACCTCACTAAATATCTGCAGTAGGATTGAGTGGCAATTATTATTAGAGAGGGTTGATGCTACCTGTGCCACCTCCATCAGCAGCATCTGAGCCTGGTGACCTGCCCACCTGCACTCAACCAGAAGGACCAGAACAAAGCCAACTGGGATGGAACTCCACCCCTGGCCTCGCCGGCATAACCCACCAGCCACTTTGAGGCCCCTCCCAGAGTGTGTAGGAAACCCTCTAGATGCTGAGCTGCACCATGTACAAGGGATGGAAAGGATTTGGAGAATGGGATGATGAAGCCCTTGGATCAGCCAAACCAAGCCCGGTCCTCCAAGCCCTCCCGTGCACCCACCCACTTGTGTCTATATCTACTTCTGAAAACGGGAAACGCCAAGGCTCTGTGGTTGGGAGGTGGGGAATGAACTATGGGAGAGAAGGTCTGAGCTCCCCCGAAGACGTTCAGGGCAAAAGACAGCAGAGCAATATTAACCGCTCAGGACGAGGGGCTGTGCTCAGGACGAGGGGCTGTGCTATAAATGATTTAATGGGCGGCTTCTCAGACGGAACAGGGCTGCGTAACTCAGGTAAAGGTTTCAAATACGTGGCGTCATTGCTACGGGTGAAATCTGTTTGTACTTAGCTTTTAGTCTTGGAAATTACCAAGCTCTATGCTGCTCCTACAATTAATCATTAAAGAATTAAGAGTGAGAATACCCATGATCGTGGAAGACTCCAGTGATGGTGGTCTCGATCCAACTTATAAAACAGACAGATCTGGTGCAACTGAATAATTGTCCTCTTCTCTGCACAGAATCAGGGATGCTAGTCATACTCAATGGCTGGAGTGAATGCTTACAAACTGGTATAGACCAGCCCATAATTACCAAAATGGAAAAAGAACAGCGTTTTGTAATGAATGACAAGCTGCTGAGCGGAAATCTAATTTGGTCTAATTAAGCAGCCTTTTGTGAGGATTTGTCTTTAGATGAAAAGAGGCAGCCAAGGAGATCTAAATGCAAATGAACTCCATCATTTTGGTTTTAAAGGGCTAGGCTGAGATGCGCGTCTTCACGCCCAGCCCTCTTCTTCATTAGATGATTAGTCCTCTCGTTGTCACCTCGAGCCCGCGCCAGGCCCCACCGGCCTTGGAGGAGCCTCACATTCCTTGTCCCTCGCTTCTCATATCTTTTCAAACAGGACATCTCACATCGACAGAGCTGTCAGGGAGCTTTTGCTTATTCAGGAGCAAATTTTATTTTGCCCAAAGTAATAAAAGCCAATGGGATTTTGCTTATTAGAGGAATCTGCTGCTGTTCTCTGAGGATGCACCTTCTGAAGCCTGGAGGGTTGCACGCACACCCAAGGCCATGGGCACTGACAGAGCCACTGGGGGAAAACCGACCCGGCATCTCACCTGTGAGGTTTACCAGATATCTGCCTGAGTTTCTCTGCTGCTGTCTGTTTAAAGGCTTGAGGCTGGAGTGCCCACCTCTTCAGCCGATCACAGGCTCAATCATCTGACTGAGTGGGTTCTCTTTGGCCCATAGAGGATTGCAACACACGTCTTGCCCCACGCAGAGATGCTGGCACAAGCCCCTCAGCCTCATGCAGATATTTCAGGGATAAGTGGAAGCCAAATGCTCGAGTACCGTTCATGGGTTCACATCTTCAGCTTCAACAGTTCACCAGAAGGACCCACAGAACTCAGAAAAGCCACTATACTCATGGCTGCGGTTTATCATAGCAGAAAGATCTAGACTAAAATCAGTAAAGGGAAGAGGTGCATGAGACAGGGTCCAGGAGAGACCAGCTGTCCTCTCCCAGTGGAGAGCATTTACCGGGATGGCAGTGACATGTGACAACACGCTGGGTTGCCAACCAGGGAAGCTCACCCGAGCCCAGGGTCCCTGGTTTTATTGGGAGTCAGTCGTATAGACGTGGCTGACCCCTCGTGTGGTTGAGCTTAGCCTGCAGCCCCTCCAGAGGCTGAGCGGATACTACATGGCCCCACCCTCACCCTCCCACCCTCCCCACCCTCCCCTGCCATCGGTCACATTGTTAGCATGAACCAATTGGCATGGCCCAGGCCCTAGGGAAACGAGACACTCATCAGACGGGACATTCCCAGGGCTTAGAGGGCAGGGGTTTACCTCCCAGAGGCTGTGCTGAGGCCAGTCCTTTCTCAGAATGTGCAGCGTGTAGACAACCCAGACCTGCTGAGTTAACCCTTTACTGCACTTTGGCAAAGGTGTGAGGCTGGTTAGGCTGGGTAGATGAGAAGGGAGAAAACGAATCCCGTCTCACCGGACTCTATGACCTCCCCTCTTAGCGCTCCTCTTTGTTTTCAAAGAAATTGCAGACACGGGGCTTTTTCATATTCCAAATGGGAACAACTCAATGAGTGAGGGAGCAGGTGGCTGCAGCAGCTCCTCCCCAGCTGGGCCATCTCAGCAACCCTTACTTTGCGCCCACTGGTTCTGACCGAGAGTGACCGCTCCCCGGCTGCCCGTCTGAGTCTGCAGTCCGGTGAGTTCAGCTGTCCTCTCCTCACCCCCTAGATGCCTGCCTTGGCCTCCAGAATGCCCAAAAGAGGGAGCCAGGAGGAGGGTCCTGAACTGAGTATGGGGTGGAAGGAAGCACAGAGCATCCTGCAGAGAGAATAGCAAAGGAGGAGCAGGAAGTCCTTCTGGTCCTGAGTATCACTATGGGCGGAATATTTATGTTCTCCCCTCCCCCCCCACCCCCCACCTCCGCCACCAAAATCCATATGTTGAAACCTAATCCCCAATGTGATGGTGTTAGGAGGTGGGGCCTTTGGAAGGTGATGAGATCATGAGGGTGGAGCCCTCATGAACGAGATTAGTGCCCTTATAAAAGAGGCCAGAGAGCTGGCTGTCTATAAACCAAGAACCCAACCCTGCCGGCACCCACAATTGCCTCCCAGTCTGTGGCAATTTGTCATAGCAGCCCGAGCTAACAGGGTAAGTACAAACAGCTACTGTGTACTGAGCAATTACTATGTGCCTGCTGTTGTGGTCAGGGCGGAACGCTTGACACCTGCTGACCCCTTGACCCTTCCTGACCTGACCTTTCACTTAAACTGCACCCAGCCTGTCCTCATCCCCTCCCCTGCTTTGTGCTTCTCCGTGGTATTTATCACCAACTCTGTGTCTTACTGATGAATTTTGGCCATCGTCTCTCTCTCCTCCCTAGCATGTGAGCTTCATGGGGCAGGGATGGTTTTTGCGGGCTGTTGTTGTTCTCTGCTCTTTCTCCAGCACCTAGAATAACTCTTGGCACATAGTAGGTGTTCAATAAATCTTTGCTGGATGGTGAATGAATGAATGAATTCTCATCGTAACACAGGAAGCAGGTCTCCTCTTGTCCCAGTTTTACAGACTAATGCTCAGCAAGGCTACATGCATGTCTGGGGTCACCCAGCTAATTGCCAGAGGCAGGGCTGGGAGACCAGGGGTACCTGACTCTGGACATCCCCTCCATCCCTGCTAGTGCCATACGATCGCCTACAGCCTTTTTACTACCCTGGAGCACAGAGAAAACCATCAGCTTGATAGGAGGCACCAAGGTAAAGGGAAGAGCCTGTTTGTGGCTCCAGCTGCCTGAGGCCTGAGAAAGTCAATGTCACAGCACAGACAGGTCAGGAAGTCCTCTCTCTTGCCCTGAACCATCTCCTCTGTATTAGTTTCCTGTGGCGGCTGCAACAAATAGTCACAAACTTGGTGACTTAAAAACAACAGAAATTTGCTTTTGCTCAGTCCCGGAAGCCAGAAGTCCAAAATCAAGGTGTCAGCAGGTTGGTTTCTCCTGGAGGCTCTCAGGTAGGATATGCTCCATGCCCCCCTCCGAGCCTCGGGGGGCTGTTGGCCGTGCTCCCCTTCCTTGGCTTGCGGGTCTCTCTCATCTCTGTGTCCATTTCCACATGGCCTCTTACCCCTACATCCCCATCTCAAATCTTTTTCTTCTTTTTCTTATAAGGACACCAGTTATTGGATGTGGGGTTCACCCTAAATCCAGGAGGGTATCATCTTGAGATCCTTGATTACATCTGCAAAGACCCTATTTCCAAATAAGGTCATGTTCACTGGCACAAGAGGTTAGGACTTGGACATGCCTTGTAGAGGGGACACTACTCAATCCTGTCGCTAATGATATGACACAGCAATGCCACCCAGCCACCCATGCTGACCAGCACAGTGGGGACATTATCACTGCCCAGGCGTGAGCAAATAGCATGTCCTTGAGGAATCACCTTGATGCCAAGCTCTGTACCAAGATGAGCCAGACCCGATGCAAACCAAAACTTCAGTGAGGCACCACCTCACACACTAATCAGAATGGCCATCACTAAAAAGTCTACAAATAACAAGTGCTGGAGGTCGTGTGGAGAAAAGGGAGCCCTCCCACACTGTTGGTGGGAATATAAGCTGGTATCGCCACTATGGAGAACAGTATGGAAGTTCCTTAGAAAACTAAAAGTAGAACTACCATATGACCCGGCAACCGCTCCTCGGCATATATCCAGAAAAAAACTATAGTTTGAAAAGATACATGCACCCTGATGTTCACAGCAGCACTGTTCACAATAGCCAAGATGTGGAAACAACCTAAATGTCCACCGACGGAGGAGTGGATAAAGAAGATGTGGTGTGTATCTACAATGGGATACTACTCAGCCATAAAAAAAGAATGAAATAATGCCATTTGCAGCAACATGGATGGACCTAGAGATGATCACACTAAGTGAAGTAAGCCGGACGGAAAGACAAATACCATATGATATCACTTACATGTGGAATCTAAAATACGACGCAAATGAACCTATCTATGAAACAGAAACAGACCCTCAGACATAGAGAACAGACTTGTGGTTGCCAAGGGGGAGGGGTTGGGGGAGGGATGGACTGTGAGGTCAAGATCAGCGGATGTAAGCTTTTATGTATAGGGTGGATGAACAGCAAGGTCCTACTGTAGAGCACGGGGAACTATACTCAATACCCTGTGATACACCATCATGGAAAAGAATATTTTTTTAAAAAAGAATGTATATGTACATATAACCGAGTCACTTTTCGGTACAGCAGAAATTAACACAACATTGTAAATCAACTATACCTCAATTAAAAAAAAAAAGATGAGCCAGACCCCATCTCCTGGGACTGACCTCGTGTGTGAGTCTCTGACTACAGCTTGCAAGGAGACTGGAGATCAGAGATCAAGCTTGACAGACAAGTTCTAGAGGCCCAGAAGCCGAAAGAAGCTCACCACCCCCTCCCTCAGGGGAGATCGCTTGGGAAAGATTTCTCAGATCATGTGGTCTGTGACATAGCACGTGAGGGGCTTTTTCTGGCAGTGACACGTGAGGGACATTCCTGGTGACCCCTGAGACCAAGCAGAGGATGACACATGCGGAATCCCTGGGCACAGAGGAGACTGGCCAGATTGTCACAAGGGAAGTATAACAGGCCACGAGGATTCCCAGGAGGGAGTAGGCTCATCTGCCCACCAGGCTCGGGGCAGACATCCTGGAAGAGGCGGCGTTGGAGAAGGACTTGGACAGAGAGATACAGGGCAGCATCTCACGGTGTGCGCCAAGACAGCACAAAAGCACGAACAGAAACAAGGGCACCAGAAAATGGTTCGGCCGCCCCTGGGGAAAGATGGGTAGGGGGACCAGACCGTGCCAGGCTGTCTTCTTTAGGAAATGATGGATGGTTGCAAGTCAGGGGGGAGGGTGGGGGTGGGGGACCAGTACTGCGGGTTAGGAAAGTTGGACAGCAGAGACCGCAAGGGAGAGCAGCAGGTGGGGGTCCCCAGGAGTCTGGCTCTGCACTCCAGGCAGAGGGGACAAGATCTGAACTGAGAGGGCAGCTGTCAGGCCCCTCCTGACTCAGTGTCCGTGTGAGACATTTGAGCTCTTCCCTCTCAAGTGTCTCCAAAGGTGAGTCAACGCAGAGAAAGCTGCCCCCTGAAGTTCACATGACTTCTGTATTCTTCCTGCCCCTAAACTATCCTTTCTCCTTGCCCAACTTCCCTGAATTTCTCCGGTGACTGGCAAGTACTGGGGAAGTTCAAAGAGGATTATCTAGGACTGCGCGGGTGGTCCAGTGGTTAAGACTCTGCCCTTCCAATACAGGCGGTGTGGGTTTGATCTATGGTTGGGGAACTAAGATCCCACATGCCACCGGGTGCGATTGAAAAATTAAAAAATTAAAAAAAAAATTAAAAAGAGGATTACCTGATTAGCCCCCAAGTGGGCCTCCTCCCTGTCCCAGCATCCCCTCAGCAGGAAGACTGAAACCAGCCTGGAGTCCTGTGATGTTCCCACTTGTAGACCAAGCTTAGGACAAAAATTAAACATATGCCCTGGCCCAGATTTTTCTATTCCCCATGACACATGATGGCCAGACTGTGCTCTCCCAGATACCTGGGGAATCTGACCGTCCTTTTCAGAATATCAGAAAAGACTGATTTTTAAAGGCCAGGGAACATACTGGAAAGGAGAGTCCCAATATTTTCTTGAAAGCTCAAAAGGCAGTTCCTTCCCCCTCAAAGACTTTAAGCTCAGTTAATGCCACCAGCCGGTAGCAAAAGTCTCCTTGTACTGAATCACCCCCTTTCCAACAATAAAATAGTTAAAAGCTTTTGTCTAAAATGATGTGCTTTCTCAATGTAAAACCATCTCAGAAGGACAGAGCATCTTTACTATTCTACACCCCCAGAATTCCCCTTAGAAATCAAATATAATCCTCTTTAAGAAGCTTTAAATAATTTTGAGCCTTCTTATTGACTTATTAAAATGCAGCTTAAAACACGTCTTCAATGCAATCCTTTTACAAGGGTCAAGGATATAAAATTTGAAGAAATATGATTAGCAGATCAGCTGGAAAGACTTAAGTTGTCAGATGCAATTTTGACTATTTCAGAGAAAACTTCCCTGGGCATTCTGGATACCCCTACCAACCTGCGCTGGCACAGGGATGCACCCTGGTGCCTGCCTCCTTTATCCCTGCACACCCGTGCTTCACTAACTTGGTGATTCCCTGCAGGTTCTGTGTGCAGAAAACTCTGCTGCCACAACCCTACTCGTGTTTCCCCTGCAACACGTCCCCGGCAGCTCCATCTGTGAGACTCCCTCTGGTCCTAATGACTGAACTTTCTCAGAAACCCCATTGTTAAGAGCTTCAAAGGGCCGAGAACATTCCCAGGGTGGTCTTTGATCCCTGGCATCCTTGAGCGATAGGAACCAGCAGTGTCCTGATGCACTGTGACCCACCACACTGACCCCACTTCACTGCAGTCACGCTCCGTCCTGGGATGAATGGAGTCAGAGGCATAGATCCGTAAATTTCATGTTTAAGTGAATGGAAGAATGAGTGAATGAATGACTGAAAGAACGAATGCGCAAGGCCTTCCTAAGTGTGTGACTGTCCTAAAGGAAGCCACACAGAACAGGGGCTGAGAAAAGCACAGTCTTCCAGGGGAAGTTTTCAGCTGGACCACACATACCACCTATTTAAATAAAAGATACCGATCTTAAAATGTACATTAAGCTTTGTTCTGAACCAAGCAAGGTTTTTTATAAATGCAAACGCCTACAAGAGAAAAATCCCAATTCTGTAACAGAGTTTTTGACGCAGGCAGGGCGCCTCAACTACATCTCCAGGACAGGCGATAGAGACGAGGTTTGACAGAAGAGGAGCGGACGTGATCCATAGGATGTCTGGGTCCAGAAACCCAAGAGGGTCCGTGCCAGCTCCCGTCACAACTAGGACCTGTGCACCGGTGCCAGGGAAGACTCCTGGGTTGCTTAGTTTTCACACATCTAGTTCGGCCTGGAGTAGCCCTCTCTGGATGCAGGAAGTTATCCCGATGGGTGTACGGTTTGGTGGTTCAGTGAGCAGGTTTGGGAGCCGTGATGACCTGCCTGGGCTGAAACCCAAGCTCTGGTACCAGCTGAACAACCTCGAACAAGTGACTTCACCCCCGTCTGCCTCGGTCTCCCTAGCTGTAAAACAGAGATGCCAAATAGTAACTGCCTCTGAGGGTGGTTGTACGCATCAGAGAAGTCAATGCCCACCAAGCGCGAACCCTGCAAAATAGTTGGTTTTCTAGGCCCAAACCGGAAAAATGCTGGCACTTTGACGTGGCTCAACCCGATGCTTTGCCTAGTGCCTGTGATTCTCAAACACTCAGTAAAAGGGGCCATTGCGTTACGCTCATGTTCATATCCGCTCATGCCACGAACGTATTTATCAGGTTTAAGGACACCCAGGGCTGGTCACATTGGTACCCACGCTGCAACTTGGTGGTTTCATTCTACAGTAAAGGGCCTTGCAAATAATATTCTGAGTAGTTGGTCCATCTCGCCACAGAAAGCTTCCCTAGAGAACCATCACTCAACATATACTTGCAGACAGTATCCGGTGGCAGGTGAGCACCAGGCATCGTGCTCAGTGCTGGATGCTAAATAAGAGACAAAATGCTTGCCCCGCCCCCACCAAAAAAAACCCTTGTAATTTCCTGAAGGACAGAAAGAAGGAACAGATGGTTCAGGACAGGCTATGGGAACTGTGGTAGGAGTCTGCTCAGGTGCTGGGCTCCACTGCCAGATTTGCAAGTAGAAAATGCAGAACACCCAGTTAGATTCAAATGTCAGATAAACAATGAATAACTTCTTTAGTATAAACATGTCCCGAATATTATATGGGGCATTTTATTATTGCACAGGGCATTCTTATTATTCATGGATTATCAGAAGTTCAGATTTAACTGGACCTCCTGTATCCTATCTGGTGGCCCAAGCCAGGTAGGAATCCCAGTTCATCCTCAGGAGGGCCAAGGGCTGTTGTCATCCTCATCGGAAGTCATTTTGACTTGAGCAATGACCCCCTGGCACATTATCAAGTGACTGGGGTCCACACATGTCATAGTCCGTTTGGGCCGCTATAACAGAATGCCATCGCTCGAGTGGCTTAAACAACAGACATCGATTTCTCACGGTTCTGGAGGCTCGGAAGTCCAAGATCAAGGCACTGGCAGGTTCCATGTCTAGTGAGAACCCACTTGTGGTTTCAGGAGGCCAACTTCTTGCTGTGTCCTCGTATGACAGAAGGGACGAGGGAGCTCTCTGAGGTTCCTTTTACAAGGGCACTAATCCCATTCATGAGGGCTTCTCCCTCATGACCTAATCACCCCCAAACGCCCCACCTCCTAATATTTTCACTTTGGGAATTAGGTTTCAACATATGAATTGGAGCGGGGGGTAGTGTAAACATTCAGTCCATTGCAACGTTATCTTCCAGGTAAGATTTATACTCCCTTAAAACAGAATGCCCCTGGGGGAGAAAAAAAAAAAGTCCGTTACAGCTGTGTTAGCTATAACCTGGGGCTGGCTGAGTCTCCCATCACCAACCTTCCTGATTATGTTTATAGCACAACGTAAAAATATCCCAAAGTGGAAGAAACAGGAGACCCCAAGAAGTGGCTTTAGAAGTCTGTGTAGGACTTGGGAATTCCCTGGGGGCCCAGTGGTTAGGACTCGGTGCTTTCACTGCCGAGGGCGAGGGTTCAATCCCTGGTCAGGGAACTAAGGTCCTGCAAGCTGTGCGGTGAGGCAAAAAAAAAAAAAAAAAAAATCTGTGCAGGACTTGAGGGCATGGATGCTGACTCAGAGCCCAGAAAGTGATAGAAAGAAGAGGATGGACCTCACTTCACGGGCCAAGAGTACTGTGGGTGGACAGGACACTCCCGATGACTCTGGCGGTTTCTGCTCTGGGGGCTCTGTTACTTGCCCCAGAGTTCCAGGGAGCTGGGCTTGTGGCCTTACCCTCCAGATTATTTTGTGGGACCTTCCCAACGTCCCCCTCTTGTCCAGCATTATTTCCTGGTGGGCTTTGGGTGATAGTTGCCAAGGCCAAATCCTTCAAAGCTCATGACTTTCCTAACCCATGACGGTGCTCTAACTGTTTCCTGGAAACCCTGAGTCTTACACGTGAGGCTGACTCATCCGTCAGGTCCTGGGACAGTGATCAGGGCTCATGGATTGATTTCTTTTCCAAGCAGAAGAAAAAAAGCATACGTATCTATTTGTAGGATATAATTTTTGATTTTTAAAAAATGGGCTTATGAAGCCAAAAGTACCCAGAAGCCCATGACTGTTAGACCACGTACAACCCTGTTTGTACGTCCATGGTCATTCACCAAATGCTCAAAGCATTTGACTCGCTTGGGAAACGGCCCAAATTTCTATCTCAAGAAGGAATAAGCAGCCGGATGCAGGGAATTGCTGACCGGGAGGCAGCACACATCAAGCAGAGAGGGCAAGGACATGCAAGGGAACTGGGCTCCACCACGGCGGCCGTCACCCAGGTGCTGAGGGAGGGTCAGCATTCGGGCTCTGTGATCATTTTAACCTGAGTTCTAATCCCACATCCATTGTTGATCAGCTTGGGGCCTGGAATGAGGGGCGTCCTCACTAAACCTCAGCTTCCTCATCTGTAAAATGGGGATAACCAGAGACCTTACCTCCTAGGGCTGCTGTGATGACTGGGTAAGATACTGACTGCAAAGCCTCAGAATTAGGCTTGGCACTCAGCAAGCGCTCCCCGAAGGATAGCAGTTGTCCCTGTCATCACTACACACTGAGCTGTCTTTGAAATGCCCACTTTTTAAAAAATGATGGCTGGGACTTGACGATCCAGTGGTTAAGACTCCGAGCTCCCAATGCAGGGGGCACAGATTCGATCCCTGATCAGGGAACTAAGATCCCGCATGCCACACGGTGCAGCCAAAAAAAAAAAAAAAAAAAGATAGAGCAGCTAGTGGAATCTGAATAAGGCCTGTGGATGGCACCAGCGTCGATTTCCTGGTTGTGATATTTCATTAGTTATTTAAGATGTCAGCGCTGGGGGATGCTGGGTGAAGGGCACTGGGGACCTCTCTGTATTGTTTTTGCAACTTCCTAGGAGCCTATAATTATTTCAAAATTAAAAGTTTAGAGAAAAGATGGAGCCAACGAAATACCCTCCTCAAAGAGAATGTCGACGCCAATAAAGGGTGAACAGACTTTGCAAATAACTCTCCTTTTCTGGGAAACACGTGTGCGCCTGTATGTCCCCTCACGTCCTCCCCCTGCCCCCGTTCAGCTGCTGTGGTATTTCCCTTCATTATGGCAGCGCCTCAGAAGTAAACCTCTCTAATTTTCTACACCACAGCTATTTATTTAAATGCTAACTCACATTATGAAGTGATATCTCCACGCAGGAGATAATTTATGAAGCATTTAAATTAAGAGGAGCAGCTAATTGGGAGCATGTGTCTTCTAAGCCTTGCTAACACCAGAAAACTACAAATTAGGGGGGAAATGGAAGATGTTTTTCTCTTGCTTTTATCTTCTTTCGGAAGGCACTTGGAGGACACGTATGTCCGTGGTGGCACACGCTGGTCCCCCAGCCCCTCTGGTGGCGGGTGTCCCTGCCCCGGCGAGGGCTCGGGCTGCTGTACAGGGACCTTCTCCGCCCCAGGCAAGTGGTGGATTTTCCCCACCACCCTTTTTCTAACAAGGGAGCCATTTTTTTTCCTTTGAAAGCTTCTCAGCTCCATTACGAAGATGCAAGTGGCACAGACTGGACCTTATTAGGCATTTATAGCTGATTGGAGAAAGAGAGGAAATGTGGGGAAGGGGAGAATCCAAATAAAATAGGAGGCCTTTTGTAATTATTTCAGTGCTTCCATTTTGAAAAGGGCTGCCTGGGTTTGTGCACATTGGCTGGGAGTTCAATGCGACCAGAGGAGCACTGTGTGTGCAGATGTATTCCTTCGCTTATTCTTTCCAAAGATTTTAGTGAGCACCTACTATGTGAAAGGCACTGAGGGCAGAGCAGTGAGCACAAGAGACATCATAGTCCCTGGTCGCGTGATGTTTACTTTCTAACCAGAAAGGCAGGCGTGACAGGATGAAGCGTTCGATTACCCCCGTGGTAAGAGTTTAAGAAGTGCAGGTGGCTGTTGGTGGGAATGTAAGTTGGTACAGCCAGTACGGAAAACAATTTGGAGGTTCCTTAAAAAACTACAAATAGAACTACCATATGATCCAGTAATCCCACTCCTGGGCATATACCCAAAGAAAACCATAATCCCAAAAGAAACTTGTACCATCATGTTTATTGCAGCACTATTTACAATAGCCAGGACATGGAAGCAACCTAAATGCCCATCAACAAATGAATGGATAAAGAAGATGTGGCATATATACACAATGGAATATTACTCAGCTATAAAAAGGGATGAGATGGAGCTATATGTAATGAGGTAGATAGAACTACAGTCTGTCATACAGAGTGAAGTAAGTCAGAAAGAGAAAGACAAATATTGTATGCTAACTCACATATATGGAATCTAAAAATGGTACTGATGAACTCAGTGACAAGAACAAGGACGCAGATACAGAGAATGGACTGGAGAACTCGAGGTTTGGGAGGGGGCAGGGGGTGAAGGGGAAGCTGAGATGAAGCGAGAGAGTAGCACAGACATATATATACTACCAACTGTAAAATAGATAGTCAGTGGGAAGTTGTTGTATAACAAAGGGAGTCCAACTCCAGGATGGAAGATGCCTTAGAGGACTGGGGCGGGGAGGGTGGGGGGGACTTGAGGGGGGGGAGTCAAGGAAGGGAGGGAATATGGGGATATGTGTATAAAAACAGATGATTGAACTTGGTGTACCCCCAAAAAAATAATAAATAAATAAAATTTTAAAAAAATACTGAAAAAAAAAAAATAAGTGCAGGTGGGGGAGGGGTGCGGTGTGTCCTGGTCTGGGGTGGTCAGGGAAGGCTTCCTGAGGGAAAGACATTTGAGTTAGGACCGGAAGGGCAAGGAATAGCTGGTGAGAATGAGCTGGCCCAGGGCAGGGGCTGGCAGGGAAGGGGACGTTGACGCCCAGCGTTCCCAGGGTTCCCATTCCCCGGGAGGCGGGACCTGGCATATGCAGAGATGATCACACTAAGTGGAGCGAGCCAGCCAGAGAAAGACAAACACCATGTGATGTCACTTACATGTGGAATCTTTAAAAATGTTACAAATGAACTTATTTACAAAACAGAAACAGAGTCACAGATGTAGAAAAGAATCCTGCAGTTACCAGGGAGAAGCTGGAGCAGGGATAAATTGGGAGGTTGGGATTGACACATACACACCACCAGTATAAAATTGGTAACTAATAAGAACCTGCTGTAGAGCACAGCGAACTCTCCTCAATGCTCTGTGATGGCCTATATGGGAAAAGAATCTAAAAAAAAAAAAGAGTAGATATATGTATATGTATAACTGATTCACTTTGCTGTACACCTGAAACTAACACAACACTGTAAATCAACTATACGTCAATAAAAATTTTTTAAAAAGTAAAAATAAAAACTAACATCTCCCACGGAGCCCTGGGAACGAGTGGTAGAGAAGTTGCCTATTCTCTCCTAGGGCCCAGGGGCAGGGTTTGGCAAAATTGGGGGACTTTTTAGAAAACATTTACGGGTAGTCTATAAAGTAACTCTTGCTTGTTGTAGAAATCAAACAACCAGCTGTGTATAAAGACAAAGTAAATAATCTCCTTTCCCCTGTCCCACCCACTTGAGACTCAGGGTGTGTCCTTCTAGGCCTTTCTCACTTAAACATATGCACATATCAACATTTATACAAATAGAGGGATTTTGTCCTACATCAGTGGGACCTGCAACTTCCCCCACTCCCTCAAGCACAGTATCTAGGTCTAACTGGTGCTTTTTCATGGCTGTGTAATATTCCTTATATTGTATGTGGATATTCCCCCCACATCACCCCCATGGCTAATAAGGTTGTTTCTGGTTTTGGTTTTTGCTGCAGCAAATAAGGCTGTAGCAAACATCCTTGTACCTATATCCACACCTAATAGATGTCTATAGAAGAGATGCCCCAGAGTTGGAGAATTAAACAATGTGATTTTTAATAGACCCCCTGAGACAACTTTCCACAAAAGCCCAGCTTCTACCCGGTCAAGGGAATTACCTGACCAGCATTTTCACATCCTGTTAATTAGTCAGTGTTCTTTCTCTTGAGCTGTGATGTTCACTACTGCAGCCACTAGCCCACGTGTGGTCATGAAGTACTTGAAACGTGGCACACCCAAACCAAGATGTGCAGTAAGCGTAAAACACAGGCTAGATTCCAGAGACACAGTACCAAAAGAAAAGGAATGGAAAATATCTCGTCGATAATTGATTACGTACAGAAGTGATGCTATCTTGAATATGTTGGGTTAAATTATACATTATTAAAATTAATTTCACTTGTGTCTTTTTACTTATTCAATGCAGGTACTAGAACATTTTAAACAGCATGGGTGGCTCGTCTGGTTTTTCTATGGGTCAGGGCTTCTCCAGACCCTATGCTCCCTAGTGTGAAAATGGTCTTTGTAGATAGGAACATCTGAGCTGAAACCCCAGCTCTGCCTCTTCCTGTGTTCTTAGCCTGCAAAAGCAACTTAACCTCTCCAAGCCTCAGTTTCCTCATCTGTGAAACGGGGGACGTCGAGAGGGCTCACAGGAAAACATCTGCGGAGGCTGAGCCTGGACTCTGGCCTGGGGCACACATTCAATTAATGGCAGCTGTGGATGTGCTACCTGTTGATCGGAAAAGTAACACATTTCCTTTACACATGAAATGATAAAAATGTTTGTGATGGTTTTAGGTACCATTTCCTGACACACACCTGAAAGTTCTTCTTGTTAATAAATAAGAAAGTCGTCTTCCATATGGAGACGTTCCCTGTGAAAGCAGGTTGTTATTCGGGATTAGGTCAACCCACCTCTTTCTGTGATTCCCATCCCGCCCCTCTCCTGCTGCCCCCGACCCCCGCCAAGGTTAGGAAGTCCCACCATTACGGATTCCTAGCTCAGCGTCCCTTGGAATAGCATTTTACTCATGCCTGTGCCTCCAAGGCTGAGTTCATGGCCCTACCAGGCCAAGCCAGGTGAGTTTTTGCCTCTTCCCATTGGCAGACCCGTGGGCAGATGGCAGGACCCACATCTGTCCTCAGGCCTGATTTCAAGGTTCCCTCCAGGGATTACATTTCCCCCCAGGCCTGTGGGATGAGATCTGGTAGCCCTGGGCTGGGTGTGCTGAGTGGTAAAGAGCATCACTTCAATCTTCCACGAGCTACGGCGACCCCTCCCTCCCTCCCTCTTTGCATCTCTAGGCTCGTGCTCCCTTTTCTCCTGTGTCACTAGGGTTCTTCTATAGAGGCCAGGCCTGCTCTTCTCCTGTGAGTAACCCCCAGCATGTGGCAGATGCCTGGGAAAGCACACCTTCTTAGGGTTATCCAGGTGGGTGGCCCCAGGGGACGATGAGCCTCCAATCTCATCCAGCAACCTGTTCCAGATTCCTGCCACGGAGACGGGCCTGGGTCTTCATTGCAGCACCAGAGACAATGTCTGGCACCTAATGGGTGCTCAGAAACTCACAGTGTATTCATATCTTTCAGCACCTGTTCTGTGTCTACCTGTCCGGCAGAGGGCTGGCTAGCAGGTTGAGGGAAGTGTGGTGAAGTAGGGAAAGACAAAAAAGGTATGTGAGCCGCCTACGCATGGAAAAGGCAGCTGCCCAGGGAGAAGGTGGTGCTCAGATGCTGTGTGTCCAAGTGCAAGTTGGCCAATCCTTGAGACGGGCAATTTTCAGCACCTGTGACCTTTCTAAATGTGAGTACCCATTGGTCCAGCAACGGCCTGGCTAAGACTTAACTTACAGAAATACTAGCACATATTCACAAACACGTTCTTGCAGTGTGATTTTTAAAATAAATTTATTTTTTAAAATTAAAAAAAAAATTTTGGCTATGTTTGGGTCTTCGTTGCTGTGCATGGGCTTTCTCTAGTTGCAGCTAGTGGGACTACTCTTTGTTGTGGTGCATGGGCTTCTCACTGAGGTGGCTTCTCTTGTTGTGGAGCACCAGCTCTAGGTGTGTGGGCTTCAGTAGTTGCAGCCCATTGGCTCAGTAGTTGTGGCTCGCAGGCTCTAGAGCGCAGGCTCAGTAGTTGTGGCACATGGGCTTAGTTTCTCCATGGCATGTGGGATCTTCCCAGGCCAGGGATTGAGCATGTGTCCCCAGCATTGGCAGGTGGTTTCTTAACCACTGTGCCACCAGGGAATTCCAGTGTGATTTTATAGTGTTGAAAACGTCAATACAGCAGCAGGGTGTCAGGGGATGGGAACTGCATTTGATGGTCCATCCATGGAATGAGATGCATTTTTGAAAAAGGAGGAAGCGGTGTACCTACTGCTATGAAAAGATGTCCTGATCCTGACACAGATGAAAAGAAAAATCCATTTGTGGAAAAACAAAACAAACCAACAGAAAGGGTAGGAATGCTTGTGTGAACTTAAGTGTTTTCTGGAGTAACTCACAAAAAATACCCCACAGAGATCACTCCCAGGAAAGCGGGATGGCTTTCTTCTCTCCATCCCAGGGGAACCCACTTCCTTTCTGCTGCTCCAAGACTGAGGTTTGTAAACAAGGCCACACACTAAAGCAGTCACCTCCCTCTGGGAACTAGGAACACTGGCTGTGTGACAGTGACTAATCGCTGGGCCTCTCTGGGCCTCTTTCTTCTCTCCCACAAAATGAAGGAGCGGAGATGTTCAATAAATAGATGTCAGGTGCCTGCCGTGGGCCAGGGACCACAGAGTCCTCTCTGAGTTTCCCTGATTCCTCCTCCTTAACACTTGCAGAGAAAACCAGAAAGGACCCTTGGGGCTTTTAAAAAATGCTTACTGTTTTCTCAAGGACGTCGGCTCTAGAGCAGAGATGGGGAGAAATCCCAGGTGCTCCGTGACTGGGATGAAGTGGTACCACTGGGCCCACGCAGGAAGCCTGCCTCTTTAACAAAGCATTGCCAACAGCACCAGTAATTGCCGTGTTACGGCCATCGGTGTCATCATTCATCGGCCAGTCCCTGGGAGGGTCCCAGGGAACAGTTCTACCTTTGCTAAACCAACATCCCCCACGACAACCCCCTGCAGTCTTCCCTTTGCTGTCCCGGCAGAATAAATCCTCTGTTGCTCTTTGCTGAATGATCATGAAGACATGATTAAAGCTCTAGATTTATAGCTTCCTTAGGCTTGAGAAATCAAGCTGCCCCCACTGCTATGTCCTGCCCCCGTGGCTGCTGGGGACAGGGGAGTGGGGAACTGGCAGTGATCCCCGGGCCAGAGGGAAGGCTGGCGGCGGCACCACTAGGAAGGACCACGGGATCTCTAACTTATCCTGCCGTTAGGGAGGGAGGGAGGTAAAAGTGCCCTGAACCAGGGCACGTCCTGAGCCACACATCTCCTCCAACGTCTGGGTTTCGTCTGACCCGGAAACTGTTGGTCCTTCTTTACCCGTGTCCCTGTTCACACGTGCTATCTGTAAGCATCCTCCTGGCATAGTTACTTTTTAAGCATCACCTGAGCGTGTGTGGCTAATTCGTCCTGAAAGAACGTGTGTGATTAGAAGTGAAGGTTTCTACAGAGGTTAGAGCATGTGTGTTGGGTTATCACTGCTACTAAAGATCCAGCCTTCATTCAGCAGTTTTATGTGCTGGGCACAGGGCTAAGGTTTTTTTTTTTTTTTTTTAATTGGCTGTGTTGGGTCTTTTTTGCTGTGTGCGGGTTTTATTTTCAGTTGCGGTGAGTGGGGGCTACTCTTCGTTGTGGTGCACGGGCTCCTCATTGCCGTGGCTTCTCTTGCTGCGGAGCATGGGCTCTAGGCGTGTGGGCTTCAGTAGTTGCAGCACATGGGCTCAATAGTTGTGGCACATGGGCTTAGTTGCTCCGCAGCATGTGGGATCTTCCTGGAGCAGGGATCAAACCCGTATCCCCTGCATTGGCAGGCGGATTCTCAACCACTGCACCACCTAGGAAGCCCCAGGGCTAAGGGTTTTATGTCAAAGAAATTTCATACATTTTTTTCCTATTTTTAAAAAATTTTTATTGGAGTATAGTTGATTTACGATGTTGTGTTAGTTTCTGCCATACGGCAAAGTGAATCAGTTATACATATACATGTATCCCCTCTTTTTCAGATTCTTTTCCCATGTAGGTCATTACAGAGTAGTGTTCCTGTGCTGTACTATAGGTCCTTATTAGTGATCTATTTTATATACCATAGTGTGTACATGTCTATCTCATACATTGTTTAAATTTCTTTTTACTGAAAATCACACACTCTGAAATTGACCATCTTACAATGTACACTTTGTGGCATTTACCATATTCACACTGCTCTACAACCACTGCCTCCCTGGAGTGCCAGAACTTTTTCATCCCCCCAAAAGGAAATCGACGCTGTTAAGCATTCACTCCCCATTCACCCATCTCCCCAGCCCCAGGCAACCACTACGCTGCTTTTAGTCTCTATGGATTTACGTATTCTAGAGATTTCGTATACATGGAATCATACACCATGTGGCCTGTTGTGTCTGGTTTCTTTCACTTAGCATCACGTTTCTGAGGTGCAGCCATCTCACATGTCAGTATTTCATCATTTGTGTGGCTGTATAATATTCCCTTGTCCAGGTAGACTACGTTTTGTGCATCCCTTCATCCACTGATGGATGTTTGTATGTTTTTAAAATGGGTGCTGCTATCATTTTAACTCTACAGAGGTCCTCCAAACGGGGGCTCTGGAAGGTCTAGTCGCTTACCTAAGGTCCCAGAACTCATAAAGTGAAGGAACCCAGGTGTGGCCAGGCAGTCCAACCATGGAGCTGCCTGGGAACTAGGAGAGGAGCTGGGGTGAGAGCAATGGCAGGGAGAGCAATGCGGGAAATGGGATGTGGGGACTTCTCTGCAGCATCCCATCCGGCATATCCAGAAAAACTCTTCAGTAAACTTTAAAGGGGGTGGTCAGTAACCTTATGGTTATGAAGCCCTACAGTGTATGCTGTTCACTGCAATGAGTGATATTTTCAGACCTGCATGATCAGGAGTAGTTTCTTAACGTTTCCAAGAAACACACACACACACCCCATCCATCCATCCACCCACCCATCCATCCACCCACCCATCCATCCATCCAGGCTGGATTAGCTGCACGGGGATAAATTAGACGATTCCAGGGTTGTAAACTGAGTCACTACCAAGAACACGAGTCCCTGTTTACCTGATTATCTTTTCATTTTTATCCCCAAGGGGAGTTTTCTTCCACAATCTGGTCTGGTTATCAAATCCGTGTGTATCTTCACCCTCCGTTGTGCTTAAGGGAAAGAGTGTGACTTCAAAAGGGTTCAATCACTTCATGATTTTTTCCCCATACGTTTATCTCCTTGTACATTTCTCCATTCTTTTTCTAGAGTTAGCTCACTTGGAAGAGCGGCTGCTAAGTATCACAAGGGACATAACCCAAAGAAGGCTTCCTCTCTGAATTTTCCGCAGTGTCTGTCTACGTCAGTGCCAATGAAGATGGCAGCCACTAGCTAGAAGCGCTATTTAGATTTTTTAAATAATTGAAATTTTAGTTTCCGGTTGCACGAGCCAGATCTCAAGTGCTCAGGGTGCCCCTGTGGTGGCGATACTCTGGATGAAGGAGAGACAGGATGCTTCCAACACACAAGAAGCTTCTATTGGGCAGCACTGGTCTACATAGTGCCAAATCACCCGGGAATGGTCTTCCTTTCACTCTGACCTGTGTAGACCTGACCCTCAAAGGGAATACACATTTTCTTTAGCCGAGTCAAGATCATTGTTAGGATAACACTGCGCCTTCACGGGCAAGAGAAAGTGGACAGGTAATGCAGTGAAAGGAGGATTCAGCTCAGATGCCTGATGTGGAGGAAGGGGGGTGGGTGAGTCAGGACCAGCTGAGCCGTCCACGCACCACACCACCCCGACCCCCCACCAGGTAAAAGAAGGTGGAGGGGCCTGAGGGTGAGGGAGACATCAAAGTCCCCGAGAATGTGGCTGAAGCTATAAACAGCACTTGGCCTGATGCAGGCCCACCGAGGGCCCGGCCAGTGCGAACGTGCCTGGCTCCAGGAGGATGGGCTCCTTCTCGATGTCCTGATTTAGGGCCTGGCAGGACTTTCATTGCTGCGCCCTGGATCTCACATGCACAGGGAGGCCGCTCTGAGTTGGAAGGAAACGCACACCTCAAGCCTGACGTTTCTCCACTGCTCTTGAGCCGCAGAGAAAATGGAGCCAATAAAACATGACGAGGGAGGCCCCAGGCCTTGGGAAGGAAGGGATCGGGGCTGTTAGACTGCTAACTGTGCGGGGGAGGGCTGGGCCCGGCGACCGGGATGCCAGGTTGATTACATCGGATGCACAGACTGAGTTAAGGAAGGGCAGAGAGGGATGCTTTGGGAGCTGATTTTACCCGAGGTGGATTCCAAAGAAAAACATGTCCACATCTTTACGGTCCTTCCCTGTGTTTCTGTTTCCCTTCCCTTCCACTCTCTGCTTCCCTGAGAGCAGGCAGGAGCAGTTTGTTTTCCACTGCCAGAGGAGGCTTGAAATATGACAAAGGTGGCGTGTGGAACGCTCCCCGCGGCCCTGCCCCGATGGCACGCGCGCAGACATAAAAAGCAAATACCATCAGTAACCCGTCGCCAGAAACCCAGCAGCAAGCCGAGAGTTTTTCTCCCTGCCGGGGCTGTTAGTGGCGATGTATTTCTCCCTGCACTAAGCACCATCTTTCCCAAGGCCGCATTACAATGATTTATAAACCCCATTTCTGGGGAAAACGAATAGATCAAAGCGAGGAGAAAGAAAAGGAGACACGAGCAGCTGGAGGAAGATATTGAAGCATGAAACAAAAACACAAATGAAAAACTAGGCAGTGACACAATTGAGCTATTCCTCGCTGCACTCGTATCAGAGAAAAATAATAGCAAAATCTCAATTTTAATCCTTTTTTTTTCCCTTTATAAGATGCAGCCTCCTGTCAGTTAACGGGGCTCTGAGCCATCGGCGGGGTGGGGGGGGGCATGTATGGGGAACAGGCTGCCCAGGAGCGCACAGGGTGGACGGCTCTGCCCGGGGATGCTCAGACCTCAGCTGCATCCTCGCCCTCAGGGGGAGACCCGTTCTAGGGACTGTGTCGGCTCCTGAGTAGATAAGGGGACTGCCCTTTGTTGCCTTCACAATGGGGGATGCCCAGGGGTGTGATGTGGTCCAGGCATAACCTTTTCAAAATCTCCAGTGGGTTCAGGAGCCTCTTCCCATCGTCTCCCAGCTGCCCGTTGCCCAGACTGAACAGTTTCTTGGACCTGCAGTTCTCCCATGGAGATCAGAGGAAGCGAAAACAGACCGGAGGCCCGGTGTGACAGGAGGGCCACTGTGATGGACGTGACAGGAGGGCCACTGTGATGGACGCCCCTCTGGAAATCACAGTTAGACTTTGCTCCTGTGCTCCGGGCCAGCAACGTGCATGCAGAGGCGTGGGGCCGGCCAGGGACGGGGCGCGGCTGGGAACAGGCGCACGTGCTGGGCGGAGGGAGGAAGGCATTAGGATGGGGGTGAGGCCAGGCTGCCTGGAGGAGGTACCCTTTGAAATGGGCTTGAAGGAAGGAAAGCAGCTGCTGTGGACGGGGCCCTTGGTCTGTCGTCTGCTCGGAGCAGCCTTCCCTGCCCCTGCCCAGCTGTTAACCTCAACAAGAAATACAGTTTTTTACTTAGTCTTTTATTGTCTATTTTCTCCCCTTAGACCATTAGCAGGAGGGAGAAACCTCACCTGTCTCATCCACCATCATCTCCCCAGAGCCTAGGCTGGTGCCTGACACATAAAAAGGCAGTGAATGGGGACTTCCCTGTGGTACAGTGGTCAGGGCTTGGTGCTTTCACTGCCAGGGCCTGGATTTGATCCCGCAAGCTTGGCAGCACAGCCAGAAATAAAAATAAGAAAGGCAGGAAACGAATGAATGAACCCAGGCACGGCACTCACACTTTCTCCTTCAATCCCTACAGCAAGGCTCCCAGGTATACGCGATTACCCCCATTTTGCAGATGGGAAAACCAAGAGCGGTTGTGTAATTTGCTCAAGGTTACACAGCTAAGTAGGCAGCTGAGGCGGGATGAAAGCTGGGCTCTGTGGACCCAAAACCCACGTGCTGGCCACCACATCTCCCTGCCTCCCCAAACCCTCAGGTTAGGATTTAAGGCCTATGTTGACAATCTCATCTTTTTGGGAACTGAGTGGGAAAAGATTATGGAGGATTTTGTCTTGTTTTTAAGATGAGAACTCCATGCAAAGTACTAATGGGCTCCACTGCAGTGACATACGACATTGCCAGGAACCAGATTCCATTCATCCTTAACGAGGCCTAAGAAAGGTCCAGACAAGGTCTACAAGTAGAATAAGAAGGCCAGCTGCTCCTGCACGAGATGTGGCTGAACTTTGCCGTGGCCTGGAGCTCCTCCTGCAGGCTAATTTATCGATTTCTCTTTTAAAGGCCAACCCAATAAAACAAAATCTATGTGGGGCCATAACCAGAGGATAATTCGCAGGGAGTGTCATGACATTCTGTGTCCTTGCTCCGGGTAGCCCTCGGATGCTCTGAGTGATCAAGCACTTCTGATTTAAGGAGACTTTGAAAGAAGGGACTTGGTATGTGACTTGAGTGGGGAGAACTGCCTCCAGTCAGGGGTTGATTGAGGTCAACAGATTGTCCTTGTTCCTAGAGTACCTGGCCAGTCCACCCTGCAGCCTGGACCACCCAATGGCTCCCTGGACTGGTCTGTTCAATCGCGAGGGTCGTATTGGCCCTGGCTACACCTGTAGGCACGTGCACTTTCTTAAAAGCCAATGTGCCCGTCGCATAATTAAGAGTGCTTCCTTGCTTTCCTGAAGGAGTCTTCACTTCCCGAAAAGGATTCACCACCTCATTCCTTTCAAAAGTGTATTATATCGCATTATGACCCAATTGGTTTAAAAAAAAAAAAAAAAAGGTGATGTGTGGGCAGCTTCTCCAGAACATACCTGTCAGGACGGTACGTGGGGATGCTGATTCTAGCATCTGTTCCCTTCCGCTGTGGGCAGAAAAGAAGCCAGTAACATCTGAATACTTCTGATGGAAAAAGAAGCTTAATTCCACTTTACTCGTGCTGGTTAGAAAAACCGAAGTTTCACCCTCAAAGTTGAAAGAAAGCAAACTGTCTCACACTGGTTGTTTAGTATTTTAGAAAGCACTCAAGTTCCTGGGATGACAAGATACTGTGTTTTCCGCCTGATCTGATTTTTAAGTAGACGAGTTACAAACCTCCTGAAAATTGGAGTTTATAATTGAAATATTGATAAACTCTTCCCCATAAAGAAGCTACTAGATAGTGCAGTAATAACTAGGAAATAGGCAAAAAAATAATAAGAATGCTTTTCTCTGCTTTGGCAAGAAATACAGTGGCAGAGTTTATTGCTTACAAAACACAGCTGCCTTTCCTCAAATTGGATAGAAAAATGAACCCTGATAAATTATGATGCCCCTAAATTCCAAAGATTGTACATCAATTACTGGGGGTGCCACCATCATCCTTCTGGACAGCCTACTTATTAGGACCATAATTTATTATTATTATGCTTTGGTGCAAATACACAGGCTGATAAAATTCAAACCTATTAAAACAAACGTCCTCCTTTCTCTGAATCAGTAAGAGACAACATTCCAAAAGGAAGTATTGTACATTAGAAAAGCAAATGGTTCTTATATACTTAGAAGTGAGAGACCAAAAGATGATTGAAGGGGGAAACATCCACCATCATCCAGACTTTCTGAATCTTAGCCCAGGATTCAGGAATTGCTACCGCAGTGGGCAGCAAGATACAGGATTGGGGACCATTGTCTGGTGCTTCCAGCTCCAACATCCAGACTGAAGCCCTTTTTATGAAATGTTTTGGTATTGTTTTATTTTTTTTAAGATTTTTTTTTTGATGTGGGCCATTTTTAAAGTCTTTATTGAATTTGTTACAATATCGCTTCTGTTTTATATTTTGGGGTTTTTTTGGCCCCGAGGCATGTGGGATCTTAGCTTCCGACCAGGGATTGAACCCACACCCCTTGCATTGGAAGGCAAAGTCTTAACCACTGGACCACCAGGGAAGTCCCTCTATGTTATTTTGAAACAAATGAATCAGGTTCGATTTTAGCAAACATGAGATACATCTCCTTCTTTAAGAGATATGAAATATAATGGCTTTTTTAATAAGCTGATTGTTTGATTTGGGAAGGATTTTGGAAATCATTGAGTTATTCCCTTCCTCTTTCTGAGGTGGAGCTGAGACTCACCAGGGACACGCAGAAGAGAGTCCAAGCGAAGCGTCGTGCCAGGCCCAGGCACATCCAGCCTCCCCTCCATGATGCTTGGCCAAAGAAAGGCCAAGTAGTTTGTGTCAACTGAGCACGCACTGTGAATCCAACATGGCACCACTAAGTGCTTTTCAGGCATCTTTTCATCAGAAGTGGAACTGCCTCTTGGAGTGAAAGAATTTAAAGAGAAAGGACCATGAGGGCATCTGGTCTACCCTGCCACTCAGACCCAATAAGAGTTCCTTGTGAAGTGCGTGGCTCTCCAAGCTAGCGCTTAGTTCCCATGACAGGGCACACCTGCTGCATTAGGCAGACCATCCCCCTGAGTCTCAGTTGCCTGGCCCAGACCTGATACCTGATGGGGAGCCAGTGATGGTGGCAGTTAAATAGTTCTTCCCACGGGAGTGCATCAGAAAAGCTGTCTCCATTTCTGTGGAACACTTCTTCAAAGACTTGAAGATCATTATCAGATTTAACCTTGGCCCTTTCTTCTCTTTTGACTGGTCCTCCCTTGGCTTCTGGATTGCTCACCGCCCTCCCCCTTCTTCTTCATGCCCACTGTACCCCAGGCAGCCAGAACAGAGTCCTGGCCCTCTCTGCAGAGGAGGTGGTGCTGAACAGGTGTTGCCTATTCATAACATCAATGCCCAAACCAACACCACTTGGCCTCTGCGGGACTGTTCTGGGGATCAAGCTTGGTTTTCCCTTAGGCTCCCAAAGAAGCAATGTCAAAGCTCTCTTCAAGGCATGAGCTGCAGAAGCACTCTCTCTGCCATGGCCCCTTCCCTGCAAGCTCATACCAACCTGGAGGAGGGGACACATGCCTGGTGACCAGCCCTGGGGATAGCGGGGGGGGCCCTAAGGGGTGTGAAGCAGGGGAGCAATAGGAATTGGTATATTTTTCAGAAGATCCCCATGACTCCACATGGGGAACAGAGTGAACGGGACTGAAACAGGTAGGGAGAGGCCAGATAGGAGGCAATTGCAGTTAGCCTGGGGAGTCATCAGTGATGACCCTGAACTTGGGGGGAGTGGTCGGGATAAAGAGAGAGGGATAAAGGGTCTTCATGATTGTCATGCAATGAGGAAGAGAGAACTAGAGAGTGGGGTTGCAGTGTGGATGCTGAGTAGCCGACTAGGCACACTCACTAGTTTAAATTTATTTTATTATTATTTATTTATTTTTGGCTGCATGGGGTCTTTGTTGCTGCGTGTGGGCTTTCTCTAGTTGTGGTAACCGGGGACTACTCTTTGTTGCGGAGCTTGGGTTTCTCATTGCAGTGGCTTCTCTTGTTGTGGAGCACAGGCTCTAGGCGCACAGGCTTCAGTAGTTGTGGCACACGGGCTCAGTAGTTGTGGCACACGGGCTTAGTTGCTCCGTGGCATGAGGGATCTTTCCAGACCAGGGCTCAAACCCATGTCCCCTGCATTGGCAGGTGGATTCTTAACAACTACGCCACCAGGGAAGTCCCCACACTCACTAGTTTAAATGACTCCTACATACACACACACAGACACAGGGCAGGGCGTACAAATTCATACCTCCAGAAAACTATGAATCACCGAATGTCACAGGCCTTCTTGCCCCTTGTGTGAGCATTAAAACTGCCAGCACCAAATGACCATAGTTTGTGGCCGACCCATGGTCCACATCCACAAGTCCAAACCAAATTCACAATCTTTCTGCAGACCTGCTCCCATTCTGGGATTTTCTATTTTGGTTAGAACTACCATTGTTGACTCGGGCATCCAAGCCAAAGCCTGATATCCACCCTCAACTTCTTTTCCTTGCCCTCCACTCTCAATCAGGGACCTCCTAGATAACTCTCCAATGCATCCCTTGGCTTCTTCCCTGATGCTGCTGACTTACCTGAGACCAACCTTCACCTCTCACCTGTACAACTGCCGCAGTTTCCCCTGGGTCTCCCTGCCTCCAATCCACTCACATTCTGCAGCCAGGCGGTCTTGCAAAAACTCAGTTCCTTTCTTGTCACTTCCCTATTTAAAACATCTAAAAGCATCACAGTGTCTGTGGGATCAGAACCAAGATCTCCAGGTAGGCAGTGTGGTGTGATGGTTAGGCACATGGCCTAGACAGCCAGAGTTAGCTATGCGGATGCAGGATGTAAGGACCGTGCCTCCATTTCCTCCTCTGTAGAGGCCCTGTCTCACAGAAGCTTAGGACGGAATGGGAGTTCATGTTGTCATTGCTTTCGTTGCTAATGATCTTGGCCCATGTCCAGCCTGTGCTCCCATTTTGAGGTCATCTCCTGCTCTCCCAAATGCCGCACTCCCGGGCCGCACCCTTTTTGCCCCGGCTACACGGACCTGCCCACCGTTCTCACACGTGGCATCCTTCTCATTTCCCTGCTTCTCCAGGTGCTATTTCCTCTACCTGGAATGTCCTCCCACCCCATTTGCCTACCAAAGTCTTAATCATCCTTCAAAACTCAGGCATCAAAGTTAAAACATACTGACGATAGCAAGTGTGAGTGAGAATGCGGAGCCCCTGGAACTCTCACCCGCTGCTGCTGAGCACGCAGCAGGGTACGGCTACTTTGGGAAACAACACGGTAGACGTTTATAAAGGTTGCACTTGTGTAACCCAGATCCCACTCCTACGTATGTACCCAAGAGAAATAAAAATATACACCTACACAGAAACACGTATGTAGATGCTTATAACAGAATCAGTCATAGTGGCCCCAAACTGGCAGCAACCCAAATGTCCAGCAGCTGGTGAAGGGATAAACAAACCAGGGTACATCCATACAATGGAAAACCACTTGGCAATAAAAAAAGAGAATGAAACAGATGCACACTACAACATGGGTGAATCATAAATGCATTATGTGTGAAATTCTAGGAAAGACAAAAACCGTCTTGGCATAAAACAATCCGAGGTTGCCTGGGGCCAGGAAGAGGAAAGGAGACGAAGTGTGAAGGGGCACAAGGGAGTTTTAAGGGTGAGGAAACAGTTCTATATCTTGACTGTGATGTAGGTTACGTGGTTGTACACAATTATCAGAATTCACCAAACTGTATGCTTAAAATGGGTAAATTTTACCTTAATAAACAATAAAGAGAGAAAAAATGAAAACCAACCTCCAGATTGGCCCACCTATAAAAGCCTTCTCTGACTCCCTGCCCCCCAGCTGCCCTGTCCTTGTTCATGTCCCAGTTGCTGGACTTTTCCCATGACTTTGGCGTTACTCAGACGGGTCTGTCTCCCAATCAGCCAAGAGGCGGGGGCTGAGGTCCTACATTCGTCTCCGGCGCCCCCACTCTGTGCCTCGTAATCAGGAGACATCACGGTGTTGAAGAACTCTGCCGAGTGCTGTCTGTCTTACGTGCCCTCAGTGAGCCTTACAGCCACTCCAGGTGGTAGGTAGTCCTATCCCAGTTTTACAAAAAGATGGAGGCTCAGAGAGGTTGAATAGATACCTGCCCAAAGTCAGACAGCTAGAAGAGGTGGGGCTGGACTTCAACCAGGTCTGTCTGTCTGTCTTAGTCAAGGCTGTGTCTTAAACACTACCTTATACTGCCTGACGCAGCACATGTGAGAGCGAAAGCCTCAGGAACGATGTGTTTTACTGAATTTAATTGAATGTGGGGGCTTCTATTCCTCCCCTACCCTGTCTTCCCAGGGTCATGCAGGCAAACTTTCGTGATGTACATATAGTGTGTGTGTTCTTGATCCCCTAACATCTGAGCTTTTTCTCTCTCCTCGTTTCTGAATTACACCAAAAAAGCTAAATTAGCGCTCTGCCCAGGAGACCAGTATTACCTTGCAAGCAGCTAGCACCTCCAAGTTGTCATCTAATTAAGCCACACTCCCAAACAAAGCACATAACAGTGTCACCACATTAACAATGGCCACCTCCCCTGGCAGCCCCTCACCGCATAATACAGTGTCTGGCTGTAAAACAAATAACCCCACGGCCACGGAAACTGCACTCCTAAGTAGGTCTTTTCCTTCAGCAGAGAGCCTTCAAAGAACGTTGGGCGATTTTATGAGGAAATATTCTAGGGCCAGGCACAGAATGGAAGTAGCAGGTAGATTCTTTCATCAGCCCAGTTTTCTGGTGTGTTCTGCCTTTTAGCATTCTAGAAATCCGCTCTTTCGGCATTTGCGTTGCGCAGGGTGTTTGAAGTCCTCGTGTTCACTGCTGTCAGCAGCTTAGTGCGCGTTTGAGGGGAGTGCACATTTGAGGGGAACACACGGAGGGAGGGTGTGCTGGGTGCAGCAGGAATGCTGTCCTGCGCGGACCAGAGCCACATCTGCACCCTGCTTTGTGGGGGCGGGGGAGAGGCTGCGTGCTCTGGGGAGCAGGAGAGAGGATCCTGTCTGTGTGGGGGGTGGGGGTGATGGGCAGCGGAAGCAAAGTCCTCTGCAGCTTTGCAGGATGAGCTGCTTTATGCTGTTCTGGGGTCTGCTCTCAATTATTTACTAGGCTTGAAATGAAACTGGAATGAGAATACTATGCCTTTTTTTTTTTTTCCTTGGGAGGGGTCCCCTGAAATAGGAAAGGATAAATTTATTTGGCTTAGTTCACGCTCTGCAGCCCCCCAAAACAGGCAGGTGCTAATCGATAGACAGAGGCGTGCCACCTCCAGCTGAATTTGCATCAGATTTCATTCGTTAGTTGATTTTAAGGGGGAAAAACATGCATTGCAGAATCAGCGGCCAAGTGTGGATTCTGGAGAGTCAGGCTCAGGTTTGAACCCTGGCTCCCCTACTTTGTCAACTCTGAGACTTTGGGGGCCAGTCATCTACACTGCTCGAGCCTCAGTTTTCTCCTCTGTAAAATGGGGGAACTAATTCCTCTCTCACGAGGCTGCTGGGAGGATTAGCTTGAATGAGATGAGGCCCATACATCATTCAGCATGCTTTCTGACACAGACTGGAGCCCTCAGTCAACTGCAGAATAATCTTTACTGTGCAATTCCACGTCTAACTGCAAAAGAAAAGAGCAAATCAGCTGCTCGTGTGGCCACTGCGAAGCATGTAAGTTCAAGTTCACGTGTGCTTACAGTGCCCGGGGACAAAACTAGATCTTGAGGAAAGTCCCCACTATGATCATTTATAGGACATTTAAGTCAGAATGGTCCTTCGTGATCAGCATAAGGGCTGACAGTGTTTGCCTCTCACATAGGCTGTGATCTGATGGTAGGAAGTGATACCCAAGGCCCCCAGCCCAGTCTGAAGCCCCCCTCCCCAGAAGAGCACTCAGAGAACACAAGGGTGAGATGCTAGGCAAATGCTCTTACCTATTTTGTTGTTTAAAAGTCAATCACTTGGGACTTCCCTGGTGGCACAGTGGTTAAGACCCCACACTCCGAATGCAGGGGGCCTGGGTTTGATACCTGATCAGGGAGCTAGATCCCAAATGCATGCCGCAACTAAAGAGCCAGTGAGTCGAAACTAAGGAGTCCACCAGCCTCAACTAAGACCCAGCACAACCAAATAAGTAAATATAATAAAGTCAATAACTTGTGCCCTCTTGTTCACTGCAGCATTGTTCACAAGAGCCAAAAGGTAGAAGCAACCCAAGTGTCCATCTATCAATGAAGAGATAAACCAAATGTGGTCTGTCTATACGGTGGAATATTATTCAGCCATAAAAAGGAAGGAATTTCTGACGCCTGCTACACCATGGATGAACCTTGAAAACATTATGCTAAGTGAAATAAACCCGTCACAGAAGGACAAATGCTGTGTGATCCCATTTATATAGAGGCCTAGTGTGATCAAATCCAGAGCGACAGAAAGTAGAATGGTCACTGCCAGATGCAGGGCGGAGGAGGAAAACGGAGAGTTCTTGTTTAGAGGGAACAGGGTCTCAGTTCTGGAAGATGAAAAAGGTCTGGAGATGGATGGTGATGGCTGCACAACCATGTGAATGTATTTCACACCCTTAAAAATGGTTAAGATGGTAAATGTCATGTGTATTTCACCACAATTTTTTAAGGACCAAAAAAGGCAATGACTTGCAAAAGTAGCAACAAATGATTTGCATCACACCTCCTGGTGGATCCAAACCCTGCAGCTTTTCAGGAGACCACAGGCAGGACAGCCTTCCTGGGGGCAGGGCTGGGGGTGGGGGCGGAGCACGACCCTGGAGGACAGCAGGATGGGTGGGGCGTGGATGTGTTGAGGGTGTGTGCTGCCGCTTTATTTCTCTCTCGTTCCTCACGCCTGGCATGTATCCAACCCATAATTAGGAAGATTCTCAAAGGAGAGAGAATACTTCCTGCCCGAATGACAAGCTGTGGATTATGCTGCTATCTTTCCAGATGTGGCATTTGTCTCCGTGGCAATGCTGCAGGTGACTCTCCGTTCACAGGGCCGGAAAGCTCCATCTGAGCGCCTTATCCTCACAAATACCTTCTTCCGCTGCTCCTGCTTATGCCCAGGGCTTTCATTTTCAAGCTGATTTCCCTCAGAGCTGCAAGGCCCCTCACTGTCGGAAATAGAAAGGGGAAGGGGGCAAAAAGTCCTCAGAACCCAGTGAAGGGCCTGGAGCCCTTCACCCAGGTGGCTTCCCAGCTCTCATTGCAGGGTTGTCCGAGCATTTTACAAGTAAACCCTGAGGGCCACGGTCATCTACCCAGGGCCCAGGGCAGAGCTGACACTCAATAAATAGCTGATTCAATGGTTGATTGAATACAATGGGGAAATGGCCCAGAACTGCCACTGATTTCATGAAATGTTATGAGTGCAAAATTCATGCTTTGCAGACCCCAAATGGGTGATTTTCAAGTGTCAGTATCTACCATTCAGGCACGTACAAGAGCCCTGTACATGTAACCTGGAGTCCTATTTTCAAGGGAACGCTCTGATTTGAGCCTTACAGACCCCTATATGTGACAACTGACATTGTGATAATATAATAATCCCAAATGAGCATCGTTGCCTGATGAAGCTCACCAAGATGATCTGTTTCACATAAGAGAGACATGGGCCTATTTTACTTTGTTTTATTGTATTTATTATTATTGTGATTATTTTGGGCGCCCAGTGCAGCATGCAGGATCTTAGTTCCCCGACCAGGGACTGAACCCGGGTCCCCTGTAGGGAAGCTCGGAGTCCTAACCACTGGACTGCCAGGGAATTCCCGACAGGGACCTGTTTTATTTTCTCTTATCTTTATTTTTTAATTTTTTTAATTTATTTATTAGTTTATTATTTATTAATTGGTTGCATTGGGTCTTTGTTGCTGCGCGAGTGCTTCCTGTAGTTGCGGCAAGACAGGGCTACTCTTCATTGCGGCGCACTACAGTTCTCTTTGCAGTGGCTTCTCTTGTTGCGGAGCACAGGCTCAAGATGGGCCAGCTTCAGTAGTTGTGGCTTTCAGGCTCTAGAGTGCAGGCTCAGTAGTTGTGGCGCACGGGCTGAGTTGCTCTGTGGCATGTGGGATCTTCCCAGACCAGGGATCGAATCTATGTCCCCTGCATTGGCAGGCGGATTCTTAACCACTGTGCCATGAGGGAAGCCCCAGGAGCCTATTTTAAATTGAAGGATTTCTTTTTAGTGAACATGAATGTCCATCAACAAATGAATGGATAAGTAAATTGTGGTACATACATGCAGAAGAGTCTTCAGCCATAAAAAGCACTGAAGTATTGATATGTGCTATGATGTAAATAGATGAACCTTGAAAACATTATGCTAAGGAAAAGAAGCCAGACCCAAAGGGCACATGTTATATGATTGCTTTTATATGAAATACTCAGAATAGGCAAATTCATAGAGACAGAAAGCAGATGAATAGTCACCCAGAGATGAGGGGCAGAAGGGAATGGAGACTGACTGCTTAATGGGTACAGGGTGTTCTTCTGGGGTGATGAAAGGCTTTGAAACTAGAGGGAGGTGGTGGCTGCAAAAAATTGTGAATTGTATCCTTTAAATGTTTGATTATATGTATGTGGATTTCACATCAATGAAAAAACTCGAAGTACAAAAATAAGGTTTATTATGCAAAATGATGCAGCACAAGCTATAACACAGATTTTTTTTTTCATTTGGATAAATTTTGCCAGTTGCAATCCCAACAAGATGTGAATGCCATCCTGTGTGGGTAAGCATGGTTTCACGATCCATCCCGCTTGTGATTTCTTGTTCCACGTCTGGCTTCGTGGATGGCTTGCAACTCCCCAGGGAAGGTCAAGAACCTTGTTTGTCTTATTCCTTGTATTCCTAGCACCTACGCTGGCTCCTGCCACACAGTAAAGGGCAAGTAAATGTGTGCTGAATAAGTTAATGACACCAGCAAGTGAACCTCACTTAACCTAAGTGGAGAGGACTCTGGGCCATCTCTTCTCAACCTGAAATGCACACACCCATCCTCTGGGACCTTGTTAACAAATGCAGCTTCTGATTCATCGGCCTGGGGTGGGAGCTGAGATTCTGCATTTCCAACAGGAGCCCAGGGACACGAATGCTGCTGGTCCCCCAGCAGCACTTGGAGGAATAAGAGTCCAGGCATGCTGGACCCCAAGCCTTGTCACTGAAGAAAAAGTGCAGGTTTCCGTGTCTGGTACCCAGGTGGCTTGTCTCCCCAAACCTCACCGCTCACTTGGGCTCCCAGCACAGAGGCGCCTGAGAACTTCCTGGTTACCCCTGGGGAAGATGATTAAGGCAATTGGCAACTTTTTCCCATGATTCCATGGTAGGCTGTCATTTCAAGGAAAACACGTCCACCTTAATTCAGAACACTCGGTGTTCGATGTCTTCTCATGTGTGGTAGGGGGAGGTAGGGGAAGAGTCTGTGTCCCCCTCCTGCAAAGAAACATGCTGTTCTTCTGCCTTTGTGTTTCTGAACATGTAAACTCAGTTGGAATCACAGCTAATAAACAGGTCATCTTGTACTTCCAAAATAAAAACATGCTGTATTTCAGTGGAATAGCAACTGTACATTAAAAAGCTGTCAACTTCACTACAATTTCCCTGAACCTTGCACTGCAGAAAGATACCTTGTCACTCAGAGTTGAGTGCAGTTTTACTGAAATATCTCCTTGTCTGCGTAAATAATGAGTAGGATTGTATGGGAATATCTGGCCCCCAGCCTCCTTTCCCCCCTGCTCGCAAAGAAACATGCAAATAGCAGATTTATGGGGTGAGATGCTCAACACTTCACTTTGAAAACAAAAGCAGGTGGTCCCACCAACCCCGATGTTGCGTATTTAGGATGCGGGGGTGGGGGTGGGGCAGTTTAAGGGGCAAGGAGAAAAGGGTGATGGTGATGAAAATGGTGGTCTTTGCCAGCTTCCAATCAAGGAGGCTAGACTGTCACTCAACAGCTATTTTGAGAACACACACAGGCTGCCTCAGAAAATACCCATATTTGGGAGATATTTGCGGAGGAAGAATGACCCAGACCTCAGAAAGTGACAGCCCACACAGCCTGCAGTTTTCAAGACCTAGGTTCAAGAACCCCTCCATCACCTGACAATTGTGGGCTTTTGAAGTCCCTTCACCTCTCAAATGACAACAATAATAATGATGGCCTCACGGGGTGGAAGCAAACGAGATGATGAAAACAAAGGTTCTTTAAGTCCTCAAGTGTAATCTAGTTGCTAATCATTATTGTCAGTACCTAGCGGATAGAAATGAAGGCAGGAGCTTCAGCATCAGCCCAACCGAGGTTCGAATCTTGGCTCCACCACTCACCAGAAGTGTGACTTCAAGCAAGTTTCTATACCTCTCTGAGCCTTGGTTTCCTCATCTATAAAATGGAGAAAACAGTAGTACCTACACTTGTAGGGTTATGGTGAGGATTTGATGCAAGAATGCACATTAAAACTACTGCCTGGCCCATAAACAGAACTCAGGAAATGTGAGCTATTATTATTGCTATTGCTGCTGCTGCTGCTGATGTAGTGATATTCCCCCATGATGATAACGATGCTGATGACAATGAGGATGATGTTGTTGCTGCTGCTGCTGCTGCTGCTGATGTTGATGATGATGATGGTGATGATGGTGATGGTGATGATGGTGATGGTGGTCATGGTGATGGTGATGGTGGTGATGGTGGTGATGGTGATGATGATGATGGTGATGATGGTGATGGTGATGATGGTGATGGTGGTCATGGTGATGGTGATGGTGGTGATGGTGGTGATGGTGATGATGATGATGGTGATGGTGGTGATGGTGGTGATGGTGATGGTGGTGATGGTGATGGTGATGGTGATGATGGTGGTGATGGTGGTGGTGGTGATGGTGATGGTGGTGATGGTGGTCATGGTGATGGTGATGGTGATGGTGATGGTGGTGGTGGTGGTGATGATGGTGGTGGTGGTTATGGTGATGATGGTGATGGTGGTGGTGGTGATGGTGATGGTGGTGATGGTGATGGTGGTGGTGGTGATGATGATGGTGGTGATGGTGATGATGTTGATGATGGTGATGACAGTGAGAGTCTCCACTCCTCTTGAGTGGTGATCTAGATCACTGCATCACAGGATCAAGGAATAAGAGAGATGCTGGCTCTGGACATGGCAATTAGGGCATATTATCCAGAGTGAGAGTTGGAACTGTAACAAAGCTGATCTATATGAGGATGAATCAAGGAGACTGAATCATACCACAAAGAGTGGAATCTGACAGCCCAGAGCTCAGAGGTGGAGGGAGAAAGAAGATGCTTCAGCTGCCTGAATTGGCTTAATCAGGGGGCTTCCTGGAGGAGGGCATCCAAAGCCAGTATTTAAGCAGATGAAGGAACAGGGTACATTGATCCTATATGCCCCCACCTGGAAGTCCCTTGTTGGCTTAGCAGTTCCCACCTGCATCCCACCTAGGTCCCTGGTCTTTGGGACCTAGGGCTGGACCCAGTGCTGAGTGAATCATTATAGTCAACCTCTTCCTAAGCCTTTATTTCAGATTATTGACCATATCTCCCCGACCCCACAAAACAAAGGGGAACTTGGGGATCCTCTTTTCCCTGAGGTTCTACTGTGCAGTGGCAATTACATTCTCCTAAAATAAAAGCATTTGTATACCAAATGGGGTGCAGAGCCTGTTTGTTCCAGCTCACCAGAGCTGACTGGTAAACATTCAGGAATTTTGCAAGCCATTTGTTAAACACGGCCATTAATAAAATTAAATTACATAAACTTACAACTAAATAAGGTATATTAAAAACAAAGGCAATAAATACTTAAAACTCATCACCTCCTAATTATTTTACTACATTTTACTATTACCTATACTCTTGAGATGCATTTACCTCTATTACATCTGTATGGTGAAAATACCATATGCTCATTTCCTACTCTCAGGGCGATCTTTTTTTTTTCCATGAATTTTTTTAAATTTATTTATTATTTTTTGGGGGGGGTACACCAAGTTCAATCATCTGTTTTTATACACATATGCCCGTATTCCCTCCCTCCCTCGACTCCCCCCCCACCCTCCCTCGAGTCCCCCCCATCCTCCCCCTCCCAGTCCTCTAAGGCATCTTCCATCCTCAAGTTGAACACCCTTTGTTATATAACAACTTCCCACTGGCTATCTATTTTACAGTTGGTAGTATATATATGTCTGTGCTACTCTCTCGCTTCGTCTCAGCTTCCCCTTCACCCCTCATCAGGGCGATCTTTTTAAAATGAAATGTGATCACCTCACTTTCAATGGCTTCCCAATGCCCGCAGACAAAATCCAGACTCCTATCATGGCATCCAAGTTTCCTTCCTCCAGACCCACCTCTTGCCACATCCTGTCTTGAACTTCAACCTGCAAATGCTGACTGTCTTTCTGTTCCTGGAATATATCGTACCGTCTCAGCCCACGCTGTTACTTACACTCCAGAGGCGAGGAGTACACAAACCATTGCAAAGAGGTGTGATAAACACGAGAGCAGTGTGTAAACAGCTAAGGGAGTGCTCAGAAAGCAGGTCCAGCTCCTGGGGAGACTCTGATCAGAGGAGTCTTCATGATAACAGGATTTTTCATCTTTTTATGTATTGGGTGTTTTGAATAAGTATTACAGACACATGGCACAAAATTCAGAAGATACAAAGGGTGCAAAATGAAGAGTAAGTCTTCCTCCCATCCCTGTCTGCCAAGAATCTCCATCTCCCCACCCCCCTGCCAGAGGCCACCTCTACAGGCAAACTTCGTTTTATTGTGCTGCACAGATAGTGGAGTTTTTTCTTATATATAATTTGAAGGTTTGTGGCAAACTTGCCTCAAGTAAGTCTATTGGAGCCATTTTTCCAACAGTGTTTGCTCACTTCGTGTCTCTGTGTCACATTTGGTAATTCCTGCAATATTTCAAACTTTTCCATTATTATTATATTTGGTACAGTGATCTATGATCAGTGATCTTTGATGTTACTATTGCAGAAAGATTATGACTCGCTGAAGACTCAGATGATGCTTAGCATTTTTTTGCAATAAAGTATTTTTAAATTAAGGTATATACAGTTTTTGCAGCAACACGGATGGACCCAGAGATTATCATACTAAGTGAGGTAAGTCAGACACAGAAATACAAATATCATACAATATCACTTATATGTGGAATCTTTAAAAAAATAAAAATGAACTTATTTGCAAAACAGAAATAGACCCACAGACATAGAAAACAAACTTATGGTTACCAAGGGGGATAGAGGGATGGGGCGGAGGGATAAATTAGGAGTTTGGGATTAATATACACTACTATATATAAAATAGATAATCAACAAGGTCCTACTGTGTAGCACGGGAAACTATACTCAATATCTTGTAATAACCTATAAAGGAAAAGAATCTGAAAAAGAATGTATATACGCATATAACTGAATCACTTTGCTGTACACCCTGAAACTGACACACCATTGTTAATCAACTATACTTCAATTAAAATGCATATAGTAAAAAAAGGTGTGTATATTTTTAGTAAATTTTTTTAAATTTTATTTATTTATTTATTATTTTTGGGGGGGTACACCAAGTTCAATCATCTGTTTTTATACACATATCCCCGTATTCCCTCCCTCCCTTGACTCCCCCCCACCCTCCCCGTCCCAGTCCTCTAAGGCATCTTCCATCCTCAAGTTGAACTCCCTTTGTTATACAACAACTTCCCACTGGCTATCTATTTTACAGTTGGTAGTATATATATGTCTGTGCTACTCTCTCGCTTCATCTCAGAGGTGTGTATATTTTTAGACATCATGCTATTGCACACTTAATAGGCTACAGTATAGTGTAAACATAACTGTAATATGCACTGGAAAACCAAAAATTTCTTGGGACTCACTTTGTTGTGATATTCCCTTTATTGCCATAGTTTGGAACCAAACCTACAATATCTTCAAGGTATGCCTGTAGTATAATTTTTGGACTATCCTCATAACATGAATTTTAAAACACGGGTGGGGGGGAACCATCTAGAATATCCATCTCCTACATATAATTTCAGAATTCCCTTCCAGGCCCTCTTCACAGATATGGATAATTTTTGTGAAACTATAACCAAACCAGAGGTATAATTTTGTGTCCTGCTCTTCCCCCAACTTGTCATTATATCATGAGCACATTCCCCACTGCTTGACCTCTTCATAATTATCACTTTGACTTGCTCTAGCATTAAAGTCTCCAGCTTGAAATATAGAATGATGGAAATAAAAAGATGATGACCGATATCTTTAAAAAGTTGTATTCTTTTCTGAATGTTCTTTCTATAAAAATCACTCCGCGTTTATCTTCATGCCATGAAAAAAGAAGAGGAAGCACAAATGCTTTCCTGCAGCGAGGGTGGGAAACGCTCCGTTTAATGGGTTTGGATCAACTGACCAGCTCAACTTTATTTGGCCCAAACCCACTGTAAGGCATTGAATGGTGCCCCCCCACACACAGCAGAAAGATATGTCCCCAGAACTTGGGAATGTGAACTTATTTGGAAAATGAGTCTTTGCAGATGTAATTAAATGAAAGCTCTTGAGATGAGATTTAGGGCGTGGGCCCTAAATCCGATGAGAAGTGTCGTTAAAGAAAAAAGAGGAAAAGAGACCCACAGGAGAAGGTCATGTGACCGGGGAGGCAGAGACTGGAGGCACTGGGTCGCAAGCCAAGGAACACCTGAGCTACCAGAAGCTGGAAGACGTGAGGAAGGATTCTCAAGGGAACACCATAATTTCCGACTTCTGGTCTCCAGAACGGGGAGAGACTCTATTTCTGTCGTTTCAAGCCATCCAGGGTGGATAGCTCGCTGTGGTGGCCGGAGGAAATGAACACGCCTCCCAGATCCACAACCAGACTGTCCTCTCTTCGTTCTCTGGATTCTCTCTGGGAACAAGCATCTGTTGCTGAGGGATGATGAGCCCAAGCCTCTCAGTCCACCTGTCGTGCAGATACCATCCAGTAACAAAAAACTCAGGTTCCCCAGCTTAAAAATCCCACTTGATGGAATCTATACCGAGGTGAACCCTTTCTTTTCTTAGCTAGTCTAGTGGACAGTGGGTGCTGATGAAGTCATTAGCTGAAATCACCAAGCATTTAAGGGATTGAAATGAAGGAGGAGGGCCCTGGGGTGCCCTCAAAGTATTTCTGGGTCAGGTCATGCTGGGCTCCATTATATACCGTATTAATTGAATTCCTGCCACCTTGGCGGAACCAAGTTGATTGATGGGATCAATATTAAGACGGTTTGAGTGCAGTGAACCTGTCTCCCTAAACACCACGCGGTGTCCCTGGGGCTCCTCTAACTTCACTGGCCACTCACCCCAGGGGATCAAGGCTTTCATAAGCAAACTGGCCTCTTGGATTTGGCGGGGGGAAAACACTGAAAAGGGATTCAGATTCCTTTCATTTTTATTTGGTTCAAAGTGAACACGGGCAAACCCCTCTTCCTAGAATAGTCATTTGTTGACAACTAGAGGTCAAGTCGCAGACTACTAAGGATGTACTCGGTGAGAGCTCATGTCGTGCAAAGCGGTGATGCATCAGAAAGGGTCTTCTAGCAAATATTTGAAAAATCTCTCTCTCAGGACCCCAAAATGGGAGTTACGGCATTAAGTTAATAAATAAAATAAGTGGGCAATCTCGTGGTGACATTTTCATTAGCCCACTCTCTTTCTGTCTCATTAGCCTTCATGGGGAGAGGAAGGATTGTTTTAATTAGCAGGGTTGAGAAGTCTTCTTGGGTTGCCTCCCCCCCTGCTGTTCCCAGGATTACCCTGTCAGCTTATAAATACAATACAAATCATTACAGCGCACAATACCACCTCAGAAGGCGACAGAAGAAAGGGGATCCACCCCAGTCCGTGTTAAGTGCCTGGGGACAATGTTCTTTCACTAAAGCATTCAAGTATAATTCAAGCGTAATATTGGGCTTTATCAAACAGCTCAATGTCCTCTCACAGAAAATCTCTTTCTAGTTGGGAACCAGCCATGTGTTCCTCTTTTCCCCTTTTGTGCTCCAGGCTGCCCAGACAGAGGGCACATCTGACAGAATGGCCATACTCGATGGGATCACAGTTCCAAAGTCCCCGATTGGATTTACGTGTTAGATGCGCAAATCAAAAGGTTGACCAGAAACAACCCCCCAAACCCCCATTGGGCTCATATATGCGTTCCCACCGCTTGGGGGCTGGCTAACACACATGTTGATATTAATTGTGTTTTGAGGACACAACGTTCTACACTATTTTGCTTCTCCATGAAGCCGAATTGCAGATTCATAGCTTTCAGCCACCTGTGCACATAGCTATGTCTCCCTTCATGGAGAACACTCTGTCTCTAAATCTTAAAATGAAAGTGTCTTAGTATCGAATTGAAAAAGAAATCTAGACACTCATAGAAATGCCAAGGTTACTGTTTACTAGGAGACAGTCTCCCAGGTACTCATTAAACCGTTCATCTCTTCACTCATGCGACATGCATGTATTGAGCACCTACTTTATGCTGAACACTGCAGGCACTGGGGGCAATAAGATGAATGAGACCTGGTTCCTGCCCGCAAGGAACGAACCCACATGAACAGACATTTTAAATACATATGCTAAGAGCCAGGACAGAAATACACACAGGATATCATGGAGGCAAGGGCGGGGGGGAGCAGACAAAACATCTCAAAATGGGGACAGGGTCACGAAAGGCTTCCAGAGGGAGGGGACCTGAGGCTGAGTGAGGAATGGCCGCGTGAGAACTGGAGGCAGGGGTGAGTGCGGGGAAGAGCATCTCAGGCAGGGGAACAGCATGCCCACAGGCAGGCAACCGGTCACGCCAACTAGTGTATGGTGCCTCGGGGTGTCCATCCCCATGGAGGTAAGAAGGCAAGTACCAGGCATCAAGGTAACACCTCACAGAGAGTGACGAGTGATGAAGGTCTGTTGGGCACTTGAAGTGTCTGCAGTCGGGGGCTACTGACACAGCCAATACAGCAACCATCACAGCACTTGCCATTGACTGGGCCCTTACCGTCGACCAAGCTCTACACTTAGCTCTTTATCTACATTTATCTCAATTAATTTTTGCAACAACGCCATGAGGCAGGTTCGATGATCACCCTCATTTACAGGCAGGGAACGGAGGACTGCGGAGGCAGAGTGAGTTGCCTGAGTCTACGCAGAAGGAGGGTCAGGAAGCAGATCTGTCAAAGTCCAAAGCCCATGGCCAAGTCCATGGGTAGGACTGGCTCTGAGCAAGATCATGAAGATGACAGTGTTTCTCAGGTGTGGGTTCAGGGCTGTTCACGTCTTCACATCGCTCAGGCTCTCTAGGCACATGTTGCTTAGGGATCCCACTCCGCCTTGTCCCTCAAGCCAGACTTTTCTTCCTTCCATTGCCCTTCCTCCCGCCCACATCCAGATCCAGACTCACTTATACTGTGTCCCTCTCTTTGATGTCCTTTTATATATATATATAAATTTATTTATTTAACTCTAGTTGCGGCAAATGGGGGCTATTCTTCATTGTGGTGAGCAGGCTTCTCATTGCAGTGGCTTCTCTTGTTGCAGAGCACAGGCTCTAGGCGTACAGGCTTCAGTAGTTGCAGCACACAGGCTCAACAGTTGTGGCACATGGGCTTAGTTGCTCTGCAGCATGTGGGATCTTCCTGGAGCAAGGATCGAACCCGTGTCCGCTGCATTGGCAGGTGGACTCTTAACCACTGTGCCACCAGGGAAGTCCCTCCTTGATGTTCTTTGAAAGAACTGGATAGTCTGATAAGCAAATCTGTGCTAAGGCCTCTATTAGTGGACTCTTCCTTTCTGATAAGAAGCCAGCGATTATTTGAAATGTTATTCTCCTGTATGCACTGTGTTATTTTTCTCTATCTGATTTCAAGATTTTCTTTTTGGTTCTTAGGAATTTGACTATGACGTGCATAGATGCGGTTTTGTTATTATTAAATCTTTAATCTTGCTTGGAGGTCACTGAGCTTATGTAATCTGTAAACGTATGTCTTTGAGTAAATATGAGGGATTTGGGGGCATTCTTTCTTCAATTACACATCGTTAGACCTTTTGATATTGTCTTGCAGGTCCCTGAGGATCACCTGATTTTTAAATCAGTTTTCTCTGTTCCTCAGTTGGATAATTTCTACTGATATACCTGCAAGTTCACTGGCTCTTCTGCTTTCAAGATTCCGGTGTTGAGCCCATTCAGTGAGTTTTTATTTCAGATATTGTATTTTCACTTCTAGAATTTCCATTTGGTCCTTCTTGCTTCTTTTACCTCTTTTCATTCATTATGAACATATTTTCCTTTACACCTTGAACATTGTTATAATAGCCATTTAAATTTTGATTATTAATTCCAAAATATGGGCAATCTATGAGGTTTGCCTCAAATGTCTTTTCGTCTAAGAATGAGTCACATTTTTCTATTTCTTTGTGTGTCAAGAAAATTTGACCTAAATTTAGGTCAGTGCTGTTCCATGGTAATATAAGGAGATCCACATGTATTATTTTAAGTTTAAAGGGAAAAATGTGAAATTAATTTTCATGATATATTTAATTTAACTGTATATCCAAATTTTTTCATCTCAACACATATCAATATATAAAACATTAATGAGATACTTAATAATCTTCAAAATCCAGAGTGTAATTTACACTTATAAAGCTTTCAATTTGGACTAGCACTCTTCAAGAGTCCACATATGGCTAGTGGCTAAATAGTTCGACGAGCTGTGGGTTCAAATCCTGACTCTGATGCTTGTCTTGGTGCTTTTATAATCTTCCGGAAACTGGCAGCCTTCTCTGAACATCTCATTGCATCATTGCAGTGATTAAATGAAATAGTGTACATGAAGTGAATGATGTTCAGTAAAGGATTGTTTAACACGAAAAAAAAGAAAAGAAAAGAAAAAATTTTGAGCTGTATCCTGGACATTGTGACTGATACATTTTGGAGACTCTGGATTCTGTTATATTCCTCCTAAGCATTATTTTGTTTTGTTTGCAAACAGTTTACTTGGCTGAACTCAAATTTAAAACTGTCTCTTCTGCAACAGGCAGCAGCTCAAATCTAAGTTCACCTATTTTAGCCTTAGTTCGACTTTTTCAAGCCTGCCCCACTTATAAGTGGTTCAAGGATCATCCAGGGATTTGAGCAGAGTTTGTACACTAAATTTGGATTTTTCCTTTCTGGGACTCTCCTTTCCTGAATTCTTCCCTAATTTTCCATTGACTGTCATTTCCTCAAACACTGTCTTCTGATTCTTTGACCACAGGTTGGATAGAACCACAGGTTTCTAACCAAATTCTAAACACCTTGTGCAGCACTAACTATAGCCTGGCATTTGACTAAGTAATTTTACAGGTGAGGAACTCACTCCCTGCTCTTTACTTCTTCGTGTGCCAACACCCTCATCTGCCTGCTGTATCTGCCTATGTTCATTCCCTTTCCAGAGACTTAGGTAGTTTTTTTTTTTAAATAATTTTATCTGGAGTTTATAGGTGTTATCTCTAGGAGGGTTAGTCTGATAGGAGCTTACTTGGTCATGGCCAGGAGAAGAACAAATTTTCTGTTACTGGATAAAATTGACTTAATATGCTGCCTCCTCCTTCTGACACATTCATTGAGATCCCAGATGCCTCAAATGAGAGAGGGGATTCTGTTGAGATTTTCTAGTATTTTGGAACTCTGGTAGGAAGGCTTTTCTTCAAATCACAGCAAGGAAGTTGTTTTCTAGTCCAAAGTGTAGCTCTGATCACTGATGAAAAATGGAAACATTCTTTGTTGTGTTTAACTTATGGGTAGATGCTAAGGGAGTTTCTAAAGCTCTTTTTTCAAGATAAACATCACTATCTTTAGGATATGATTTGGAGTGTTCCTTCATAACATAGGAGATGTAGTCCCTACAAAATCTTAGGAAGGAGAAATGAGGAGATTGGCCCCAAATGTTGGACTGAGCATATATATCTGCCTTCCCACTCTCCCGAAATACCATGAAAGGACGAAGAAAGTATTTTTCAAGAGGAAAAACCCAAAATAATGTAGGGAAACAAGAAAGAACTCTATCAGTGGACCAGAAATTTTGAGAAATTTCCAAATGATCAAAATCCAACGGGATCAGAAATACAGAAAAGCAAAACCAGAGGAAACCACCACCAGAAATACATGTAGGGGATGATTACTATGGAGTTGGGAGTGTTGAGGAGAAGGCCACGTCCAGACCAAACATACAGGAAAGGAGTGGCTCTGAAGCAGTAGTCAGGGACTATCTGAGGAGCTGTCTTTGGAGCAGTCAGGTTGGCTCAGCCTCTCTCCTTCCACGGTTTCACTAGGCAGAGAGCAAAGCAGCATTTGCATCCAGACTGAAGCGATGACCATGGGAAGGAGAGACAAAAAAGACTCATGTCGCTCCTTATTCCCCAAAGTTTGCTCTCACCTGGAAGAAAAACTGCCAGTTCATCCCATCTCCCAAAATATCCCACCTCTTCCCCAACAATCACTAGAGGCAGGCCACAGTAAAGAGACAAAACATCCACATACAAGTATTTAGTGAATGGTAAGTATAAATATTCTGCACACCCAAGAGTAGCCAAACATTTGAGAAAAATCATTACTGTGAAAGAGTGAAAACAAAGGGAAAAACTCACACCCAAGGAAATAGAGTTCACAAGGCAAATAGAAGAAGGCTTTTTAAAACATTGTAATTCATTCCCTAAGACATATCAAAGGACATCACATCAATTGTTTCTAGAAAAAAAAAATACACTATTATGGCCAAGGAATAAATTTGAAGTCTTGAAAATGAGAGAGGAAGAGAAATAATACACACAAGGTCACACAGTCATTTGTTCATCCCTTCAACTAATAGCCACTTATTGGGTACCTATTATATGCCAGGCCCTGTATAAGCTTCTTAGAATAAAAAGAAAGAAACAATCCCTGTCCCCAAGGATTACAATACATCAAGGTGATTGCCACCATGAAATTGTGTACAAAGTACATAAAGGGTGTATTTGCATGGTAGAGGGAGTTGGGGAAAGTGGCACAGGAGAGGTAGTATTTGGACTAGGACTTTGGGGATGAAGATGCATTTTTTTCCATGAGAGGATACAGAATAGGTGAGAAACAACATATAGTTAAATATTACTGGAGCATAAAAGTCGAGAATAATTTATGAGTTAGGCAAAGACCAGACCATGAAAAACTTTGCCACCAAAACCTCCCTAAAACAAACAACAAAACAAAACAAACAAACCAAAAATCAGGGCCACCAGTGCCTGTAGCTCTTGTTTACTGCAGTACCTCCCAGAGCCTGTTATCAGAGAAACCTCTAAACCACCAATACATTCACTCATTCATTCTCTCATATATTCACTCATTCATTTATTCAAGAGACATTATAGAGTGCCCATGATGTGCCAAATACTGGCTAAGAATGTAAAGAAATGAAAAAGACACAGTCCTTGCCCTAGATTCACTCACAAGTCACTGCAGATAGAGAGACACAGAAAAGGACAATTTCAAGAAAGTGATAGAGGCGCACACAAAGTGCTGGCAGATAAAGAAGCACTTTCCTAAACTAAGTCTTAAAGAATGTGTAGGAACAAGCCAGATGTACAGTGAGCGGGCAGAGCATAGAAATGTAAGGAGATGTGAGAGAGCATGCAGAAGGGGACCTGCTGGGGTTGGGGATATACAGGAAGACAAGTCCAGGTAGCACGCAGAAACTTACTGAATCACTAGACGCTCTCCAAGAGACAGACAGACATTTACCCATAAGATGTATCCAAAAGCAAACCCATGTCCTTCCCCCCAAATCGCCTCTCACCTCTTTCTCTCTCATTTCTGTATATCCATACACCCCCGCATCACCAAGTCCTGCCAAATCTACCTCTCAAATTTCCCTCCAATTTACTCATTCATCTCCAGCTCCACCATCCTCATTCAATGATGGTCTCACCTGCGTTACTTCACAAGCCCCCTAATGGATCTCCCCATGGCCACCCTGGTGCTCTGCAATCCACTCTCCACTCTGTCGTCAGAAGGGCCTTTCCAACGCCAGACTGACACCTCCCTCCACCTCCAGTCCTGATTCCTGCTCCCCTGCTTAACAGCCTTCACGGCTCCCCATGACTCGGGCTAAAAGTCAAACTCTATAACTGGCCTCCAACAAGGCCCATGATCCAGTCAAAGACAGAGCCAGTCCTCTGCCTCTTACCATTCTCTCCCATCCCTGTGCTTCAGCTGCTCCAGGCTTCTTTTAGTGCCTTGAGCCCCAAACTCTTTCCCACCACAGGCTCTTTACATGTGGTCTTAGTGCCTGGAATATCTTTGTCCTTCCCTTCCATCTCCCCCTACCACACACACACACACACACACACACACACAGACACACGTATTCCTCCACTGGTTAATTAAAATCTCAGCTCAGTTTTCGCTTCCTCCAGGAAGTCTTCCCTGACCCCCTCCAGCCACGTGAAGTCTCGCACTTAGATGCACCATGAGCTTTGTCTTCATTCTTATCACAGTTGCAATCTTAACATTTATTTGTGATCCTTGATTAATGCTCATCTCCCAATTAGACTGTAACATTCCACAAGGGCAACGACCATGTAACGTCTGCTCATCAACGTCTCTCTAAAGTCCAGCCCAGTGCCTGGCACAAAGAGTGGAAATTCAGTAAAGTATCTGTTGACTAAAACAATGGATAGATGGATGGACGGATGGACGGATGGATGGATGGATGGATGGATGGATGGGTGGATGGATATCTCTGCAGAAGATAAAAAGAAGTCTGTTGTAGAGTCTGCCTTGTAAGGAGTATCTTACAGTTGGATAGCAATCCACGTTAGTTGTGCTTAAAGGGTTAAATACCAATAACAAGGCAAAAGTACCACAGATGGCACAAGAGCGTTTGGGATCGTTTGTCCTATGAGTGGTCCACACCACACTGGAGAGGAGACCGCAGAGCTCTAAATGCTTGCCATACCCACAGCCCTCACCAAGATAGCAGCCTCAAGTTCAACACAAAGTATGCCACTCTATGGATGCCCTTATTATCTTTACCATAACTTATGGACAAGGGACTAGGACCCAAGCCCAAAACAGTAACATGTTACAGTCCTAATCCCCAGAACCTCAGAATGTGACCTGATTTGACCACAGGGTCACTGCAAACCTCATTTGTTAAGATGAGGTCATAATGAACCTAGAGTGGGTCCCTAATCCAAAATGACCGATGTCCTCATCAAAAGGGAAAATATGGGATTTCCCTGGTGGCGCAGTGGTTGAGAATCCACCTGCCAATGCAGGGGACAAACAGGTTCGATCCCTGGGTTGGGAAGATCCCACATGCTGCGGAGCAACTAAGCCCGTGTGCCACAACTACTGAGCCTGCCCACCGCAACTACTGAAGCCCACAAGCCTAGAGCCTGTGCTCCACAACAAGAGAAGATACAGGATTGAGAAGCCCGCGCACCACAACAAAGAATAGCCCTTGCTCACCACAACTAGAGAAAGCTAACATGCAGCAACGAAGACCCAATGCAGCTAAAAATGGATAAATCAATAAATAATAAATACATGTTAACGGGGTGGGGGGGGGCAGAATTTGGGGAATTCCCTAGCGTCTGGTGGTTAGGATTCGGTGCTTTCACAGCCTTGGGCCTGGGTTGGATCTCTGGTCGGGAAATAAGATTCCATAAGCCACGGGGCATGGCCAAAAAACGAGGGGGAAATGTGGACATAGACACATATCCAGGGAAAATGCTATGTGGACATGGAGGTGGCCTCCTTCAAGCCAAAGAGAGAGGCCTGCGACTGATCCTTCCCTCAGGCCCTCGGAAGGAACCATCTCTGCCGACACCTTGATCTTGGACTTCCAGCCTCCAGACCCTGAGGCAATAAATTTCTGCTTTTAAGCCACCCAGGTTGTGGTCATTTTTCAGCCCCCTGGCCCTGGCCAACCAAAGCAGAGGGCAAGATCACTAGACCCAAGAATGACAAGAGAGGTTGGGATGGAGCAGGTGGTGTTCGGGCTGGGCATCACAGGAAAGGGCAAAGGGGGCAGAAGAGCAGAGCTTTCACGTTGGGAAGGAAGCAGTGAACAGGCTGGAAGGGGAATCTTATCCCAGGAAAGAAAAACGTCTTACACCCACATGGAAGATCAGGGCTTCTTGTGCTGTGGGGAAGTCAGTCTTGAGTTGCCCACACCGGGTTGAGGTTGGCCCATGTGTGTCTTAAAACATACTCTCCCCAGCCTGGCAATAACTCCACTGCAGGCTTTTTGTATTGATAAATTCATTATGCTGTTAGACAGCGTCTTCTTTATATTTAGATGAATAACCACGTAATGATCACCTTGGCTGATTTAGATGGTGTCGTTTTAAGAAATTATGGCTTAGATCCATCTTCTCTTTCCCCTTTCCCTCTGCCCTCCCTGAATTATTCCTGAGGAAGAAACCAATTAATAGTAGCTTGACTGTTGTAATGCAGCCTGCTGTACAATGTAGCAATGCCTAATGGAGTTTTAATTTCCCCGTGGTGAGTCAATATTTGCTTTAAGAAAGAAAAATGTCACCATAAACCACTGCCCCAAATGAATCTGGTAGCACAGAGGGTGAGAGAGACTTCTTCTTTAGGTAAACAGGGATGGAGACTGGATTTGGGGGTGCGGGGGTTTCGGGCTTCACAGATACGGTAGCTTATGGTTTTTGCTTCCTTCTTCAGACAATGGTGGTTATTAGGTATTTTGCTTTGCAAATGCAGATAACTGTCAGACACTCACCCACAGTTTAAAGGGTCTGAAACAAAGTCATTATAATATAGAAGAGGAAAAATTTATTCCAGCCTATTAATAACTTGTGGGAAGAGAAATGCAACGCGAGGCATCCTTTTTTGAAGACATTATGGGTGTCTCGTATTTCCCGCAACTAGGGTTGCATGTGGAAACCAAATCCTACTTTTTAAAAAATGGATTAGACGTTTCAGGATGGTGCGAGGAAATAAAGTTCTGCAATCCTCCCTCTCATAATAAGTCTGTCCAAAAATGATGGCGCTCATTCTGTTGAAAGATAGTTTCATTTCCTCCTCAAAATTGGTATGAAAAATTTGCCTTGCCAAATGAACATTGTATACTGAACTTGTCAAATCCTTTCTCCTGACACAAATAAAAGATAACATTGGGTGGCAGCATGTAAAACAGCTCTGACAAGATAGCAAAGGGAGACAAAGAAATATACATATTTTGATTCTCTCTGTTTTAGAAGCTGCGTTGTGGGGGAGGTGGGTAGCTGCAGAATGACTGGGCAGCTTTGAATGCTTCAGGTAACAATTGAGCAAGTCACTTTCAAGTCGATTTTCAATGGTATAATGACCCTGTTTCCAATTAGCCAAAACATGACAAAAAAATCTCAACTTTTACAGCAGCACAAACTGCCAGGGAGAAGATGGCCTGAGTAATAAGGCTCCTGATTGGAAAGTTCAGGTGAACCGCGTGGCTGTAATTACAAGTTCTAACGCAGTGGGAAATTATTCCTCGTGTGTTTAAAAATAAATAAGGTAAATGATCACCCTTTCATTAGATCTGTACTCATATCATATAAGTGCCTTTTTTTTTCCTATTAAAATTGTTGATTGAAGGCCGTTAGCTGTTTATCAGCTCGAAATTACATTTCTGCTCTCTTAGGGGGCCGCCGCCGTTCAAAATCACACTCAGCGCCTAGTTAGCAACAAGAAAAGAGTCCTAAAACTGCAATTTCAGGGGGAGAAAAAAAACACACGAGCAAGAAACCCAGATTGCACCCTCATGTTCCCAAAGGCATCACGCTTCTTTGTTCTGCTAAGAAAAATTAACCTCAATCTCAGCTCCGGGTCCCTAGATTGATTACCATAGTCATTTAAATACTGTAATCTCATTTTCAGCATTGGGATGGGGGGGCGGAGAAGCCCTGGGTGGGGGGGCTGTGCAAGGCTGGGGAGAGAAAGGGAGCGAGGCAGGGAGGAGAGGGGAAGACAGAATAAATTATCTGACAAAGGGAAGCGGGCCTTTCTGCTCACAGAGTCTATTTCGGATCCTTCCACTTGATTGGAAAAGTTGATGAAGTTTAAATGAAGCAGAATTAGAACCTCAGGCCACTGAGTATTGACGGGCCGACACGAGAATGTGCGATTCAATGGCCCCGGTTTCAGCAGAAAACAAGGGAAAGTCCTAAACGGCGTCATCTTCAATTGAATCTAGTATCCACACGGACAAGGCAGGGTAATGAGTTAGGCCAGATCAGGCCTGTTGGTTAAAGAAATTAATCCCTCCTGCCGCCCGCCGGAGCTGGGCTTTGAAGCCCATTGTGTGGCCCCTGTCCCAGTCTATCTAAATGCTAACGAACTGCGGGGGTGAGCCGGACTGTGCTTTTCTTTGCTGGCGCTAATCTGGTAACAATTTGCTCTCTCTGATTAGGGGGGCGGGGAGGGGAAGGGCGATGGGTGGGAGAGGAGGAGGAGAGGCCTTCCCTTGGAAAGGCAGAAGCCACTTTGGTCAGCCTGGGTGGAGGTTCTGCCCCCCCCACCCAGCCAGCCTGGCTTCCCGGCTGGCAGACGCACATGTTCAGAATAACCTAAACTCCAGGCTTCCATGGGAAACCAAGTGTCTGTGCTCCTTTTCTCCTTATGTCTTGTCTCTTCTTGAGACCGTATGTGGTGACCCCAAAAGTGCAGGCTTTACCTTAAGCCACCCGACCCACCACAGCATCCCTCCCTCCCAGGCTTCTTCCCGTTCCTACTTTCCCTCCAAACACACCCAAGCTGGTGACATCCAGTTTCTTGCTTTGTCTGGTCACTTTCTGCATCTAAAATGACCTGCTTCCTCCCGTCAGCCCCGCTGAGTCCTGCTTGGTCGTCCAGCAACTCCACTAGGATTTTCTGGACCACTCCAGGCCCCAGGCCCTCTTCCTAACTGTTTTGCATGTCTTGTATGTCGGAGGCACACTGGCCCTATTGGTTTCAGCCCTAGAAGTGCAGCAACTTCTAGGGATGTGTGTGTGTGTGTGTGTGTGTGTGTGTGTATACGCGCACACGAGTGCCTGGTATGGCATATATGCCCAACTAGACTGTACGCTCCTTGAGAACAGAAAGTATGCCTCTGGATGAAGTTGACCCTTTAGATCAGGGGTCCCCGGGGTTTTAATGCCTGATGATCTGAGGTGGAGCTGATGTAATAATGATAGAAATAAAGTGCAGGATAAATGTACTGCACTCGAATCATCCTGAAACCACTCCCCCATCCCCAGTCTTTGGAAAAATTGTCTTCCACGAAAACGGTCCCTGGTGCCAAAAAGGTTGGGAACTGCTGCTTTAGATAGATGGAGATGGAGATGGCCTGGGTTCTTCTCTCCCATCAGGACATAGGAGTCTCCGGGGTGAAGCACAGTGTGGCGTAACATATAAGGAGCATGACAAGCTGTGGACTCACACAAGCCAGAGTCCAAGCCCCCACTCTGCCATTTACCCTCTGTGTGACCTTGGGCACGTTACTGAGTCTTCCTGAGCTCCGACCTTGCTGAGTTGAGATCATATACGTAAAAGTCTGGCACCTGACAGGTATTCAGCAATGGGAGCTGTTGGTGTCACTAAGTTCTTTTGATTTGCACAGTGGTTAGGACCTCAGCCTGCAGAGTCCCAGACCTCTTGAAGCCTGGCTCCTCTGCACACGTGCTGGACGACCGTGGGCAACTTGTGTAGCCTCTCTAAGCCTCAGCTTCCCCATCTGTAAAATGGGAAAGACAGAAATCCTGCCTCTTAGGATTGTGGCAGAGGTTTAAGGGAGGTGATGCCTAAGAAGGGCCAGCGCAGTGCCTGGCACACAGCAGGCTCCACGAAGGGCAGCTGCTGTCAGCTGGCACAGGGAGGGTGTCAGCTGGCCAAACGGGTCGCCAGCCCAGAGCGTCCTGGAAACCCAGACTCCAGGCCTCAGCCTTCACGCACCGCACCCCCCCACTCTGGGAGAAGTCAGGCCCACGAGCATCCTGCCAGGCGATCCTGGGAGGATGTGCCACCGGGACCACGCGGCTGCCTAAGGAAAGATGGAGCTTTCGGAAGCCCCAGGCAGACGCTTTCCTTTCAGAAGGGGAGTTTCTGAAAGACTTGCTTAAACCTCCAAATTTATGCCCACTGGGTGCCTACAGAGAGAGCCAAATCTTGAGTGACAGTTTATAAAGGTTTTGGAGGCAGACGTGAAGCCCAGCGCTCCGTCCTAAGGGATCCCTCAGAATCGCCCCAGCAGGCGGGCTCAAACAACTTGGGGAAAATTCAGAGCATGACAGACAGCGGGCATGGGTCCCCCTGTCCCCATCAGTGCAGGGAGGGAGGGGCTGGCACTTAGACCCACTGTTGATTTCTGGGCTTGTCTCTCATCCTCTGTTCTGTCTTGTTTATCCTACTTGCTTTGACCCTTGCAGGTCTCAAATCCAGCTGGGAGCTCCACTGGATCTGGGCTCACTCCCTGCCCAGGCTCCTCTCAGCGTTTTGCTTTCCCTGATGCTTCCCTGCGGCTTCCTAAGTACCAAGTTCCTCCTTGCCTTGGAGGCACAAAACCTCTTCTTTTGCCTGCAACAGTCTCTACCCACCGCCCATCCAAACACAGGCATACACACACTGCCACCAGCACACCGCAACTGACCATCTACTCATCCCAGGAGGTCGTCCTTGGGCTTGGACTTCCATAGCCTCCTGGCACCGCAGCCACGTCCGCAGTGCTTTTCCCTGGGGAAGAGGTAGTTGCCCTACTGTCCGTCTTCACCAGAGTCTTGAGCTGCCTGCAAGCAGGAACTCAGGCTCTCTTGTCCACAGAGGTCCGCCCCAGGCCCAGCACACTGCCTGGCACCTAATAGCGCCTCGATAAACATTTTGCAAGGGGTCGAATGAGCAAATGAAGGGTAGGCTCCGGGCCGTTCTCAGGGCAAAAGCCATTCAGGTGCGCGGAAACCACCAAGGCTTCAGGACATTCCAGAGACCCACCCAAGGTTTCAGGGTCAACAAGAGTGTGCAGGAGACTGGGAGCTTGTGACTGTCGTCATGGGGCCTGGAGCGTCTGGTCCAGGGGAAGTGTGCAGTGCTGGATGGATGGATGGATGGATGGATGGATGGATGGATGGATGGATGGATGGACGGATGAATGGATGGCCGGCTGGCTCACAGCATAGAGAGGAACTGAGGCCTCTCAAGCCTGGTGATCCAGTGCATTTCCCCCTCCCATCTCCCACTGAACATGCCATCCTTTTTTCCTGGAAAGCTTTTTCTCCCCCAGTCAAGAGGTGATTTACCCTGAAGCTAATGAAGCTTAAGGCCTCAGGGCCCTTCTTTGCATGTGGCCCCTTCCAAGGCCTTGGATTTCATTTCCAACATCATTTTTAATTTTGTACTCTCTCCCTTCCTTCCTTCCTTCCTCCCTCCCTCCCTCCCTCTCTCTCTTTCTTTTTCTTTCTTTCTTTCTTTCTTTCTTTCTTCCTTCCTTTCTTTCTTTCTTTCCTTCTTTCTTTCTTTCTTTCTTTCTTTCTTTCTTTCTTTCTCTCTCTCTCTCTCTCTCTCTCTCTTTCCTTCTTTCTTTCTTTTTATCTATCTGTCTGTTTGTCTGTCTGTTTGTTTTTGGCTGCACCGTGCAGCTTGCAGGATCTTAGTTCCCTGACCAGAGATCGAACCCGGACCCCGGCAGTGAAAGCACCGAGTCCTAACCACTGGACTGCGAGGGAATTCCTGTACTCTGTTTCTTAAAAACAGATCCCCAAATTGTATAAGCCGCAGGTCACACAATACCTGCCTCCCCCCCAGCCCCCACCTCTCCTGACTCATCTTGGTGTCAAGATTCAGCTCAAGCCACCCAGCCTAGGACACCTTCCCCCAGCTCCTCGCATCCAGGCACAGCTGCCCTCAAGCGCTGAGCACAAATCCCATCCAGAACGGCCGTCACCACATCTGTACCGCTTTGCTATTTGTTCTGATGCCTGTTTCTGCCTATGAGATTGTAAAGCACATTGAGGGCAAAGCCCGTACCCACCCAGACTGGTTTATCCTGTATCCTTGGTGCCTAGCTCTGTGCCTGGTACACAAGCAGTTTATTCTGTTCATTCAAGCAGTGAATGGATGGCTGCATCTGCCACTGCTTTCCTCACAGAGCTCACGGAATCCTAGCGTTGTCTGTTCTTGTCCATTTGAGACCTTTGCTCAGGCCAGCCCCTCTGCAGGTGCTCCCCTCCTCTCCTGTCCAGCCACTGGAATCCAGCCCAGCTCACAGCCCCAGCCCAGGTGCACAAGCTGTCCTGGGTGCTCCAAGGCTGCTCACACCTGTACTCCCAAATATGCCTCTCAGCACCTCTCCTTCGGCCTTTAATAACTTTTATTAGTGGTTTTAATGTGCAAAGTCTGGTTCTACCTTGACCAGACATTAAACTCCTTGGAAACGAATTCTTAAACCTCTGTGTTTCCACAAGCACCTTGTGTATTATAGGTGTACAATAAATATTTGCTCATTGACTGATGGGTTCATTAACAGTTTCAAATGCATACTATAAAAATTTATTGGGGCTTCCCTAGTGGCGCAGTGGTTAAGAATCTGCCTGCCAGTGCAGGAGACACAGGTTCAATCCCTGGTCCGGGAAGATCCCACATGTGGCGGAGCAACTAAGCCCGTGTGCCACAACTACTGAGCCCGTGCTCTGGAGCCCACGAGCCACAACTACGGAGCCCACGTGCCACAACTACTGAAGCCCACGCGCCTAGAGCCCGCACTCCACAACAAGAGAAGCAATGAGAAGCCCGCACACCTCAATAAAGAGTTGCCCCCGACCACTGCAATGAGAGAAAGCACACGCGCAGCAACAAAGACCAATGCAGCCAATAAAAAAAATAAATAAAATAAATTTTAAAAAAATAAAAATAGAAATTTATTTACGTCAATGTCTCTGTTCGTAAAGATCCCTGGGAGACAGTGGGAAAATGTGAATGCAATTAATAACAGGAACGTTAAGACGGCATTTTAGTGCGGCGATACGGCCAAAGTGACTAGTGTCCAACAAAACTGACTCCCAGAGTTGCTGCACATCTTCCAGTTCCCTCAACCTCAATGCTATGGCCACAAGATCACCGCTCTCCTGTCTCTTGGGGCGCCCCCACCTTGGTGGGAGGCTGCTGCCTCTGAGCTTTGGCTTCTTCTCTGACGCGGCAAGGCAGCCTGGGGGCTGCGCCACGGGTCCCAAACGGCCAGCCACCTGCCAGTGATGTGGCCTCTTGCTAATGTTCTACCCGGAAACCAAAGCGCTTCTGAGTCTCACCTTTCATTCCCCCAAACAAACACAAAAGCTTTTGAGCCACGCAAAGAAATGTATCGTGTTCGCTGCTGGGTTCATTGGCTTCCCCCCCAATAGGTATTGTTTCGTTCATATAAAAGATCAAAAAAACCCCTCTTTTTGGCTCATTATGTGTTTTCTACAATGCTTTTGGTGAGCTATTCTCCCCCCCTGTGCCCTTCATGTTGACCTTTCTGCTCATTGACCCACGTCAGTCAGTTCCTTGACCGAACCCTGATGTGCCTTTAAATTATTGGGTGGAAAAATACAGCTGTTCTCTTTATAAAGCGCATTGCCTTGCGTCCCTGAAATGCTGTACTCCGTGCCACAACGAGAGTGTGAGGGCTGGGCTGGGGCTCTGGTCCACCGCGAGTTTAATTTCTGCTGGACAAAATCAATTCCGTTTTAAATCCTAAATGCGTTCATGCTGAGAAAAACACAACCGGAGCAAGCCCTTGGAAGGCGAAGCGCCCGGGAAACAAAGCTTGTGCACGGTGGTCAGTGATTACTCAAGCAACCAGCCCCTACGCTAATCAGTGTATCTGATGAATTATGAAGCCTCTCCCTGCGGATTGCTGGAAATGCTTTCTATTTTTTTAAGCTCCAGCGTGGGTGAGGCTGGAGGTAGACAAGCCCGACAGAACCCAGCAAACGTATGGAACCTGTAACTAAGGGAAAAGAAGTGGATTTAAAAGGGGGAACTTAAAATGGCTATACAAGGTCCACTGTTAGGACCTGAGGCTTCCACTGCAGGGGGCCTGGGTTCAATCCCTGGTCAAAGAACTAAGATCCCACAAGACGTGTGCACGGCCAATAAATAAATAAATATTTAAAAAACTTAAGAAAATAATAAAATGGTCATAAAATGAATGGAGTCAGGGGACAGAAGCAAACAATGGATAGAGAAGCAATTAAACTAAACCACCCCATTTCTATAATCTTTGTATTAAATTTTCAAGAGACCCTGGACCATGGATGAACTAATAATGAACTCTCCACGTGTTGATATTTTTCTGGTCCAGGGTTTCTCAGCCTCGGCACTATTGGCATTTAGGGAGATGAGTCCCTTTTTGGGGGGTGTGGGTGTCCAGTGCATTGTTGGACAGCATCCCTGGCTTCTACCCACTAGATGCCAGGAGCAGCCCGCTTCCTGGTTGTGGCAACCAAAAGCATCTCCTGATGTGGCCAGATGTTCCCTGGGAAGCAAAATTGCGCCCAACCCCCATTGAGACCACTGGTCTACTTCTAGAGTGTCATAATCTCTTCCATAAGAGAGTGTCTTATTTAAATCAGTCTTCATTACATCCTTGAGAAGTAAACAAGGTAGGTATCGGCACCTATACTTTACAAATGAGGAAACAGGCTCGGACGTTAAGCCACTTGGCCAAGAACCCTCAAGAGAGCTAGAAACCGAACTGTTTTCACCCTCAGCCAGGATGCTCCCATCTGCTCCAGGGCACACAGTTTCAGGAAGCACGAGATGGGGTGGGCAACAGTATTTTTCAATGAGAGCGCAAAGGGGAAAAAGAGTAGGCCCTTGGGCGGATTTGTCTCATGACATGTTCGTAAGTTCGGATTTAGGACATTTCTTAAGGTCGCTTGAGGAGAATAAGGTTGTCTTGAGGAACGTAAGTGTTAGAAACAGGATAATGGAAAATAACAAACGTGCCCATGTATTAAGTGCCCTCCTGGGCCTGGCACACACGTGTGGTCTCATTGACTCCTCACAACTCCCCCATAGCCGGTGCCAACTGCATCAGCCCATTTTACAGAGAGGAAACTGAGGCTCAAAGGTAAGTAACCTCACATGTGGCACAGCAAGAAAGCGGTGAGACAGAACCTGTCCTGGGATCTGTCTGGCTCTGGGGCCTGACATCTACATCGCCTTTCTCTCCGGTGTGGTGGCTGCAGTTTTATAGCTGCCTGGGCAACCAAGTTTTTTTTCTTTTTAATTACTTGTTATTGGAGTATAGTTGCTTTACAGTGTCGTGTTAGTTTCTACTGTACAGCAAAATGAATCAGATAGATAGATAGATAGATAGATAGATAGATAGATAGATAGATGATAGATAGATGGATAGATAGATAATTTCCCCTCTTTTTTGGATTTCCTTCCCATTTAGGTCACCACAGGGCATTAAGTAGAGCTGCCTGTGCTATCCAAATTCTTGCTGTATCTTTTGTGATCACATGAAAACACCAGCCACAGCCTGGAATTGTTTTCTCAGTCCTCGTTTACGTGGATTCAGGAGCTTGAAAGGAGAGTCAAGGGACGATTTCATTTAAAGTTGAATTATAACCAACAACCAACAAATGCTCACATCCTTTTTTTTTTAAACACATACACAAGTCAGACAAGAAGCACCCAACACTTACAATAAATGTTAAAACCAACCAAAATGCAGTACAATTGTAACTGTGCCTTCGCTTGTTTTTGCCAGCCAACCAGAGGGTCCTGGAGTGACGGGCCAGCAGATGAGTCTGAGGTTTAACAAGACCCCGGTTCCCAGGGCCACAGAGATGGCTCTGCACACTGGCCTCCAGAAACGGGTTCGCCCAGCCTAGAAGTCCAGCAAGGTATGAACTCGGTTCCAATCCTCCCGGTCTGCGACACATTCACTGCAGGATCAGCACAAACACAGAACCAGCACCCCAAAATGAACCAATTCAAATCACAGCTCACAAGCTGGTGGTCTCCACGGTTAGCATTTCATATACAACACTTTTAACTGAGTTTCCTTCCCATTATACATTTTAAACAGTTAAAGATGCATTTTCTCAACAAGCAGTTTGAATCAGACATTTTATGAGAACTGTGATGCTTCTAAAGACAGGTGAACAACTTGAAAACCACTTCCATAGGAAATAGGGGTTTTGAAATTTTGTCCACAGGGCCAGTCGTAAATCAAGAAAACTTTGTCTTTCAAATTTTCACAGGAAAAGTGACCTAAACTCTACAATGAGCAGCACCTGAGGCTGGAAGATTCTGGAAGGTGCTGGAAGCGACTGCTGACTTGTTCAGCCAGGACTCAGAATTCTTCCTGGAGGAGCAGCCTTCCCACCAGTGATCTGAGAGGCGCATTCAGAAGGGGGCTAAGTTCACTCCGAGGTCTTCGTTAATGTTTCAAGGCCAAAGCCCCCTTTTTTAGAGGGACAAAGAGGAAGGCGGGCCCCTCCTGCAGCAGAGCTGCCCTCCCCCCACCCGGGGGTGGTGGTTAAAAAGCCTGGGAGGCAGCAGGTCTGCTTTTTGAAATGACCACAGGGCTGGGCACTGCTGCAGCCCCTGTCCACTCACCCTCGCTCACGGAAGGATGTGCCTGAGTGCCAGGAAGTCAGACGCTTTGATTTAAAATGAAGAAAAAAGAAAAAAAGAACCGGAGAGAAAGAGTTGCAGGGATGGACAAGCCCACAGCTTTCCCTAGAAAAGTGAAAGCTGCCCCCTAGCCAGCCGAGACTAGGTCATTAGGAGGGGCAGCTCGGTTTCTGCCCCCTCCCTCGTGTTTTGTTTTCTCCAGTTATGTTGTAAATTGAACGTAAAAGGATCTGAGCAATCAGAGGCATAGTCTCTTCAATATATAAGCAGAACGTAACATTTTCGCATTTTACTCAAACATCATAGAAACACTGACCCACACCGAGACGTCTACCTGTGTGTTTGTCTGCCCGCCTCCTCTGCGTTTGTCTCTACCTACACACGACGTTCGCCAGCATCAATATTTATTAGAGATGTTAGGCCCTTCGTGTGGTTGCCTAATTTTGTAGAGCATCGAATTTGAACACACCGGCTCTAAATAAATGCTTACTCGTGATGGCAATGATAATCTCAGCAGCGGGGCCGAGTCTAAGGAGCTAGAACTCGGGGTGGGGTGAAAATCTATAAACCCTTAGGATCTAAGGAGGGCAGAGTCATCTGACCCCACAGGGCTGAGTTTCTCCCAATCTCCACTCCTGAGTGGGACCTACCTTTTCACCCTTCAAGGTCCAATTTCAGGACTGTTCCTTCATAAAGCCTCCCTGCAAACCTGAACCCCTCCAGGTAGGGTGCAGAAACTTGAAACTTACAGGGGGTGACCCATGACATTGCTTGTCTTATTATCTGTGTGTGTGTGTTTCTGCAGGCATGTGCACACAACAGTAAGAGCTAAGTTTCCCTGAGAGCTTTCTTTGAGTCACGGGGTATGCTAAGCAGCATATATACATGCCACACATATGAAATACATATATGTGATATATATAGATCTTCTGTCTCCCAGCTAAATAATTAACTCCTTGTGGGCAAGAGCTGAGTTCTGAACTTGTTTCTATGCCCGCAAGAGGGTTTAGGATGGTGCTGAGCACTTGGTAAACATTCAATAAATATTTCGTGGCTATCAACAAATCCCAAGAAATTAGTAGAGTTCACCCTGGAAGGAATGTTGAGTGAAACCGTAATGGAATCAGATCCACTGGTGAACATTTTTTGACTGCCTGCTGTACAGATATAACCAATCCGGTTGTCATTCATTAACTAATTGTGTTTCATGCCCAAAGAGCATGGGGCTGGAAGTCAGGTGACATAAATCTCAGCCCACTTCTGTGACCAGGTCAGAGTAGCACCTTGGGCAAGTCTCTTCCCCTCTCCGGGTCTTAACAGCCTCAAAAAAGGAATTGGATTAGATGGCTGTAAGCCTCCTTCCAGCCCCAAATGATCTGATTCTATAACTCTATCTTACAAATGCATGCTCTTCTTGTTTGTGACATAAACCCCCATAGAAAAAAAACAAAGTCAGTGATAAATTATGAAAAAATCAGGTGCCGCGATCATTTGCACTCTCTAAGGATGCTCAATTCAATAAATTCCACCCCTGTACCTAGCCTGCCTCTCCAGGGTGACAGAAGATTCAAGGCTGTCAGTGGAGCAAACTAAACAGTCTCTCCCCGTAATTGTATTGACAGCATACCAGCTGAGTTCCGATGGCAGGAAGGGTGCACCCTGACAGGTTCTGTGAAGGAGCCTTGAAGGCTATTGTAGCAGGATTCTCTGTTGAGTCACAGAGTTCTGGGGAAATGAGAATCAAGCAGGGAGAAACTTGGTTCTTTCTCTATTTAATTTTATTCTTCCCAGAGAGTCACATTGGAAGGAAAACTGGCTAATCGTACATCACTTTATACAATCGAATAGAAATCCTTTCTAATGGAAAATATTTACATCTTCTTGTGGCCACATTAAAACATGCAGCTGATTCAATCAGCCCCACTCGATATAGCCAGTTGGTTTGGTTTTAAATGAGGCAAAGAGTTGTCGAGCATTTGCTGATAAAATATCTGCTTGGATGTCTGAGGTTTTCACTTTTCACTTGGTTACGGTGGCATCTTGCAGACATGTTCTTGAATAACTGATGTGTATAGGTCCTGGTAAATTCCATGGGTGTGAAACAGCAGTGTTGTGTTTGTTCAGGCAGTGTGTCTGCATTTTAAATGAAAAAAAAAAAAAAATCCTGATCCTATTCACTGGAGAAAACAACAATCTGAGCAACAACCCCCAATCTGGGGGTATAAATGACTATTTCTAAGGTGCTATATTCTCCCAATATAGATGCAACTTTCAGATTCAGACAGAGACAAAGCCAAAACATACTTCACTTGCAATCATCCTCCTGCAGACACCCCAGGCAGAGGGCACTCCCACCCCTGCTGCGCACAATAAGAATGTGCACAGAAACCAGGGTCTGAAACTCTGGGATTATGACACTGACATGCCACAGTCAAGAAATCCACAAGCCATGCCTCAACCAAAATTTCAGCAATATATTATTTTTAAAAAAGATTTTTTTAAAGGCGCCACCATCTTGGATGCTTTCAATCTTCTTGAGAGCTGAAAACCTCAAAGTTTTTTCATAATTTAAATGTCCTTTAAAATCGAGGAAGCTGTCTGGAGTGGCAAAAGTAAAGCTGGGCTGGGAGCCAGTGAATGTAGCTTCTACCCCCCGGCTCTGCCAGAATCTTGCACAAAGAGCCCACCCCGGACAGCCTCAGCATCCCCCACGTAAGGGGGGTGGAGGTCTGGGGACATTAACAGTCAAGGTTATTCCTTGCTCTCAGTGTTTCTGCAACTTTCACTTAGGTCAGCTTTTGGTAGAACAATCTGGTAGCAGTGGTCAATACTGAAATGTGGACATAATCTTAACCGCTACTGAAAGTACCTTGTGTCCCAAGAACCAGAGGGAGGAAAGTAAGAAGGAAAAGCCCGCTGCCGGGACAGGAGACAAGCTGGACGTGATCACCAGGGCGCCCCCTACCTCTCCAGCCCAGCCACCGCTGGCGGGGCAGCTCTGCTCTGCGTCTCACGCTCTGAAGATACCACCTTGGGTTGTCGGTCAGTGTCTCCTGCACATTTTCCAACCCAAAGTTCAGATTCAGGAATCAGGACAGAATTCGTCTGTAAGCTGTTCAGCTAGTGCCATCCAGAGGCCAAATACTGTCCTTCTTGATTCGCAGCACGAGCAAAAGGAAAAAGGGAGGGGAAATTTTTACTTATAGGTGTATGTTGTACATATACACGTGTGGGTATGTGTGTACGATATGTATATATCTACGCATATACCTCTCTGTATGCGCGTGTGTATATTATAGTTTGGGGGGGCATCACACTGTTAATTCATCATGGAGAATAACTCCATTACACTGTCCATTTTGTATTAAGTAGGAAGGAGCTGGTCCACCAGTAACTGCTTGAGTGAAAGCAATGATCAGAGCCGGCGAAATTTATTCTCCCCTTGATCCCAGAGTGCTGAACCCCATCTGTCTGTGCCATCTGTCCTCTGAGAGTGGCTCTTCTCACCTAGAAGGAAGTGAAGGACTTTGCTCCACTTTGGGAGGCCTAGGAAGGGAAGCGTGTTAGATGGAAGGGTGCCCAGTGTGAGAAGCCGGCTTCTCCCAGCTGCTGGCCCGGGAACACAGTTTGGGTAGGGCAAGAGGAGAGTCAGTGTTTTCGTAGGAGCCAATTAACTCAGCTAATTCTACCACGATGTTAAGAAAGCTCAGGTTCCCTGTACCAAAAAAAAAAAAAGTAAATAAATAAAAACTAACAACAACCAAAACCTCTGGGCTCTAAGCAGCTCCTGGCGTTCAGATAAATAATTGTTATGGAATCCACGGTTATCACCTGCGCCTTCCACCCCCGCGGCATCTGGGGGAACTGCGCGCATTTTTAAAGGCACACTGCCCTCCAGTGGCGCAAGGTAGAATTGCTCCATGGCCAGCCTCCCAAGCGCCAAACTTCAACTTGACTTTTCCCAGGGTCCCGGGAAGGCGCGTTGATGCCACGCCAGCGTTGGGCGATCACCAGTCCCGAAACGCGACCAATATGAGGGAGCGTGCGATCCAAGAGGAGGCGACCTAGTTGGAAACCGCGGCTTCCTCGCTCGCTGGCGCCTGTCGGCCCCCTAGGGCAGAGAGTCGCGCTTTTTTTGGTCTTAGGGTCGTAATTCTGGATGAGTACGATCGAGTGGAAGTTAAGGGGTGAAGTGGTGCTTCCAGGAGAGCTACTGAAAGCTTGCACTTCACAGCAGCCCAGGCGTGCAGGGGGATGGGCAGAGGCGGCCTGCACCCTGAGGGTGGCAGCAGGTAAGGACAGTCTGGGTGCTGCTACCTGTCTGTCATCCTGGCTTCCCCCTGCGTGAATACAAACGCAAACAGCAGCCGCCAACGTGAGGGCTTGTCAGGGGCCCCGCAGGGATTACCTTATGCGATTTTCCCAATCACTCCCTTTAACGAGTGCCATCATCATCCCACTTTTGCGGATGAGGAAACTGAGGCTCAGCGAGGCCACACGGCCTGCCCGTGACCGCAGGAGGGTCCAGGTCTGTCTGGACCAGAGCTGGAGTTTTCAAAGCCGCGCTCGGAGCCGGGCGGTGGGGCCGGGGCCGGACGGGTGGAAACCCCCGGCCGCCTGAGTGCCCAGTGAGGGGACGAGCGCAAGAGGGTGCTGGGCGTGGGGCGGCTCACCTTGACGATGAGCGGGTTCTGAAACATGGAATCGCGCACGACCCCCAGCCTCTCGTTCTCCATGCCCGGCCGGATGTCGGCCACGGTCAGGGGCCGCCGCGGGGGCGGGCAGATCTGGCTGACCGTGCGGCGCACCGGCGGCTTCTTCTTCTTCCACTGTGTGAGCTCCTGGCAGGAGCTCCTGGCCTCTGGCATCCTGGGGGTCGCGGGAAGTCCGCCTGCCGGCTGGGTCCACCTCGCTTTCCCGCTGCGGGGCTGGCGCGGAGCTCGGAGGGACCCTCTGCCAGTCCCGGGACGCACCACCCGGACCCCGGGGTGGACACCGGACGCCGGGCTCCTACGGGAGTGAAGCGCGCCCACCTCGCGCCGCCCCCTCGTTGCAAGGAGCCCTAAGACCTACATAAGCCCCTCTGTTTCCCCGAGAGCTGCTTCTAGGCTCCGCGCTGCGGATTCGAAAAGGAGAGAAAATCAAGACCACCCCTTGAGGAAGAATGGAACCCTCCGTCTCCATGGCGACGGGACGCCAAAGGCGCTGGACACGGCTGGTCGATTTACTTTCAGGAAACTTGTTGCCGGCCACCTAAGTGAACGTGTTTCGAGTTTTCTTAAGCAGACCTGAGAAAAACCCAAGAATCACCACTGAGCAGTGTTAAAAGCGACAGAAGTCTAGGGGGCCATTTACACTGGACTTCCAAATCAAAGACACCCCCTCCACCGCACTGACTGCCCCCTCCCACTTCTCCCAGCAACCCGCCCCCCCCTCCCACACACAAACACAGAGAGTGGGGCAGGATGAAATGGAAATCAGCATTCCAGGCCTGATGTTACCTCTAATCCACTGGGTGATCTCAAACTAGTCACCCTCTTGGGTCCTCAGTGTTTTCTTCTATGAAATGGGGTGGGGGTGGCAGTCTATAGAGTTGAGTGAAATCAGTGGTACCCAACTGTGCAACAGAATAAAGGAAAGTTGGGAAATACAGATTCACTGAATCAGAATATCTGGAAATGGGATCTGGGAATCTGTATTTTCATCCTCCCCCCCCTTCAGATATCTTTAAGTTCAAAGCTACGGAAACTTTGAAAGAAGGGTACAAGGAAAACCCATGTAGACTTCACCTAGATTGACTGGTCCTTAGTATTTGCCACATTTACTTCCCGTGTGTGTGTGTGTGTGTGTGTGTGTGTGTGTGTGTGTGTGTACATGCACACATTGCTGAGCCACTTTGAAAATACCTGCAGACAGTACCATATTTGACCCTAAATACACGTATCTGCCAAGAACAAGGACATTCTCATACAGAAGTACAAGGCTTTTATTATGTCTATGGATTTTAATGTGATACAATAATAGTGCCTGATAAGCAGTCTGTACGCAAAGTTGGAAATCTGCACTTTTTAAGAACTTCCCAAGAGACTGGTGCAGTGTTTAGGGAACCATTAGTGCAGTGTTTGGGGAACCACTAGCCCGGATGATCCCTAGTCTGCCTTCTAGTTCCAGCCTTTAGTGGGGTCACTCACCCATCATTATCATTTTCATTAAATGTGCAAATATCCACAAGGCTCTGGGTAAGGGGTTCACCACAGAGTAAGCTGCACAGACAAAAGACCTGCACTTCAAGGTCTTATGTACCAACAGTGGACAACACCAGCAGCACATTTCCAGAGCAAACCAGACTTCCAGCTGCTCATCCGAGGCCTGGAGCAGGCCTTGGGTGGTGACGTGTGTGTGTGTGATGTATGCTTTATGGTTTCTCTAGTTTGCTTCACTTTCAGACTTTCACATAAATGTGCATTGTATCCTTTGGCAGCTCATACGAGGAAGTCAGGTGGTGAGGCAAGGGGCAGGACACTGGCGTAGTGGAAAGATCACAGATCTGAATCCTAGCTGGGACCACGTAAGTCCCCTGGGACAAGATACATGAAGCCCTAGTTTTCTCATCCACAAGGTAAGCCTGATATAACCTAACAAAGTTTCCTACAACAGGGGTTGTTATAGGATTCAATGAGAAATCTCTTTGCTGGTGTGATTGTGTTCACAATGCAATAAGGCTAAAAGTTTGAGTGGCAGGTATTCTGGCCTCAACCTGATGGCCTGCTTAAAGCTTTATTTTTAATCATAAGTGAATTTCTTCAAGACTCAGTGGAAATGGGAGAATTGGAATAGATCTTCAAGGCTTCTCCTGCTTCTAAGCTCCACCTAAGTTCAATGTGAATTAGACTCTGCACCAGTCAGCCCCTGACAACCCCTGATTTCACCTCCTACCACTCTTCCATCACTCACAGTGCTCCCGCTGCCCTGGCCCTCTTTCAGTTCAGGGCCGCTGGATTTGCTCCCAGCCTGAAACACTCTTTCATCTCGATTTTCACTCACCCTTTCCATTTAGAACTCAACTCAAATGTCACTCGTCTATCTAACCTAGCACTCACTGTCCCCAGTTGATCTCCATCACATTACGTTGCTCTATTTTCCTTATAGGATAACCTGAAATTATTCTTTTTTTAAATTACTTATTTGGTTACACCAGGTCTTAATTGTGGCAGGCGTGTTACCAAGTTCCAGCTTGCTCTGCTCACCACATGACAGGCCAATGAATCGCAGATGAGGTTAAGGAATAGGACTTTAAGGCAAGCAATAGGACTTTATCCCGAAAGCCGGTAAACCAAGAAGATGGCAGACTAGTTTCTCCAAAAATCATCTTATGGGCATCTGGATGCCAGTTTGTTTTACAGAAACAGAAAGGGAGAGGCTGTGAGGAAGTAGAGTTAAAGGGCCATCAGTCTTGCAAAAGATCTCCAGGAATGACCAGCCTCAGTGAGGGGTTATGTTAATTTCAGCCATTCTCACTGGTGGGCAGGGCAGAGTGTCTGTCTGTGAGCTGAGCACAGGCACTTAGTGTAACATTCAGGCAGTGGGGCAGTGTTCCCAGAGGCAGGCCATCACCTATGATTATAATAACAAAAGCAACAAAAAGCAAAGGTTACAGTCAAAGAAACAGATCTAACATGGAGTCTGATTTAGCTCTTCCCGGTTACAGGCGGGCTCCTTAGCTGCAGCTCGCCAGCTCCGTAGTTGTGGCATTCAAACTCTTAGTTGTGACATGTGGTATCCAGCTCCCTGACAAGGGATAGAACCGCTGCCCCCCCCGCCCCCCCCAACGCATTGGCAGCACTGAGTCTCAACCACTGCACCACTAGGGAAGTCCCTGAAATTATTTTGGTCGATTTGTTTGTTCTGTCTTCCTTAAGTTAACTCTCATCGTCTTGTTGGCTCTTGGACTGTAGACAGACCTCAGCAAAAAACTGCTGAATAAATGGCATGCATTTATGAATGAGCAAGTCGGCGGAAGGGCTCTGTCCCACTTTCTTAGCTTTAGGGTCACACTCTCCCTTCCGCCGCCCCGCTCCCCACGAGCCCAGGAACAGACAGCGCAGAAGACAGCGGAGAAGCCGCAGCCCCGCGGCGGCCCAGCTGCTAATGCAGCGCGCTGCCCCGAGGGGGCGGACCGGAAGTGACGCGCAACCACTTCCGCTTCCGCCACACCGGCACTTCCGGATGGGGAGGCAGGTGGCGGCGCGTCGGGGCGGTAGGTGAAAGCGCTTTTTGGTCGCTCCGGTTTTTTTCCCAGTGCGCGTGTGGGAACCGAGCGGTGGGTGGCTGCTGTCTTCATCGCCCGGGAGGCCCCCAGGGATGGGTGTGGCGCCTGCGTTCTCCGCAGCCGCTCCAGGCCCTTCCACTCGGGAACCACTCGTCGGGTCCTCCCCCTCAGCCCCGGAACGCGCGCCCCAGGGCCCGGCAGGGTCTGCGTGGCGCCCCAAAGCGGGGAGGGGATTGGGACCAGGCTTGGCCACGTCCCTGCGGGGCGGGAAGCGGTGTGTGCCGAACGTAAGGAGGGATAAATGCATGTATCCAACGCCAGGGAACCGTTCCATACGGGAGCCAGACGGACGAGAAGGTCCCAGCCCTTAGGAGGCAGGTTATGTCCCAACGGAGCAAAGTGCGGTAGGGAAGCAGCCGGATTGCTGAGAAACACTGTAGCAGGGAGGCGGGACCCAGTTAAGACGTTAGAGGAAGTAATGTTCAGACTTAGACCAGCTTTAGGCAGAAAGGTAACGCGGAGGAAAAGCATTTCTGGGAGAGTGAGATGCTTTTGTAAAGTCCCTGGGAACGAAAAGGATCATTCTGTATTCTGGAACCAGAAAGAAGACAGTATGTCTGACACCCAGAGAGAAATGAGAGGTGGAGAGGTAGGCATGGACCAGACTAGATCATGAAGGGCGTGGTAGGTCTGTAAGGATTTGGGACTTTATCTTAAGAGAAGCCATAACAAGTTTTTAGTGGGAAGTGACTATATATTTAAAAGGTTGTGCAGTGTTCAAGAAACCAGAAGGAGAAGCTTACAAGGTATTTACAAAAAAAGAAAGAAAGAAACCAATGGAAGGTAAAAGAATATTTAAAGGCATTATCTGCTCTGTTCATGTTTTAAAAATTTTTAATCAGTTTAATACTTTTTGTTCGTATGATGACATTAAACTTATAATTTTTATTTTCTTATTTTTAATTTTTTAATATATTTTTATAGTTTTTGGCTGTGTTTTGGGTCTTTGTTGCGGTGCACAGGCTTCTCATTGCAATGGCTTCTCTTGAACACAGGCTCAGTAGATGTGATGCATGGGCTTAGTTGCTCCAAAGCATGTGGGATCTTCCCGGCCCAGGGATCAAACCTTTGTCCCCTGCATTGGCAGGCGGATTCTTAACCACTGCACCACCAGGGAAGTCCCTGTTCATAGTTATTAAGAGATCCTGAGGGAATTCTCTGGTGGTCCAGTGGTTAAGTCTAGCATGGCCAAAGAAAAAAAAGAGAGAGAGATCCTGAAAGGTGGACCAGGAAAGTGTGTCTTGAATTTAGTGGCTTGAAGTCATAGTCACTTTTAATAGAGCAGTCCCAGGGGAGAGTCGTGGGGGTGGAAGCTGCAAAGAAGTGGGTTAAGAAGTGGTTGGAGGACTTCCCTGGGAGTCCAGTGTGTAAGATTTCACCTTCTAATGCATGGAATGTGGGTTCAATCCCCAGTCTGGGAGCTAAGATACACCACGTGCCTCATGGCCAAAAAACCAAAAACATAGAACAGAAGCAATATTGTAACAAATTCAGTAAAGACAAAAAAAAATGGCACACATTTAAAAAAAAAAACCTTAAAAAAATAGTGATTGGAAGGCGAGGAAATGGAGAGAGGAGTTTCTCTCTTAAGAAATTTTGTTGTGAAGGGGAGGAAAGAGAATAGCTAGATGGGACTTTAGGGTTAGAGGATGCTGGCATCCTTATTTTTTGTTTTAAGTTAGAAGAGTCTAAAGATTGTTGGAACATTGCTAGAAGGGACCCAGTGCGGGAGGGAGAGGCTGAAGATACAGGAGAGAGATAAGATTGTTGGAACATTGCTAGAAGGGACCCAGTGCGGGAGGGAGAGGCTGAAGATACAGGAGAGAGATACAGGGTCCGCTGGTGGGTCACCATATCTCTGGGATGGAGGAGGAGGTTGGGGTCCAGCACACACATGGAGGAAATGGCCTTTGACAGGAGAAGAAACACTTCCTTTGCAGTGGCAAGAGGGACAGAGAACGGGGTAGATGCAGGCAAACATGTTAGATTTGGAGGGGAACATATTTCTTGTCTAACGTGTGTGAGGGTGTGAGGTCATAGGCAAGTTAATCTGCTGCAGGTGAGAGGGAAGAATGGACTCTTGCAGTTCGTTGAGAGTTAAGAAGATGTGAAATAACTAGTTCAAGAAAAGTGGGCGTGTAAGCCTTCTGGAGCAGTGCTGTTCCCCAAAATAGAATGCAAGCCACAAGTGTCATTTAAAATTTGCTAGGGGACTTCCCTGGTGGCACAGTAGTTAAGAACCTGCCTGCCACTGCAGGGAACACAGGTTGGATCCCTGGTCCGGGAAGATCCCACATGCCGTGGAGCAACTAAGCCCTTGTGCCACAACTACCGAAGCCCGTGCCTGGAGCCCATGCTCCACAACAAGAGAAGCCACCACACTGAGAAGTCAGAGCACCGCAACCATGAGTAGCCCCTGCTCACTGCAACTAGAGAAAGCCCTCATGCAGCAACGAAGATCCAATGCAGCCTAAATAAATACATAGAAACATAAATTAAAAATAAATAAAATTTGCTAGTAGCCACATTAAAAAACATGAAAAGGAAAGGGAATTAGGAAAGCATGTACCTAACAATATCCAAACTTTTATTTCAATAAAAATAATATATTTAAAGCAATATACAAGTATGAGTGAGATATTTCTTCATCTCTGTTCTAAGTCTTTGAAATCCAGTGTGCGTTTTGCACTGAGAGCTCAGTTTGGCCTCACCGCACTTCAGGTGCTCAGCAGCCTTGTGTGGCTCCCGGCTACTTTACTGGACAGTGCAGAGCTAGAGGGACATAGCTCAGTTGCTGGTCACTGCTCAGGACCCAGCTGTAGTCAGTAAGCAAGGGTTTAGAGCGGTGCCCATCTCTCCAGCTGTTCACATTTCAAGGACAGCCAAAGAGAGGGCATTAATTCATTCTTAAAACATACTTATTGGGGACTTCCCTGGTGGTCCAGTGGTTAAGACTGCCCTTTCCCAATGCAGGGAACATGGGTTCGACCCCTGGTCTGGGAACTAAGATCCCACATGCCTCCTGGTGTGGCAAAAAAAAAAAGAAAAATTACTGAACTCTTCCTATAAGGCAGGCACTATGCTACATGCAGGGGCTACATCTACTAGACCCTCTCTGAATAGGCATCAACTTGCAGCCGTTATGCTGCTTATAGCTGAGGCCTCAGAGAGGGGTTTCTGTGCATCTCTGAGTGACACCAGGGAGGAAGGCCTCGATCACAGCTCTTGGTGCCTCCATTGGTGGTGAGATCCTAGGGCTGGGAGATTTGGCTTATAGATATCAGTCCACATGTTTATTATTCCCCATCCTTCCAGCTACACAATTTTTATAGCTTCTTTACTACCCAGGAGAAAGTGGGGACCTTCTGCAAAAAATGTGCTCAGCATTCAGACTTGAAAGACCACGATACAGAGAGGTCTCCAGGATCTGTTGTTAAGTGAAAATAGCAAAATGCAGATCAGAATATACAGATGCTACCTTCTGAGTGAGGAAGGAGGGGAAATAGGATAGATTGTTTTGATGTTTGAACCACGTAAATGTATTACCTTTAGTATTACCTTTAGTCACGGGGAATAGAATCCTAAAAATTGAAACCCAGAAGCAATACAGAGCAAGAAGAGTTTTAAGACATGTTTGTAAAATTATATTTTTAACCATGTCTTTCGTGAAGTACATTTCTGTTCCTGTACTTCAGCTCCAGAATGCATGTGCTCTGTGTGAGAATTGACATTGGAGCCTTATTAAACTTTAGTCCAGCTTATTGCAGAACTTGGACTTTTTGTTGGACACTAACAAGGCCCATTCAGCCTCTTTCTCAAAGAGGCGATCTTCTAGCTTGAGGTCAGTGGATACTTGATGTCCCCGTTGTGAACCACAGCTGGGCTAAATGCTACAAAAGAGAAATAGTTTGCTATGAAAACATATCATTTGGGGAATGGGCCAAGCCCAAAGGGTCAGGAAAGGTTTCTTTTCTCTCTCTCTCCCTTTTTTTTTCGTAAATACTTAAGCTGTATGTTTATATCCGTCAGTTGCTTGTTTTAAGGCTTGTGTTTAGGTGAGAGCAGTCTGTACCCTTGTTCTGCCCCTTGCTTTTTAAAGTGAACTATCTCAGTTCACTTTAAAAGAGTAGACAAATAAGAGTAGACAAAAGTATAACAAACACCCCTGTACACATTACTCCAGTTAGGAGGTAAAAGGTTACAGATACAAGAGAAACTGGCTCTCTGCTTGTCCCTAATCCCTGAATTTACCAATTATAATCCCCATAGTGTAGTCATAGTTTTACTACATATGTATCCATTCAGAAAAGATACATGAAACTGTTGGGTGTTTTAAATGTAATATACATGGTATCACAAAGTATATATTCTTTTAATGTAATATACATGGTATCATAATGTTTATATTCTTTTAAAGCTTTCTGGAAGATATTCAAGCCAAGCTCTGAAGGATGAAAGGAGGCAGGGAGGGGTGGGAGGCAGTGGAGAATGTCCCAGAGAGAGGGAATCATGTTGATAAGACCTTGAGCCAGGGAAAGGATTGTAGCATGTTTGGGGAACCAAAAAAAAAAAAAAAAAAAAAAAAAAAAGGCATGTGTGGCTGAAGCACAGAGTTGAAGAGAAGAGGTAGAAGATGAGGCCGTGGGGGAACAAGGGCCCCATCGTGGCATAGCACTGTCCTCAGTTGACTTCTTTTTTTTCCTGTATCATAAAGGCGATGGAACCAGACAAGTGAATAACAGTTAGCTAGCTCTGCATTTGGAATAATAGAAAATTTGTAACCACAACTCCAGGCTTGTCATTTGTCATGCAATTTCATTTTTATGTGATTTTTTTTTTCCTCCTGAGGCTACTGTTTACAATGCTCTGCCAAAATAAACCATGTTGTTCAGTTTCCCTCTAGGAAGAACATGGAAGGAGAGTCAAGCAGATTGGAAGTCCACACGCCAGTTCTCATCAAGAAAAAGACAAAGCATTCTGTACATAAGGAGAGACATCGGAGGCACTCCCATGAAGGTTTCAGAGACTCTGCCCTGACAGCTGAACAGTCTGATGTAATTAAGAGAAAAAAAAAGAGGAAGGATGGCCAGCATCTCATGTCTTCTCCTTTGAAAAAATCAGAAATCTGTGATGAGGCCGAAAAGGCCACTTCTATACCCAAAAAGAAGAAAAAGAGAAGAAAAGGTGCTTTGGGAGTCGACCAGGAAACAGGTGTTGTGTACGTCCTGGTGGATAAAGAAAATATTGAGAACACACCAAAGAATTTTAGAAAGCATGTCGATGTTGTTTACGTTGACGTAAGCGAGGAGCAGAAGTTGACAGCAGGGCCCGAGGCAGGGGAACCGCATTCAGTCACCAAGTTGCGTGAAAATGAGTCAGAAGAACTGCATGATAAAGTTCGGAAGAAAAAGCGTAAAAAACATGAGAGGAAAGTTGCATCCTCTGATGCTGTACAGGAAGGTCCGGGTGCAAGCATTGCTGTGCCCAGATCAGAATCTCAAGAGCAGGAACCCTGGCCTCTTGAGGGCCAAGAAGGTGAAATTGCACAACTGCCAGTGTCTGGGGAGCAAAGAAAGTCTAAAAAAAGAAAGAGGAAATGTCCAAGTCACCAGGAATTTGAGGCCTTGTCTGCGCCTGAGAGCGCTGACAACGTGTGCTTAGAGGGACCACAAGTGGTCGGTGAGGTCGGGACTGCAGGAGGCAGTCGGGAATCCAGCGGCCTCAAGAAAAAGTCTAAGAAGAGGAAGCGAAGGTCTTCTGTTGAAAGTGCCTTGGCGCCTGGCAGTGAGTTTTCAGTGCTCAGAACAAGCTCTGAGGACCCGCTCTTTGATCCACTGGAAGGTAATGGTACTTTGATTGAAGAAAGTGCGAAACCCAGGTCACAAGAGGAGAAACCCCAGGCTTGTTCGGAAGAGGTGCAGAGGTAACGTGGGGGTGCTGAGCCTTCTGATGGTGTGCGTCTTGGGTGTGCATTCTGCCCGTGACCTCTTTGTTCAGCATGGCCGTAGTAAGTGGCAGAAATCATACAGAGCTAGACCATCAAATGTGTAGGATGACACACACATCTGAGGAACTTGACAGGTACCTTCCTTTTCTTCATGTATAAAAAAAGGCAGGTAGATTCTGTTTTCACTTAGAACTATTCCAGCCCTGAAATTCTATGTGTAAGTTTAAAAGGCATTCTCAGACCCCACAATTACCTTGTCTATATGCACATAGATAGGAGAAAGGATCAAAGAACTTAGAATGCTACGGAGCAGGGAACAAACTTGAATTAGGGTTCTCCCTAATAAAAGAAATTTAGATACATCGTTATTTACATAATTATCAATTAAGTATGCTGGCTGAAGAATAAATGCAGGAATTTTTAAAAACCACTTTATCTCAGTTCCTGGGACTCGGGACAGGTTTTCTCCCCATTTCTACTCAGTGACTTTCTTATATTTGCTAGATTGTCCTGGCTTAGAATAGTTTCATATAGAAGTTAAATGACAGAGGACCCAACTCACATCTTCCTCTGTGGCATCTCATCAGGGACATTTTTTATTTATTGGGGTATAGTTGTTTTACAATGTTGTGTTTTACTTTCTACTCTACAGCAAAGTAGAGTTCCCTGTGCTATACAGCAGGTTCTGATTAGTTATCTATTTTATACATATTAGTGTACATATGTCAATCCCAGTCTTCATCGGGGACATTTTTAGATCACTAATAAGGAGGCAGGAATTTTCCAGGCCTGTGGTTCTCTACTTGTATTGGGCTGTGGACCTGTAAAAGCTGTTGGCCCTTGGCTCAGACAAATGCATACAGTTTTGGTTTTCATTTTGTTTTTGTTTTGTTTTGTTTCAGTTTCCTGTCTGGGTGGTTAGCTGATACAGTTGACTAAGAGCTGCTTTGGACATCCCGCAGCATTTGTGGGGATGAATTAGTGATAGATACATAGAAAACTATGTTTTCTTTATACTGCAAAGGGGAAAATATGTGGCCACTGTCACCTGCAGTGAAGCAATTGTAAATATGTGAACCCTGAATATGAATATTGACTTAGCTAATTAATAACCATTGTTATAAAATGTAACTTATTGGAAGGGCCGGGGGAGGTGTCTTGAGTATCCATCTGTGTAGAAGAGGGCTGAGCTTATTAGAAAGTCAACATCTAAAACAATAAAGTTGAGAAATAGTAACATAAGAAGCAATACCTGGTGGAAATAGGGCTTAGGGCTACATATTTACCTTCAAGGCAGCCTCTGAGGTGTATGCAAGTTAGCAAAGCTACATTAAAGAGATCAGACGGTGGGGACTGAGTCAACTCCAACACTGGGGACTGAGTCAACTCCAAGATCCCTTCCCACTTTAATGTTGTTGTAGTTTAAGTGAGACTCATTGTAAGAAAAGAATCTGAAAGCCATTAGGGCACGTGACCTGTCAATGTTAATCAATCCAGTTTTTCTCCTTAGGTTAGAACCTCCAAACGGAGAAGAAAGCAATTTGGAGCCAGCTAAAGATTCTGAAACCAGATATTTATCTGAAGATTCGAGACAGTCAGATGATTCCGACGTGGATTTGGATTCGGCGGTGAGGCAGCTGCAGGAGTTCATCCCTGACATCAAGGAGAGGGCCGCCGCCACAGTGAAGCGGATGTATCGGGATGACTTGGGGCGCTTTAAAGAATTTAAAGCCCAGGGTGAGCTTGTGCAACTTGAATATTTGTTGAACATCTCTATATGCGTAACTAGCCCTGACTTTCTTTTGTGAGTGATTCAGATTTATAGATTCACAGAAAGCATCCCTTAGCTATGTTTAGCTTTATCTCCTTCCAGAATCGTTGTCTGTGCTATAAAATGACCAAAATGAAGTGCACTAGTTTTCCTCTTTTCTGTCCAACTTCTGGTAGGGGAGGCGGGGCTAAAGGAACCAGGTGATCCACAGACTAGAAGATCAAGCCTGGAAGAAGAGAGGGAGGAGGTTAAGTGGTTGAGAGGCTGGGAAAGAGGCACAAGTGAAATCAAATTAAAATATTCACATCAACATCATCAGGTTTGGACTTCCCTGGTGGCGCAGTGGTTAACAATCCGCCTGCCAGTGCAGGGGACACGGTTTCGATCCCTGGTCCGGGAAGATCCCACATGCTGCAGAGCAGCTAAGCCTGTGTGCCACAATTACTGAGCCTGTGCTCTAGAGCCGGAGAGCAACAACTGCTGAGCCCATGTGCCACAACTGCTGAAGCCCGTGTGCCTAGAGTCCGTGTTCCACAACAAGAGTAGCCACTGCAATGAGAAGCCCGAACGCTGCAACCAAGAGTAGCCCCCGCTCGCTGCAACGAAGACCAAACACAGCCAATAAATAAATAAATATATTAAAAACAAACAAAAACCTTCTTCAACTTTGATGGGGTGTAATTTCTAGGATACTAATTTGAGGGTGAGCTGGTTGTAGTGGGTGTGGTTTCCAGCAACACCCAGCTTGGTCTCCTTCTTGATCTCACTGTGTTATAAGAACCTCCCAGAAAGCTTATTGGATTTCAGAATGAACTACAAATGTAAAGCTGTGTACTGCTAGTGAGCAGTGTTTACTCTTGACTGTCTGCTGTGTGAGGCCTGGTGCCACTAGTCATTGAAAAGTAAAAGCAAGGGCTTTTGCCTTATGGAATTAATCATGTTGATAAAATTAGTTATTTAAAATAGACAAATTTACATGAGAAAAACACATGATTTATAGGGCAGTATCTGTAGAAGGACCCCATTTTATTTCTCTATTCGGTGTTGAAATTTTTATATGTATTTTGTAAAAGATTTTTTAAACAAGTCTGAAAAATAACGAAACGTACTGCATAACGCAGTCAGTAACAGTGAGACTTGAGTGCGTTGAGTTATAACGAGGAATAGGACGTAAACTGTGGTGACCTTGTCCCCCCTTCACAACGCAGGCATAGCAGGTACACATGAATGTTCATGCTTGTGCCAGACGGCTCATGGCACTGCCTGGGGAGCAGAGGAGAGAGAAGGGGGGCTTCTTTTAAACTTTTATTTCAATACTGTTTGAATTTTTAATATATATAGGTATTTTTTTAGTATTTATTTTAATTTTTGCCTGAGTTGGGTCTTCATTGCTGTGCGCGGGCTTTCTCTAGTTGTGGCGAGTGAGGGCTGCTCTTCATTGTGGTGCGCAGGCTTCTCATTGTAGTGGCTTCTCTTATTGCAGAGCATGGGCTCTAGGTGCGCAGGCTTCAGTAGTTGTGGTACACAGGCTCAGTAGTTGTGGCTCTCAGGCTCTAGAGTGCAGGCTCAGTAGTTGTGGCGCACGGGCTTAGCTGCTCCTCGGCATGTGGGATCTTCCCAGACCAGGGATCAAACCCGTGTCCCCTGCATTGGCGGGTGGATTCTTAACCGCTGCACTGCCAGGGAAGTCCGAATATATATTTTTTGCCTTTTTCTTTTTCTTTTAAAAAGTTTTATTGAGATATAATTGACATGCAATAAACTGCGTATATTTAAAGTGTACAACTTGATATTTTTTCTTATGAATTTATTTTATACATATTAGTGTATATATGGTAATCCCAATCTCCCAGTTCATGCCCCTGCTTTCCCCCCTTGGTGCCCATATGTTTGTTCTCTACATCTGTGTCTCTGTTTCTGCTTTGCAAACTGGTTTAATGAGTATATGTTACTGTTAATATATTTTTTAAGTAACTATATAAAAAGGAATAGAGGTTTGGGAGGGGGCGGGGGGTGAAGGGGAAGATGAGATGAAGCGAGAGAGCAGCACAGACGTATATACTACCAACTGTAAAATAGATAGCCAGAGGGAAGTTGTATAACAAATGGAGTTCAACTCGAGGATGGAAGATGCCTTAGAGGACTGGGATGGGGAGGATGGGGGGGACTCAAGGGAGGGTGGGGGGGAGTCGAGGAAGGGAGGGAATACGGGGATATGTGCATAAAAACAGATGATTGAACTTGGTGTACCCCCAAAAAAATAATTAAAAAAAAGGAATAGACACAGGAAAGGTCACATTGGAGTAGGATGACCAGGGAAGACTTTGGGAGGACAGTGTGGCTTGAGCCAAACTCTGCAAGAGAGCAGATGTCAAGGGCACAAGCAGGGGCTGCTCCCCAGCTGGCGGAGGGGAGGCCGTGGGGGGAGGTGCTCACAGGCACTGTGTTGTCTTTGCTAAAGACGAAATATTGGTTTGCTTTCATTCATTGTTGACAGTTGTGTGCCTTTTTCTCCCGCCCCAAACTCTAGGTGTCGCCATTAAATTTGGCAAGTTTTCCGTGAAGGAAAACAAGCAGTTAGAGAAGAACGTGCAAGAATTTCTGTCCCTGACAGGAATCGAGAACGCAGACAAACTGCTGTACACAGACAGATACCCAGAGGAGAAATCTGTGATCACCGACTTAAAAAGAAAATACGCGTTTAGATTGCACATTGGTAAGTTTAGAACAGTGGCCTCTTTGAGCACCCACAGCCTTCCAGCCTTACACAGATAACCACGGTGAGTGTTGAGAGCAGCGTCTAGCCTGTCCCGTACATGCAGTGTGTGTTAGCTGCTGCTACGTTCGTAGTATTTTTATTGCCAGGCTATACTTTCAGGGATTTGGAATGTGTTCATGTCTCCCAAGATTAGTGCTTTTACAGATTTTGTAACAAATTAAATGATGGACTTCCAGCTTTCCTGCTTGGTAACAGTTATGGTTTTGGTTTCTCTTGTTGTCCTTTATTGTGTATTTTGTGCATATACTGTGCAGAGCACATCCTTATGTGCACCAGAGTCTCCCAAGTTTTTTAAGTAGAACCCTATACAGGCTTTGAGCTGGAACCCTCCTCCTGGAGGTATCCTTGGAAAGTCAGAGATGGTCATGAAGCGATGTAGATTTGGACTGAAAAAAAAAAAAACTCTTGAATTTAAAGAGGCTAATTCCTCAGGTGTTGCCGGGAATGCACAAAGGAAAACAGAATGTGAGCCCCTGCTGGGGGGTCGTTTCCTGTTTAGAGTGGGATAGCAGGACAAAGCTTGTTCGCTTAAAGGTTTTTTGTGTATCTTACGTTGAACTGCTGGCCAGTGTTCTCCACCTCAGCATCCCTTCCTCCTAATTCAAATTATATTAAAATTCTTTGCCTTATAAGGGTCTTTTCCATGAATTTAGTAGACCAGAAGCTAGAGCCTCTATATACTGAGCATCTAGTTTTCAGAGATTCCCCAAGGAAACTGGGGATTTTGTGTATCTGCTCCCCAAGACAGCTTTCTGCAGGACATAGGAAACCCCAGCCTCCACGTAGGGTCTAGGATCGCTTGTGTTGTGAAAACAGGTTCTTCTGGGTTTCTTTTATAATTGCGAATGTATTTCATGCCACACTCTGGGTTTCCCTCTGACCACCTCTCTCCCGACTTCAGGTAAGGGCATTGCCCGGCCCTGGAAACTCGTATACTATCGAGCAAAGAAGATGTTCGATGTCTACAATTACAAAGGCAGGTAAGAAAAAACTTGGGCAGAGCGTTTCTCTGGTCTTTGCTGGTACTATAAATCAAAATATCCACAACAAAATGGTGAAGATCGGTGCGTATGAAACCAGATGTGTTGTCAAGCGTATGTCTCCAAGGAGCCTTCCAGTTTCCTCCTCTTGAATAAGAATAAATCTGTGATCATCCCCTTTCTAAATCCCTAGCTTTTACTTTCTGTTTTCGTTTTAGCATCCCCCACGCACCGCCTCTTACTGTTACTGCTACAGGTTTCTCAGCAGTCTCCTGAGTTGTAAGCTCCTTGCGAATCCAGGCATTCCTTCCCAGCGTGATGTGTGCCCTTCAGCACTGACCCCAGTGCTTTGGGTTTTTAGCACATATTTGAAGGTCAAGGTGAGCACTAGTGTGAGATCATTTAAGTGCAATTCAGTAGCATCAGTGCAGAGAACTTCATGTGGCAGGAGCCATTCTCTCCTCTTTTTTTTTCCTAAATAAAATCCCCAATTATGGTGTATTTCCAACGTTCCAAATAAAACAAACATAGGCAGAGCATCGGTCGTGGGTAAGCACTCTGCTTAAGGGCAGAGGGATGAGCGAGAACACGTCCCCTCCTACCCACGTGGGCCCAGACAGCCCCCTGGGGCCCAGCCACTGATCTCACTTCCAGGAGACAGATGGAGTGAATCTGGCAGGGCCAGGTGGGTCCTACTTAGCTCTGGGATTTCAAACCAAGACATACATGTTATCAGAACTTAACACTGATATGACCTTGGCTTCTTTTGTAAAATTGTTACCAAAAGAAAGAAACCTGAAGTGGAGGAAAGGCACTGCACACAGACTGAAACCTGCCCTCTCTTTTCCCCAGCCCCTGCTGTGGACAGAACTTTATGGAAATTCACTAAAGATGACATTTTTTCTTCTTTCTTTCTTTCTTTTTTTTAATTGGCTGCATCAGGTCTTAGTTGTGGCACGAGGGACCTTCATTGAGACATACGGGATCCTTCCTTGCAGCGCGAGGTCTTCTCTCTAGTTGTGGCATGCAGGTTTTCTCTCTCTAGTTGTGGCATGGGCTCCAGAGCGCTTGGGCTCTGTAGTTTGCGGCACGGCGGGCTCTCTAGTTGAGGTGCGTGAGCTCAGTTGCCCCGCGGCACGTGGAATCTTAGTTCCCCAACCAGGGATCGAACCTGCATCCCCTGCATTGGAAGGCAGATTCTTTGCCATTGGCCCACCAGGGAAGTCCCAAATGACATTTTAGATAGGACCAAAAAAGATGCTTTTGGTTAATGAATGAGGTAACATATTTTTCTACCTTTGACATCACTGTGGAAAATGACGGTTTTACAATCATGAAAATCTGTCACTCTGATAATAAAGCTCATTCATTGGTACTGTGTTATTTGTGTTGTGATGACCATTTACCCTTAGAGTGTTTTTCCAACTTAAGGAACTCTTAAGTGAAAAAACCATAGAAAGTCTAAAATCAAAGAATTATAAGACTCTGAGGGGCTGTGGAGGTCAGTACAGCTGTTTCCTCATTCTCATAACACTCGATTTCTTTCTCGTGTCCTCTTTTCTGTTGCTTCAAGGGTGCCTTTAAGTCTTTTTTTAAATCTCAGGAAGACCCTGCTTGCCTTGAAAAGGAAACTGCTAGAAAGCTTGGTTCTTAATGGTGAAAGGATTTCACGTCTCTATTCACGCTCTGCGTTTTAGATACATTTCTGGGAATGCTAGGATCTTACTGCCCCAGGGTAGTTGTGGCTCGCCCTCATTAGAAGTGGTTAGTATTTTACTAGGGCGGCTTTTGTGTCGCATAGGTAATAACACAAACCACCACTTCTGCTCCACCCCTCCCCCACGTAAGGAATGTCATAAAGATGGCCGTTTCTTCCCTTACACATTCAAGATGTTTAATCTCAAAATCCACATATATTATAGTGCACTTTAGTTTAATCTATTTGCTTTTATGTAGGATTCCTGCATCTTAACTTCCTTAAACCATGACAGATTTATGCTAAGCCATCCGTCACATCTCTATTGAATGTCTGTTGTCTGTCAAGCATTATGGGCACCACAGTGTAGGAAACCGACAGGGTCCCTACCCTCCAAGGACTCCCCTCCAGGGCTGCGCTGTCCACCTCTGCAACCACCAGCCTCACATGGCCGTGGAGCACTATGAAGTGTGGTTAGTCCAAGCTGAGCTGTGCTAGAGAGTAGAATACACACTGGACTGAGAAGGCCTTGTGTGGAGAAGAGACTGTAAAGTGCCTCATTCACACTTTTAGGTTCTGATCGCATGTTGAAGTGGCTGCATTTTTAATGTATTGGTTTAAGTAAAATAAATGTTATTAAATTAATTCATTAAAACTAAATAAAATTAGGGACTTCCCTGGCAGTCCAGTGGTTAAGACTCTGCACTTCCACTGCAGGGGGCATGGGTTCGATCCCTGGTTGGGGAACTGAGATCCTACATGCTGTGTGACATGGCCAAAAAAAAAAAAAAAAAAGCAGCCATGGAAGGCAGAGTGGGGTGGTGGAAAGCGGTGTCCTTGGTGATCTGATTGAGCTCCTGGATGAAGCTACCCCTACGGCCCACCTGTATCTGGACTTTTCAGTTGCATGAGCCAATAAATTATCTTTAAAGAAAACTGAATAAAATTAATTTTCACGTGACTGCTGGAAGATTCTAAATGACGTATGTGGCTCATATTTCCATTGGCCAGTGGTGGCCTAGAGGAAGAGTCAGATAAACCAGGGGAGCCATGAGGGTACAGTTGCCAGTGGTGATGGGGGCAGAGAGAGCAGCAGAGTGTCCTCTGGGAGAGGACAGCAGGACACCTCCAGCCCAGGCGGTCAGGGAAGCCCTCGCTGAAGGCGCACTGTTCAAGCAGCCTCTGAAGAGCTTGCGGGAGCTTTCCAGGGGTGGAGGGAGGCCCTTCCCACCGCAGGTCCAGAGGCTCCAAGGTGAGAAAGGCCAAAAAGAAGGCCCATGGAGCTGAACCGTAGGGAGCGCCGGGCTTTGTGGGCGCAGTCATAGGTTTGGGTTTTATTGTGCGAAGCCTTTATGGGTTTGGCGGGGGAATGGAATGATTGGATTATTTGCTCTGGCCTCTGTGTAAGTGAGCCAGTGACTGTGGTGACTGATTTACAGGATGCCCATGGCTGAGGTGCCAAGACGGAGTGTCGGGGCTCTGGTCCTTGGTAGGGCTGCACTGAGCCATTTTCCTGACAGCCCGCCCCATGTGGCTTCTCCCAGCACCACAGCGTACTGCAGTGGGAATAGAGGTTTTGCTCAGCTGTGATCTGTTTTCCCTTCCTCTTAGGTATAGCAAAGGAGAAACTGAGAAGCTAAAGATATACCAGTCCCTCCATGGAAACGACTGGAAAAAGATTGGTGAGATGGTGTCTCGAAGTAGCCTCTCCGTGGCCCTGAAGTTCTCCCAGATCAGCAGTCGTAAGTTGTGGTCTCTAGCACCCACCTGGGTGAACAAATCAGCTCAGAACGGTCTAGGGCCCAGGCATCACTGCAGGCCTGTCTTCTGAGAGAGTCGTCACTTTTTCAGCCATCCTCTTACTGATGCACTTATTTCCTCGTGCGAATTGATGCAACCTGTATTCCTCAGACTGATTCCTGCCACACCTCAGTTCAGTAGCTTCCAGTGTGACTCTAACTGCCAGGTAAACTGAAACCCACCCAGCTGGTGGGCAGGAGAGCCTGGGCCACCGAGGTCCCTTCTCCACAGAGCCCAGGGAGACCATCACAGGGAGGGCCTGTTAGGCAGGGACGTTTCCCACAACCACTGTCAGTCATCTCCTGTCTCTTCGCCTCCTCTTTCATAGAAAGCTTCCTTGGTTATATTCTTCACATTAAAAAATCCCCAGTTGCTTTCAGAAGACAGTCCTTAGGGGGTGTTAGCTTCAGTCCAGAGGCTCACGTGCTCCAGCCCCACAGGCAGAGCTGTGCAGCAGGTCCCAGCAGGGCACCTGTGTGGCTGCACAGGGTAGACCCCGAGGGGGGTGGAGACCACACCTTCTGTGCCACCAACTCTGGCCACTGGTGCCATGCAAAGACTCAGTGCAGCCAGTTCTGCCACTTTCTAAGAAGTAAAGCAAGCATCTGGATTTGCATGTGTGTGTATGTGAAATCGATATATCTACTGTTTTTCTTGAAGACTCTTGATTTTTAAATACTCCACCAAATTGTTATTGGGGAAATAGTAACAGTAACACGCTATAGGCCAAGTCAGAGATGCTTGTAGCCTGCCGGTTTGCGGCCTCTTCCTTAGCATCACTGTGAGCATCTGGACAAGAAGAGTGAACCGTAGAAGCTGTTGACGCCTTGCACCAAGGACTGGCTTTAGGAATTCACAGGTGCTGGGACTTCCCTGGTGGTCCAGTGGTTAAGAATCCACCTTCCAACGTAGGAGACGCAGGTTCGATCCCTGGTTGGGAAACTAAGATTGAACATGCTGTGGAGCAACTAAGCCTGTTCACTGCAATGAAGATCCTATGTGCAGCAACTAAGACCCAACGCAGCCAAATAAATTCTGAATTTTTTTTTAAAAGAAAAAAAGAAAAAGCTTCATGAGTGCAAAATGTTTTTTAAAAAAAGAAAGAAAGAAAAAAGAAATTCACAGGTGCCTTCTTCATCAAGTACTGTGATGGCATCATTGCAGCTGTTAATTTCATTCCAGAAACTCTTGGGGAGAGTTGTGTGCATAACGTGAAAGTCGTTTGGTTATTTTTTCCCCCACTAAATGTTTGGGAACCTCACAATTTCCTGCAGGAATTATTTCTCTTAGAAACAGGAAGAGCAGCTTTTTCAAAGTTAAAAAAAAATAGATTGCTTTAAGAAAGGATTTTTTTTTTTTTTTGGCCATTAGGGAGGTGTGTGTGTGTGTCTGTGTGTGTGATTGGTTCTTAAAAAGAATCTATGCGGGCTTCCTAGGTGGCACAGTGGTTAAGAATCTGCCTGCCAATGCAGGGGACACAGGTTTGATCCCTGCTCCAGGAAGATCCCACATGCTGTGGAGCAACTAGGCCCATGCACCACAACTACTGAGCCTGTGCTTTAGAGCCCATGAGCCACAACTGTTGAGCCCACGTGCCGCAACTACTGAAGCCCACGCGCCTAGAGCCTGTGCTCCGAAACAAGAGAAGCCAGGGCAGTGAGGAGCCAGCGCACTGCAAAGAAGAGTAGCCCCCGCTCGCTGCAACTAGAGAAAGCCTGTGTGCAACAACGAAGACCCAACACAGCTAATAAATAAATAAATAAATAAATTTTGGGGGGAAAAACCTATGGCCATTTTCGTAGTTTCATTTTGGTTTGCATGTGACTGATAGTTTTATATTTGTGTAATTGAGATGTTGCCCATTGTCTTCTGAAAAGTGTCTGATTTATCTTTTCGTTTTTAAATACTTTATTTTTTTAGAGCGGCTTTTGGTTCACAGTTAAAGTGAGAGGAAGATACTGAGACTTCCTACACACCTCCTGCCCCTACACATGCACAGCGCTACTACCCCCCCACCCATCATCCACACCCCCCAGCAGTGGTCCATTTGTTACAATCCATGAACCTACACTGACACGTCTTAACCCCCCAGAGTCCACGGTCCACGTTAGGGTTCACTCTCGGTGTTGTACCTTCTGTGGGTTTGGACAGATGTCCAATGACAGGTATCCATCATTATCATTTTGTTTTTAATATTGTGTTTGAAAGCAAATAGATTAGTAACTTCAAGACCATCCTTTATGTCAATAGAAAGAAATCATGGTGCTTGGAGCAAGACGGAAACCCAGAAATTAATCAAGGCTGTGGAAGAAGTGATTCTAAAGAAAATGTCTCCCCGAGATCTAAACGAGGTGGATTCTAAACTCCAAGAGCACCCTGAAGGCCGCCTGTCAATTGTTCGGGAAAAACTCTACAAGGGCATATCCTGGGTAGAAGTGGAGGCTAAAGTGGAAACCAGGAATTGGATGCAGTGTAAAAGTAAGTGGTAAGTTTGAGGCTTCTTACAAAAAATTCAACAAGTTGCATTTCCTCTCCTTCTCTCAGCAATTTCTAGAGTAGGTGGATGGGTGAGGTTACTAAGAATATCTATAACTACCCCAGACCTGTGGAAAGCCTACAGGTCAAGAATGAGCCTCTCCAATCCGAGGCTCCAAAGACTTCAATATCAGTAGCTGATTAAGTCAGTGTTTAACCAATCCTGATTCATCGTGTGGCTTCTTCATAAAGACCTTGAACCTCTTTATTCTTTTTATTTATTTAATTGGAGTGTGGTTGATTTACAGTGTTGTGTTAGTTTCTGATGTATAGCTAAGTGATTCAGTTACACATACTATTTTTCGTATTCTTTTCCAGTATAATTTCTCACAAGATATTGAACATAGTTCCCTGTACAGTGGGACCTTGTTGTTTATCTATTTTATATATAGTAGTTTGTATCTGTTAATCCCCAACTCTTAATTTTTCCCTTCCCCGCCTTCCCCTGTGGTAACCATAAGTTTGTTTTCTATGTCTGTGAGTCTGTTTCTGTCTTATAAATAGAACTTGGATTTTCTTGACCTTGAGTATTGACTTCTGGTTTCTTCACTCTCCCTTTCTTCATAAAACAAGGTTGTTATCTGTTTATAACATGAAAAAAAATACAGAATGAATGTCTGAACATTCAGGAGGGAAATCCCAAGCATTAGTGATAGTTCTGTCTTTTTACTTTTTGCTTTCTAATTCACCGGTTCCTCTGTCTTCATCTAAAGCAAGGCAGTCATACTCTTCATCCTAGAACATCTTTTGGTACATCTGTCACGAAGTAGTTTCAATCCAAATCTTGTTCTACTTTCTTTGCCCAGTGTAGCTTTTCCCAGCCCTGGAGGGTCTCTGAGCTGAACTTTCAGCTGCAACAGGACAGCTTGAAGCAGTAGTCCTGCAGCCCACGCCCCAGACCTCCTGCACAAAGAGGGCTCCATCATCTTGACTATGAAAGAAGTATGAAATCCAGAGTGGACATGTTGTATGTTAAAAGCAAACTCCTAGATTATACTGTGTATTGTTTATATACCTTACAGTTCTGCTGTAGAGTATTTATTTTACTAGAAGACTACCCTCAGGAAGTAAGCTCCAAATAATGTTTTGCAGGGGAAAGTGTGTAACATGGAGGAACCAGAGCCCTTTCTACCCTGTGTCTTAGACTTAAAAAAAGAAGGGAGTAGGTTATAAGCCTCAGATGAAGGATATGTGAGTGTCTTAAAGGGGAAATGATGAAGGGGCCCGTGCTTCAGAATCAGCATAATTAAATAACATGCAAGGCTGCTTTTTTAATTTGAAGAAAAAAGCAGGCAGCTTGAGCACTGAACGTAGATTTACTTCATGAAACATTGAAATGGCATCAAGTGGTACATTTCAAACCAGTGAATGCAGGCGGCTGTTGGTAAGAACAGTGTCAGTTTCTCTGTGTGTCACGTACCTCCCTTGTCAAGAAAGTAAATTTCATAGCTCATGATCTGTCCATCAGATTGTGACAAATTTGACTCTTCAAGAGAAGCACTTTTTAAATATTTTTAATTGGGTTGCTGCTCTCATTAGGAACTTCAGGGAACCCTTTCCCTCAGCCATGAACTTTGGGCCTTAATGGAATCACTGAATCATTTATCACTTTACCAAATCTGTCTAATTTGGGGTTTCAGCAGCTGTAATGGTAATAAGAGCAATGTCTCTCTGTTTTATAAACAATCAAAAATAGAGTTTACACAGTGTCCTTTAGCACCTGCAAGTGGGCTTATTCTTTTTTTTTTCTCCCTTTTTTTAACTATTTATTATGGAAATTGTGTAACACACACAAACTTAGAGCTCCTGTATCCATCAACTTTCTATCACTGTATCCTTTCCCACTTAAAAAAAATAGGTATATTCTTTTTTTCTTAATAGATTTATTTCTTTATTTATTGGCTGCATTGGGTCTCCGTTGCCCGCTTGCAGTGGCTTCTCTTGTAGAGGAGCACGGGCTCTCGGCACGTGGGCTTCAGGAGTTGTGGCTCACGGGCTCTAGAGCTTAGGCTCAGTAGTCGTGGCGCACGGGCTTCGTTGCTCCGTGGCGTGTGGGATCTTCCAGGACCAGGGATGGAACCCGTGTCCTCTGTGTTGGCAGGCAGATTCTTAACCGCTGCGCCACCAGGGAAGCCCCGAAGGAGGTATGTACCTAATGGTGGTAAATGCTAGCAGTGATGAGTTGCAAAAGTTAGAAAGTGGTTCTGAGTAAGGACAATTTAAATGAGGAAAACAAAGGACGTCTTAATGGAGACTTTACCCCTACAAGTAAACTTCCTTTCTTTCAACGTAGGACGGAAATTCTAACCAAGAGGATGACGAATGGTCGGGACGTGTACAGGGGAGTAAATGCCCTGCAGGCGAAGATCAACCTCATTGAAAGGTACAGAAATAGAGAGTGATGCCCTTTTACCTGTTTTTCTCTCTAGCCAAAGAGCAGCTGTTAAACAGCAGAATCTGTAGTGAGATTGCTACGGTTCACATCCCTGTTCCAGCACTTTCTACGTGCATGACTTTGGACATGTTTCTACCTTCCTGGGTCTGGTTCGTCTGTCTTACATGAGGATGATGGTGGTGGCACACGCCTGGGCTTGCTGTTGGGAGGAGAGAGGGAGTAACGCATGTAAAACGTACCACGCTCTCAATAAACATAGCTGTTTTCATCTTTAAGGCTTTCACGTAGACCTTACTTATTTCTGTCCATTGGAAAATGGAGGTGAATACTTCAGGCCGAGCCCTCCTCCTCTCCAGCACGCGTTAGTTGGTGTCACTGCTGCGTGGTCTTCAGTTTTGTGTTTTGAGTTCCTGGTCTGTGCAGAGTCCTCCCTCCCTGGTGGACGGGGAGACGTGGGCCTGTTTTACAAAGCCTGCGAGTCTGGTGGACCCGGGCTCGTGTCCTATGAGGAACAGCGAAGAGCAGAAGAAACCTCTGGATTCGGGGCACGCTGTCCAGCCTTGTTCTTCCTGCTCTTTGTCATGACCTGCTTCTCCTTCACCGGTGGGCTGGCGGTGAGAGACAGCAGAGACGAGCAGAGCCAGGCAGGGCATCTCAGGTCAGGCAGGCCTGGGGTCCAGTGTGGCTACCACCTGCTGGTTGTGAAACCGTGAGCCACTGGCTCGAGCTCTCAGCACTGTTTCCTGGTCTGTGCAAAGGACATAATCCCCAGCTTCATCAGGTGGTGTTGAGGGTACATGGATGAGTGCATATCAAGGTCATAACCCAGTGTCTGTCACATAGTGCTGAGTACACACGTGTGCTGCTCCTCTGTGTCTACACTGAATGGTGAAATTGTGTTGCTTTTTTATATAGGTGTGTGTGTGTGTATATATAAGTTTATATACTTTTTTTACACTTCATGTATTTTATTTTTGGCTGTGTTGGGTCTTCATTGCTTGCGCGTAGGCTTCTCAGTGTGGTGGCTTCTCTTGTTGCGGAGCACAGGCTCTAGGTGCGCAGGCTTCAGTAGTGGTGGTGTGTGGGCTCAGTAGTTGTGGCTCACAGGCGCTAGAGCACAGGCTCAGTAGTTGTGGCGCATGGGCTTAGTTGCTGCACAGCATGTGGCATCTTCCTGGACCAGGGATCAAACAAACCCATGTCCCCTGCATTGGCAGGCGGATTCTTAACCACTGCGCCACCGAGGAAGTCTCTATGTTCCTTTTTTAACTGAAGTATAGTTGATTCCCAATTTTGTGTTAATCTCTGCTGTACAGCAAAGTGACTCATATATACACGTGTGTATATTCTTGTTCATATTTCATGCTTTTCCATTATGGTTTATCATAGGATATTAAATGTAGTTCCCTGTGAAGTTGTGGTTTTTACCAGGAGGAAACAACATGGTTTGGTGGGAGATGCAAAGGGCTCAGGAGGAAGAGGTGGCTTTTTGGTCTGTAGCTCACTCACCCCATGACCTTGGGCTAACCTTGGGTTAGCATGCTCATGACACTGGGCCTGTGTGTCAAGGGAGCTGGAGCAGGGGTGAACACATGAGGCCTTCCAGCTCTTAATATTCTGCGAGTCCATGAAAGTGTCCATCATGCTGATTTTTGGCTTGAAAACTTAATTTTTATTTTTTTCTCATAGGTTGTATGCAATAAATGTGGAAGATGTTAATGAAATAGACTGGGAAGATCTTGCTGGCACCATAGGGTAAGACTATTTGTTTAATATTATGCTAATGAAAAGATAGGAGATGACTTCTAATAAATGACCACCTCTCAGATTTTAAAGAACAGGAGTGAAACTCGTGCTGCCTGTGGAACTCCTCTGTAAATTGTATTTATGTGTATATGTAATGGGAAACCCGCCCCTGCCCCAAGTACTGGACCAGGGAAATGGGACCAACCATTTCCACTCTGACCCCACCCCCATCCCCACCCCAAAGACACCTGAGATGAGTGAATGAAAGGTGTGCAGAGTCTCTTAAAAGCTTCAAAGAGCGCACCAGCTGTGACTGGGGCGAAAAAACCACGTGCCCTTTGCTCACAGTCAGCCTTTTACCATTTCCCTCGTTGGCTTTATCCTCCCTCCCTGCCGCCCTCTCCCGCTCCCTTCTCCAAGGAGTAGGATTTTCTCCGTTAACCACTGAGAGAGAGCGGTGGACGACGTGTCCTCCGCAGGCGTGCTGTTCTGCGTCAGCACAGCGACCCTGCCTGGGGCATCTGACATCGATGCCGTACATTCTCTGAAACACAGTCCACACGCGGATGTTACCCGCTGTCCCACTAATGTCCTTTAAAGCACTTTCCCCCTGATTTAAGATCCAGTCCAGGGGAGTCCCTCGTGGCACAGTGGTTGGAACTCAGTGCTTTCACTGCCACAGGCCCAGGTTCCATCCCTGGTCAGGGGACAGATCCTGCAAGCCGTGGGGTGTGGCCAAAAGTTAAAAAATAAAAAAGATCCAATTCAGGGTCTGTCTCCTTAGTGTCTTCTAATCCACAAAGTTCTCCTGCCTTTGTCTTTTCTTCTTCTGTTTATTTATTTATTTATTTTTGGGCACGCCGCATGGCATGCAGTATCCCAGACGAGGGATTGAACCCGAGACCTCGGCACTGAAAGCGTGGAGTCCTAACCACTGGGCCACCAGGGAATTCCCTCTTTTTAATTATTGAAGTGTAGTTGATTTACATTGTTTAATGTGTACAGCAAAGTGATTCAGTTTTATATATGTATGTGTTTTCAGATTCTTTTCCATTATTACAAGGTACTGAATATAATTCCCTGTGCTATAGACTAAGTCTTTGTCGTTTATTTTATATACAGTAGTGTTAATGCCTTTGTCTTTGATGACATTGAATTTATGGGAGAATACAGGCTAGTCATTCTGTAGAACTTGCCTCAGTTGGGAAGCTTGTTGAACGCTTCCTCACGGGTAGATTCGGGCTTTGTATTTTATATGGGAATCTATCTCGGGTGAGGCTGTGTCTCTGTCACCAGGTCGCATCCCATCGTGAGGCATGTGGTTCTGATTTCAATCCCCTTGCTCTAGTGGCCTCTGCACATTTCCCCACTGTAGAAAAGTAACAGTTTTTCTCTTGGTGAAAAGAAATGGCTGTGGAGAGAGATTCTGAGACCACAGTGAGCTCCCGTTCCTCTTCGGGTCTCCCTCAGTGGTTTCGGTGTGCTGTTGATTTGCATTCCCCACCTGAGGGGTGCAGTTTCATCAGCCGTTGCTGCCTGCCTCCACTGCTACGGTCTTTGCATTGTCAGTCAGTTCCTGCCACTGAGGAGAGGGGCCACCCCCTCAAGACCTGAGTGCCCCGCTTGCCAAGCAAGGGAGAGCTGGCTGGCAAAGCACGGTGCCTCTAAGCAAAGCACATCGTTGAGCATCGTGGGGCTCAGGGGTTGGTGGGCTTTGGGAGGTGGGGGTGTTGAGGGACCGTCTGGCCTTTAGTTTTGGAAGGGTGGCGAGGGGAGCAGGGCTGCCACAGAAGCGTGGCTGCTGGCATGAGGTTGTCATTGATTCATTAGGAAGGGTGTAAACCGGTTCTGGTGGTGAGTTATTTACACCTTGGGGTTCCAGACAAAGAATGATCAGTCTCTCTCGCTCTCTTTTCTTTTTTTTAACTTGGAGAATTGGGGTCTTTTAGTGGCAGGCCCTGTTGGGAGTCACAGACACACGCCCATGGTTCCAAGCCCGTTCCTTGTCTAGCTCGTCTCAGGGGTGGGGCACCAGCTCTTGGGATTGTGGGTCCCTGAGAATGGGGGGCGTCAGGTGCTTTGAAGGAAGGGGGCCCTGCTGTGCATCCCACCAACTCCCGTCCTAAGAAGCATTCACATGGACACACCCCCCGCTTTGTGACATGACACCGCTTTTGAAAACTCTGACTTTTCCAATAAATGTTTGCGTATCATGTGACATTGCCTCAGATCACATTTCTTAAATTAAAATGGGTTTTGAATGATTTTTAAGTAGAATTATGTACTTAAATATTGACTGTTCTGGTTGAAATTTAGAAATCTCAAAGCTGTAAAATAGATGTCATGGCATCCAGTCAAATACCATTGGAAATGGTACATTCTCAAAGTTTTAATAATGAATTGAAACAGTGAAAATAATTACATGAAAATTTCAGTCTCTTCTGGTTCTTGAAGTCTCCCTTATGAATTATTTAGGCAGGATTTTAAAGAAAGCATCTCCACCTAATGAGATGTAACACGTACTTCGTTTGGAAATGTCCAGATTAATTATTGTTACTTCTCGAAGCCTGAGCTTTGATCCGTGGAACAGTCAGGGCACAGGGCACTGTAGGAAGAGGGAAGACATAGATGCCCTAGAACTTGGGCTTTGCAGTCAGACAGACCGAACATTGAGTCCTGGGACTCTGCTCATTATTTAGCCGGCCTCGAGCAGGTCGTTCCCTCACCTGTTTCTGTGCCGTGGTTTCCTCATCTACAAAATGGTTTAACAGGACCACAGTGAGGATGGCAGTAAGGAGACAGTGCGTGGCACACACTGCGCGTGCAGCGGGCGGCTGTGCCCTGAGGAGGGAGGAAGAGCCCAACCATCTCTTACTTCCACATACGCTGCAGATCCAATTATTCCCACTAATCATATAACAACTGGATTAGTTAATTACTGAAACAAATATGTCACACTTTTAAGGAAGGAAAGTGCCAGGAAGTGAAGTTAGTGATTTTCACTTTAGAAGACCATTTAAGATTTGGTTGTTTCTGTCCTACTTTTTATAGGTGGAAAATGGATTTGACTCACCAGAACATCCTAAGTATCTGCTTTTTTTAGCTTTACAAAATGAAAAATCTAGACCCCTGCCTTGGCATTGTGACAGATATATAGTTATCGTAAGTGTAGTGGTTAAGAGTGTGGGATCTGTGAAATGATGCCATTTGCAGCAACATGGGTGGGCCAAGAGGTGATCACACTAAGTGAAGTAAGTCAGACAGAGAAACACAAATATCATATGATACCACTTATATGTGGGATCTTAAAAAATGATACAAATGAGGTTATTTACAAAACAGAAGTAGACTCACAGACATAGAAAACAAATTGATAGTTACCAAAGCGGGTAGTGGGAGGGGGTGGGGGGATAAATTAGGAGTTTGGGATTAACATATACATACTACTGTATATAAAGTAGATAACAAGGCCCTACTGTATAGCACAGGGAACTGTACTCAATATCTTGTAATAACCTATAATGGTAAAGAATCTGAAAAAGAGTGTATACATATATATACATACATATATACACACATATACACATATATATGTAAAACTGAATCACTTTGCTGTATACTTGAAACTAATACAGCATTGTAAAGTAACTATACTTCAATTTAAAAAAACTGATATCCAAAAAGAAAAGCAGAGAATTTGGAGTAGAACCAGTTGAAGTCCCAGCCCTTCCCCTTATTTGCTGTAAGATCTTGGCCATCTTCTCTTTGCCTCGGTTTCCCATTGTCCAAAGTGAGGGGTTAAGACTAGGAGCCCCTGGCAGACTGGTCCTCAGGGTTGTTTGTTGCTCCATGAAGAGCACTCAGGGCAGGGCCGAGGACAAGGTACACATCAGTCCGTGTCAGCTAGTGTTACACGTTGTCTTCCCGACTTAATTAACTTATTTATTTATTTATTTATTTATTTATTTTTAACTTATTGGCTGCATTTGGGTCTTCATTGCTGCGTGCGGGTTTTCTGTAGTTGCGGGGAGCGGGGGCTACTCTTCATTGTGGTGCTCAGGCTTCTCGTTGTGGTGGCGTTTCTTGTTGCGGAGCACGGGCTGTAGGTGTGTGAGCTTCAGTAGTTGCAGTGCATGGACTCAGTAGTTGTGGCACACGAGCTTAGTTACTCCACGGCGTGTGGGATCTTCCCGGACCAGGGCTTGAACCCGTGTCCCCTGCATTGGCAGGCAGATTCTTAACCACTGCACCACCAGGGAAGCCCCCCGACTGTAGTTTAGATTACTCTAATTTAGACAGAATCCATCTTGTTGTACTGCTGTTTTTCTTCCTTTTGTGTGTGTGTTTTTTAACCAAATGAACAATAGCTTTACATATGTGTCTCATTTTTCTCACCCGTGTAGACGTGAGGATTAAGAAAGCTACTTTTGTCTGTAGGCTACCCCTTATTCAGTGCACTTAGGACACAGGACCGAAATGGTTAATTTTTAAACTGCCACTAACTTTAACACCTTTTCCTTTCTAAAGGGATGTTCCTCCATCTTATGTCCAAACTAAATTTTATAAGCTGAAAGCTACCTGTGTTCCGTTTTGGCAGAAGAAGACTTTTCCAGGTCAGTATTTTCGATATTTGAATAGTTAAAAATGCAGCATGTGGGGACGCATGCTGGTGGCATGACCTTGGGTTGTGACTTCTGGGAACCTCAGAGCTTGTAAAATGTGGTCACCAGGGTGCTGGGTGCTGAGCAGGCACCTGGTGAGTAACTGCAAGTGCTTCTGGGCCACACACCACGCATACGCACATACCACGTGCCTGCACACACACTGGTCCACAAAAAACTGGAGATGCAGTTCCTTCTCTGCAGCCATTTGTGAGTGGTTTACATATGAAATTCCCAAACCTGGAACATCAGAGTCAGGTGGGGAAAAAGACACATACATACCTGGGTCTCAGCCCAGATGGACCCAGCGAGTCCTAATCTCTGCACTGGGTCCAGAGGCTGGATTTTTCTCCAGCGAGCTCACAAGCGAGTTGCCAGTGGCCTGCCAGGCATCATCGTTTGGGAACCTGGTTCGGGCGACATTCCGCCCTGCAGTGTGTCCTTGCCTCCGCAGATACCACTTCCTGGGTTTAAATCTGGCTTCACCCCCTGACCCTCTGACTTTGGGCGAGGTTCATAATGTCTTTATGCCACATTTGAAAAATGGCTGAACAGTAGTGCCTACCTTGTGGGGTCTAGGATCCAGTGAGTGACTCTGAGTAAGCCAGTTAGAGCCGGGTCTCGCACACAGTAATGCTGGTAGCAGTGAGTAGTCAGCATCAGCACCCTCTGCCCTTTGACCTGGGGAAGAGACTTTGTCATATCATCTCAAGATTCAATTTCTTTTCTTTAGAGATTATAGACTACCTTTATGAGACGAGTCTACCATTGCTTAAAGAAAAGTTGGAGAAGAAGATGGAGAAAAAAGGGACTGAGATCCAGGCTCCGGCAGTCCCCAAGCCAGTCTTCCTGTTTCGAGACATTTTTTATTGTGATGATGACAGTGAGGGAGAAGACGGAGAGGAGAAAAGCTAAGCAGCTGACACTCTCTCTCGCCCATTTTTCTAGGTCTGCTTGTATTTATAGTGTCAATAAAGCTATTTTCACTACTGATTTTACTAAAGAATGTGCAGCAGCCAAAGGAAGGGTATGAAAATGATGACTTATGTTGTGGAGCATTAAAAATTGATTCACATGTCGTATTCAAGTTTGTCTGAATGTGAAAAGAAAGATGAATGCGTGAGTTGATTTAATATTTCTGTGCCATTATATTGAAAATAATTATAACTAATGGTTTTCAGAAAACAGCAGGATCTCAAGTCCCCCTGATGGCAGCAGAGGGTGGTCACGTCTGATGAACATCTTTTTTTTTTTTTCTTTTTTGTTTTTTTGGCTGCACCACGCAGCTTATGAGATCTTAGTTCCTCGATCAGGGATTGAACCCAGGCCATCAGCAGTGAAAGTGCAGAGTCCTAACCACTGGACCGCCAGGGAATTCCCCCATGGACAGTTCTCTGATGTGGATTCAACTATATGCACACTGAGCAAAAAAGAAAACATTAACAATTTCAGTAATGCGTGCCATTTTGCTTTCTGTTTTTCAGTTGTTTAGACGTATGTTCTAGTGTGTGTGAGTATTAGGTAAGTGGTACAAGGAAATTTGTGTTCCTGCAAACTGGTTTCAGTTCCCATGTGCCTGTCATGGTGGGAGAATCTCATCTTCTGAGTGTGATTCCAGTGTTTAAAGATAGGTATTTTTCAGCGTTCGCTTCGGCAGCACATATACTAAAATTGGAACGATAAAGATAGGTATTTTTCATACAAGATATCCTCTCAAAGCCAGTCACAGAATTCATCTGGTGTTTAACTGGAAAAAACAAACAAACCAGCAGTCTCTTCCATTGCTTCTGGAAAAACTGCCTCTATCAGACTTATTGAAAGATGCTATGTGGGTCTCAGCATGATGGAATTTGAAAGGCAGTTTTAAGGTTGGGCTGGTCCCTCAATCACAAAAGCAAAACCACTCCAGATATTTCAGAGGATTTAAGATAGGAATTGAGGTTAGGAAATTGTTAACAGGATGAAGGAGCAGGTGGGGGGGAGGTTGAACTACGCAGTGACGGGGAGCTGAGGGGAAGCGGCTGCAGCCCTGTCTGGCCTGAGTTACCCCCACCACCACCACCACCGCCCCGCCCCATGCTAACTCTGCAAAGTCTGGGTTGTCTGCCACGGCTTCGCTTGCAAAGGCCTGTGCACCGGAGTCTGCTTGGAACACAGCAGCTTCCGTCTCCCTCCTACCTTCTAGCCTCCCACGAGTGCCTCCCACGGGCAGCCCCTTAGCAGAACCCTGCTGGCAAGAGAAATAAAGTTCCCAGACTTCTAGCCTCATCCATACAGGGGGGAACATAGAAGGTCTAGGGGAGCAAGATCCCGTATAGTGATGTCACCCTCTGTGTCAAGAGGCAACACCCCTGTCTCCTGAGCGTAGCATCATGATGTGTGATGTTGGTTAATTCATCCACAAAGCTAGACATTTTTCCGAACTTGCCATCACTGGAGAAGGAAGAATACAGAAAAACGAGTTTAGGAGTCCTCGGTCACCAGTATATCCCCAGCACCTATCACGGTGTTGTGCAAATAATAGACGCTCAATAAATATTCAGGGAACAAATGAATATTTTCTTTTTAACAAGCATTTTGCATTTAGTCACCTCCTTCTGTCTTCCTCCGGGTTAATGGAATATAAATTACATATTCTTTTTGGAGGACAATCTGGTAAAGTACATCAGAGCCTTAAAAATGTACATATTCTGTGATCCAGCAGTTTCACTTCTAGGACCTAAAGACATAATAGAACTCGTGTAAAAGAATGGCACGTTTATAATATGAAAACTAGAAAAAATATGGATGTTCCTTAATAGGAGACTTGCTATGTTATGGCGTATTCCTAGATGGAATATTAAGCAGCAATTTGATGATGATAGATTTGGTTAACAGGAAAGGTAAACAACATCGTCAACTAAAATACAAACTGTATTTCATTCAGAAGAGGACATATTTTCTTAATTTTTTAACAGTAAAAAAAAAAAAAAGGGACTTCCCTGGTGGTCTAGTGGTTAAGACTCTGCACTTCCAAAGAAGGGGGCACGGGTTCAATCCCTGCTCTGGGAATTAAGATCCCACATTTTGCGTAGTGTGGCCAAAAGAAAAAAAAATGTGTAAATGGAGATGCATTAAAATGTAAGGGGGGAATTAAACCCAGGGTGTTGACAATGGTTATCTCTGGGCCGTGGGATTGTGAGTTTACAGGTTAGAACTCTTGATTTGCAAGAGCCGGAAGGTCAGCCTCAGACCAGAGGGATCTGGGGGCTCTCAGGCCTGAAAGTCCAGAGGGGGAGGACAGATCCAGCTCCTCTGAAGCCCCAGGATAGGTTTTCTTGCTTATTCTCAGCTCTGCCTTCTCCAGGGTCCACTTCATTGTCAGTCCACAGAAGGGGGCCGCTTGGCCCCGAGGGATGCCTTCGTAGAGCCCCATGTTACAGCATCCTCATTATTTAAACAGAGGATGCTATTCAGAGAAGAAGATGAGCTCTTGCTTAAGTCCTGGGTGTTGCACCCAGTGCCCAAATTAGAGCTTGTGCCCAACTCTGAGCCCTCACTGTAGCCAGGAAAATAGGATGGGCTTCAACCCATCTGGGCTCAGCTCTGGAGCTGGGATTTCGCTCAGCCTGTCTTAACGTGGCTGAAAGGGTAAATACACCTGTGGAAAACCAGGTTCCCATTAGCAGAAGAGGTGAATGGACCCTGAGGAAGCAATCCACACATGTGCAGGACTGTGTGTGTGAATTTTACGCAATAAACTTGTTTACCTTGTAAAAGTTTAATTTTTTTTTAACTTTTTCTTACCCCTAGCTCCATGCACCACCACCCCCCCAAAAAAAACTTACCTTTGCCGAACACCCTTTTTACGTACAAGGATCCAGGAATTTGGAAGGAAAAGAAGGTACACTGTATTTGTCAGACACAGGTCCAGGTGAAGAGAGAAGGGAAGACCCTGAGTTTGGTTTGAATGTGTAGGCTTTGCGGTATCAACAGGGCCATTTGAGGAGACACCAATCTATAGCATGGAGAGGAGAGGCGAGAGAAAAAAAAGCCACACTAAAGCGGTGGGCTGGTTTGTTAGCAACACAAGGGTGAGAGTTGGAGCCATGAAATGGACAGCCCCATTTGGAGTGAGAAAAACCCGTACTTGGGAGGGAATGGAAGAGGAGGAGTAGACTCACAGTGAACAAAGGTAAAGAGAGAAAATGATAACCCATCTCACAAAAAACAAGACTGAGGAACAAACAAAACTGTTTTTGAACAGTCCTGACTGTGCATGATTTGAGCTCTCGCCGCAGTTCTTGACCATTGAGCACTTTTCAATAAGCATGCCTTTCATGCTTAATTTAGCTTAATTTGGAGACTTCATTGTCCAGCAAAGAGGTCCAGCACTGCAGCTCCGAGGAGGTAAAAAATGAGTGTCACAATCAGACCGTGGCATCTCTTCCCCTCAGAACAGTACTTTCAGTTCAGCAAGCATCACTGACCACCTGCAGTGCGCCAGGTACTGCTAGGAGCTAAAGATGCGAGAGGGAACAGCACAGCTTGGTTCCGTGGAGGCCGCGCGCTTTCTGAACGCCTCTCCCAGTCCACATCCTGAAGCACATGCCACAGTTACAATTCTTCAACCTCATCAAATAACCCATTGATCCATTGGCCCACTCGGAGCCTGTCCAAGTGTGTGTCACTACAACCCCTCCCTTCTGGACGCCCTCGGCTCTTCATCCTCCCCCCTCGGTCCTTCCCTGCTCGAGACCCCAGACCTGGGGGAGCCCTTGCATCCGCCTCCTACCTGCACCTGAAGAGCTGAATATTCCTAGAAGAAAACCACACAACTGAGCTGGTTTAATGGTCATAAACCTCAGAAGGACACACGTTGTTAGCAGCAACCCTCTCATAGGCTTGCTGTTCTTTTACCCACATCAGCTACGTCACACGTTCAACCATCCCGTGCCCCTCTTCTGCTCTTCTCGTGATTCGCTGAGAAAAAAGCCATGCTCCATCAGATCCCACCTCCCTGCACCAGCCAGTCAGTCCTCCCTCCACCTGCACTCATTCCTCCTACTACACGCTGAGTCCCTACACTCGAGCCCTGCAATCTGTCCCCTCACATTGTCTCTGAGATTCCAGTTCCTTCGCTAATCCTCCTAAATTCTCAGTCTCTCCTATTCCACGTTGTCATCACCGTACAAACAAGCCGTAGGATTAGCCATCTTTGAGTCTATGTATGTAGGATCAATCAGCACTTTCTGCTACACTCCTCCCACTGCCCCCAACTTCTAAATGTTCATGTTCCTCGAGGCTTTGGGGGCTCTTTTCACATTCTCCCAATGCCTTGAAATAACATCTATGTGCTGATGGCCCCCAAATGTGTAGTTTTATGTCAGATTCTCCCCCAAGCTCCGGACTGAAAAGTTAATCTGCCTACCTGCTCTCTCCATTCCAGAGTCTTACATCTCAAGTTTGACAAGTTACAAACAGCTTTTTAGTCACCTACACACACCTCGAAGTCTGTCACCCACCCCCAGGCTTTCTCATCTCTGCCGGTGGTGTCACTGTTCACTCCGTGGCTCGAGTCAGAAACCTAGCAGCCATCCATCCTACTTGTGTGCGTCCTTTCCCCAGTGCCTCCACGTCCAGTCCATTAGCAGACCCCATCAGTTCTGCCTCCAAACACTCACCTGGGGTCTACCTCCACCGCCATCTACCGTAATCTTAGGCATCATCCTCTGTGTATGAACTATACTGATCTCCCTGCCTCCACTATTGGTCCTCCTCCAAGCTCGACTCCCCATAGCTGCGAAATTGGTCGTATCGCCACTCTGTTTAAAATGTTTGAAACAGTTTCTCACTGCACTTTTGGATAATGTTTGAACTCAACGTCATAACGTCTGCAGAGGTTCTGCACGCTCTGCCACTGCTTATCTTTCCAAGCCCCTGTTCCCCTCACAACACACACACAATTTTTAAAGGAAAAACAAAGAAACCCATCAGTATGATTCACCATGTTAATGAAGAATAGAAACTATGTGTGGGGCCAAAAACTAAGGAAATTGCATTTGATAAATTCCAAATCCATGCCATAAGGATAGAAGGCACCTTCCTCAACCTGGTAAAGCTTATCTACAAAAACCTGCAGCAAACATTTTTAAAGGTGAGACACTGAAATGTTTCCCTTCGAGATTAAGAAAGAGAAGGATACCTACTCTCAACACTTCTCAGCCTTAGGCAGCCAGTGCTGTCAAGGAAGAAAAGGAAGTAAAAGCTACATGGATTGCAAATGAAGCTCTAAAACTGCCATTATCCATAGATGATTTGAGTGTGAATGCAAGAAATCCAAAAGAATTCTGTAGAGGATGTATTGGAATTAATGCATTAATTAAGCAAAGTTGCTAGAGACAAGCTCAATATATAAAAATCAATTCCATCTCTATACTGGTGGCAAACAAAATTTAAAATCTTCTGTAAATGTTAAATTTCTATGCTGCCATAACAAATTACCACAAGTTTAGTGGCTTAAAACCATACAAATTATTATCTTACAGTCCTGTAGGTCAGTAGTCTTATATGGGTATCACGAGGCTGAAGTCTGGGCTACATGCTTGTCTGGAGGCTCCAGGAGAGAGTCCGGCTCCTGCTTCTCTGGCTTGTTGGAAGAATTCAGTTCTTGGTGGTTGCAGAGCTGTTTTCTTGCTGGATGTAAGCTGAAGGCCATGCCCAGCTTCCAGAGGCTACGGCATTCCTTGGCTTGAGGCCTCCTTCCTCCACCTTCAGAGTAGCAAAGTGGTCGAGTCCTCATGGAGCACCTCTTTGGCTCACCCTTCTGCCTCAGTCTTTAGCTTTTGAGACCCCCTATGACTAGAGTGGGCAGACCTGGCAATCTCGGTATTTTAAAGTTGGGTGATTATCAAACCCTAAGTTCCTTTGTCATGCAACATAACACAGTCACAGATTCTGGGGTGTAGAGTATGGACATTTGGGGGGACTATTATTCTGCCAGCTTCAGTCACCATTTATAATAACAAAAGACATAATAACATAATTCCAAATTCCTAGGAATCAATCTAATAGAATATGAGCAAGTCCTGTATGCAAAAAACCTATAACATCAGGCAATCTAATTTATTGGGAAAAACATTAGAGAATGTTGAATCTTCCTAAGGTGGAATTTGAAAGCTTTTCATGCATTTGAACTCTGCCTGGTTTTGGACCAACCCCAGAATACAGAAGAGCCATATTTTATATACACACGAGTGCTCTGATGTGTTAAACTTCAGCGGCTTTCATGAGGGATTTACTTTAAGTGGAGAAATTATGTACTTTTAAAAGCCATGTGAATGTGTATAAACTATCCTGCAATACTATAAACCCACCACTAAAACCTGCAACATTTTGACTTGGTACATAATTATATTTTTAGAATGAAGGTTATCATGAGGGTAATATGTGACTTCAACAAAAGTATGATTTTTATTGCATTAAAGGGCACTACCTTTTTTTTTTTTTAAAGGGCACTATCTTGATTTGGCAAAATTGATTGATTTGATAACTTGGTAAAGTTATTACCTTCTTTGTACTTGTACTTCCAAAAGTCATTATGATTTAGTACACTGTACTGTGGGCTGGATAAGTTAACTGAAAAGATAAAGTCATTACCTGAGTTTTGCAGCACTGCAAACTTAAACAGAGGGCTGGCTGTTCTCGTCTTTCAGCATCTCACATTTGCCTAGCTTAAAAAATTGCCGTGTGGGCTTCCCTGGTGGCGCAGTGGTTAAGAATCCGCCTGCTAATGCAGGGGACACAGGTTCAAGCCCTGGTCCAGGAAGATCCCACATGCCACAGAGCAACTAAGCCCATGGGCCACAGCTGCTGAGTTTACGCTCTAGAGCCCTTGAGCCACAACTACTGAAGCCCACACGCCTAAAGCCTGTGCTCTGCAACAAGGGAAGCCACCGCAATGAGGGGCCCACGCACAGCAATGAACAGTAGCCCCCTCTCACCGCAACTACAGAAAGCCTGCCTGCAGCAACGAAGACCCAACGCAGCCAATAAATTTAATTAATTAATTTTAAAAATTGCTGTGTGTCAAAACCATGCTTCTGTAATTGCTAAAGTATGGTATGTCAGGCTGTTTGAATATAATTACTTTTTGAAATAATTGTAACCATAAAGCATCTTTTTTTACATGAAGAGCTGTACATCATTTGAAATCACTCAAATGTCCTGATTTGAGGCACAAATCCCAGGTATCTAATACTTTTACTAATATAAAATATAGTCCACTGTCAGAGGAGGTGGGAAGAAAAAGAAGAAAAAAAGATTGATGTAAACTAATCATTAAGTAAATTTCACTATAGTTTGTATTTATGGGAAATTCTTATTTTCGATGCCAAAGAGCGGGTACAATCTGAAAAACAATCCAGTGAATATATATATATATATATTTTTTTCCTTTTCATTTATTTATTTATTGTTGGCTGCATTGGGGCTTCATTGCTGCAAGTGGGCTTTCTCTAGTTGTGGCAAACAGGGGCTGCTCTTCATTGTGGTACACGGGCTTCTCATTGCGGTGGCTTCTCTTGTTGCAGAGCACAGGGTCTAGGCACACGGGCTTCAGTAGTTGTGGCTCTCGGGCTCTAGGGCGCAGGCTCAGTTGTTGTAGCGCATGGGTTTAGTTGCTCCACAGCATGTGGGATCTTTCTGGCCCAGGGATTGAATCCGTGTCCCCTGTATTGGCAGGCAGATTCTTTTTTTTTTTTTAAGGTGTGAAGTATTTTTTTTTCTTTAAGAACTTTTGAGATACAATTGACATACAATGAACTGCATATATTTAAAGTGTACAATTTGATATTTTTTCTTAGTAATGTATGTATGGCAATCCCAATCTCCCAGTTCATCCCACCCCACCCCACCCCTTTCCCCACTTGGTGTCCATATGTTTATTCTCTACATCTGTGTCTCTGTTTCTGCCTTGCAAACGGGTTAATTTGTACCATTTTTCTATATTCCGCATGTATGTGTTAATATAATTGTTTTTCTCTTTCTGACTCACTTCACTCTGTATGACAGTCTCTAGGTCCATCCATGTCTCTACAAATGTCCCCATTTTGTTCCTTTTTGTGGCTAATATTCCACTGTATATATGTACCACATCTTCTTTATCCATTCATCTGTTGATGGACATTTAGGTTGCTTCCCTGTCCTGGCTACTGTAAATTGTGGCAGGCGAATTCTTAACTAATGCACCACTGGGGAAGTCCAGTGAATATATTTTGTTATATGTTTTGTAGCAGAAAATTATCAACCACTGTAGTAGTCAGCTAAGGCTACCAGAATAGTATATCACAGATTAAGTGGCTTAAACAATAGAAATTTACTTTCTCACAGTCCTGAAGCCTAGAATTTCAAGATGAATCTGCCCACCTTCAAGGAGGTCTTGCAGATGGTGCCTTCTCACAGCGTCCTCACTTGGGCTTTCGTGTGTGTGTGTGTGTGTGTGTGTGTGTGTGTCCTCGGGTGTCTCTCCCTCTTCTTATAAGGACACCCTTCTGTTGGATTAGGGACCCACACTTATGACCTCATTGAATCTTAATTATCTCCTTAAATCCCTGTCTCCAAACATAATCATGCTGGAGATTTGGACTTCAATACGTGAGTTTGGGGGAGGGAGGACATACCATTCCATTCCTAACGACCACTAAATAATATCTTTGATACTATTAGTTGTTGCAAACAGAGTGTTTTGTTAAAGAGATTTTACTCTTGCCTTTATTTTACAACGCTTAATATAAGTGACTAACCTAATCAGTTATAATATATGTACATAATATATATAAATAAACCATAGGGACGGACTTCCTAGGTGGCGCAGTGGTAAAGAATCCGCCTGCCAAGGCAGGAGACATGGGTTCGAGCCCTGCTCTGGGAAGATTCCACATGCCACGGAGCAACTAAGCCCGTGCACCACAACTATTGAGTCTGTGCTCTAGAGCCCGTGAGCCACAACTATTGAGCCCATGTGCTGCAACTATTGAAGCCCACGCGCCTAGGGCCCGTGCTCCACAACAAGAGAAGCCACTACAATGAGGAGCCTGTGCACCACAATGAAGAGCAGCCCCCGCTCGCAACAACTAGAGAAAGCCCGTGTGCAACAACTAGAGAAAGCCCGTGTGCAGCAACGAGGACCCAACGCAGCCAATAAAAAACAAAAAAAAAACCATAGGGGCAATATGTCAAACTTTTTAAAAATAAATTTATTTATTGATTGATTGATTGATTGGCTGTGTTGGGTCCTCATTGCTACACGCGGGCTTTCGCTAGTTGTAGCGAGCGGGGCCTACTCTTCGTTGCGGTGTGCGGGCTTCTCATTGCAATGGCTTCTCTTGTTGTGGAGCACAGGCTCTAGGTGTGTGGGCTTCAGTAGTTGGGGCACACAGGCTCAGTAGTTGTGGCCCAAGGGCTTAGCTGCTCTGCAGCATGTGGGATCTTCCCAGACCAGGGATTGAACCCGTCTCCTCTGCATTAGCAGGTGGATTCTTAACCACTGTGCCACCAGGAAAGTCCTCAAACTATTTTAAAATTAGCACACTTTTGGGCTTCCTAGGTGGCGCAGTGGTTAAGAATCCGCCTGCCAATGCAGAGGTCATGGGTTCGATCCCAGCTCCAGGAAGATCCCACATGCCGCGGAGAAACTAAGCCCGTGTGCCAAAAAAAAAAAAAAAATTAGCACACTTTCTACTTAAAATATTATTTACCTTAGGATTTAGAACTTTTTTGGGAATTCCCTGGCGGTCCAGTGATTAGAACTCTGTGTTTCCACTGCTAGGGGCCTGGGTTCAATCCCTGGTCAGGGAACTAAGATCCTGTATGCCTGTGGCATGGCCCAAAAACAAACAAACAAAAAACAAATAAGCAAACCAAAGAAAAATCCCCTTGTTCTTCCAGCAGAGAGAGGAGAAAAGAAACCATTTTGAAATGCACTACAGCTTTCTGTTCTTAACAAGACCTGCCCTCCAAAGAAACTAGCTAACTAGAGCCTAATCAGCTAAAAGTATTCCCAGAGCCTGATTGACCTGGGGAAGGAAAATACCCAAATCCAGTCAGCTCTAGTGACCTGGGGGAAGGGAAAGACCCAACTCCAGCCCATTCTAGCCATCGTTTCCAACCTAAAGGAGAAAAAGATTAAAAACACTTGTGAAGTGGGAATTCCCTGGAGGTCCAGTGGTTAAGACCCTGTGCTTCCACTGCAGGGAGCACAGGTTCGATCCCTGGTTGGGGAGCTAAGATTTCACAACCCTGAAGCACGGCCAATAAAAAAAGGGTGGGTTTAAAAACACTTGTGAAGTTCACAGTCCAGTGGTAGATCACTAAAAGACTGAGACCTAATTACAGGACAATACAACATTTCTCCTCCCACCACACCTCACCACCATGTTACTGAAGCCTATATGCAAAAGCTCCTTTTACACAGTAGTCATGTCCCACTATCAAAAAAAAAAAAAAAAATTACAAGGCATACCAAAAGGCATTAAAAACACAATTGGAAGAGACAGAGCAAGCCTTAGAACCAGACATGGGAGGGATGCTGGAATTTTCAGACCAGGAGTGTAAAACAACTTATAATACTACAAGCAGGCACAGCATGTTCAATTTACAGAAAAACAGCTAAAGCAAAAATCCTGAAAGAAGTCAAAGGAAACATTTAAAGTAGCTGTGTCCTCCTTAACGGTGAGAAACTCAAAGCTTTCCCACTGAGATCAGGTACAAGGCAAGGATGTCCCCTCTCACCACTCCTTTTCAGCATCATTCTGGATGTCCTTGCTAATGCATTAAGGTAAGAAAGGAAAAGAAAATGTATTTAGATTGGGAAGGAAGAAATAAAACTGAGTTGTTGGCAGATGACATAATCATCTACGTAGAAAATCCAAAATAACTGACACAAAACCCCTGGAACTAATAAATGATTGTAGCAAGGTCACAGGATATAGGTTAATATACAAAAGTCAACTGCTTTCCTGTATACCACCAATGAAGAAGTGGAATTTGAATTAAAAACACAATAGCATTTACATTAATTAGCATGCCCCCAAAAGAGAAATACTTATATACGAATCTAACAAAATATGTACAAGATCGACAGCAGGAAAACTACAAAACTCTGATGAAAGAGACCAAAGAAGAACAACGTAAATGGAGAGACATTCCATTCTCACAGATAGAAGACTCATAGTATCAAGATGTCGGTTCTTCTCAACTTGATCTACAGACTCAGTGCAATCCCCATCAAAATCCCAGCAAGCTCTTTTGTGGCTATCAACAAGCTGATCCTAAAGTTTACGTGGAGAAGCCAAAGGTCCAGAGTAGCCAACTCAGTACTGAAGGAGAAGAACTGATCAGCTGGAGGACGGATGCTACCCGACTTCAAGACCTTCAAGCTAATCAAGACAGTGAGGTACTGGTGAAAGAACAGACAAGTAGATGTAAGGAACAGAGCAGAGAGCCCAGATGTAGATACCCATACATGATCTGACCCCGGTCAGCTGATCGCTGATGAAGGAGCAAGGGCAATACAACGGAGCAAAGATAATCCCTTCAGAAAATGGTGCTGGAACAGCTGGGCATCTACATCCGTATTAAGGAAACAATGAAGCTAGACACATGCCTCATACCCTTCACAAAAATGAACTCGAAATGGATCATGGATCTAAACATAACATGTAGAATTATAAAACTCCTAGACAATCATGTAGGAGAAAACCTAGATGACCTTGGATATGGCTATGATTTTTAGATACAACACCAAAGTCATCATCCATGAAAGAAACAACTGAGAAGCTAGACTTCATTACAACTAGAAACTCTGCTCTTTGAAAGACAATTTCAAGAGAATGAAAAGAGAAGTCACAGACTTGGAGCAAATATCTGCAAAATACACATTTGACAAAGGACTGTTACCCAAAACATACAAGAATTCTTAAAATTCAACAATGAGAAAACAGACAACCTGGGGACTTCCCTGGCGGTTCAGTGGTTAGGACTTGGGGCTTTCACTGCTCTGGCCTGGGTTCAATCCCTGGTCAGGGAACTAAGAACCCACAAGCCATGCTGTGCGACCAAAAACAAAACAACAACAAAACAAAACAACAACAAAAAGACAACCTGGTGAAAAGGATGTGCAAAAGATTGGACAGACACCTCATCAAAGTAGATATGCAGACTGTAAATGAGTATATGAAAAAAATGCTGCATATTTTATGTCATCAAAGGAATGGAAATTAAAACAACAGTGACATACAGCTATTAGAATGGCCAAAATCTGGAACAATGACAACACCAAATGCTGACAAGGATGTGGAGCAATAGGAACTCTCCTTGGTTTTTGATGGGAATGCCATATGGTACTGCCACTTTGAAAGACCGTTTGGTGGTTTCTTACAAAACTAAACATACTCTTATTGTAGGATCCCGCAATAGTGCCCTAGATCTTTATCCAAGTAAACTGAAAACTTATATTTACATTAAAAACCTGCACATCGATGTTTACAGTAGCTTTATTCATAAGTGCCTAAACTTGGAAGCAACCAAGATGCCCTTCAGTGGGTGAATGGATAAACAAACTGTGGTACATCCAGACAACGGAATATTCTTGAGCGCTAAAAAGAAATGCACTAACAAGCCATGAAAGGACATGGGGGAACCTGAAATGCACAGGACTAAGTGAAAGAAGCCCAATCTGGCACGGCTACAGACTGTGTGATTCCAACTGTATGCCATGCCAGAGAAGGCAAGACTATGAGCAGACAGTAAAAGGATGAGTGGTTGCCAGGGGTGAGGCTGCAAGGGGTGAACAGGCAGAGCTCAGAGGATTTTTAGGGTAGTGAAAGTACTCTGATATTATAAGGACTGATACATGTCATCATACATTTGTCCAAACCCTTAGAATGTACAAATCAAGAGTGAGCCCTAATGAAAACTATGGACTCTGGGTGACAATGACATGTCAATGCAGTTTCATCAGTTGTAACAAATGTACCACACTGGTGGGGGATGCTGACGATGGGGGATGCTGCGCATATGGGGGGAGGGGGGCAGCAGGTATTTCAGAAATCTCTGTACCTTCCTCTGAAATTTGCTGTGAACCTAAAACTGCTCTGAAAAAATAAATCCTTTTTAACCTCATGGTCAAAGGGCTCATGCAGTCAAGTCACAAAGAAGATACACTAATTCCCAATCTGCATATGAAAAGATGTTCCATGTCATTAGTTGCTAGGGAAATACAAATGAGGCACACGTTTAGCCCACTGGGATGACTGAAATTTAGAAGATTCACAATAGGAATTGTACTGACAAGGTTGTGGAGCAAATGGAAGTCTTATACTTTGCTTATGGTAATTTAAGATGGTAAAATCACTTTGGAAAATGGATTGTAAGTTCTCCTAATGTTAGAGACACACCTACCCTGTCATCCAGCAATTCCACTCCTACATATTTATTCAAGTTAAATGAAAACATATGTCCATTAAAAGACTTGTACAGTAATGTTCATAACAGTTTTATTTATAACACAGGGAAACTTTTGTTGTTGTTTTGTTTTTGTTTTTTTAACAGTGGGAAACTTGAAACCACCCAATATCCATCAGTAGATGACTAAAAAAGTCCCCAAATTGTGGTGTATTCATTGAATGATAGCCTTCTCTGCAATAAAAGTGCATTGCTGATACACACTGCAACATCTGTGAACCTCACACACTTCATGCTGAAAAAAAGCAGACAGTCAAAAGAGTACATAATGTATAATCCCACTGATAGAGTTCTAGAATAGTCTAAATGAATATATAGTGATAGATATGTTGATAGAAGTCAGATCAATGTTTCCATTGGGTGAATGGGAAGATTTACTGCCAAGTGTCCCAAGGGCAGTCTTCCAGCAGGAGGAGAATGTTTTATATCATGATTAGAGATGGTTACATGAAATTACAGAGTTGTTAAAATTCCTCAACCATACACCTAAAGTGTGTACTTATTGTGTATAATTGTATATAAATTATATAAAGTTGACAGAATCATGGAATATGAGGCTAAAGTAAATGTTAATGATGATGAAATCAGTGGAAATTATAATATTATAACAAAAAATTAGTAATTCATTAAGAACAGATCCATTTCAAATAGAAATAATGAGTAACATGCTTGGATTGCTGATAGTCCAAATAAATGATGAGTAATGAGTCAAATGATCAAACTAGAAAAAGCACTGAAATTTCCACATAAAATACTGACAAATAAAACTCACAATCTGCATCTAAAAATGAGAAAAATCTATGATACCCTAGCAGTAATATGTTATCAATTCCAAGTATTTAGGTTCAATCATTACACCAGCAACTTTAGGTGCTCTGAATTCTTACAGCTTACATGTGAAAAAAGCCTTGATAAAAGCTTTTTAAACTTGACAATCCTAAACAGTTGCATATTATCAAATGAAATATTAACTTGAAACTTTTATAAACTCAATAAAATTTCATCACTCTTACTAGAAAAAAGACTGAATTATCCTTGTGTTCTCTGTATAGAAAATGATCTTCAACCTCATTGTTGAGGTCAAATTGTATGAAGCCCAAATATATATCTTCTATAGAGTTGTGTTGGCAGCTTGAATGCTTTTTTTTGAATTTTTAATATTTGTGGGTTTTGTCTGGTTTAAAATTTGTAATTTGTGTTATTCATTTCAAATAAATATTGAAGACCCCCCTCAAATAGTGTAAACTTTGGGCTCCACAACTCCTGAGCGTACCTTGGACCAATGAGTGTAAAAAGTAGTTCAGTCTAATTTCATAAAGTTTAAAAACATGCAAAACAATGTATTTACAGATTAAAGAAGAACGTGGTGAAATTATAAGGAAAGGCCCACAGCAGGCTCAGAGGCAGGATGAAATTATGACTTTAGTGGGTCCTGGGCACTTTTTGCCTTCAAAGGCACTTTCAAAAATTTTATTTTATGCCTATGTTGGTATAAAGACAAATAAACGGTAAACAGTAAAAGCTTTTCTTCAACCTAATATTTCACTTGTTTTCTGACTGTATAAGAAGTTCAAACGTTTCCGTGTGTCCCTATGCCAAGCTACCATGTGGAATGGAGGAGCCCCTCTGTCCAGTATTTACGGTAACATTCCGCTTCCTACACTGTGATGAACATCCCAGCTTTTTATCAATACCCTTTCGTGGCTACATCAAGAAAAACGCACGTAGTGCGTTCTTCAATGACACACATTAAGATGGTATCTCAGGGAAACAGAAATTCAGGTGATTTTTACCATCAGGTTTCTCTCCCTTTCAAAAAAAAAAAAGTTTTTTTCAATAACCAGCCAGATGCCTACTTTTCAATAGTATGGATATGATTTTACGAAGGACGCATACGCAATTACAGCAGACTGCACTTTCGCACAGTTGTGTGACCCTCTTATTGACACACTGGGTTTGCGTGTGGTCCACCCAGGCCGCACGGCGGAGAAAAATCCAGAAAGAATAACGGTCTTCCCCGGGCGGGCGTTGGGGTGGTTAAACTGCCACAACGGTAGGCACGCGGCCCGGCAAGCCACGCCCCCTCTGGAACGTTCCTCGCCTAGACCCGCCCCCTTTTCTCGCGGACGGGCCCACTCTTCGGTTAGGGCTCTCTTCGGTAAGGTCGTCGCGGGCCGGGCTGTCTGGGTCGGGCCCTGCTCAGCCTGTGCGCTCCTTCAGAGCCTTGAGCAGAGTTAGGAGTTACTTCGCTTTTCTGTCTCCTCTGTTAGAGCATTAGCTGGTGGTGGTGCCTCGCCGTCAAAGTCAGCAGTAAGCGTTAAGGAAAAAAGAAAAAGAGAGATAGGCTTTCCGGGGGCTTTTACTGTTATATTTTGTATCGTTTGCTCTCTTTCCAGCACTTACTGTACCTCTTTTCTGTAACACAAAGTATATATCTGTTTCCCCCAAATTGCGTGTTGATTACATATTATATTTCAGGTCTTTAAAGGAACTCTAAAGAGAAGAATAACATTCCTTCGCCACCCGCAACACCCCCTGCTGAAACTCCTGAGGCGTCGAAAAGAGAAGTAAAAGGAGTGGACGAAAGAGACAGCAGGTTAGGCGCCCGGATTGCCCGGGGTGCGCGCGTCGGGGCGCGGCCGCTGCCCCGAAACCTTGGGCAAGGCCGCAGTCAAGGCTTGGCCGCAAGCTTTCCCCACGGCCCCGGCCCCGGCCCCGCCCCCGCCCCCGGCCCCGCCCCTCCCCGCCGCGCCCCGCTCCGCCCCTCCCCGCCCCGCTCCGCTCGCACGCTCCTGATTGGCCAGACCCGGGAGCCCGGACGTGACGCCACGCCGGGCTACCGGGCCTCCTGGCGGAGCCCGGGGGCCCTCTTCCCACGCCCCGCCCCTCGGGGGAGCACCAAAACAAGGGAGCGGCGGCCGCGGCGGGGCCTGCGGACGGCCGACGCCGCGCAGGGGGCGGGGCCGGCGCTCGCGGCGCTCGCGGGTTGGTTGGCCGGGGCGGACGGAGGCTCGCGGACTGAGGCTCCCGGACGCGCGCCCGTACTTCCGCTCTCGGCTGAGTGTGGAGCCGAGGCATGGAGGCGGGCTAGCGGCCGGCGCGAGGCCGAGCGGGGTGAGGAGAGCGGCGGACTCGAGGCGGCAGGCCCGGCGGGCGTGGGGGCGCGCGCGGGGTCGCGTGGAGTAACGGTCGCGGCGCGGGAGGCCCGGGCGGGTGGGGGAGGGGCGGCGCGCGCTCGGCCGAGTCCCTCGGGGGAGTGGCGGCGCCCGCGGCTGGAGCCTCCCCGCGGCGTCCGCTGGGCCGCCCTCCGGTGCCTCCTGCAGCCCCGGGGCCCGGGCGCTGCGAGCCCCCGTCCCCTCCCTCCGTGTCGTCTGCGCTGCGGGCCCGTGTGAGCGATTCCGAGTCTGGGCCCTGCGCAGTGTCGGTGGGGGCGGGTGGGGGCCTCGCTGGAGGAAGTCTGTGTCCGCTCGACGGCCCCTGCTCCCTCCTGCTGGGGTTCGTGCCTTTGGAGAGAGTGTCACTCCCGAGTGGCCACCTGAGCCCTCCCTGCCCCACCTGAAGGCGATGGAGCGCTGACAGCCAGCCCGCCAGCCGGAGGGCGCTTTGCCGTCCTCCTCCCCTCCTTCCAGGAGCGACGTGGTGCCAAGACCCGTGTGGCCCAGAAGGAACCGGGCACGAGGCTCGAAGGGAAAAGAACCCCGCGGTTTACCATTTAAAGCGACAGAGATGAGTTAGTTACTGACGATCCTAGGGCTGAACTCACCTGCATTTGCTAATTTAGGGGAGTTTTTGACACAGTGGCTCGCTGTCCCCAGCGTGGGGACGAGGTCCCCCGTGGAACTACTTCCTCTGTGGAGTCAGAACGGCAGTTGTACTGTTTCTTCATTACTTGTTGACCCCCAGGCAAGTTGTCTAATCTCTCTGAGCTTGAGCTTTTTCACCAAATGGTTATACTTTATAAGGAGTGATGCGAAGCTCAGATGAGACACCGGGTGTTAAAACCACTTCCTCAGTTTTGTTTTGCTTTTTCAGAAGTGTTCTTTGGGGGCCAGAGTCTGGGTATATATGAACACAGATTCTCAGCCATTCTTAAATAAACCCAGGAATCTCGACTGAGAGGATCACTTCTCTATAGGCCATCATCCCAGGTAATTGTTTGTTTGTTTTTAAATTTTTATTTTATTATTATTTATTTGGTTGCATTGGGTCTTAGTTGCAGCAGGCAGGCTCCTTAGTTGTGGCATGCATGTGGGATCTAGTTCCCCGACCAGGGATTGAGCCCAGGCCCCCTGCATTGGAAGTGTGCAGTCTTACCCCGTGGACCACCAGGGAAGTCCCTCAAATCTGGCTTTTTATCAGACTCACTGGTGTCGTTTTTTTCGAATGAACCTGAATTTTGTCAGTGGTATCTCACCATCTGCTTTTTCTTCCCGCCCCCCCAAGTTCTTTTGGTGAGTCTGAGGTGCATTCAGGGTTAAGAACCAGGCAAAAGGTATGCAGGGTAGGTGTTCAAGGCAGATGGAACAGCTTCCATAAAGCTAGATAATACCAAACACCAGGAAGCATTTTAGGAAGAGCAAGTGAGGGGGAATGACAAGAGATGATGTTGAAACCAGGTGGTGGAGGGCCTTGTGTGGTGAGCTCAAAAATTTTAATTTTATCGCCTAAGGGTAGAATGAGTCATTTGTGCTTTCAGAGTCCGGGTTTTGCTTTGGCCTTTTTGGCAGCATTTTGAAGGAAGAATTGATGATGGATCAAACGGGGCAGATCATTTAGATTTCTTCTGTAATCCAGACAAATGGTGAAAATGGCAGTCTCACTGAGAGTAAAGTACCACCGTAATCAAGGTGGTAGACTCTGAAACTTGTCGAGATGGGGGCTAAGGGAGGGGAGTATAGGAAAGTTCACAGGTTACTGGTTTGAAAACTGAAGTCGTGGTAATACCACGGATATAGAGAAAACAGGACAGATAACAGATTTAAGTGAAGGACTTTGTTTTGTTCTGGTCCTGTTTACTTTGAGGTACCTGTCAAGTGAGTAGAGATTCACTGTACAGTTGGATATTGAGTACAGTTGGCCTTCCATATCTTTGGGTTTCCCATCTGTGGATATATAGAGGGCCAACTGTGTTTCCTGTACTACACTATTTTATGTAAGGCGCTTGAGCATCTGCAGATTTTGGTATCTGTGGGGGGGCTCCTGGAACCAATCCCCCGCAGATACCGAGGGACAGCTGTATATCTTTGTGGAATTCTAGGCTAGGCTATCATTTATTGAGTAGCTGAAACATAATTAAGCATTGCATTGATTTTACATACATTCTTAGTCTTCGGGAAGCTTTAATATAAGTAGTTGAAGCAGTGAGTTGAATTAAGTCACACAGGAAGAGCGTATTGAATGAAGAGGATAGAGTCCTGACGACAAACCACTGGAAATTTTGATATTGGGGGGGATGACAGATGATTACGGAGATTGGGTAGAGGAAGTGAAAGAAGAATGGTGTGTTGTCTTAGCTATGGAATACATGGTTGGAATTTTCATATGCTTTAGAGGAGTCCAGTAAAGAACCTATTGGATTTGGTATTAAAGAGATTATTAGGGACTTATATGAAAACATTCAGTGAAACATCAGGTAGAAGCCAGAGTGCAAAGGAACTAAAGAAGTGAATCTAAATTATTTTTTCAAAGGGAGTTCCCTGGCGGTCCAGTGGTTAGGACTTGGCGCTCTTGCAGCCGAGGCTTGGGTTCGGTCCCTGGTCAGGGAATCTAAACTAAGATCCCACAAGCCGCTCAGTGCAGCTGAGGGAAAGAAAATAAATAAAAGCAATTTCGAAGTTTAAAATAAATGTTTTCAAAAAGTTTAGCTAAGAAGGAAGAAGAAAGTGATGGTTATTTGAAGTTTCTGGCTAGCTATTATTGAGAAATATCATCACCTGGATAAGTCATTGGAAAGTTACGGTTATACCTCTGGTGAAGCATCGTGTATTATTGTCAAATTCAGTCTCTGATGCACGGCTGCAACTGTTATTTCTGTGCTGCAGCTTGAGGATTCCCTGGACACCCCCATTTGTGGTTCAGTAATGATTCCAAGCAGTAAAAACACTGATGAAATTAACAAAACTGCCCTCCAGAAGAAATGAGTTGTGTAAAAACTTACAGGATTCATGGTCATCTATCAGTAGTTTTCCCTTAAAAGAAAAATGTCAATATACCCTGTTCAGATTTTTTGGGCTTAGCTATCAGGCCAATGATGAGTTTTGTTTTAGGGACATAACCACACCCATTTATGGCCTTTTGAGAGGAACTGTGGCAGTGAGTTTCTGTTCTGTTTCTGTGCTGTGGCGCTGCTTTCTCTCTAATCTGAATTCCATGGCGCTTACCTGTTCTGCGGCAGTAACTCCCATCTACTTTGAGAAAATTTAGTTTTGCTTTCTGGAATGTGAAAGTAGGCTAGCTCTCTGGAGTGAGTGAGATAAAAAGCAGACTCCATAGTTTTCTTACCAGAAGGTTTCTTTTGCTAACTGCTCTGTTAATAATTATTTTAAAGTATACAACATTTTATTTGTACTTCAGTACCTCAGTTTTTTCAAAGTTTCAATTGACTGCAGTCTTTTTCCTGCTCAAATCAAGCTTGAAACAATTGATGTTTGAGAGATCTCCCAGAAGGTTCCCTTTCTGTTCTTGCATTGTCCAGAGAGTGAAACTTACTGAATTAGATTAGATCACTGGAAAAACACAGCTTCTGCAGACTTTTAACTTCCTGGTATTATAATACCAGGTAGTACTTCAAGTATAAGAAGTTCAAGTATAAGAGGTTTCTTATACTTGAAGTATAAGAAAGTATAAGAAGTTCTTTGAATGGTGTCCATTATACTACTTGGCATTGCCTAGTTTGCAGCCCCCTTAAACATGTAATTGGGTTAGAATTAAGTGTTAGGAAAGGGCAGGACTCTCCAGCTGAACTAACATAGTACTTTTTCTGTTTTTCAAATGAGGACTGTGTAACTCATGTTATCTTTCTGCTCTACTTTTCAGGAAGCTCCTAAATTAGGACTTGGTGAAATTAAATTTCTTCTAAATAAGTTTTGATTTCCCTCTCTTTTTAAATGTCCTTCTAAAATGTCCTCTTCTATATGTTATGTTGAAAGCTGCCCTAAATTCTTTTCAGAAGCATGAAGAAAGTATACAGTTAGTATTTAATGAATTTAAAAAATCAGTGCACAAGACAAATACATGTTTTTGATTATACCGAAATTATAAATTCTGTCAAGATGTGGTCGATTTCCCATTAGCAGAACTTATGCACTCTGAATTTTTGGATGATATGCATTCAAGAGCTTTACATTGTCAAGTTTCTGTACCCAGATATTCAATGATTTGTGTCATGTTTCTTAAGCTTTTATTGCGCCTTCTCTGTTTCTGAAAGGAAACTGTTAAGACATTTCTTGCCTATGAATTTCCCATGAATTTTAATACCACCAATATATTATATACTTCTTTGTGTACTTCATGTATACCTGTGCTTTCTACATCAGAAGAGGATTTTTTGTGTCCCACTAAACAGTTTTCACCTCCCTGAGGATGATGTCACGCCCGCTGAGAATGCATGGGTTAGGGTCATCCAGTTAGGAGATGAACTTCATTGGGTTTACAGTTGGGTTTGTACCTTTTTTCCCATTAGGCTGATATTTTATACTCATTAAGGTCAGATTTTCAGAATCAGGTTTGTTGGGTAATTTCCTGGCCCAATTCCCAAGAAAACAGAAAACATTTTCATACTATAGAACTATAGAACACCTGGTCGAGTTCCACTTGGTGTGGTTTTCTTCTTCCTTGTCGAAGACTGGCTGGTAGCTTTGCTGGTAATGCCTTGTGTTTGTCTGATGTTTTTCTCGTGACTAGACTGGGGTTGTGGGTTGGGGAAAGCATACTGCAGAGTTGAAGTTCCTGCCTCAGCACGGTATGTCGGGTTACCAGCATGACTTACCACTGGTGATGTTCACCTTAGTCATGTGGTTAAGGGTCTGTTTGCCAGGTGTCTCCACTGTACGTGTGATTTTCACTTTCCATGCTTTTTTCTTTGGAAGTGTTTCACCAAGTCCAGCCCTCACTCAAGATAGTGTGGGAGTAAGCTCCATTCCCTGGAATGGGGAGTATCTATATGTATTATTTGCGATTGGACTATAAGGAAAGTTTGTCCCTTCCCCCACATTTGTTTGTTCATTCATTCATTTGTATCAGTATGGATTCATGTATATTTGTACTGTGGCTTACAGTCCAGCATTGTGTTAATTTGGTAGTCAGATTGTTTCAGCGTTGGCCACTGGGAGCTCTTTCAGGTTGGTGGCTGATGTCCCTTTGACATGCCCACATCCTTATGTATTTTGAGCACTTGTTTCTGTCCCTGTAAGATGCTCCAGGCTCACTTGTATTTTCCCTGCTCCAGCCTCTTGTTTATTTCAGTGCAAAACATTTGCTTTTTGTTTAGCCACAATACACTGCATACTGCCAGTGAGCTTTCCGTTTGCTTTTATGTGCATTTAGTGGCATCTTAGCTTGCTTTTATTACACCTCATCAGAATTGGAGATCTTTTTGGATTTTGGCTTCCACCCTATTTGCTAATTCTCTGTTTCATGCCATCTGCAGTTCTGATAAACTCGACTGGTGTTTTCCTTCAAACCTTTGACACATTTCGTTCTTGGGATTTCCTCTCATTTCCTGCTACCATCTTGCTACTTTGCTCTCTTTGAGACTGCTGGGATTTGGGAAATTAATTTTACTTAACCCTTTTTACTTGAGTTTGGATAGTGGAGACTCTGATGGTATTATATAAAACCCAAAATTGGAGACAGTCAAAAACTTAAGTGTCAAACTTAGTAGTCATAGGTTTGTAGCTATTGTATTTGCAGCCATTACAGTTTATACTGCATTGATGAGCAGTGAATTAAGGGTGGCATACACACATATGCAAAGTCATGTATGTATACTTTCTAACCAAGAGAAAATTCTTCTCTGTGTAAGTTTTTGTTATTGGTATGGACTAATATATATGGATTTCTTAGGTTTCCAGGGATTTTTGGAACATGGCCTCAGGGAATGTGAAAGGTTTCCTGAGCTTTTCACTTGACTCCAGGGCATTATTAGGACCCTCCAGAATCTGTACTTTGAAAACATTGATAATTCTTTGTCTGTGTATTTTCCATCAGTACTGTATAGTTCTGAGCCTTCTTTATAACACAGCTGTATATTGCCTTATAATATTTATTACCGACTGCTTTCATTTCCTTATTTTTCATGTGTCACAGGAAGTTTTTATGCGAAGGCTCTGATTGAGTTTAGCCAGTGATTGAAAAGCTGCCCAGCAGAATGTTCTGGATGTGGTGGAGGCACATTTTAAGTTGAAGACAGGATCATTAGTAGGAAATATACCTGTTCTACACCAGAAGAGGCCTGAAGTCTTGTGTGGTTTTTTTCTTTAGTCTCTCAATGTTGTCTTTTCTGGATACAGTTACAGAATGAGCACATGTTGTTGGTGTACGCCAGGTGGTACTTCCACCATTGACTTCCTGAAACGCTATGCATCCAAGACCCACTCCAGTGAATTTCAAACAGCTAATGAAGACCTCTGCTACTGCTTAGAGTGTGTGGCTGAATACCACAAAGCAAGGGACGAATTGCCATTCTTACATGAGGTAATTTACAGTATCTTTCAGAGCTTGATAACTAGGAAGAGACTAAACTGGCGCTCTATTGGAAGCACTCAGGGAACTGACGATATGATTTAAACTGTGAAGGCTAATATACTTCTAGAACCTAACTCATTGCCTGGTAGATAGTAGATGCTGAGTAAATGCTTCTTGACTGATGGAATTGAATTGAAACCTAAAGCAGAATTTTATAATCCTCTACTTTTAGTCATTTTGATGTGAAACAGTTTTATGAAATGAAGTGATGTATGGAGTTTTTTTCGGTTCATGTTTTTATGTCGTGTTTGACAACGTTACAGTCAGGTATCTGAATGGCTTGGGTTATTTTTTTTATTGGCTAGTAGTTCTTTTTTTCTTCTCCATTTTTAATGGGTAAATGGTATAAATCAATAAGGGCAAGCATGTTTTTCAGTCACGGTAACCAAAGTGAAACATATAATTGTAAATATGCGGCTTTGAATATTTGTTGATTACATTTATCTGATGAGAAATGGAACACAGACCATAGAGATATGTATAATAATATAGGAAAGAGGAGAGGGGCTGGTTAGTTATAAACCTATTGAGAAAGCTTTTATTTTACAAAGTTTCCTAGGTATGAAGCTGACTAATATCTTTATGCTAAAGCTGATGGATCATAGAAGGGAAGTCAGAGAAGGTCCAGCTCGTGCCTCAACAAGGAGGCTTCAACTTCTCATTTCCTTTCCAATAGAGTATAGTTGACAGAGACGTTGACATATTTATAGCAAAACTCTGCAAGAGCGATGCACTATGTACTAATGTTCATGTATCATAGAAGTCACTTTTATGTTTAACGACTATTTTCTTTCAATCTAATATATGATGTTTAGTACTTCTTTAAACTTCTGAACTTTTATGCTTCGTAAGAGGCTTTCTAGAAAGATTGTCACATCCAGTCTATTTTGTTGATGATAAGATATAAAGCACACTGCACATTTTTCTTTTCCTGTAGGTTTTATGGAAATTAGAAACCTTACGTCTTATAAATCACTTTGAAAAGTCCATGAAGGCAGAAATTGGAGATGATGATGAGTTATATATAGTCGACAACAATGGAGAGGCACAGCTGTTTGACTTTACTGGCCAAGACTTTGAAAATAAGCTTCGAGTTCCACTTCTTGAAATACTGAAATATCCTTACCTGCTTTTACATGAGCGTGTTAGTGAGTATCTTGGATGTTTCACAGTTGTATCAGTTTTATTATTTTAAAAATTGCGTGAATTTTGGTTCATCTATATTGAAAATCTGTTTCTTAAACATATAGTTAGGATACTTAGCAGTATTTTTTCCGAACATTTATTATGAACGTTTCCAAACACAGAAAAGTGAATTTCACAGTGAATACCATATACGCACCACATAGATTCTACACTTGCTAACATGTTGCTGTATTTGTTTTATCACATATTTATTCATCTGTCCATTCAGTTAGCTTTCATTCTTGGAATTTGTCGCTAGCTGGGTTTTTCAAACTTGGCACTGTTGACAGTCTGACTGGGTGATTCTTGGTGGGCAGGGGCTGTGCTGGTTATTGTAGGGCGGTTAGCAGCCTCCCTGGCCTCTCCACTAGATGCCAGTAGTGGCTTGCTCTCCCCACTGTGCTACTTGTGACAACCGAAAATGTCTCCAGATACTGCCACATGTCCCTTGGGAATTGGGGGTCAGGGCGAGGGAGAGGCAGAATCTCCAGGTTGGGATCCAGTGGCCTGTAGTAATTTTCAGTAGTCACTATGGCATAGTGTATCACGGCTGCCTCAATCTGGTCATTTATATTCGCATTTCTTAATATGAATCTCTTGAAGATGGTTTCCTGATCTGTCAAATCTAACAAAGTAACAGTACCTTTAAGGCACCTGCTACTATATCTAGGCCAAGTTCAGATTTCCCAGTAGTTGCAAAATGTGTTTTTTGGCTGGTTTATTTAAATTAGAGTCCGATCAGGGACTGTGCATTTGGTTCCATTTGGTTCATATTTCTTACATCCCTCTTAATCAAGAATAGTTTACTCTTACATACGCGTGCACACATTTTTTTTGCCATAACTTTGACTTGCTGAGACCAAATGGTTACCCTGTAGAATAACTAGATTTTTCTGATTTCTTCCTTGTCATGTTATTTAACTTGTTTCTTTATCGTCTGTATTTTTAGTACACTGAAAAGTAGATCTAAAGATTTATTAATCAGTTCTTTCTAAATAGATTCAAAATAATTAGATATTTTAATCCTCACAAGTCATTTTTCAAACATTTATTAAAGAGTACCATACCCAGAAAAGTATATAAACTTGCTTTTTCATAAACTAAACGCACTTGTGTAGGTAGGTGGCACCCAGGTCAAGAAAGAAAACATCATCCACACCCCAGGAGCTCTCCTCTTGCTTTTCCAGTCATTATTATTCCCCCGCCCCAAAGCTAACCACTGTCACTATGATATTCTTTGTATGTATGAGTCTATTCATGTACTTCTGAAAGGGTAATGAAGGAATTTCCATAAAGCAGCAGGGATTAGGATAGTGCTGGTACACATAGACTAATGGAACAGTGTAGAGTCCAGGAGTAAACCAGGTATATTTGGGAAATTTAGTGTTTCGTGATGATAGCACTTCAAACCAGTGGATAAAATGGATTACTTAATAACGGAGAGTAGGACAAAATAACCATTTGGGGGCAAAGCTGATTTTATCACTCTGGTACGAAATAAAGTCCACATGGATCAAAATGTAAAAATGCTATTGGTATTGGACCTATAACCATACTTCTGAGAAGATGCCCTCTGGAGATAATTATGCCCAGTGTGAAAAAAGATATTTGTACTAGTAATGTGAGAGTAATTCATAGGAACGCACTGTGGTCAACCTATCAGTCTTTCAGAAGGTAAATATTGTTCCTACATTTACAGCATTTTTATGCCTCAGTTTCAAAGAAACAACTTTTCATTCACTTACAGAGCAACCAGAGGAGCTAGATTTAGGGAGTCTTGGTAAGTTGATAAGATTTATGTCTTATATTTACTGCCTTATTTTTTCTATTTAGATGAATTATGTGTTGAAGCACTTTGCCGGATGGAACAAGCTAATTGCTCCTTTCAGGTTTTTGACAAACATCCAGGAATCTATTTGTTTTTGGTCCATCCCAATGAAATGGTGAGTGTGACAGTCAGGCAGTGGAAGAGGGAATATTTTGTTTTTGCACCTATAGGTAACTGTAATAGAGGTTTTTGGTGTGTGCTTTGTTTAAAATAGTCACCAAAATTATTCTCTCTTTGTTGCAAAATTACTGCAGTTAAGGAGAGGGTGCTGGGGCGTCGAAGAAGAGGTTTAAAAGAGTAGAGAAATACTTCTTACAGGTGATGCTTCCGTTTGAGACAAATAAGGGAGTAATTTGAACTTGTTTCAGTGTGTTGACCTGAGCTAGTGAAGAAGGACTGTTCTCTCTTGCTCTTCTTGCTTGCCTGCCTCACTCCAAGCACGTAGAAATACCAGTTAAAACATTTGAAATCATTATTTTGCTAATAGATGAGATTTTCCAAAGGTGGTGGGGTATGGGGGAGGACAGAGAAATTCAGTTCCTTACGTCCAAGAATCAGAGCAGTAGGTAGAACAGAAGCAGAGAGCAACACCAGAGGCTTGGAACCTGACTTTGAGCTGGTTGCTGTGGTTCAAAGACTGATCACCATGTGGCCAGGCAGCGTGTGCTGTAGGTCCTGTGCACATTGGCCTCTAGAACTAAGTTACAGCTTTAAGACAGTAACCATGAAGGGCTGCTCTGCCAGTAGAAGGCCAGTAAAGAGCCTTTTTTTTTTTGAAGCGGCAAAGAAAGAACATGGTAATGGGGTTTCCCATCAAAATGGTGGTAAATTTCAGTCTCCTCTGTGTTAAACCCAAACGATGACAGAAAAAATTCAAAAAGAGGAATTTAAAAAGGTATAATCACACCTTTCAAAACGTAAATATTTCTTTGGACCAGTCATGGAACAGAAACACAAAGTGATTAATGGTGGAAATCTGTAGGCCTGGGTGGCTATAGGTAGCAGGGGTTTGTGCAGGATAACACAAATTACAAGTATGCTGCAGGCAAGGACAGAACCAGCGGCAAGGCCTGTACTTAAAGTAAGGGTGTGGTTTTCCTCCCTGTGAAAGAAGACTGACAGAAAGTACAGCCAGCCACCTGCTCTCTGGGACTGGGTTTCTTAAAGCTGCAAACCAATAGAGGAAGATGGTCCAGCTGAGCAAGGACTGGGCCAACCACTTGCAGGCTTGGTGATGGAGTCCGTGGGGCTGGGAATGGCTGTCTTTTTCGTTGAGTATATTTATTTTATAGATGAGGGCCCTGAGTCAGGAGACTTAACCACAGTTACCCTGGCTGGTATGTGGTGATTGGCATTTGTATATAGGCAGCCTGACTCCACAGTTCTTAAGGTTTTTTTTTAAGTTTTTGTTTGGAAATACTTTAAAACTTCCAGAAAATTCTCACGAATAAAAAAGAGAGAACACCAGTATACTCTTTACCCGTATCACCAGTTATTAATGTTTCATTCCATTTGCTCTGTCATTTGCTTTCAGTTAACTACTAGCTTTTTTGCTTTGTGAACTGTTTGAGGGTAGGTTGCATATATCGTGGCCTTTTACCCCTAAATACTTCAGTGCATGTTTCCTAAGAATAAATATATTTTCACAATATTGTAAGCTTCAGTGAATTTAACGTTGATACAGTAAGGTCTATTTTCCAGTCGTGTCATGTGAGCCAGTGTAGCATTCCCCCCTGTACTCCAGTATCAAGACCAGGATCCGGATTTACCTGTAGTTAAAGTATATTGCATTAGTCTCCCTTCATTGGGAACATTTCCTCAGCCTTTCTTTGTCTTTTATGACAGTTACATTTCTGAAGAGTAGTTATTTCTGCCTCCCTCCCATTTATAAAAAATAGAATGCATTTCATTTTGTCTGATGTTTGCTGGTGGTTAGGCTCATGTTATGGGTTCCACCTGGAGTACTGCATTAGTGATGTCATGTCCTGCTCGGGTGTCGGGTATACAGGCATGCCCTATCATTTGGCTTGTCATGGTGATGTTAATTTTGATCATCCAGTTGAGGTGTTGTCCAGTTTCTTCCCTGTACAATTTCTACTTGTTAGATACTTTTAAGATCACATAAATACCTTACTCCTCACCAGAATTTTCTCCTGAATTTAGCATTACCTGATGGTTCTTCCCTGAGCCAGTTTTTCTAAGACTGCAAAATAATTTCAGCCCCAGCACTTTGCACATTTACCAGTCAGCACTTGACATTGATTATACTATAATCAAGAGCCATTTTCCTTTCTCCCATTTATTCATCTATGAGGGTGAGTCAAAAATTACCCGCACTCTGGTTATGTTAAACTTCTGTTGGCCGCAGTGTCTTTAACAGTGCTGTCCGTTCAAGGCTGCTGTCTCCCCAGTCACTGCTGTGCAGGTATGAACGTGTTACTTCGGTTCATTTGTAACTGTGATGTGAGCAGAAATGGATGCCCCACTTGTGATTTGCATGAAAGAAGAGCAGCGTGCAGTGATTCATTTTTTGTCATCTGAGGGTGTACACATCCGCACACTTCTGCCCACACTGTCAACACTCTGCAAAAACTTTGTGTTGAGGTGTTAAAGCCTCCTCCCTACAGTCCTGATCTTGCTCCATCGGACTTTCACCTGTGTGGCCCCCTGAAAGCAGCCCTACGAGGACGAAGATTCACTTCTGATGAAGCAGTGAAGACAGCGGTGCATTCGTGGCTTGCAGCTCAGCCTAAAACATTTTTTAATGAGGGAATACGAAAGCTTGTAGACAGATGGACAAAGTGTATTGAAAAGCAAGGGAGATTATGTCGAAAACTGATGTATTTGTCTTTTCTAAAAGTTAATTAAATTCTACAACCTGAGTGCAGGTAATTTTTGACTCACCCTCGTATTTATTATTAGTATAGACTCATTGATTCCTTTGTATTTTTTTTTTAACGTTTTAATTTATTTTTAATTAACTTATTTATTGGCTGTGTTGGGTCTTCCTTGCTGCGTGCGGGCTTTCTCTAGTTGCGGTAAGGGGGGCTACTCTGTTGTGGTGTGCGGACTTCTCATTGCGGTGGCTTCTCTTGTTGCGGAGCACGGCCTCTAGGCACACAGGCTTCAGTAGTTGCAGTTTGTGATCTCAGTAGTTGTGGCTTGTCAGCTCTAGAGCGCAGGCTCAGTGGTTGTGGCACATGGGGCTTAGTTGCTCTGTAGCATGTGGGATCTTCCCGGATCAGGGATCAAACCCATGTCCCCTGCTTTGGCAGGCGGATTCTTAACCACTGCACCACCTGGGAAGTCCCTTGTATTTTTTTTTTCATAGCTTAAAATTCATTACTTTTGTTGGCATAGAGCCCATTCTTTTGTCCACTGATTCTGTTTTTCAAGCTTTTCTGCCCATAACCTAAGTAAAAGTGTTTTTCATTGAGTTCACACACATATGTATATGCACATGTAATGTAAACGTTTCACAAAACAGTACTTAACTCTTACTATGAAGGATGCATGCTGATTTTCTTTTTAAGAACTTTTATTGAGATACAGTTAACATGCAATAAACTGCATATATTTAGAGTGTACAATTTGGTATCCCAATCTTCCAATTCATTCCCCTCAACCCTCCCTGCTTTCCCTGCTTGGTGTCCATATGTTTGTTCTCTACATCTGTGTTTCTATCTCTGCCTTGCAAACGGGTTGATTTGTACCATTTTTCTATAGTCTTCATATATGTGTTAATATATGATATTTGTTTTTGTTTTTTATTTTTTTAACATACAATAAACTGCATATATTTAGAGTGCACAGTTTGGTATCCCAATCTCCCAATTCATTCCCCCCAACCCTCCCTGCTTTCCCGACTTGGTGTCCATGTGTTTGTTCTCTACATCTGTGTCTCTATTTCTGCCTTGCAAACCGGTTGGTCTGTACCATTTTTCTATATTCCACATATATGTGTTAATATACGATATTTGTTTTTCTCTTTTTGACTCACTTCACTCTATGACAGTCTCTAGGTCCATCCATGTCTCTACAGATGTCCCAATTTCGTTCCTTTTTACAGCTGAGTAATATTCTATTGTATATATGTACCGCATCTTTTTTATCCATTCATCTGTTGATGGACATTTAGGTTGCTTCCATGTCCTGGCTATTGTAAATAGCGCTGCAGTGAACATTGGAGTGTGTGTGTCTTTCTGAATTATGGTGTTCAGTGGGATTGCTGGGTCATATGGTAACTCCATTTTTAGTTTTGCAGGGAACCTCCATACTGTTCTCCATGGTGTCTGTATCAATTTACATTCCCACCAACAGTGCAAGAGCGTTCCCTTTTCTCCACACCCTCTCCAACATTTACTGTTTGTAGATTTTCTGATGATGCCCATTCTAACCGGTGTGAGGTGATATCTCATTGTAGTTTTGATTTGCATTTCTCTAATAACTAGTGATATTGAGCAGCTTTTCGTGTGCCTCTTGGCCATCCGTATGTCTTCTTTGGAGAAATGCCTATTTAGGTCTTCTTCCCATGTTTTGATTGGGTTGTTTGTTTTTTTGATACTGAGCTGGATGAACTGTTTATATATTTTGCCGATTAGTCCTTTGTCTGTTGATTCGTTTGCAAATATTTTCTCCCATTCTGAGGGTTGTCTTTTTGTCTTGCTCATAGTTTCCTTTGCTGTGCAGAAGCTTTGAAGTTTCATTAGGTCCCACTTCTTTATTTTTGTTTTTATTTCCATTACTCTAGGGGATGGATCAAAAAAGATCTTGCTGTGATTTATGTCAAAGAGTGTTCTTCCTGTATTTTCCTCTAGGAGTTTTATAGTGTTTGGCCTTACATTTAGGTCTTGAATCCATTTTGAGTTTATTTTTGTGTATGGTGTTAGGAAGTGTTCTAATTTCATTCTTTTACGTGTAGCTGTCCAGTTTTCCCAGCACCACTTATTGAAGAGGCTGCCTTTTCTCCATTGTATATCCTTGCCTCCTTTGTCATAGATTAGTTGACTGTGGTTTATCTCTGGGCTTTCTAGCCTGTTCCATTGATCTATATTTCTGTGTCTGTGCATGCTGATTTTTTGAAAACTTTATTTAGTGTTTAAGGTTGGTTGTGATCTCTAAATTCAATTTGTAGCTCAGAAGACATTTAAAGTCACTTCCCTATGCTATATTGCCAAGTAGAGGTGACCTTTTTGAGGTTTGTCTTTTCATTTTTTCTTTTCCTTTTTCCTCTCTATTAGGAAACATTACAAACATACAAAAGTAGGTTGGTATAGTGAACCCTGTATATCCATCACTGTGCTTCATCTGTCACTATTCAACTCCCGTTAGGTTTAGTTACTCCAGATCTTAGACATCAGAGCATTTCATCCATAAAATACTTTGGTATGTCTCTCTAAAAGGTAAGGGCTTTTTAAAAAAACAGTTACATCAACACACCTATAATAATAACTCCTTAATATATTTCTAGTCTGTGTTTAAGTGAATGGAAATTATTATGACATAAATGCTTTATTAGGGTTAGTTGTTGAAATCAGGATCAGATAGGGTTCACACATTGCATTCCATTTGACCCTTGGACAGCATGGGTTTGAACTGCGTGGGTCCGCTTGTACACAGGTTCTTTTTAGCATGTAGTAGGTGCTACACAGTTCGAGGTTAGTTGAATCCATGGTGCAGAACCTTGGATATCCAGGGCTGCTGAATATGTTGTATTCGGATTATATTAGTATATTCAACTATGCAGGGGGTAGGTGCCTCTAACCCCTGTGTGTTGTTCAAAGGTCAGTTGTTATTAGTATCTTGTGTCTTTTTTTTTTTTTTTTCCTGTCTGTCATCATGGACTTTTTGGTTTATTTCCTTTAAATGTCTTTGAAAATAATATATTTTTCCTGAAGTACTTTATTCTGTATGATAGTTTTTTTCTTCCAGTTTGAGATATAATTGACATACAGCACTGTATAAGTTTAAGGTATACAGTGTATTTTTTAAAAAATGAAGTATAGTTGATATATCTCATGTCTTTTAAAATCTGTAGAGAATCCTATCTTAAGTAGATTCTTGCTGTATATAGACACTGGTTCGTTGAATGAAGTAATGAATGTGTTATGCTTTTAGGTTCGGCGTTGGGCTATCCTGACTGCAAGAAACTTGGGGAAAGTGGACAGAGATGATTATTATGACTTACAGGAGGTTTTGACTTGCCTTTTTAAAGTTATTGAGTTGGGGCTTTTAGAAAGTCCAGACATTTATACTTCTTCTGTCCTTGAGAAGGGTAAGCTGATTCTTCTGCCCTCACACATGTATGATACTGCCAGCTACAAAAACTATTGGTTAGGTGAGTATTGTTCCTACACAAATGTAATTAATATTTTCCAATAGCTCTTATAATTATCCTGCAAGGGAAGTGATCTCATTTGGTTACCTGATAAATTGCTATATAAAGGATTTCATAGTTCCCAGTTCTTGTTCTGTCATTAAATTGACTTGGCTATTACAACATCTTGTCTTTTAACATTTTTTATTCTAGAAATCATCTGTGTAAAAGCTACATTTTTAAGTATGGCAAATAGATCTTTAAGGCTATATTAGATGAAACAATAATAGCATAGCAGCTGCTTTTAATAGGGTTTTGATCTGTTGAATCAGAGGTTTAGCACCTCTTTTCCCATCTGTAAAATATTTCCTGGCAGAAAGATATTAACTGGTTTTTAAGAAGTCGTATATTGACTTCAGATAGTTCTGTCCCACTTCATTGATTCAAAGTCGTGCCGTCATGTGTATATTTGGCAGTGATTGGTACATGAAATATAGCGATCTTAAAACTTAAGGGGTCTCTGATTTTATGAGATACAAATTGTGTGGTAGTCATTTTGGAAATTGTTTTCTAACCAGGTTCATGCCATTTTCCCTTTTTATTGAGTCTACAGTTTTGTTCTTGGGAGCAGCTGTACATGAATGTCTCAGACTTCGTCTGAGGCACTGAACACTGCTTTGCTTCATCTTACTGCCTTGTTGTTCTTTTGCCAACTAAACTGGAGAAGGCATTAGAACAATGTTATTTAATCAATTGAGAAAATCTGTACTTGATCTTACAGGTATTTGCATGTTGCTGACCATTCTTGAGGAGCAAGCCATGGATTCACTGTTGTTGGGCTCAGACAAACAGAATGATTTTATGCAATCAATACTTCACACCATGGAGAGGCAGTCAGATGGTAATGAACTTTATTTGCTGAATATTGTGATGATGGTGAACTTTGAAAACACAGTGTCACTGTAAGAATTTGGGTGTATGATGTGGAGGAAAGAATGAACATTTTATGGTTTTGGTCACAGATTCAGAATTTTAAATTGGAAAGGACCTTTACAGTTTAACTCAACACTTACTTTCATAAAAGAAGAGACTGAAGCCCAGGGAAGTTAACTTACTTTTTCACATTGAAATACCCAGTTAGTGGTAGAATCAAGACTAGAACCTAAAGGAGGTACATTTCTAATGACATGATAGTTAACATTGTGCAGAAAGCCTCCTTGTCACACTCTCTCCCTTTTGCCTGGCTTTTCATTTCACTTACGTTTCTCTAGGGCTCCCCCATCCAACATGGTGGCCGCCTGCTGGCCAAGTGTGGCTATTTACATTTACATTGATGAAACTTAAATAAAGTAAGGAAAGATTCAGTTTTTCAGTCCCAGTAGCTATACTTCAAGAGCTCGGTAGCCACGTGTGCCTGGTGGCTACTGTAGAGAACCATTTCCATCATCACAGAAAGTCCCCTTGTACAGTGCTGCCCAGATAGTCTAGAAAATAGGGCCTAAAATTGTCACATTTGTTTTTAGAGCCCGGCTTGGTTTTGGTCAGGGTTTTATTGGGCTGATCAGGGAGAGTCTGTACTAGTGTTTCTAATCTTCCTTCTTTATGAAGGAATGAATCAATAAAGACCAAGCATGCCAAATTCTATGAAAACATAATAAATATAATTTTTTACCCACATTCACTTCTCCTTAGGCAACTTCAGTGTGGATATGAATTCTTTTGTGAGGGATTCTAAAAGAAATACATAAATGTTACCCTTTTTTCACGTGTATTTTCTTGCTAGATTATTTCTCATTAAGGTTATTATTACTAATTTGCTTACCAGCATTTACTACATAAATTGTTCATTTCTTTCCCTGTGCTTTGCACATATATTTCTGTCCTTTCTGTTAATCCAGGTCCCCTAACCTTCAAAATAAGTCACCTCTTTGAGAAACTTTCCATAATTGTCTTCACTTAACTGATGACTTTCTTCCTTATTTGAGAGCTTCCTAGACATAAGACAGCTTCAGTAGAGGATAAAAAAGTATATGAGAAGTTCTACACAAATGACTATTAAAAAAAAAAGTAGAGTCTAAGCCCTGAGGGAAATAACGCAGAAAGTTCTAGGGTTGTCAGTAATTGAGTGAGTTAGAGCACTTGTGTCTGAAGAATACTGTGGAAGATTGAATGGCTGGGGGTGTTTGCTGCAGGGGGAGGTGTTTAAGCTGGACTTTAGGATGGATAGGATGTTTTTTGATAGGTGGTGCTAATAGTGAAGCCGTTCTGTTCTTGGAAAAAGCCAGCTATCTTTTTTTTTGCTGTAGATAGTGTATCTTTATGTGAGTGTGAGAAAATAAATCTGGAAAGAATAGAGTAAAATCTTTTTTTAAAAAATTTTATTTATTTATTTATTGGCTGCATTGGGTCTTCATTGCTGCATGTGGGCTTCCTCTAGTTTTGGTGAGTGGGAGCTACTCTTCATTGTGGTGTGCAGGCTTCTTACTGTGGTGGCTTCTCCTGTTGTGGAGCACGGGCTCTAGGCACATGGGCTTCAGTAGTTGTGTCACGTGGGTTCATTAGTTGTGGATCGCGGGCTCTAGAGTGCAGGCTCAGTAGTTGTGGCTCGTGGGTTTAGTTGCTCTGCGGCATGTGGGATCTTCCCGGACCAGGGATCGAGCCCGTGTCACCTGCATTGGCAGGCAGATTCTGAACCACTGCGCCACCAGGGAAGTCCAAAGTAAAATCTTATAAGTGATTGATGGAGGACTTCGAATTTCCTTAGAAGACATTAAGGAGCAAGTGAAGGTCTTTGAGTAGGGCATTGTTTTGCCACTGCATGTAGAGAAGAGGGAAAGGACTGGGCGTCAGAGCGTATGAGTAATGGGGATTCCTGCCAACTGGATGGAATGGTGGCAACAACAAAGGCATGTTGAGCTGTGGGTGGATGAAGGGTGTGTGTGTCTGCTTATCCAGCGGCTGAGGGCTTCAGTCCTTGACACCAGCCAAACGATACACACAAGCAGGATCTCTTGTATCATGGACTTTGTTTAGATCTGTAAATACCAAGGTTTTTTCTCTCCCTTTTTCCCTCTACTTTTCTCCTGTTACTTGTTGAAGGATAGGAGTATAAAGGTCTGAAGAAGCAGAGTAGGAAAGATTCTTTCAGGCATGGCAAACAGGATGAGAAAGTTGAGTTTATCTAGACTCTCTCAGTTTGTTTCAGACGAGAACATTTCTTAGCAGGGGTGTGCTGCTTTAAAAAAAAATGCAGACACTATTTAAAAGTTAGCCAGCTTTCTAAAACCTGTAGTTGGCAATGCTTTACTTTAAATTACTTTTGCTTTGCTTTCAAGTTTTGTTGCTACCCAGGTAAAGACTGCTTAATTCTCAATGTATTTTAGTATCTTAAATTGTTTGGTAATTTGGCGATTACTCCATGTGTTTCAGACGACAGAGTGGATCCTTTCTGGCCAGCGCTACACTGTTTCATGGTCATTCTGGATCGCCTTGGATCTAAGGTCTGGGGTCAACTTATTGATCCCATTGAGGCATTTCAAACCATTATCAACAACGTGAGCTACAATAGAGAGATCCAGAACATACGGAGCAGTTCTGTGAGGTTCGTTCACTTCCTGTGTCAGGGTTTCAGACCATCTGTGAGGAAGTCTGCTGTAATTGACTTGACAAGAAGATTTTGTTTTTTCCTTTTTTCCCCCTTCATTTCAGTAATTTCCATTTATTCTTAATATTTAAGGACCAAGTTAGAACCGGAGTCATATTTGGATGATATGGTGACTTGCAGCCAGATTGTATACAATTTTAATCCTGAAAAGACCAAAAAGGTATAAAACATTTTGAGAATTCAGATGATACAGTATTGCCTTTATATTGTATACAGTGTTTTACATGATTAGTTGCATTGCTGATTTTATGATACGTAGCTGTTCTGAATCAGCTGTTGCATAAAATCTTTCTGATTGAACAGTCGTACATGAGGGAAAAGGGGCTCTAACGACAGTGTGCACACTGTGAAGGAGTCATTTTTAAGTACAGTTAGGATGGGTAGGGCGTTTATGGCATGGGGTAGGTAAATCACGTGACTAGAGATCAAAACCAGCTGATGGAAAGAAGTCCAGAGTACGTGGAGCTTTTGTAAATTTAACCTTTTCATGAAACCTTAACCTCAGAATTGAAGTGTCTTCAATTTCTTGGGGGTCCATATGTGTACATATATGTACATCAGTATAGGAAAACTGAGCAACGTGTTTTCTTGTTTGCAACTTGTGCGTTAAACCTGTCACGAATGGCGCTTGTTTATCTGAATGTCACTCTCTTTCGTTTTAGGATTCAGGGTGGAGATCAGCCATTTGCCCAGATTATTGTCCTAACATGTATGAAGAGATGGAAACGTTGGCTAGTGTGCTTCAGTCAGATATTGGTCAAGACATGCGTATTCACAACAGCACATTTCTGTGGTTCATCCCTTTTGTGCAGTCCCTCATGGATCTTAAGGATCTGGGTGTGGCTTATATAGTAGAGGTTATTCACCATCTGCATTCTGAAGTCAAAGACGTCCTCAACCAGACAGATGCCGTGTGTGACAAAGTCACGGAGTTTTTCCTTCTGATTTTGGTGTCAGTGATTGAACTGCATAGAAATAAAAAATGTTTGCATTTGCTGTGGGTTAGTTCCCAGCAGTGGGTGGAAGCCGTTGTAAAATGTGCCAAGCTTCCCACCACCGCCTTTGCACGGAGCTCTGAGAAGTCGTCTGCAAACTGCTCCAAAGGAACAGCAATGATATCATCTCTGTCATTGCATTCAGTGCCATCTAACTCTGTACAGCTTGCTTGTGTGCAGCTGATTAGAAGTCTCCTTAAAGAAGGCTATCAGCTTGGGCAGCAGACCCTTTGTAAGCGCTTCTGGGATAAGCTCAACTTATTCCTGCGGGGAAATTTATCTTTAGGTTGGCAGCTGACTAGTCAGGAAACCCATGAGTTACAAACTTGTTTGAAGCAAATTATTAGAAACATAAAATTCAAAGTACCTCATTGTAGCGCTTCTGTAGATCTGACTCCTGTGTGTAAAACACCTCCTGCATCTTCTAATAAAGAAGAAAGTGAACAAATAGGGAAGTCTAAAAAAGACATGCACTGTCTGGAAAATTCCAGCCCAACATTTTCTAAAGAACCGATGAGAGCAGATGCACATCAAGTGCAAGAGAGTATTTTGAGCAAAGCAGATAATGCCATAGAAGAAGAAAATGAGGAAAGTTGTATGAAAGATTTGAAACTCGAAGACCATTTCTCAGCTGAGTCATGCTTGAAGCCGAGTAACAAGAGTCTTGTCAATGAAAGATCTCAGGACCAAGTTAAAATAAATACAGGGAAGCGTAAATCTGTAAGAGAGAATTCCTCATGTACCCCACAGAATTGTACTTCAAGAAATGGCCCAGAAAAGGTATTTGACAGAGGAGTAATAATACCAGCACGTTTGTTGGCTGATTCTAGCACTGACTCTCTGGAAGAGGTGTCCACATCAAGTGAGGGTGATGCTCTTGGCCAAACCTCAAAAGCAAAAACTAAGGCACATAAAGATGATATCCGTGTGAAGTTATCACATGTAATAAAAAAGCAACACAGGAAAAGCGTCAATTTAGAGGAAAACCTGACTGTATCTAGCATTGAGAGTTTCTATTCAAAGAAAGATTCGGGCAGTCAGAAAGGAGTTGGCTTCATACACGGTCTCTCTTTAGGCCCTAATGGTATTCTGGATGATAAAAATGGAGAACAAAAATCTCAAAACGGTTTATTGCTGAAAAAGAAACAAGTAAAGAAGGAAGAGTTAGACATTTTCTCTGCCCCTGAAAACAGCTGTCAAATACAGGAATGCCACGTTGATAATAAAGATTTGGTTTCATTTACAGAAATGACCAGTACTTTTGTGGAGAAAACAACTCCCTTGAAGGATCCTCTGACTGAACTTGAATCAAGAGGTACAGAAATTAGCAAGAGTGCTGATCAGTTGTCTTCTCATTTAAGAGAACAGACCCTTAGCATCAGTCCTAAGTGTGACAGTGACACCTTAACAGATTCTCAGATAGACAGAGACCTCCACAAATTATCTTTAATAGCTCAAGCCAGTGTTATTAAGTTCCCATCAGATTCAACTCAAAAAAGTTCGTCCCAGATACAAAGAAAAGTTAGAGATGATAAGAGATGTTTCACAGCCAACCAAAACAGTGTCAGAGAAGCCTGCCGTGGGCAGGTTATTGTTATTTCAGATTCTGATGAGGATGATGATGGTGATGAAAGAATGCTGGATTTGGAGAAACACATCAGACAGGATAAAACCTGCACTGAGAAGGAGTGCCCGGAGCAGCACCCGTCAGTAGCTAACACAAGTGCGGAACAGAAGGTAACAAAGGAAGAAAATACAAAGTCCCTTTTGCAGTTTGAAGAATCTGATTCTCAATTTTTTGAGTTTGAAAGTCCATGTGAAGTGTTTTCAGTTTGGCAAGATCAGAAACCAGACAGCAAGAATTCAGTTAAAGAAAATGAAGAAAATTCGCGCTCGACTCATGTATGTGATGTCACCAATGACTGGGGTTATGATACTGATTATGTACCTGAAGAGGTCATCAAAAAAGCAGCAAAGGGCATTGAAGAACACGCAGAACCACAGACCAGTAGTTCTGTTGAGGAATGTTGTGAAATTGAAGTGAAAAAAAAGAGAAGACGACACGAGAAACATGTGGTTGAAGATCGTGTAAGGCCTTCATCTTCTGTCAAAAATGAGGACCAGTCTGATATTCTGAATGAGAAAGATGCGACTAAAAATGATGTTGAAAGTGTAGACGTGAGGACCACAACTCCCAGTTCAAGCCTTCAGAGAGCCACTACAGTTTCCCTAAAGAAGTCTCCTCCAAAGCTTCGCACTTATTCCAAACCTGTTAGGAAAGTCCCTCCTAAGAAAACACCTTCAGATACCAAAAAAGGACAGAGTAAAAGTTCAAATTACATAAGTTGTAGAACAACTCCTGCTATAGTGCCACCAAAGAAATTCCGCCAGTGTCCTGAACCAACTTCAACGGTTGAGAAACTTGGTCTGAAAAAGGCTCCTCGTAGGGCATTTGAGTTGTCCCAGCGATCTTTAGAGTGTTTAGTTCAGTTACGTGACTATGGCAAAGCCGTTGGAGTAGTTGATACCCGGAAAAAGACTAAATTAATTTCTCCTCAGACTCTCTCTGTTAAAAATAATAAGAAACTGCTGACGAGTCAAGACCTTCAGTTTCGAAGGCAGATTAGGCCCAGATCAAAACAAAACAGACAGGGACGTTTTGATCATCAAAGTACAGACGCAACACGAGCAGGGCCACGTGCAGCACCGAATTTTGACAAATTTGTGCCAGAATCGGAGAGGTCAGATTATACTTATAAAGGAGGAGCTGAGGTAACTGCTAACAGTAAGGGAAAACAGTTAATAAAACACGTGTCTTCTGAAACAGAACCCGTGAAAGCAAAATATGTCTCTCAGGTAGCCGATGACACTTGTCTTGTGAACCAGTGTTACTCACTAGTGTTAAATGGAAGAATACCAACAAGTGAAATAACCGTTTCTCCCTCAGAGGACCCTTTAGGTGGAGGTGATCTAATGGTACGTCATTCAGAGGTGGCAACTTTGAAAGAGGGTGAGCCTAAATCCAACAGTGATATAGAGGAAGATAATATATTTTTAACACAACGTGATCCTGAAGATATGGATTTATGTTCACAAATGGAGAAAGAGAATGATAAACTCATTGAAGTAGTTCATGGAAAAGATACAGTCCAGGTAGAAGATTCTGTGAGTCGGCCTCAGTTGGAATCTTTGAGTAACACAAAATGTAAGTACAAAGGCTGTGTTGAAACTCTGAAAAACCAGGGTGAGTACTGCTCAAAACACTCTGAAGCTAAAGCAGCAGATGAAGATGTATTTCGTAAACCTGGCTTGCCTCTCTCTGCATCTAAACCTTCGAGACCTTCTACTGCTAAGATTTTTAGCTCAAGTAGTACTTCACGAATTGCTGGTCTTTCCAAGTCTTTGGAAAATACCTTAGCCCTCCCACCGACTCTGAAAAATAAGTCAAGTGGGGTACAGCCTGTTTTGAAAGTACCACAGCCAGCCTCTCTGGTGTTTCCGAAGCCAATGGCCGAAGTGAGGGGTTTGTGCAATGTACTTCATTTTCAGACTCCAAATAATTCCAACAGGCAAGGCTACAGAGTTCCGTTTTATGAAAGCAGATCCTTTTCGGCTTCCTCTCCAGTAAACAACATCCTCTTGTCGTCACAGTCCATCTCTGATACCTTCGTTAAAGAGGTCTTAAAATGGAAATACGAAATGTTTGTGAACTTTGATCAGTGCGGGCCCCCGTCAAGTCTTTGTCAGTCCATCTCAAGACGTGTGCCTGTCAGATTCCAGGATTGTGGAGATTATTTTAGTGTGTTTTTCCCTTTGATGATACTGAATACTTTTGAAACAGTAAGTATATGTTCTAATCATATACGTCCAGACTTTGAAATTGCCTTTCTTTACCCTGCTGAATAAGAGTACAGCTAAGATAACTGGCCGCATTTTGATTTAGAGGTAGCTTGTAAATTTCATGTTGAACAGACACTGTGCCAGACGCTTCTAGATGCTGGTGATACAGAGGAAACACTTTCTTAACCTCTGTCCTTCTGGAGCTACAGACACAATTCAGAGTGTTAGTATACCAGGTCCAGAGGTGGCACAGGAGGAAGTGTTTTTCAGTGCAGATGTTAGGGAAGACTTCTCAGAGGAGATAGTCTCCCATCTGCTTTATTTATGTTTTTGAAAAGTAGTGTAGACCTTCACTGAAGTTTTCTTGAGGAGGTAGCAACGGGTAAATTACATTGATCAACACAAAGCAGTAAATCCCAAATTTCTCATCTGTCTTCCCAACTTCTTACTCCTCATAGCAGCCTTTAGCTGCCTCCCCTAACCCAGCACATCCCGTTCTGGTTCTTCTCACTTTCTTACTTCCCTGACTAGGATTGCCCAGTAAAATACAGGATTCCCAGTTAAATTTGAACCTCAGAAAAACAGCTAATAATTCTTTAGAGTAAACATCCAAGGATGTTTTTGGTGTTCTCAAAGCAGGTAGACTTTTACTTTTTTCAAATTCGTTTAAAAAAAAAAAAAAACCCAAACCTGAGTGTACAATAAGACTCTTCAAAACCAAGAGCACTGAGGTAAATACTCAGTGTTCATTCACTTAACAGACACTTGGGTGCCTGATAACTTGCCATGTGCTTGTCACAGACCTGGGGGTAAAGTGGTGAACATGGCAGCAAGGCCTCTGCCTTCTGGGAGTGATCATTTCAGATAGGGACAAAAGGCTCTAGTGTGCTCTGGAATGATCTAGAACAAAAGGGAGAGGGCACGTTAGATGGAAAGGTGAGAGCATCTGTGAGCGATGGTATTTCACTCTGGTCTTGGGAAGTATATTCTGCATGGGAAGTATATTCTCGGCAGAGGGAGTGCAGAAATCAAGCTTAGGACGTTAAAGGAAGAGGAAATGTATTGCACAAGGAGGCAAGTCGATATCAATTTATGCCCCAAATTTCAGCCATTGTTTTAAGACTTAATTATCTAACTAGTGTTTCAAAAGCATTAGAAACAACTAATTGGTAAAGGGTTTTCAATCTCTGTCCTTAACAATACAATAGTTAAGTTAGTATTACAAGAATGATTTTCTTACCTTACACAATTGTGAGCTCAGTGAACGGTGTATACATGTGAATAAGCTGGGAAAAAGACAGACATTTTCTTCATTTTGAAGCTGATTTTTTTTGCTTGTTTGTTTATCCTTTCTGCAAAGCACCAAATCGCTTAGAAGCCATTCATAGCCCTTACATGTAGGACACATTTGTGATTTTTATTTTTCCCTGAGTTAAGAAGCATTTATATGTTTCTCTTTAAGACGTCTTCTTTCAGGACATTTTTGTAGCCCTAACCTTTTCAAAACAGAATGAGCACAAGTTCCGTTTGTATATACACAAAGTTTAAAATAGTCATATACTTGTAGAAGGCCCATTATAAAAAAAACCGCAGCAGCCACCCTCACCTCTGCAAGTAATCATTTTTGATTCTCGATGTGTCCTTTTCTTACTTACAGTTATTTCCATATTTCTGAATAACATGCCACTATTTTGATGTGTTAATTTTTCAGTTTTAGACATTTTCTGTAGTTACCCACTGCAGGAAATACGCTGTCTTCCCACCTTATGTTCACAGACACCTTTCCCATTCCCCTATTCTCACTATGGAGTAGTCTTATAATTTTTAGGTCAGTATTTGTTGTTGTTTCGACTGTATAAAAGGTGTCCACAGCTAAATCATGTGGTAGCTGTAACTGTTTTTCCTTTTTGACTCTTTGCTTTCTGGATTTGTTTTATATACTTAATTTTCTATATACTTATTGCTAAATTAGCTTCGGAGACTCTACTGGATGTTTAGGTCTCTCCTTATGATCAGGCACGTCAGGTAGTCGATAAAGTTCATCTTCTTGGTTTAGGATGGTTATCCTGAAATAGTCACCATCCTCATCTCTAGGCTTGCATTTGCTTCTCTCCTGTGTTGGATCTCTTGTTTCCTGTACCCAGGGTTGTCTGTTTTGGTCACCACCTCATTTTAGTAAGGCACATCCTTCAATCTTCCTGAGAAAAGAGTGTGTAGGAGGTAAATTTTTTTTTAAATAAATTTATTTATTTATTGGCTGTGTTGGGTCTTCATTGATATGTGCAGGCTTTCTCTAGTTGTGGCGAGCAGGGAATACTCTTCGTTGCGGTGCTCAGGCTTCTCTTTGCAGTGGCTTCTCTTGTTGCGGAACACAGGCTCTAGATGCTCGGGCTTCAGTAGTTGTGGCATGTGGGCTCAATAGTTGTGGCTCGTTGGTTGTAGAGCGCAGGCTCAGTAGCTGTGGCGCCTGGGCTTAGTTGCTCTGGGGCATGTGGGATCTTCCTGGACCAGGAATCGAACCCATGTCCCGCGTGTTGGCAGGTGGATTCTTAACCACTACGCCACCAGGGAAGCCCTAGGAGGTAAGTTTTTGAAACTTTGCATGTCTTAAAATTTCTTCCATCGTCTTATTTTTTCTATTTTGCCATCTCTCTCTTTGTTGTTGTTATTGTTCTACTTTCTTGGAGACTTTCTCAACTTCCAAGCTTATTAAAATTTTTTTGACCATATTTTTAGTTTCATGGAACGCCTGTTCTCTGAATATACCTTTTTATAGGGTTCTGTGCTTTTTTCATGGACATGGTATTTTTAAAATTTTCTGAAGGTAATTAATGATAATTTTAAAGTTAGTTAAAAATTTTCCTCTCTTTGCATCGTTCCTCTTTTCCCAGTTGCTTTTTTCCTATTCATTTTAGTGTCTACAGACCTTTCATGTTAACTCCTTTCTTCACATGCCTGATGAATTTTTCATGTTAACTCCCTTCTTCACATGCCTTTAAGAACAGGGTACTGAAAGCATTGGAGCATTGTTCATAGTAGCTGGAAGTTGAAAACAACTGAGCTGTCCATCAGCTGATGAATGGATAAACAAAACATGATCTATGCATACAGTGGAATATTATTCATCTATTGAAAGGAGTGATGTTACATGCTACTTTTACCTGTTCTTTGTTGAACCTTGGAAATACTATTTTAAGGGAAAGAAGTCAGGTACAGAGGCCACATAGTGTTTAGTTCCATTTGTATGAATTTCCCAGAATAGGTAAATCCATAGAGATAGAAAGTGGATTAGTAGTTGCCAGGGGATGGGTGGAGGAGGGAATTAGGACTGGCTGCTAATAGGTATAAGGCTTGTTTTGGGATGGTAGAAGTGTTCTGGAATTAGATAGTGATGATGGTTGCACAAAATAGTGATTGTACCAAAGACACACCATAGTGCACACGCTTTAAAATGCTGAATTTTATATTGTGTGAAATATATCTCAACTTTTTAATGCTATAAGAAAAGAGGATACATTTAAATAGTGACAAGTCAAAGGAGATGCTTAGGAAAACAGATGAAAGTCAAATGCTTTGACTCAGATGGTCCTCTGTTTGCTCTGTGGAAGTCAAGTGTGATCTGAAGGACACCATCATGTGGTGAAATGCATCATTCGTTTCATTCTTTGTGTGAAGATTATATGTTTAGGTGTAGTTATAATCTATATTTTGATATATATAAGATTTTAAGAGAAGCTCTGAGTTAAAAGGATAGGCTTGTTGACCATTGGTGTTTCATTAGGAAGCCTCATCCCCACCCTCATGCCACTATTTTTAGTCTTTTTCTTTTCCCGCCTCTTAGTTAGGTCCAGATTTCCCAAAGGAGAATCTTCAGATAGTTTAGCTGGAAAGTGTAGGCCTGCTGGGGAGCTGATTGTGGGATGAGGGTGGGGGGCAGAGGGACGGGTCCAGGCATTCAGTATATAAACATTTGCTTGATTCCCGCCCCCCCCCCCAATCCTTGAATACAGTATCCCTGCTCTGTCTGCTGTCCCCACAGCCAGAGACACTTACCTTTGCAGAGATGAAATCTCTATAGCTTTTTGCTAGGAACAGGGAGGGGCAGTCAGTCTCCCTTCAGCCCTCCTCCTTCTAGAAGTGTATGTCAGGTGCTTCCTGCTTAGACTTCAGCTTCTTGGACTTGCTCAGGTACCATTCATCCATCCGCTTTCCAGCTTCCCACATTTTGATACTCTTGCCTCCTCTTCTGTTCTCTTCATCCTAGTGAAGTGTAATCCTGTTTTGACAAATCCCTTGGGTGTTTTTGTGGGGCTTCAGGGGGAATAAAAGGAAATGCCTGTGTTCAGTCTGTCATCTTTACTGTGAACTTTTATCTTGTTCTTTTTTTTAACCATATAGTAAAACAACACTGTTTTTGCATTTCTGGTTTATATAGGCCAACATTTATTAATGATATTATTAAGGTACCTTAATTACTTTTTAATTTTTATTCTTATAAGCCAGGAACTGTGGCATCAACCAAAGTCTTGGGCCTAGGCTTCTTAACCCTCATTTGGATGTAATTTGACTTCATAATATTGTTTGTTAATGGGATGCTAAAGTGTGTTTCGAGTCTTTTGACAAAAATGTGGTTGGTATCCAGTTTAGGACATGAAGTGTGCAGTGTTTGGTTATCCAGTAGTTATGTCTTATTGCAGGTAGAGTGCAGTGACATTGCATAGAATTACCCCTTGGCCTGAAAGACAAATGAGAGCAAATTCAATTTTTAGAAATATGAGTCTTTTGTATACTGAAGTGACTAATAGACGATATGTTTTTTAATCCTTGCATTTAACACAATAAAAGTATTAGATAAATGGGCACTATTTTGACAGGGACCAGTTTTTTTGTTCAGTTTTGGCAAATACTGTTTTATCTTAAAATTTAGATTATGTCTCTGTCTGCAGTCCTCTTCTGTCACCTGTGTGTGTGTGTACATGTATTCGCAGTGTGGGAATTGGCAGGCGCCTTGTAGCTTGTGTGGACAAGGAGCAGGCAGAATGGGTGAATCTAGCTGGATTCTCAGTGCCCAGACCCCTGTAGGGAGATTGCACCATTTCTTTAGCTGATTTCCAATTATAAGTAGTTCTTTGAAGGAAACAAAACAGGTTGATATGATGAGCGTCATGAGGAGCCTGCTCTTGAGATTGGGCTGAGAGCCGGGAGAGGAGCGTTTTGTGCAGAGGAGGGGGGAGGGTTAAGACTATATTGCTTTGGGAATTCCCTGGCTGTCTTGTGGTTAGGACACTGCGCTTTCACTGCTGAGGGCCTGGATTCAACCCTTGGTCGGGGAGCTAAGATCCCACAAGCCGCACGGCAGAGCCAAAGCAAAGGGGTTGGGGGCAAGGACTGTAATGCTTTGAGATAGGAGCTCACTGAGCATGTGTGAGCAAAGAGATTAGGCTGATGGGCTGGAGTGAGGTAATTTAGGGGTAAAGGGAAATGAAGTAAGATTGGAGTGTCCAGAGCCAGATGGTATACAGCCCTGTAAGTGCAGGTTGGGGTTTCATTCCCAGTACAATGAGAAGATACTGGAAGATTTTAGTTGGTTGGTGTTTCATTCTCGGTACAGTGAGAAGATATTGGAAGATTTTTAGTTGGTTGGTGTTTAGGCTGGCGGAGTAGCAATATGTACTAGTTTACTTTAAAGCACACGCGCGCGTGCGCACGCGCACACACACACACATCTTTAGTTGCTCATTGGAGAATAATCTGTAGAAAGGTAAGCATAGATGCAGTAGACCTGTCAGGGGGCTGTTGTAAGTAGCCCAGGAGAAAGGTGGTGGTAGCTATGGAAATAGAAGTGAATTCATTGGGCGTAAATTTTGGAGATAGTACTCACAGTACTTATTGATGGATGGATGTGGGAGTTGAGGAAAAGGGAGGATGATCGAGGTTTTTGGCTTAAACATCTCATTAGGTTGTGATTCTGTGTACTAGGTATCAAATGTGTAGGCTAATGACGTTCTCTTCTGCAAGTGACATTTCAGAAGCAAGAGGGATGTAGTTGAATGTGTCAAACAGATATATATTGTGAGAAAGCCTTGGGGCAGTATGAGGGGTCTCAGAGTGGGGAGAAAATAACAGACCAGACTAGAAGAATTACCGCAGGTGGGAATTAAAGTGGAAGAGAATTGTTTTAGATGAGCCCTTTTCCTTCCTCTCATTGCCGTGGGTTAGAGCACTACCCTGCTGTTATCTTGTAGTTCAAGGCCAAAAAGTTGCAGCTAGCTCATGCCTGCTGAAAGCAGTAGGTAGTGTGAGGGTGGTACCATAGCCCAGCTCATGAGAGCCGTGGCTGATGGTAAGTGTAGTTGGATTCCTTCATCCTTGAGAGTTCTCATTTCTGGGGCTTGGTTATTATAACCAAGGGAGTCAGACTTTTAAAAAACATAAGAGCTTGGGGTATACTTACAGATTATGGTACTAAAATGCTTATTCCCTGAGGGTATCCACCTCCCTCCTTCCCCAGTTACTCCCTAGCCCCGTTCATCAGAGGCACAAAAGCTAGGTGGTGGTAGGATCTAGCCTCCTGTTCCCCCAGTGTACCTTTCCAGCTGATGTGCCTAGTGTCCCTGGGGAGTATGAATTCAGGAGGGGAAAATGTCTCTTTGGAGTGTAGCCACTATAAAAGTAAAAAACTGAATGATATAGAGCAGAAAAGCAAAATTGGGGGAGCACACAGAATAAGATTATAATCATAAGCATATTAAATATTTTCAGATATACGGGAAGAGAACGTGAAACTTGAAGCAGGAGGAAGAAACTAATAAAGAACAGCTAACAGGAGAGAGCGGAAATGAAAGCTAGAATAATCGAAATAGTTCATTAAGTGGAGTAAATAGGAAATATATACAACTGAAGGATGAGTAAGTAAGCTAGAATATCAGGTCAGAGACGTCCCACAAAGTATCAGGAAAGTTTAGAAGTGGGAAATATAAAAGAAAAAGCAGTGGGTTTGGTAGAAATGTTAATATATGTATAATAAGGATCTCAGGAGACAGAAAAATGAACCGAGGTGATAAACTGAAAATTACCCAGAAATAGAGGCAGATTTGAGAATTCAGGTTGAGAGGGCTCTTAATATGTCAAAAGAATATACCTAAACGAATGTACGTCTAAAAAGTAATAGCAACGCCTTTAGAATGTGTAAAAAGACAAGAACCAACAATACTGTTTGCCAGAAGTACACATAAAATGAGCTAGAAATGTTTATGATGAAAAGATGGGAAATGATAATAACAGACAAACATGACCCAAAGAAAGCTGAATTGCAGTTTTACAATCAAACAGAATTTATTTTTACATGGAAATAGTTCAGAGACACAGACACCGGATCAAATAAAAGGAGCAGTATCCCAAGAACGTGTAATTGATCATGAACCATGTACGTATGTAATAGTATAATCTCAAAGCAAGAATTGACAGATAATTATAGATGGATGGCAGCTGCTACAGCTAGAATACAGTGATGACATGAGAAAAAGCAGTGAATAATTGGAAGAGACATAACTCTTATCATTTGCAGGTATCACTGTGTATATAGAAACTCCAGTGAATCAGTAGTTGACTATAAAATTGATGTGCAAAAAATCAGTATCATTCCTTTATACCTGCAGTAACTATATATGCGCAGCATCCCCCATTGTCAGCATCCCCCACCAGTGTGGTACATTTGTTACAACTGACGAAACTGCATTGACACGTCATTGTCACCCAGAGTCCATAGTTTTCATTAGGGCTCACTCTTGATTTGTACATTCTAAGGGTTTGGACAAATGTATGATGACATGTATCAGTCCTTATAATATCAGAGTACTTTCACTACCCTAAAAGTCCTCTGTGCTCTGCCTGTTCACCCCTCGCAGCCTCACCCCTGGAAACCACTCATCCTTTTACTGTCTGCTCATAGTTTTGCCTTCTCCAGCACGGCATACAGTTGGAATCACACAGTCTGTAGCCATGCCAGATTGGCTTCTTTCACTTAGTCCTGTGCATTTCAGGTTCCCCCATGTCTTTTCATGGCTTGTTAGCGCATTTCTTTTTAGCGCTCAAGAATATTCCGTTGTCTGGATGTACCACAGTTTGTTTATTCATTCACCCACTGAAGGGCATCTTGGTTGCTTCCAAGTTTAGGCACTTATGAATAAAGCTACTGTAAACATCGATGTGCAGGTTTTTAACGTAAATATAAGTTTTCAGTTCATTTGGATAAATAGCGAGGGCACTATTGCTGAATCCTACAGTAAAAGTATGTTTGGTTTCCTAAGAAACCACCAAACAGCCTTCCAAAGTGGCAATACCATTTTGAGAATTCCCTGGCAGTCCAGTGGTTAGGACTCCATGCTTCCACTGCAGGGGGCACAGGTTTGATACCTGGTCAGGGAACTAAGATCCCACAAGCCAGGTGGCTCAGCAAAAAAAAAAAAAAAGTGGTGGTACCACTTTGCATTCCCACCAGCAGTAAATGAAAGCTCCTATTGCTTCACATCCTCATCAGTGTTTGGTGCTGTCAGTGCTCTAAATTCTGGCCATTCTAGTAGATATGTAATAGTATGTCGTTTTAATTTGCATTCCTTTGAGGATATAAGATACGCAGCCTTTTTTTCATATGCTCATTTACTTTGGTGAGGTGTCTGTCCAGGTCTTTTGCACATCTTTTTCATCAGGTTGTCTGTTTTCTTATTGTTGAGTTTTAAGAATTCTTGTATGTTTTGGGTAACAGTCCTTTGTCAGATGTGTATTTTGCAAATATTTGCTCCAAGTCTGTGACTTCTCTTTTCATTCTCTTGAAATTGTCTTTCAAAGAGCAGAGTTTCTAGTTGTAGTGAAGTCCAGCTTCTCAGTTGTTTCTTTCATGGATGATGACTTTGGTGTTGTATCTAAAAATCATAGCCATATCCAAGGTCATCTAGGTTTTCTCCTATATGATTGTCTAGGAGTTTTATAATTCTACATGTTATATTTAGATCCATGATCCATTTCGAGTTCATTTTTGTGAAGGGTGTGAGGCATGTGTCTAGCTTCATTGTTTCCTTAATATGGATGTAGATGCCCAGTTGTTCCAGCACCATTTTCTGAAGGGATTATCTTTGCTCCGTTGTATTGCCCTTGCTCCTTCATCAGCGATCAGCTGACCGGGGTCAGATCATGTATGGGGATCTACATTTGGGCTCTCTGCTCTGTTCCTTCAGCAGTACCTCACTGTCTTGATTAGCTCTATAATAGATCTTGAAGTCGGGTAGCATCAGTCCTCCGACTGATCAGTTTTTCTCCTTCAGTATTGACTTGGCTACTTTGGACCTTTGGCCTCTCCATGTAAACTTTAGGATCAGCTTGTTGATAGCCACAAAAGAGCTTGCCAGGATTTTGATGGGGATTGCACTGAGTCTGTAGATCAAGTTGAGAAGAACCGACATCTTGATACTATGAGTCTTCTATCTGTGAGAATGGAATGTCTCTCCATTTACGTTGTTGTTCTGTGGTCTCTTTCATCAGAGTTTTGTAGTTTTCCTCCTATCGATCTTGTACATATTTTGTTAGATTCATATATAAGTATTTCTCTTTGGGGGGTGCTAATTAATGTAAATGCTATTGTGTTTTGTTTTTTTTATATATAAGTTGTTTATTTCTGGAATTTTCTACTTAATATCTTTATTTTTTAATTTTTTTATTGGCTGCATTGGGTCTTCGTTGCTGCACACAGGCTTTCTCTAGTTGTGGCAGGCAGGGGCTGCTCTTCGTTGTGGTGCACAGGCTCCTCATTTTGGTGGCTTCTCTTGTTGCAGACCACAGGCTCTAGGCACATGAGCTTCAGTAGTTGTGGTACATGGGCTCAATAGTTGTGGCTCACGGGCTCTAGAGTGCAGGCTCAGTAGTTGTGGCGCATGGGCTTAGTTGCTTCTCAGCATGTGGAATCTTTCTGGAGCAGGGATTGAACCCATGTCCCCTGCATTGGCAGGCAGATTCTTAACCACTGCACCACCTAGGAAGTCCCTGCTATTGTGTTTTTAATTGAAATTCTACTTTTTCATTGGTGGTATGTATGAAAGAGATTGACTTTTGCATATTAACCTACATCCTGTAACCTTGCTATAATCATTTATTAGTTCCAGGAGTTTTGTGTCAATTATTATGGATTTTCTACATAGATAATAATGCTGTCTGCCAACAAACCCAGTTTTATTTCTTCCTTCCCAATCTATATACATTTTCTTTTCCTTTCTTTCTTGGCTTTAGTGCATTAGCAAGAACTTCCAGAATGATGCTGAAGAGGAGTGGTGAGAGGGGACATCCTTGCCTTGTACCTGATCTTAGGGGAAAAGCTTTGAGTTTCTCGCCATCATTAGCTGTAAATTTTTGGTAGATGTTCTTGATCCAGTTGAGAAAGTTTCCCTTTATGCCTCGTTTGCTGAGATATTTTATCATGAATGTTGGATTTTGTCGAATGCTTTTCCTACATCTGTTGATGTGACCATGTGATTTTTCTTTTTCAGTCTGTTGATGTTGTGGATTCTATTAATTGATTTTCAAATGTTTGACTAACCTAGCATCCCTGAGATTAATCCCACTTGTTCGTGATGTGTAATCCTTTTTTACATTGTTGAATTCAATTTGCTAATATTTTCTTGAGGAGTTCTACTTCTGTGTTCACGAGAGATATTGGGCTGTAGTAGTCTGGTAATGATGTCTTTATCCGGTTTTAGTATTAGGATAATGTCAGCCTCATAGAATGAGTTAGGAAATACACTTCTGCTTCGTTATTCTGGAAGAGATTGTGGAGAATTGGTATAATTTCTTCCTTAAATGTTTGGTAGAATTCACCAGTGAACTCATTTGGCTCTAGTGTTTCCTTTTATGGAAGGTTATTTATTGATTCAATTTCTTAAACAGATGTAGGCCTATTCAGATTGTCTCTTTCTTCTTGTATGAGTTTTTGCAGATTGTTTCTTTCGAGGAATAGGTCCATTTCATCTAGGTTATCAAACTTATGGGCATATTAGAGTTCATAATTTTTTTTATTATCTCTTCATGTCCACGGGTTCTTACTGGTGCCACCCCTCCCCTTTTCATTTCTAATATTAGAAATTTGTCTTCTTTTTTTCTTAGCCTGGCTAGAGGCTTATCCACTTTATGATCTTTTCAAAGAACCAGCTCTTCCTTTCATTTATTTTTTTTCTATTGATTTTTCTCTTTTCAAGTTCATTGATCTGCTTTCATTTTTATTATTTCTTTTTGTCTACTAATTTTAGATTTAATTTGCTCTTCTTTTTCTAGTTCCTAAGGTGGAAGCTTAGGGTGTTGATTTTAGATATTTTTTTCTAATATATACATTCCATATGGATAAATTTCACAGCACTGCTTTTTCTACATCTCAAAAATTCTAATTTTTTTCATTTTCATTTAGTTCCACATATTTTTAAGTTTTTCTTGAGATTTCTTCATTGATCATGTGCTATTTAGCAGTGTGTTGTTTATTCAAATATCTTGGGATTGTTCAGTTTTCTGTTACTGATTTCTAGTTTAATTCCACTGTAGTCTAAAGGCAGACATTGTATGGTTGCTATTCTTTAAAATATTAAGGTGTGTTTTATGGCCCAGAATGTGGTCTTTTTTGGTGACTGTTCCTTGTGAGCTTGAGAAGTGTGTGAAATCTGTTGCTGTTAGAGGAAGTTATCTATAGATGTCACTTTATATCCAGTTGATTGATGGTGCTTTTGAGTTCAGCTGTGTCTTTACCAATTTTCTGACTGCTGGATCTGTCCATTTCTGATAGAAGAGTATTAAAGTCTCCAAGTAAAATACTGATTTAATCTATATGTCCTTTCAGTCAGTTTTTGCCTCACTTATTTTCATGTTCTGTTCTTAGGCACATATATATGAAGGCTTATTATGTCTTCCTGGAGTATTGACCCATATGTTGTTATGTGCTGCTTCTCGTTACCCTTCATAACTTTCCTTGCCTTGAGGTCCGCTTTGTCTGAAATTATTATAGCCCCTCCCTCCCTCCCTTCCTTCCTTCCTTCCTTCCTTCCTTCTGCTCTGTCTTCTGTTGTGTATATTAGAAAATGTAGATAATGAGAAGTTTAAAAAATATACTATCTGGCCAGTTAATAGCTGTAATTCCCTGGGCATGTTGTTTGAATGTTCTTAGTCTCTTCAACTGGAAAGGGCATCTACTAGCAGGGTGTTAGTGGTGTTAAGAAGTATATGTGAATTGCCTGTGTGATGCTGCTCCCACTTTCTTTTGATTGTTAGCATGGTTTATCTTTCTGCGGCCCATTACTTTAATCTCTAATGTGTCTTTATATTTAAAGTGAGTTTCTTGTAGACAGCATATAGTTAGGTCTTGTTTTTTTTCATTTTTTTTTTTAATTTATTTATTTTTGTCTGTGTTGGGTCTTAGTTGCTGCACACAAGATCTTCATTGCAGCACTCGGGCCCCTTGTTGCGGCACTCAGGCTGTCTAGTTGCAGCGCACAGGCTCTCTAGTTGTGGCATGCAGGCTCCAGAGTGCATGGGCTCTGTAGTTTGCAGCATGTGGGTTCTCTGGTTGTAGCCCATGTGTTCAGTAGTTACAGCACGAGGGCTTAGTTGCCCCGCGGCATGTGGGATCTTAGTGCCCCAGCCAGGGATCAGACCCGTGTCCCCTGCATTGGAAGGCTGATTCTTAACCGCTGGACCACCAGGGAAGTCCCAGGTCTTGTTTTCTGGTCCACTTTTCCAATCTCTGTCTTTTATTTGATGTATTTAGACCATTGACATTTAAGGTGATTATTGATATAGGTGGATTAATTTCTACCATGTGTGTTACTATTTTCTATTTGTTGCCCTTGTTCTTTGTTCCTATTTTTTTCTTCCATGCTTTTTCTGCCTTTGTGTTTTAATTGAGCATTTAATATAATTTTATTTTCTCTCTCTCTTAAGAGTATCTTTTTTTTTTTTCAGTGATTGCCTTAGAGCTTGCAATATATATTTACAAGTAATCTAAGTCCACTTTCAGATAACACTTCATGGATAGTGTGACTACCTTATAATAACAAAGTATTCCTGATTCTTCTTGTCCACTGTAACATTGCTGTCATTCATCTCTCTCATGGACAGGCATACATCAGCCTGCACATGCACGTGTGTGCACATAGACATAAGCATCCGTAGTTGAGTGTAGTGTTGCTGTTATTTTGAATATGCTATTATCTATTAGAGCAAGTAAGAATGAGAGATGTGAAGGTTTTAGTTTTACATTCAGTTATTCATTCTCTGATGCTCTTCCTTTGTTTACGTCAATTTGAGTTTCTGACCTGTATGATTTTCCTTCTCTCTAAAGACCTTCTTTTAACATTTCTTGCAAGGTAGGTCCAATGGTGACAAATTCCCTCAAATTTTGTTTGCGAAAGTCTATTTCTCCTTCACTTTTAAAGGATAATTTTGCCGGATTCAGAATTCTAGGTTGGTGGGTTCTTTTCTTTCAACAGTGTAAATATTTCACTACTCATTTCTTGCTTGCATCGTTTCTGAGGAGAAGTCGGATGTAATTCTTATCGTTTCTCCTCTATAGATAAGGTGTTTTTTCCTTCTGGCTTCTTTCATGATTTTTTCTTTATCTTTGATATTTCTTATTCCTGAAGTTTGAATATGTTATGCCTGGGTGTAGTTTCTGGCGTTTATTCTGCTTGGTTCTTGGAGCTTCCCCTATCTGTGGTTTGGTGTCTGACATTAATTTTGGAAAACTGAGTAATTATCGCCTCAGATACTGCCTCTTTTCCTCTCTTTCTCTTTCTCCTTCTCGTATCCCTGTTATGTGTGTGCTGCACCTTTTTCTCATTGTCTCATGGTTCTTGGGTGTTTTGGGGTGTGGTTTTTCCCCCATTTTTTTTCCTCTTTGATTTTCAGCTTTGGTAGTTTCTATTGCTGTAGCCTGAAGCTCAGAGATTGTTTCCTCAGCAATGTCCAGGGTACTAATGAACCCATCAGAGGCATCCTTCATTTCTGTTAGTGTTTTGATCTCTACCATTTCCTTTTAAATCTTTCTCAGAATTTACATCTCATTCATTATCCATCTATTATTTCATGGTCTCCATTTTCCATTAAACTCTTAATATATTAACTATAGTTTAAAAAAATAATTCCTGGTCTGATAATTCCAGTATTCCTGCCACATGTGACTGGTTTTGATGCTTCTTCAGTCTCTTCCAACGTTGTGTTTTGTCTTGTGAGTATGCCTTGTAATTTTTTGTTGCAAGGTGGACGTGATCTACTAAATAAAAGGAACAGCAATAAATAGGCCTTTTAGTAATATAGAAGTGTGGTATGGGGGAAGGGAGAGCATTCCATAGTCCTATGATAAGGTGTCACTCTTCTAGTGAGCCTTTCCCTGTGGACTAAAAACTTTACACCACATGTGCCTTAGTTTCCCCCCACCTCCTTGGGTGAGACAGGATGGTTAGATTGGGCTGGAGCAGGTTTTCTTCCCCCGAGTAGTTTAGGCTCTGATCAAACTCCAGCAAGTTTGGCTCTGGTAAAATAGTTTCTCATAGATCAAGCCTGGTTAAGAAGGTCAGGAATGCTCTGGTGCATTTCAAAATGGTTCCTTTTCCCCAAACCCCAACACCCTCCCCAGCCGCTGGAAGCACACAGGGAATTTTCTCCAGTATTCACTGTGAGAGCCTGTTAGAGCTCCTAGAGGTAAAACTCATCAAAGTGTGGGGTCCCCCTTACGACCGAGTCCCCGTAGGGTTTTTAACGTTCAGAGTTGTTCATCCTGAGCCGCCCGCGATCTGTCAGCTCCAGTCTGGGCCCTCCTCCTGGCCTGGAGGTCCTGCTGAAGGGTTTCCGGGGAGTTGTGATCCTCTGGATCCACCTTCTTGTCTCTTTCTGCTTTTGGGGATGCATGGCAACGTCTAAGTTCTCTACAGGCCACGCTGGAAGCAAGAGGTCCCACATTAATTTTTAATGTTTCTGTCACCCGGGATTGCTAGATTCTGGATTTTACTTATTGCTTACTTTGGAGAATTTTGCTGCTTAGCATCAGCTTTGCAGATGTTTTTGCTTTCTTAATTTGCCTTTTTTGCTTTGCGTAGGTGGCACAGGAATGGATCAGCTCTCCAAACAAAGAGAAATTCCATCAGTTACATTTACGAAAATTTCCTGCTGATTATAAAAAATACTGGGAGTTTGTGGGTAAGTTCTTTCTTATGTAACTTGGACTGTGTTGTATAATACTTGGAGATTTCTTGATACTTGAACATAATAATTGTATGAATTTCCTGGGATATAGGTTTCCTAAAGCTGAATTTGTAACTTCTTACGAAGAATGTGTTTAAAGTCTTAATTAATGAGGATAATTACCGGGACACTTATAAATATAAAATCTCTGGTTTTACCCATTCTGCAGTCAGGATACCACAGCCCAAAGTGTCCATGGAAGCTGGGCATGGGAGAGAGGGTGAATGAAGGAGTTTGACTGACAGGGGTTGGAGGGGTGGGGGTGTCAAAATAATAGTGTTTATAGATTCTATGTAAATCTTTCTGCCATCTCTTTTCTCATTTCATTATTGGTCTGAGACATATCATATTGTGAATTAGTTATAAATAATCCAAGCATTCAGAACCCTTTAAAATAAACAGTATAAATTCTCTATTTGCCTCCTTCCCCCCCTGCAATCCATCCTGCTCCACAGATTCACTTAAAAAAAAAGCACATATACATATTTGGGGGGAAAGGTATTATATGTTCATTGTCGAGTATTTAGGTAGTATTAGCCAACAGCAAAATAAACATCACTCACAGGTCCCACCCTTCAGAGATAACCCTATGAACGTAGTAGTATATATCTTACTGCCAGACTTCCTACTCGTCTTTGTGAAGTGAGGGTGGGGGGATGGGGGTGGGAAGGGCTATTTCACCTATTTTGTGACTTTTTTCATTTATTTATTCAACAAGTATTTATTGACTTTATACTGCCTCATAGTGTATGATTCTGGATGCTAGGTGTGTAGCTGTGATGAAAACATAAAATTCTGCCTTCATGAAGCTTACACTTATTTTCATTTAATCTATTATAAATGTCTTTTCAGAGATTAATAATAGTATGTTCAGTGTTTGTAGTTATTCCATTGTAAGCATATTCCATAGTTCTCTTTAACCAATAATTTCTACTTTGACGCACATCATTTGTGGTTTTCACTATTACACTGAGTAAATCCCTTCACTAGACCAGACCGTATGTGCATTTTAGGACTTTGGATTTGTATTGTCTCTGTCTACCATCTTCACTTCTAACATAAGAGTGTAGGAATGTGTCTCTTCTCGTTTCCTAGTTGAAACTTGTCCCCCAGTTTTGTATGGAAAATGTATCTCATTTGAGGTTGTAGTTTTTGTCCCCAAATATTTATTGGTCTTTTATATTTGGGGGGGCACATAATTTTCTGTTCATGCCTTTTGTCCTTTTTTCTATTAGGGAGGTTGTTTTCTTCTTATTTGTATGCATTGTTGTAAATTTTTTTTCAGTTTCATTATTTGCTGTTCAGTTTCATATGCAGTTTTTGAGGCATAGACGATTTGTATCTTCATATGTTCAAAAATACCATGTTTATTTCTTTACCGTTCAAATCTTCGTTTTAGAAATCAGATACTTTCATATTCTCTTGTAGTAGTTTTATATTTTTTTCATATTTGAATAACTGATTTATCTGCTGTTTATCTTGATTGTACGATAGAATCACATAGTATTTACTCTTGTGTCTGACTTCTTTCATTTAACATGTCTGAGTCATTCATCGGTTTTGTGTGCATCTTTGGTTTTTTTCATTGCTTTGGTAGTATTTCAGTGTGAACATATCACAATTTTACTGTTGATGGACATTTTAATTTTATTATTATTATTAAAAAAAATTTTTTTTGGCCGCTCCGTATGTTTTGTGGGATTTTAGTTCCCCAGTCAGGGATTGAACCCGGGCCACAGCAGTGAAAGCACTGTGTCCTAACCACTGGACCACCCGGAAACTCCCATTAATGGACATTTTTTTCAGTTTTGGCCTATGTGTCAAGGGTCCCCAAGCCCATGCCCAGGTTCAGTGATTCACTAGGATGCCTCAGGAGTTATATTCATGCTCATGGCCGTGACTTATGATGGCAGAAGGATACAAAGCAAAATTAGCAAAGAGGATAAGCACACGGACGAAGGCTGAAACAAACCAGGAGCAAGCTTTCAAGAGTCCTTTCCCAGCGGAGTCACACAGGACGCACTTAATTTTCCCAGTAGTGAGGTGTGACAACACATGTGACATATTTACCAGGAAAGCTTAGAGACTCTGAGCCTGAGCCTAAAACACCCTGTGCCTAGCCCAAATTTATGACTTTCAAAAGTAAAGTGGGTGTTTGACATAAACCACAGAGGAACAATTTTGCACGCAGGTTAGGTACAGTGAGCCAGTCCCATCAGCGAATGATGAGAGCTGTCTGGAAATCCAAGTTCCCAGACTCCCGGGGGGCCAACCTTGTAAGCAGGTCTTTCTAAGGATAGCAGCCTCAGGCCTGCTGTGTTAATGCTTTTACACACAGCATTTTATGCATAATGCTGCTGTGATGCTTCATGTGTCTGTTAGTGTTATGTGAGGGCATTTTTATGGAGTCTGTCTCCTGAAGTGGGTTTCAGAGTCTCACGGTATGCGTAAGTTCAACTTCAGAAGATAATGCCAAGCCAGTTAGACAAAATTATGCACCCCTACCAGTGTATGGAAGTCACATTGTTCCGTGTCTGTACCAACACATTTGTATTGATTGTGCTGTTAATTTAGCCATTGCAGTGTGTGTGTATTGATGGTCATTTGTGGTTTTATTATGTAATATCCTTGTTATCAGTGAGATTGAGCACATTTGCATATATTTAGTAGATGCTTAAATAACCTCTTTGGGGAAGCACCTATAAAAGACTCTTTGTTCATTTTCTGTTAGTTGTCTTTTTCTTACTGATTTGTAACGAGTTCTTTATATAATCTGGATATAAACCATTCTCCCACTTTGGCTTGCATTATGACTCTCTTAGTGATGTCTTTAAAATTCTAATTTTATTCTTCTTTAGAATTCAAACATAACAAGTGCATCTTTGTATTTTTTATGGTTAATGCTCTGTGCCTCATTTAAGAAACCTTTCCCTGCTGCAGGTCATAAATATACATTTTATCTTAACATCTAGAACAGGTGTCAGCAAACCACAGCTTGCAATCTACCCTGTATCCTGTTTTTGTACTGTCTTAGAGTAAGGTTTTCACATTTTTTTTTAAGGTTTTGAAAAAAAGATGATGCCTGTGCAACAGACACCATATGTGTTCTGCAGAGAAGAATCTGGCTCTTTACAGAAAGTTTGCCAATCCCTTTTCTAGAGGCGTCACTGTTTTGCCAACCTGGAATTGATTTTGTGCATGAGTAAGATGTAGGGGCCATGTTTCATTTTTTTCCGTAATGGAGATGTAATTATCCTAGTGCTGTTTATTGAAAAGATTACCCTTTCTCCATGCTCTACAGTGCCATGTTTGTCATAACTCTAGTGTCCATTTAATGTACTGATCTTTTTCTGGACTTCTTTCTTTATTGGATCATTTGCCTACCTCTGTGCCCATATCACATTTCTTAATTACTTGATTGAGCTTTATAATAAGTTTTAATGAACAAGTCCTCTTACCTTGTAGTGCCTTAAGTGTTTGTTGGCTATTCTTGTCCCTTTGCATTCCCATGTAAGTTTTAGAGAAAAAAAATATGGAAATTTGTTAAGAATTGACATCTTTCTAATACTGATTTTCTAATTCATGAATAAGATACATATCTTCATTTATTTAGGTTTACTTTCAGTAATGTTTTATAGTTTTCTATGGAGAGGTTTTGCAGATCATCATTGGTTAGATTTTTTTTCTTTTGGTGTCATTTGTAATTATTTAAGTGACTGCTTCTAAAGATATGGACCTAAAAATTTATAGTAAAATATTATTTTGTTGATAAAATATTAACCATGATTTCTTTAATATTAGATAGCTAGTCAGTGTTCAAGTTTTCAGTTTCCTCATAAAGAACAATTTATTTCAGCCTGTTTGAATTATGATCCAAATTAGGTCCACTCATTGACATTGATTGTTATGTCTTTTTCAACCATAATTCTCTCCTTCGTGGTCCTCCCCCCCTCCCCCGCCCCCTTTGTAATTTATTTGAAGAAATTGGGTTGTTGCTCCTGTAGAGTTACTGTCTGTGTCTTGCTGAACACCTCTGCCTGGTGGTAGTTAGTATGTCTTTCAGCTCTCTGTATTTCTTGTAAATTGATTGTTGGTTTTGGAGGCTTGATCAGACTCATTTGACTTAATATTTTTGGCAGAAGTATTTCATAGGTTGGGTGGTATGTTCCTTTATCAGGAGTTACTTGATCTCTAACTTCTCTTTTTGTAATATTTATAACTTGTTTAATGCCTAGATTAACTTACTAAAGGATACAAAATGCTGATGTTTTTATTTGATCGTTTCTTCATTTATTAGCTAGTATAGTTCTATGAAGAGAAAGTTCTCTGTATCATTTGATTACTTAGTAGTATACTTTACAAAGAAAGGTAGAATAAGTCCTTGACTCCCGACCAGTTTTCAAAATAATGACTTAATTCACTGCAAGTGCTGGTGTTGACCAATGAACTTTAAAAACATTTTTTTTCATTATGAACACATGGACTTAAATATACTTCTGTTTCAAGTCTTTGTGATTGGCTTCTTCAAAATGGCTCCTGAGCCCTTTAGACATGACCTCACTTAAGTATCTTTTGGTAGAAAAAGTTATTTCCAGATCAGTAGTGGCATGTTATATGCTGTTAACAAGCAACATTTGTAAACGTAAGAATACAGAAAGGTTGAAAGAGAAAGAGTGGAGAAAGCTACCCATGCAAACTCAACTCAAAGAAAACTTGTTTTGCTCTCTTAATATCAGACTAAATAGACTTTAAGGCAGAAAAACATTATTTGAGATTAGAAGATGAGTATTTCTCAGTGATCGCAAGTTCAGTGAACAGAAGATCGGACAATTTTGAATACATAAATACCTAGTAAATTATATAAAGAAAAAACTGATGGAACTAATGTATACTTTTTACATGTATGTGAGACCTTGAACCATTCATTTTTTCTTTTAGTTTGGAAATTATACCCCAATTTTTACCTCTTTTGCCATTTAAGATTAAGGTTAAAGTTAAAACTTACAGTGTGCATGCTTGATTTATCAAAGTTTATAGTTTTAATCAATATTTTAAATGTCTCCATAGATAAGGCAAAATCTTTTAAAAACTTTAACTCTATCTCCACCCTACTTAGAATATCATTGTTGTTATGTATTTTAACTCTATATTTTAAACTGTGTAAGACATATGGTTGGTCCTCTGTATTTGTGGTTTTTGCATCCTCAAATTCAACCATGGATTGAAAAATTCCAGAAAAACGTATTTGCTGTGCACCAGCACCTATTTACATACACTTATATTGGATTTACAGCTATATACATAGCATTTGCATTGTGCTAGGTATTATAAGTAATCTAGAGATGATTTAAAGTATAGGAGGATGTGCGTCGGTTATATGCAAATACCATGCCATTCTACATAAGGGACTTGAGCATCTGAGGATTTTGGTATCTGCGGGGGTCCCGGAACCAGTTTGTAGCAGATACCAAGGGACGACGGTACTCTGTAGTGTCTTGTGCAGCTTTTTTGTTTGTTTGTTGATTCTACTAGTTCATGTATTTCCTCTCTCCTGGTGCTTTGCTTATCTCGAATATGTAGGTCATTGTCTTTGGAAAGTTATTTAAAAAATAATTGGAGGTCTAAGATGATACTGTCTTCCAGAGAGGATTTTTCTTTGCTTCTGCCAGGATTCTGGGGGCACTAGCAGTGTGGGATGATGTTAGTCTGGTTTAAAGGATTGAGCTCTCCTGAAGTACTCGGGTGAATTGAAGCTGGGCTGCAGCCCATGTAGAGGCTCGTTTACTTCTGCCTTCATTCTTGGGTGTTGTCCTTCATGGTCCCAACCTGAAGCATGAGGGCCACCAGCTGCCTGCTCTATCTATGCAGGCCCTGGCCTCCAGTTTTTGTCCCTGTTTGTACAAGGCCATCCCAGGTACCGCTAAGTAAGAGTTCAGATGTTTCTAGGGAGAATACCGGGCTGAGCCCTGTGGATTTCCACATTATTCTGGATGTCAGCACAGTAATTCTTCATTGTTTTATTTGCTTTCTGATGCCTTCAAATAGACATTTCTTACATGATGCGTTTTAAAAATTCTTTTTTGACTTAGTGGTTCGGTCTGCTTAATCCCAGTACTTTGTGCTTTAGTTCAGTGTGTTATTGCTGGCCTCAGCAGTTGGTACTGAACTTGTTAATTTTAGAACTTGCCATGTCTTCCCAGCCCCATTTATTTACGACTGTCCTTTTCCTCTTGTCTGAAATGCCACCAGTAGGCTCAGAATTCTTATGTATACTTGGATCTGTTTCCAAATTTTTCTTTTGGGATTTTGAAAATAGGGCACAGAAGTGAAAATTTCTTGATTAAAAACTAAGGTAAACTTCAGGGAAAGGAAATTTATTAGCTACTTTTGAATATTATGACTTCATCTATTTTGGCTTTGTAACAGTTTTTAAGAGAGATTTTATAATACTGTGTGATCAATATTTGACAATGCCGACTGGCTTAGACTATCATTTTGAAGTATGTACAGAGTCCGCTAGTGCTGTATGCTTGCCTGAACTTAGTGCAAGGCTTTAATATCCTTTAAGTTAATCTCATGTAAAATAGTTCTGTTAGAATAAATGCTGACTTCTTATTGTTTTATAGCTTATCTTGAGGAATGTGAACTAGCTAAACAGCTTCATCCAAAGGAAAATGATTTGGTGTTTTTGGTTCCTGAAAGACTAAATGGGGAGAAGAAGGATATAGAGCAAAACTACCTGCCAGGGCCCCACGAATACTATTGTGGTTACGTTCATAAATTCCGTCGCACTTCAGTCAGTAAGTACCGAATGAGAGATTGAAGAGAAATCTGTCAGAAGCTCATCTTTCAATTTCCCTCTAAATTTAAGGCTTTACTAGCCATGTATTTGCTGTACATTTACCAGATGTGTATTTACTCTATGTTTACCAGACTGTATTTGCTGTACATTTACCAGACGTGTGTTTGCTAGGTTGATTACTTACCAGAGTCCTCTTATAGTTTTTCTAGACGCAGATGGAAAAGGCCCAGTATTTATTGCTTTAGATTTAAAAGCTTTCTTTTGTAATGTCTTCTCCTTCTAGTAAATCCCTTCATCTGTGTTTGTTATAAAACAGACAGTTTGCATACCGTCTGTTTGTTGAATCACATTCCAACCTTAGTTTTGTGGCTAATTATTGATAAGCAGACCCACCATGTAACAAATTGTAAGGCGACTTGAAGGGTTTACTGTTTCCATCACTCCCATCCATTGTGTTGTAGGGACTTCTCTCCCGAAGGTAGCAGAACAAAAAAGTAATGTTAGCTTGGATTTAAGCAGTACTGACCATGTGCCAGCGAGTGTGCCCTGTCCTTCCTGTGCACGTTTATCATCTTTTCCCAAACCCCTGCAAAGTGGAATTATTTGTTCCCTGCTCATTGGGGAGTCAGAGCTCAGGGATGTAAGTAACTTATCCAAGGTCATCCTTAGTATTACATGGTAGGTCCAGATTTGAAACCTAATTTTGTTTGACTGCAAAGTCCACATTCTTAATGTGTGCCAAGCTGCCTTTTTGACATTGCTGCTTTCTTAGTCTGTTACGTGAAGAGGATGTGTTCATTATTCCTTCACTTTTTTGCGTTATATATTAAAAATAGCAACAAAGCTCTTAGAGTTCAACATTGTGCCGCATCATAACTGGTGTGCCACGTTTACTGTTGTGTGATCAGAGCTCAGTTCTTTGTGCAGGAAGGGTTTAGAAGAAGAGCAACAGGGATACGTAGCTTCATCTGTGCTTTTGACTCTTACAAGTGGTTACGTTTGCTGAAGTTCTGTTTCTAAGGTAGTCTCCTTCCCGGAACTCCTCATGCAGCAAACTATCTGACATCTCCATTTGGAGATTATTAGACATTTCAAACCCATTCCAAAAAGAAATACTTGATTTAATACCTGACATCGGCCATTGCTTCAATTTTTCCCAACTCAAGATGTCGGACTTTCATTCTTCCAGTTGCTCAGCCCAAAACCTCAGAGTCATCCTTGAGTCTTTCTTTGCCTCACTTGCTCCATCTCATGCATCAGGAAATCTTATTGGCTCTTCCTTTGCTGTACAGCCTGCATCCAAGCCCCACCTCTTCTGCTACATCCTGTGCCACACGACCATTCACTTTTACCTAGATTAGCCTCCTAAGTGGTCTTTTTGTGCTTTTCCCATTGCAGTTTATTCTTCATTTGCAGTAAGTGATTCTTTTAATGTGTGAGTTAGAGCGTGTCACTGCCCTGCACAGAGCTGTCCTGTGACTCTTGACCTGACTCAGAATCATGTTCAGAGTCATTAACTGCATAGCCCTGTGAAGTGTAGCCACGTTTACTCTCTCAGTCTTCTAGTTCGCTTCTCCCGGCTTTTCCTGCCGGCCGTTCTGGCCTTCTCCCTGTTCCTAAAATAATCCAGGCACCTTGCTGCCTCCTTGTCTTTGCAGTCGCTGATTCTCTGCCTGTAACACGCTTTCCCTGGTTATGGGCATGGCTTACTTATGTCACGTCTCTGCTCAAATATTATCTTATCAGGAAGACCGACCCCCTCAACTCTCCTGTCTACAGTAACACACCCTCACATCCTTTATCACTTCCTCGTCCGTCCCTCTTCTCTGCTTTCTTCCTAGCACTTACCTTCCCCTGACATGTTTATTTGCTTATCTGCCTCCTAAAAAATAAGCCTCCAGAGGACAGGAACATCGATTGCCTGGTTCTTAGCAGGCATTTAGTGGATACTTAATTGAGTAAATTATTTAAACGATGTATTAAAAAACATGTTAGAAAACACCTTATTCTGAATAACCTTTTAACAGGACACTGTTATTCACTGGTAACTGAAATTGGTTTTTCTCCTTCTTGATAATAGTGCGTAATGGGAAATCTGAGTGTTCCATTTCCATCCAGACTCAAGATAATTTACCCATCAATTTAAATGAATTCGTGAAATGTCTTGTAATCAGCTCTCTGGTGACTACACAAAGGAAATTGAAAGCCATGTCTTTGCTGAGTGGTCGGAACCAACTGGCCAGAGCCATTCTGAATCCAAACCCCATGGACTTCTCTACAAAAGATTTACCGACCACCACATCTGAGAAAATTGTGAGTAATGGTCATTTGATAAGAGGGGAAGTCAGAACATTTCATGTCAGAACGTTAAAGCATCGTGTTATTTTTATCTGTTACACAGTCCCTTTTGTCTATAACAAAGACATAGTCACCATGTGTGCCCAGTGAGGTGTTTAGTGCTTAGTTTTCTTTACACTGCAAGTATGTCTTTGTGTTTAAGTTAGTCGGCTTACCTCAGGAGAAAGGGAGTGTGCAATGAGGAGCTGAAAACATGCTTGAAGAGCAGCATTAAAAAGTTAAGTGAACATCCTACTTAACTGTTTGTTAGGTGATTAAAATGCAGGAGTAGGAATAGGTTTAATGGAATGAGTTTTGCATTTGAATGATCAGTGGAGCATAGAGTGGTATTGCACGTGTGAAGACGAAGTTGTCGTTTTGTGTGAACACATACTTCTCATCGTAAGGGCTGTGTGTAAGTTCCAGGAAATTAACACAGAGACAGGCGAAAGGAAAGGAATGTTATTTGAACCTCTGCCTTGCATTAGGGCTTTCATAACTGTTTTCTCATCAGTTCTCACCCTCTAAGGAACCCCAGATTTAATGATCAGCAAAGGCTGAAGCCCAGAGAGGTTAGAAGTTTAGAGACCTAGCTTGTGAATGAAACTGAGGTGTAGACTCAGATCTGACCCAAGATCCATGCTTTTTCCACTATATCACTTGTGTTAGGAAAGAAAGTCTTGGAATGTTTTTTTTTTACTGTTGAAGGAGAGAATTGGCTAAAATGGGAAGAACCAAAGAATAAAATGAAGAAAAGTGCGAAACAGTTTATTGTGATCATCTTTATAAGAATCACAAATAAAAATATAGTTGTTCAGACACGTGCACTCCAATGTTCACTGCAGCACTATTTACAATAGCCAGGACATTGAAGCAACCTAAATGCCCATCAACAGATGAACAGATAAAAAAGATGTGGTACATATATACAATGGAATATTACTCAGCTGTAAAAAGGAATGAAACCGGGACATTTGTAGAGACATGGATGGACCTAGAGACTGTCATACAGAGTGAAGTGAGTCAGAAAGAGAAAAACAAATATCGTATAATATTGCTTATATGTGGAATCTAGAAAAATGGTACAGATGAACCCATTTGCAAAGCAGAAATAGAGACAGAGATATAGAGAACAAGCATATGGACACCAAGTGGGGAAAGCGGGGAGGGTTGGGGGGAATGAATTGGGAGATTGGGATTGCCATATATACATTACTAATAAGGAAGAAAATACCAAATTGTATGCTCTAAATATATGCAGTTTATTCTATGTTAACTGTATCTCAATAAAAGTTCTTAGAAAAAAAAATACATAGTAGTTGTATTTGTAGATGGACTGAAGCCAGTAGACACTCAACAGTAACACTTTCCGGCAGTGAAGGTGGTTCTTAGATGAAAGGTCATTTGGGGTCTCGCCTGATCATAACCAGAACTTCTGTCTGATAAAGGTCAGGAGCAGTTCAGACGGACGTCTCCCACTGTCTCCCTGTCCTGAGCCACCACAGGAAGAACAGCTCATTCTCACTGATGTCTTTTGTATAGATTACCTACCTAAAAGATTTCAACGAAGACCAAAAGAAAGCGATAGAAACTGCGTATGCCATGGTAAAGCAGTCCTCATCAGTTGCCAAGATCTGTCTGATTCATGGACCACCAGGAACAGGAAAATCAAAAACCATTGTTGGCCTCCTGTACCGCCTGCTGACAGAGGTAGAGTGTGTGAGGGCATCAGTACTCTTAATTTGAGTATGTTGTTTTACTTTACTCCAGTTAAGTAACATGGAAATAAGTGCTAAAGTGCCTTTTTTCCCTTCACCTTTGTGATTATTTTGATACTGTGTGGAACTGTATCAAATAAAGGGGTAGCAGAGGTAGAAAAGGTTATAAGAAATAAAAAGAGCAGAAAATGTTATCTTGTGTGAAACTAATCCTAAGGACTAGAATGGTGGTCTTCAGGCTTTTTTATAGGTCACAGCTAATCCCAGGAGACCATCTTGAATGTATCCCTGGGCTGTATTTTGGTTGGATTGAGTATTGAATAAAATAAGTGGATAGTAAGGTAAGGCTCAGAGAAGTTATGATAAAATTTTATGCAGAGTAAGTTTTTAATGTTAATGTAAGATGTAGGTGCTTTTATTTACTTTTAACTATTTATTAGGGGAATATACGTGGCAGTAGAGAAGAAATAGAACACTGTGTGATAGAACTCATCAGTATTTTTTGTTTGTTCGTTTGTTTGGTGCAAATTGTAGAACCAAAGGAAGGGGCATTCAGATGAAAACTCCAATGCCAAAATCAAACAAAACCGTGTCCTTGTGTGTGCACCTTCCAATGCGGCTGTTGATGAACTTATGAAAAAAATTATCCTGGAATTCAAAGAAAAGTGTAAAGACAAGAAGACTCCTTTGGGTATGATACTTTCATGGGCTTTTGCTTTGTTTTTTTGTGTTTGTTTTCAGTGTTTAGTGTGGGTATCTTTGAATGACAGAGAGCAAGCCCATTCTGGTAATAACTTCTACTTGAGGCTGTGGCCCATGTGTTCTCGCTGGTTCATTTAGTGACTATTATGGGGCGTTTATTCTGTGCCAGGCACTGTACTAATAAGTACTGAGGTTTCAACAGTGAAACCTTCAGAGAGACAGGAAGTGGATAGATCAGTGGGCAATTATACTGTAAAGGTAGAAGCTCTGTAGTAGGAGTAAAATGTGGACACTTCGAAACACCTTAGAGCAGCCCTTGATTCAGTTGTGTGAGGGTTAGGGAAGGCTTTTAAAGGAAGTGATGACTAAGATGAAACTTGGAAGAGCAATGAGGACTTAGCCATGGAAGGGAAGTAGGGGGAGGACTCTCTCAGAAGTTACTGTAAATAAAAAGGACCAGCCGCAGGAGGACCTTGGATGGTTCAGCATAGCTAGAGTATAATGAGCTCCACAAAGGCAAGGGCTTTTTAAAATTTGTTCACTGTAGCACCCCCAGTGCCTAGAACAGTGCCTGACAGTTGGGGCTTAATAGATACTGAGTGACTGAGAAGCTAGAGCAATCATCGTTTGTAGTTATTGAGTGCTTACTGTGTGTCAGTGCTCTCAGGATAATCCTGTGAGCCACACAACAAATAATCTTACCATCTACATTTATAGGAGGAGAAGTGGAGGAGCTGAGGTGTAAAATATACCAGAGGGATAAGTTTTTTCAGTACAGTTGACAGATTGGTGACGAGCATTGCCACAGAGGACTCAGGATGCTTGAGTGAAGATGTAAAATGATTTCTGTATACTTAGCACTTACTCTCACATCACCCATTCTGAGTGGTGTGGTTGTGGCTCTGGGTTAGGCTGCTCTTCCAAGCACATATATCTTACCTTCCCTAAGTTTTATTTTCCTTGAGGTTACCTGACAGTGACTTAAATCAGTTAAGGTTAGACTGGGCTGCAAATAATAGATACTCCAAATCCAGTGGCTTAAATGTGATAGATGTTTATTTCCTTACTCAGAAGCCCAGAGATGGGCAGTTGAGGGGTGATACTGGTGTGATGACTCTGCTTCTGAGTCTTCAGAGACCCAGGGTCTTTCTACCTTGTTGCTCCGCCACGTGTGACCCCCACTCCTTAGTGCGCTTCATGGTCAGAAATGGCTGCTCTGACACCAGTAATCACATCCAGCAAGTGAAGGAAAAGGGGACGTACTAGCCATACTTTAAAGAAAGTTCTGAGATGCTGCCATTAACACCTCTGCTTATTTCCTTTTGGCCGGAACTTACTCCCATGGCCACATCAGCCTCAGGAGAAGCTGGGACGTGTCATCTTTATTCGGGGGATCACACACGTTTTTCCTTTCACTGTGTATGTGTTAGCTGTGTATAGAACTCATTTGCTCTTCAAACTTAAAGTGCGTTGCCAGCTGCAGCTTTTATACTCACCGTTACGTTTGTGGGGTCCCTGGCTCTGTGTACTGCTGTGTGGGCGCCTCCATCTTATGCGTGTTGCGCTCTGTTCCTTACCCACTGATAGACGTGTGACTTCTTTCCCATTCTTTTGTTATTTCAAACATTGTGGTGGACATTCCTATACTTGTGCCTGTTTCTCCAGTGCAGTATGAAAGCGTTTACTGCAGTGACTGAGTTGTGTTGTGTTGTACTGTACGGCAGCTGAAGGGAGCACGCTGAAGTCCTGTGTCCTTACATCACCTGAGTATTGATGCAGCCTTGTAGGGCAGTGCTTTTCACACCGTGGCTTGTGACCGGTTAGTGGATTGTGAAGTCAGTATAGGGAGATCAGAACCAGAATATTACCAGCAAGATAAAATAGAACGGAAGAGAATAGAAAAGATTAGAGTGTAGGTAGTGAGGGGTAAGTATTGTTTTGTGAAACCTGTTTTACTGGTGAGGTGTGAGTGTACTAGCTTTCAGTGTGAAGGTGTAGCTCTTACTGTAGATCAAGGTCAAAAGAGTTTACAAAAACACTGGTCTAGTGTATATAAACCTAGAAGTGAAAATGCCGGGTTGACGCATTTGTGCATGCCAAATTCTTCTCGGAAATGGATGTATCAAAAATATACCCAAGAACAGTTCCCGCGAGTGGTGCAGCTTTCACTTTCCTTTCCCTGAGGGAGGGTAATAAAGCCCTTTTTCAGGTGTGTGTTGACAACACCAGAAGGCTGGTGCGAAGGTGGGACAAGTGTTGTGTCTGGGTTGGGTTTTTAATTTTTTTTTTTGTTGGAAAATGACATCTCTGTCAGTAAAGAGAGCTTTTCTCTGCTTTTTCAGTATTTTTCACTTTTGCTTCTTTTCACTATGTCGAGTGGTCCTGGGTGTCCTTTAAGAAAATGCCTTGGACATCTCACCATTAAGTGTGATGTTTGTTTCTGGGGTTTGGTATATACCCTTTATCAGCTTAAAGAAGTCCCCTTCTCATTAGTTTTTTTTTTTAATGAATAAGTGTTGAATTTTATTGCATCCAGTTTTTTTTCCCCTTGAAATGGTAATGAAGTTTTTCTTTAATTTGTTAATGTGGTAAATCACTATGCTTTTCTTTTTCTCTTTCTTTCCTTTTTCTCTCTTTCTTTCCTTCTTTCCTTTCTTTCCATCTTCCTTCCTTCCTTTCTCTTCCTTCCTTCCTTTCTTTCTTTCCATCTTCCTTCCTTTCCTTCCTCTCTCTTTCTCTGTCTCTCTCTCTCTCTCTGTCTCTCTCTCTCGTCACACCCCAAGGATTGAGGAATCTTAGTTCACCGATCAGGGATCGAACCCAGGCCTTTGGCATTGAAAGTGCCAAGTCCTAACCACCGGGCTGCCAGGGAATTCCCTATAGTGCTTTTCCAACATGAAAATATCTTTGATTCTTAGAATAAGGTCAACTTGGTTGTGTATAATTTTTTAACACATTGCTGGATTGCTGATGATTTTAAAAGTTAGTAATCATAAATGCAGTCAGCCTGTAATTTTTCTTTGTCATATCTTTGGTTTTAGTACTGAAGTTATACAGACTTTAAAAATGAAGTTATACATTTATTTGGAATGTTTTGTAAAAGGCAGAGATTATCTGTTCCTTGAAGGTTAATTTGTTTTTAGTATTGTTTTGTTTGAGGACTTTTTGTTTGTTTTGTCTATTTTTTTGACAGATAAGGTTCTGTCTGCTGAATGTCTTTAATTACTGTTGGTTTATTCAAGTTTTCTGCATTTGAATGAGTTTGCTAATCCATATTTTTCAAGAAGAATTTCCACTTCACCTTAGGTTTTCAAATATGTTGGTATAACATTGTTTATGGTAGTCTCATTTTTAAAATCTCAACTGTGTTTTGGTTGGATCACCTTTGTCATTCTTGTATTATGTATTTAGATTCTAAATCCACCTGTGGCATGGGCCTTTGGTTGGAAAGTCCTAGAAGAGAATTTGCTTTTTTCCCAGCTAAGCCCAGGCCAAGATAGAGCCATGTGGTTTTCATCCCTCCACCTCTTCCAGGCCCTCTTGCTTTCTAGTGGGCTTTAAAATCCAAGCCGCCATTATAAAATTTCCATGTGTTGATTGGAATGGTGGTTTAGCTGATGGAGATATTTGTCAGACTCTATAGAACTAAAGATTTTTAAATCTCTGCATTTTATTGTATGTAAATTAAAAAACAAACACCTAAGCACCTAGACAGTGACCAGCCCTCACCCTGTTCCCTCCAGGGAAGCCACAGCAGTTTAGCAGCTTTCAGCTCTGGTTTTCACCCTTCTCTTTGTTTTTGGCCCCTAGGAATTTCTCTTACATCCTTCTGATCTCACCCTGCAATTTAAAGGATGTATGTTTTAATTTCTGGAGCATTTTTAGGTGCTGATAGTGGGTATAAATCTCATCCACCCTTCTGGTAGAAACACAAGTTAGCAATTTTGAAACCTTGAAGTAAATGTTGGCCAGAGAAGGTGGCTTCAAATTTAGAAGAATGAGCCGAACTAGGAACAAAAACACGCATGGACAACTGTACAAGTCATTCATTCATTCACTCAGTGTATGTTTATTTTACTGATTATGTGCCAGTTGCTGTTCTAGGCAGTGACCAAAACAAAGCCCTGTTCTTATGGGACTTGGATTCAGCAGAAGGAGGTAGCAGACACGTATGTGATGTGTCTGACTGGGATAAGTGCTAATAAGCGCTGCGTGATTGCTATAGTTTAGTTCAGTGAAGCAGTGGCAGATTTTTAGATTAAATAATATCTGAAATGTGCTAACCTAAAATTAAAATGTGGTTAATAAACTGGTTAAATGATGCTGACAGAATTTGCAGCATCTTGTGTCCCTTAGATCCTGGAGTGGCATTGTGCTGTGGAGCAGAGTTTCAAAACTATGGTTCTGAGTATACTGCAGAAAAGCATTTGATGGTCACATAAGATTCTGTTTGTGGAATTCAGGCAATGTATTAATAGATAAAAGTCTTCATCTTTGAAATATCCTGCAGTTAACAAATCTGTTTCATTTTAACTCACCATTTCCCAAATATATTTTACCATGCAGTGCTGTATAGAACATAGTTTAAGAAGCATTAGTATAATAGAATCTCAGTTCTGCAGTGTACTGTCATGCAATGTCAGTAGCTTTCATTCAGTGGAAGTAAGTCCTTGCCTTAAACGGGTCTTATGAAGCATGTGTAAACAAGTGTGTGTGGAGTCTCTAGCCTAGCTCCAGGTATTTGGTTGATTAATAGCTCATGTTAGCTCCCTTCTCTGATTAATATATTAGCTTAGAAATAGTTATTATGTACACAGATTGACAGTGTTCTTATTAATCTCAAAGTGTGACTTTTATCAACAGGAAACTGTGGAGATATAAATTTAGTACGTCTAGGTCCAGAAAAGTCTATTAATACTGAGGTCCTAAGATTCAGTTTGGACAGCCAAGTTAACCACAGAATGAGTAAGTACTGAATAAAGGTACATACGAATTTTTTTCTTTTTGTAAGACAGAAAATGGCTTGGGTGTTAAGGGTAATTTGGAGACCCTAGAAGTAATCTATTTTTGAAAGCTACTTTTTCTTCTCATTGTGTATCCATATGTGTGTATTTGTTATCATTAGCAAATCTTTATCTTCTTTTTTTCTTTCTAAAGAAAAAGACTTACCTTCTCATGTTCAAGAGATGCATAGAAGAAAGGAATTTCTAGATCATCAGCTAGATGAACTTTCCCGCCAGCGTGCTTTATGCCGAGGGGGAAGGGAACTACAGGTATCTAAACATTTCTTGTTCAGTGTTTTTTAATAGCTCATAGATAAACTAGTTGAGTATTTGATGCCATTCTTTCACTGCAGAGTAGCATAACTTGTGTATACGTATGTATACAAAAATGGTATGCCTTACATTAGGAGTTAAACTTTTTTTTTAAAAAGAACAAGATAGTAAATATTTTAGACTTTGCAGGCCATACAGAGTCTGTTTTAGCCACTCAGCTCCGCTGTTGTAGCATGAAGGCAGAGTAGATAATACGTAAATGATGCTCCAGGAGTTGACCTGCTTAAGCAGAGAGAGCGTACCTCCAATACCCTGGACAGAACTGAATCTTACACAGTATTAAGAATTTATCGGACTTCCCTAGTGGTCCAGTGGTTAAGAATCTGCACTTTTACTGCAGGGGCACGGGTTCCATCCCTGGTCAGGAAACTAAGATCCTTCATGCCACGCAGTGCAGCCAAGAAAAAACAGGAATTTATCAGATTAACACTTAACTAAGTGGAACACGGGGGTTGAGTTGCTGGTTGTTGAGTTGCTGGATAATGAGCTAAGGTTTAAAAACAGACCACAAGAGAAATCAAAACAGAGAAGTTTATTATTCACAGGTCTTGAAGGAAGTATAAGGTATGCCTTGAGGAGTCAAGGGAGAGTGCAGACAGACAGAGGCAGGCCCTGGGACACATGCCTTTATCGGAGTCCATGGGTGGAGTGCTTTGGGGTTCCCGGGCTAGGGCTGGATTGCTCAATTTTAACCGAAAGAGCAAGGTTTTGGTAAGGTGTTGGAGGGTCTTATTTATAAAGGGCATGTAAGGGGAAGGCACTGGATGGCAGGGAAGACTGTTGATCACAAGAGCTTACATTTGCTGGTGACTCTGCAGGCTGCTATCTAGGGCGTGCGTGTGTGTGAAGGGGTTTAAGGTCTCTGCAGGCCACTTGGCCAAACAGAAGGGATGCCAGGGCAGCAGAACCCTGGAGTAGCTTAAGCTAAACTCTGACACGCAGGAATACAGAAGGACTGGTAGAGAGAAAACACATTGAGTGAATCAGTTTTTCATTGGTAAAGTACCGGCTCACCCTCTTGAAACGTGAGGCAGTCCATTGGAAGGCATTCTAAAATGCTTAGTTTAATTTTGGCATTAGTTTAATGATGGCATTCTAATTTTTTCCAGAGGCAAGAATTAGATGAAAAAATTGCCGAAGTTTCAAAAGAAAGGCAGGAGCTTGCTTCTAAAATTAAAGAGGTAAGTAATTCACCTATAGCATTTTCCTGGTATTTCTTTTTTTCTTTATTTAAATTATGAAATAGTTCAGATAACCTATGGTCTTTTCTCAATTACATTTAAAATTTGGGGGGAATTCCCTGTCTCTCCAGTGGTTAGGAGTCTACACTTACATTCCAGGCAAGCGTGAGTTCGATCCCTAGTCGGGGAACTAGATCCCACATGCTGCAATGAAGATAACGTGTGCCACAGCTAAGATCCAGTGCCGCCAAATAAATAAATATTTAAAAATACATAGAATTGCATTGCCAGTGTTTGGAAAGGTATTTGTATTTCCATGCAGTGTGTATATTGAAATGCTGTAAATTAATGGCAATAAATGACTTAAGTATTTGTCAAAAAAATACAAAATTAAAAATCACGTCTGAGTTCAGGTAGAGTGACAGTGGCTGGGATGTGGCACAAGAAAATACAAGCACCTTTTTTCTCAGTTTTTGGCTGAAAGCATAAACTCTTTTTACTTGTTTTTGATCACAAAAATCCTTCTATAACATATATAACTTTTCCCCCAGTATTCTTTGGATACAAAAGTATCAGCTAACATTTAGTTTGGTGGCAGCTAGGATGAGCCAGGTGTGCATCCCGTCCCCAGAATGCAGCCCTGACGAATAAATTGAGGGTCAGGGAGAGAGAGGCTGATACCAGCCGGTAATGGTATTTGTATTTTTGAGCTGAGGTTTTTGTCTTGAAGGTATTATTGACCTTCTGTGTGTTGCTAAATAAATATAGTTGAATTTAATGCGTATTTCCACAAGCAATTTATTTAAATTAAAAATGATATGGAAAGCTTTTTATTAAAACTTTAAACTGAGCCCAAAATTAATCTTCCCATGTTTAAGGATGAAGTCCATGTTTACTGGTATTATGGTTTTTGCCACTGATTGCATTGTTCTACAGGCCATTAAATTAATTGTACTAGGCAGTTTTACTGAGATGGTTGAGAGGAGTGATATGTGACAGTTAACATGTGAGCACCACATGTTCCCACATACATGCCTTGGCGTCCATGGTCGGATCTGCCTAGTGTCCAGGGATGATTCACTGCAGCTGTTTCAGGAGGGGAGATGGTTAACGGGATCTCTGATGAGAGTACTAGTTTATTGATTAGGTGTTGTACATACTGTGGACCTCCGTCACAGTTTATTCCATGATAGTCATGGACCATGGTGGTTCTTACCGTGGAAGTAGAATGCTCATTGGTTTCACAGGCGTTTTTGTTGGTACTAGCCCTTAGAAAAGAAAGAGCAATGTTTTATACTTTAAAACTTACAGAAAAGGGTATGTTCATGCTTAGTTCTGATCCAGGTTTTACTGAATAATTGCTTCATAACTCAGTAGAATTATTTAATCTTTGCTTATTTTGATACCTTCCCTCATACATCAGGCTGTAAGAATTATCATCTACTTTGACCAAATTAAACCCTGAATAAATTTTCCTTAATATGCTTAAACCATGTTCTAAGATTAGACTCCACTGCAAAGTGTTCTTTCTGGTGGCTTCTGAGCGTCTTGAATGTTTCTGCTGCTTTCTAAATTTGAGGTTCCCACCTAGCATTTACTAAACATTATTCTGCCACATAATAAGTGGCAGGTAGGTTATCGTAAAAAATAGCCCTGTCGTCAAGAATTTATATACACCTGAATGTTGATTAACTTTTATTCTCTTAGGTTCAAGGACGCCCACAGAAGACACAGAGCATCATCATCCTGGAGTCGCACATCATCTGCTGCACGCTGAGCACGAGTGGCGGTCTGCTGCTTGAGACGGCTTTCCGTGGGCAAGGAGGGGTCCCCTTTAGTTGTGTCATTGTTGATGAGGTCAGTAAGCAGTCGGCCACACAGCCGTGCCTAGTGCTGTAAGGAGTAAGTCTTAGACGAAGAGTGGCTGCCGAGCTGTTGACGATGGCTTTTGTGCATCTGCTTTTGACCTGCCATTGCCTGTGTATTCTCCTGTGTTGAAGGAGGCTGCGGATGACCCACCACGGTGAAAAGTGCTTTTCCAGTATTGGGATGGTAGTCTTAGAGATTCCTGGTTGTTCTTAACAAAATCCCTCCCAAAGATGATTTCAGCTCCTGTTTGGGGTATCTGGTTACCTTTTGAAGGACAGCTCTGAGCCACCATATTCGTAGCTAACATCTTTATCCCTCGTTCATTCATTGAGCAACCGTTTGTTGGGTACCTACTGTTTGCCAGAACGTAGAGCCAGAAGTCAAAAGGGGTGGAAAGTGAGGTACAGAGAGCCCATTCAGGAGATCCATGGTCCAGTATTCACCAAAATGAAGGCCTGGGGAAGATGGAAGCGATGGAAAGAAATGCCAGTGAATTGATAGGAATTGAAGTGATGGAAGGAAATTGAAGGAAATGCCAGTGAATTGAAGAGAAGCTTGAGTCTTGCACCTGAAGTGGCCTGTTGAGGCACAAGGAAGACACACAGACACACAGTCCCCTCAGGCATGTGCCAGGACACGGAAGACAAACCTGGGACATATCGTGGCCCTTCTAGCTTATGGCTGCTTCCCAAGTGGTAGTAGCACCTGAGTGGTGGCTGATTCAAAACATGTGTGTGGGGTTTTGTTGTTGTTTAGTGTTTAGAATGTTTTTGTTGTTTTGTTTTCTGATCAAAGAAAATCCTTAGTTTTGATGTTTGGTGCAGGAGGAGGAAGTGTATGTTTCTGAATGGTTAGGACTCCTAAGAATGAAACTGTGTATGGATAACTGAATAATAGAGATAATTATGACTGTGTCTCCATCCTGTGCTTTCTGACCAAGGCCGGGCAGTCGTGTGAAGTGGAGACGCTGACTCCGCTCATCCATCGCTGCAACAAGCTCGTCCTCGTGGGGGACCCCAAGCAACTCCCGCCCACAGTCATTTCTGTGGTATGTTGTCTCACGTTCGTGTTGCTTTAAAGTGGAAGGGGCTTTTTTGGTGTTCTGTTTTGGGAGGTGGGGGTCTTTCTTGGATCATCATCTCTTATTTGCAGGGAAAACAGGGAACGGCTGAGAAAAGAGAACCACTCACTGTTGAGAGTGGAAGTTCCCAGTCTCTGGAAATGTTCGCTTGTTCGTAGCGTGCTTATGTATGTGTGTGTGACAGGAGCGGTGTGAGTGTCAGAGACCAGACGTTCAGGACGAGGATGTCCCCAGCGCAGTGGGCTCTTCCTTCAGGAAAGGCACTGTTGCAGCTGGGCTAAGGGCTGTATCCGATTTATTTTAGTAACATAAACACCAAAACAATAATAAAAGAAAAACTTTAAAAGCAAGGAAAAGAATCTCAAGCTCCTGATTTATATTTAAGTATGTGCAAATTTGAGGAAAACAGTACAAATTATTCTTATAGTAACATTCTCAGTTTTAGGATTCTGTATTTACAGTGCAAGAAAATGCCTGTGTGCCTCACATCCTCTGACAGGGAAGGTGAAAGGAAAGAGATTGCGGGCTCTGCTTATGGGAAGATGGGCACCAAAGCCATGGTCCCCTTCACTTTTTTTTTTTTAAATCTCACTAAAAATGGCTCCTAGAAATGCACAGCAGAATCAGGATTCAGATGTTTTGGGTAATCTGCATAGGCCTAGACCACAGTTTTGAAATTTAATGAAATTTGAGCATTTTACTAATACATAGATTATCTGTACAAACATGGAGTAGTGGCTGCATAAACAGTCCCAGAGAACAGACCATTTTCACAGCATTTCTGTTCAGTTATGAAATGAAAGCATGTTGTTGTATTTGTTGTTGTTTTTTGACTTTGGAATCATCAAAATGATAGTGTAGTTTTTTGACGTCTCAGCACTTATGCGTGACTATTCAAGGGGGTAGCCTCAGAGCACCCCCGTCCCTGAGTGAAAACCTTGTCCACGGGGAAGAGCTGCTGCAAGGGACTCTGCTCGTGGAGAACTAGGAGGAGCCACCTCTGTCCTGCATTCTTTTAACTTCTTGAAGGCCCTTAGCATGTAGTTAGTGTAAAGGGGTTGTTGAGAGGCCTCAGCTTTACTGCCTACTTTGGTGATAGATTAAAAACAGCAGAAATGGGAAAAATCCATTTGGGCTTCTCTTGTTATTGCAAAAGTAATACAGGCTTACTGAGAAAATTTGAGAAAATAATTACAAAGTTAACTTTCTCAATATGCATTTCTAATCACCTATTTCTAGGGGTAATTACTGTGAACAGTTAAGTGAGTATTTGAACAGTTTGTGGGCATGTGTGTGTTGGCTTTTTTTCAGTGTGTGTTTATTGAGTGCCAGCCTGATTGAAGCACTGTTTTAAGTTCTGGGGTTATGGCAGTGATGAAAACAGACAAAAATCCCTGCCCTTGTGAAGCGAACATTCTAGTGGGTAACAGACAGTAAATAAGTTACTAGCTTCAGAATGTCAGGTGGTTATAGGGAATGTGTACATTTGTGTATATATAGGCTTTGATCTTGTTTAAAGGTGGCAGAATAAATCTGTGCTGAATTGCCTTTTTTCCAGTCAGTAAATAGATTAGGAATATATGTTCATGTCAGAACATAAAAATCTCCATCATTTTGTAGGATGAACTCAGTTTTTTTTCTGGAAGTAGATGTGTTACCTCATCCAAACCATTTTCTTTTTCCCCAGAGTGAAGTAAATGAGGTTTTAGCTAACTTGAGTAGATAAACTTTTGGGAGGGGTATAGATGAAATTGCCAAATGCCTACTAATAATATTTATTGTATTTAATTACACAAACCTATTTAAAATCACATATATAAATAGTATAAATAAGAAGTAATGCCTGTTTTCTCCACTCTGATAGCTTGTGAAACAGGTTTATTAAAACTTTGCACGTATGTCTTCAGTGCTCATATCTTCCGTATCACTCAAAGATTCCATCATCTTGGGATTTCCACAGCACATTTTTTGCTTCTAGATTATTTAAGATATATTTTGAATCTTGATATGATGCTGACATTGAAAAGTATATCCCAAGGCACAACCATGATAACGTTAAGACAGTTTTCTTTGTCAGTTAAGTCATTGCGGATTTGTGACCCTTGATTATGAAATCAGCTTAGTCAGTTGTCTGTCTCCTCCACTAGGATGTAAGTTCTGTGACACTTAATCTTATTCACCTTAGGTTCTCAGCACCCCAAATTTTAGATGCTCAGTATATTTTGGATGGATGGATGAAGAAATTGGTCTTTCAAAGGCATATTTATAATGACATTCATTATCTCTAGTTGTGAGAGCATAGCCCAGAAATAATTGTTAAAATCTGTGTTGAAATTCTTTGCTGCTTTTTCATCAGTTCTTTCAGGTGACCTCTGTTAGCACCAAAATAGCGATAGTTGTGGTCATTCACAAGATCACATCTCATTCATAAGCAGTAGGTGGGTTTTCTAAATAAAGAGAAAATACCTCAACTTTTGTAGTCAAGCTACATGGCTTTTCAAGGGCAGGAGTCAGGAACATCTTCTTTCTCCGAGTCTTTGGTTGTTGGTAAGACGTTTTAGACGTACATTTTAGAGCTCAGTAATTGTTATTATAATCGTGGGGAAAGTATATATGAATTCTTGGCGATTATTGCTTTGTTTTCCACCTTTCAGAAGGCACAGGAGTATGGCTATAACCAGTCAATGATGGCCCGCTTCTACAAACTTCTGGAAGAGAACGTGGAGCGCAACATGATCGGCAGGCTGCCTGTCTTACAGCTCACCATCCAGTACAGGATGCACCCAGACATATGTCTTTTCCCTTCTAATTACGTTTACAACAGAAACTTGAGAACAAATAGGTGGGTTCTGTTCACTGCCTGTTCTCCTGTTTTATTTGTAGGTTTGGCTGCTTAGGAAGAATAGCTCTTTTGTTGTGCTCTTAAGTCTTGTTATTAAAAACATAAAGGTTTAATAATTTTAATTATAAAAGTCACATTGATTGTAGCAAATGCAGATAAACAGAAGGAAAGGGAAAAAACCAACCCTTATTTGTACTACCCAGAAATAATCACTGGTAATATTTTGGTATATCTAGTTCCATTCCTTGTACTGTGCACATCTTTTTTTCCTTTTTCTCTTTTTTGGGGGAAAAAAATGCCATCATGCTCTACGTAGTATTCTATAGCTTGCTTTTTTCACTTACTATATTATAAGTAACTTTCCAGTCATAACTGTTATATTTTAATTACATAGATATTCTCCCTAGCACTAGAATAGAAATAAAATTCATTTTCTACCTTTCATTAAAATACATTATTTAAATGTATTGAATTTTATTTAAAAACAAGGTCCTTCTTGTCCCCTTACTTTCCCTAGTTTTCTTCCCCACAAAAAAACAATGGTAAGAATAATTTTAAAAAGTTTTCTCTCATAACTTGACTTGCATTCTGAGTGGTGGTTACTCTTTTGTAGAATGACAGAGACCATTCGGTGTTCATCTGACTGGCCATTTCAACCCTACCTCGTGTTTGACGTTGGGGATGGTTCAGAAAGGCGGGATAATGAGTATGTTTCCCTTTTTTTTTCCCCAATCCTCACTGATGGTCCCAGAATTTTTATATTGTTTTTTGTTCGTATTTAAATTCAAAATATTTTCCATACAGATCTCTCTGCCGAGTGTGAGGACACAATCATTTTCTTTTAACTGAGTTGATAACTTTACCTTTTTAACCATAAATTATTGGTATCTTTTTATATTTTGGTCTTTTTATGTTTCTTTCGTCACTGCCTAATGGGGATTATATTGCCTAACGTGTGGTAAGCACCTGAGTAGATCCATGCTGAGATTACAGTTGTGAGTGAAACGGAAGCGGCCCCAGTGCAAGGCTGTTGTGGTCTAATAGGGGAGACACACGTTAACCACCAGGCCATCCCTGTGGTGATTGATTACTGTAGCTGGGTTAAGTATTGTGAAGGATGAGTACAGATACAGCTGATTGAAGGTGTGAGGCAGAGGGTGGACAGTACTTTCAGCATTGTTGGACTGTGAACCAGGTGGTCTGTGAGTGACAGCAAAAAGGAGCAGTGGTTGCTAATGAGGAAGCACCTCAGAGGAGCCAGGGCTTCTTGGGAGAGAAGGCTGCATTTGTTAGCACAGATAGAAACGTCACCTCTGTATCGCGAAGTGTGAAGAAACAGAAATTCTACCTCCGCGTCAAGAGAGAGCTGCAGAGCAAGTGGTGTCCTCCGTGAGAATTAGATATTAGTTGATGGAGGTGGAGGGAGGGGGGCGCTCAGGGAAGAAGTTGGAAATACAGAGAAGCAGTTGGCCAGGGCGTGCTATTGCAGAGGGATTGTGAAGGTTGTAGTTGGGCCTGTTGGAATGGAGCAGGGGGTTGAGAGTTTAGCCCCGTGTTATGGAGCTGGACGGTCGCAAGAAGAATGACCTGAGAGGTGACCTAACAGATCTCAGGTATGGGAAAGGGAGCTAGCTGACTGGGTTGTCTATACTGTAAGTCTTGAAATGAGGATAGTGAACATTTGAGGCTTTAAAGTGAGACAGATAAGGCAGCGTCAGAAATAAAGGTGTGAGTGCCGGGCATCCCCCGGTGTGCACGCATGTTGCATTTGGCATGGTGATGAGGGAACAGTAAGGTCAGGGAGATGAGGCCAGCGAGGCCAGGGGCCGTGAGCCTGCTGTAGAGCCCATGCTTTTCACCTCGGGGGACGCTGTCACGGTTACTCTGTGTGACTGCCATCTTGGTCACGTGGTGCGTGATCTGCGTGGCCTGTGGTGGGGAATGAAGGAAGGTAGTACATCTGAAGCACTTTTCCCAGTGTTGGGAAGATAGTAAATGCTAATGTTAGCTGCTCATTAGTCATTTCTTCATCATTACAGATACTTCCGTTCTCACTGTGGCTATCCCTTTTGTAACAGATGAAGAAACTGGTGCCTAAACTTCACTTGATGCCAGCCTTTTTTCTCTCATACAACTTCATGTTTCACTAGGCAGTTATTTTTATATTTATTCATATGTACAATGTTGATAGTCATTATAGCAGCCTCTTTGAGTCAACTGCTGACTGAGTAAAGGTGAAACCTACCTGTCTACCCTTTACTGTAATGGAAAACACAGTGAAACTTAGCAGTTGGACTGCTCTTAGTTTTAATGTGTTGTATTTTTTTTCCATCTCATTTAGCTCATATGTAAATGTTCAAGAAATAAAACTGGTAATGGAAATAATTAAACTTATTAAAGACAGAAGAAGAGATGTTTCCTTCCGAACCATTGGCATAATAACCCATTACAAGGCTCAGAAGATGATGATTCAGAAGGATTTGGACAAAGAGTTTGATAGTAAAGGGTGAGGCATCTCTCTTTTTACAGATATTTCCAGTTTTTCTGTTGAATTAAAAAGAAGGAAGAGGGGATAGCAGGAAAGAAGAAAAGGAAACCTAACTCTCGGGGGTGATCTTAGACCCTGGTAGTGTAGAACAGGGAGACTAGGACACTGGCTCCCTAGGCTTGTGCTGGGAAGGGAGTGTGGTTGCACTTGTAGCCCCTATAGACGGAGTGCCTGCTGCTAGTTCAAATGTCATCACCATTACACTTGACAATGGAATTGACTGAGAAACTCTTAAGGCCTTTCCCTTTAGTTGGATGACTTATTATCGGAATTGTAATTCTACTGAGACTCATGTAGTCACATTTTCACTTAGAATAAATTATTTAACCCTTTTAGTGCCTTCATGTATAGGGTGAAGATCATGTTTTCGTCTCCTTTATGTCTCAACAGTAAAATTAAAAATTAAACATTGGAAATCCATTAACTCAGAAGTTTCTGCACCTAGACACGTACAAACTACCAAAATTAACTCTAGAAAAAATCAGAAACTTTGAATAGACCTATTAAATGTAAAGAGATTGAGTTAGTAGTCAAACACTTTGCAACAGAGACCAGGCTTCACGGGTGAATTCTGTCAAACATTAAGAATTAACACCAATCCTTTGCAAATGCTTCCCAAAAATAGAAGGGAAGACTTTATAACTCATTTTGTGGGGCCAGTATTACCCTGATACCAAAGCCATGGAGACATGACCAGAAAAAACTACAGACCAATATCCTTTATGAATATGGATGCAAAAATTCTCAACAAAATAATGGTGGCTGAACTCAACAGCATATTAAAAGGATTATATACCACAATCAAGTGGATTTATCTTAGGAATGCAAGATTGGTTCAACATATGAAAATCAGTTAGTGTGATATACCATATTAAGGGGGGAAACCCCATGATTGTAATCATCTGAATAAATGTGGAAAAAGCATTTGACTGAATGCAACACCCTTTCATGATAAAAATACTCAACAAACTAAGAATAGAAGGGAACTTCCTCAACCTAATAAAAGGCATCTATGAAAAACCCATAACTGAAAACATCATACTTGATGGTAAGATTGAAAGCTTTCCCCTTATGATCAGGAGGGACGCCTCCTCTCGCTGCTTCTATGCAGCATTATATTGGAGCTACTGTGCAGAGCAGTTAAGCAAGTCAAGGCAATAAATGGCATCCTTATTGGAAAAGAAGTAAAAGTGTCTCTTTACAAATGGCATAATCTGAGACCTCCCTGCTGGTCTGGTGGTTAAGACTCCCCACTTCCACTGCAGGGGGCACAGGTTTGATCTCTGGCCAGGGAACTAAGATCCTGCATGCCACACAGCCAAAAAATATAAAAAAACAAATCCATCAAAAAAAAAAAAAATAGGCATAATCTTACCTATAGAAAACCCTAAAAAGATCTATGTAAACTGTTAGTCCTTATAAACAAGTTGAGCAGAGTCGTAGGATATAAGATCAGTATACAAAAATCAGTCGTATTTCTATATACTAGCTGTGAGAAATCTGAAAAGGAAATTTTTTAAAAATTCCATTTATAATAGCATCGTAAAGAACAAAATACTTAGGAATAAATACAACCAAAGAAGTGTGAGCTCATACACTGAATACGAAACGTTGTTGAAAGAATTGGGAGAACTCCTAGTTAAGTGGAAAGACATCCCATGTTCATGGATGGGAAGACTTAATATCTTATGATGGCACCATTCCCCATGTTGCTCTGTAGATTCATTGATATCTCTGTCAAAATTCTAACTGCAGTTTTTACAGAAATGGACAAGCTTATTCTAAAATTCACACTGAAGTGCAAGAGACCCTAAATAGCTTAACAGAGAACAATGTTGGAGGGCTCACACTTCCCTTTTTCATATGGCCTCAGATTAGGCAACAGATTCTTAGATATTGATACCCGAGCACAAGTAACCAAAAGAAAAGTAAATTAGCCTTCATAAAAATTAAAAACTTGTGTTTCAAAGCACACTGTCAAAGGAGTGAGAAGACAACCCACCGAATGGGAGAAAATACTTGCAAATTATTTATCTGATGAGTCATATTCAGAATATATAAAGAACTCGTACAACTTAATAATAAAATGGTAATCTTTTAAGTGGGCAAAGGATGCTACGTTTCTCAAAAGGAGATAAATAAAAATCCATCAGGCACATGAAAAGCTGTTCCACATCGTTTGTCATTAGGGAAATGCGGATCAAAACCACAGTGAGGTACCGTTTCACACCCATCAAGATAACTATCCCCCCCTGCCCCCCAAAAAAGAAACAGACAATAAGTTCTGGCAAGAATGTGTAGAAATTTAAAACATTTATACATTGCTGGTGAGAATGTGAAACAGTAAATCGCTGTAGAAAACAGTTTGGCAGTTCTTCATAAAGTTTAACATAGAGTTACCAAGTGACCCAGCAGTTCCATTCTTAGATACATACCTGAAAGAATTGAGAAAGGGTTCACACAAAATCTTGTACATGAATGTTCACAGCAACTTTATTTATGGATAGTCAAAAAGTGGACACAACCCAAATGTCCGAAAAGTATGCATGGGTAAATAAATTGTATATCTGTACAAGCAAATATGCAGTCGTAGAAGGAGTGAAGTACTGTTACAGTCTACAACACGGATGAACCTTGGAAACATTATGCTAAGTGAAGGAAGCCCGACACGAAAGGTCCCATATTTGATGATTCCATTTATATGAAATTTCCCATATAGAAAAGCTCATAGAGACAGACAGTAGACTAGTGGTTGCCAGGGCCTGGGGAGGGGGCGATAGGTGGCTGATGGGCACAGGGCTTCTCTCTGGGTGATGGACATACTCTAAAATTAGATAGTGGTGATGGCTGCACAGCATGGTGACTGGACAAAACACCACCAAGTGGTGTACTTTAAATTGGTGAATTTTGTATCATGTGAATTCTATTTCAGTTAAAAAAGATGCTATAAAAAAAGTTTCTAAGAAATACTACTGTGTCAATATGTGTATTTACTAATTATCTTTTTTCAGTAAATACGTTTCTCTCTCGGTAAACAGGCCAGCAGAAGTAGACACTGTGGATGCCTTCCAGGGTCGTCAGAAAGACTGTATTATTGTGACATGTGTCAGAGCAAATGCCAGCCAAGGCTCAATTGGGTAGGTAACTGTCATTACTGATTTTTTGCTTGTTTATAATCTAGAGTTAGATCTGTTTTTAATCACTGTTAGAGAATATCATTTGCTATTTATATAAAACGTTGCGTAACATCACGAAGTTGTGAAGTTGATCCACTGTTAGGTCCGCTTCTCTTGGTACCTTGTGTATTAATGCACATCACAGTGAATCTGTGTGTTCACTTGATAAGAGTGAAATAGATGATTGAATCCAGTGTACTTTGCAGGAGCATGGGCCTCTCCATGGTGTGTGTCGTAACTGATCCACTGTCATATTTTTAGGATCTTTGAAGGCTTAGAAATCATACCATTAAAACTTGCAATATCTCATCCAAGTCAAAGTAGGAAATTGGCAGACAGATGCAGTGCTTTGCAGGAGAGCACCAGGCGTCTTGTTTGTTTGCTGTCCTTAATGGGAATTGCATCTGTGCCAGGTCCCCTAAGTTGGGAAAAGGAGTGTGAAAGCACTGTGCCTTTAAAGCAGAAGCAGCCCAAGAAGAGCTGTCTAAAATAACGCCTGTGCCTCACCTACACTGATATGCCGAGTCATTCTGGAGAAAGAAGTAACTTTTTTTCTTCCTTCTATTGCCTAGATTTCTGGCAAGTTTGCAGAGATTGAATGTCGCCATCACACGAGCCAAGTACAGCCTCTTCATCCTGGGACATCTGAGGACGCTGATGGTAGGTACATTCTGGAGGACCAGGACCTCAGAAGTGTGCCCATCATTACTGATACTGGCTTGAGGCTTTGTTTTTATTTTTCATCAAAATGGAAATGATTTCAGAGTTACAAACAGTAACAAACCTCTTGCCCCTGGCTCGTATGTCCTGCAGCAGCTTCTTCCTGGAGCTTTTATAAACCTAAAGCGCTCACCCCGTCTTAGCCCAAGACCCAAGTGTCCACAGTGTGCTCTCAAGATGACCTCTAGGATTGTTAGCAAGACATGTAAATCCATACATGTAAAGCACGAGAAGAGTGGTTCGCACTTAATGAACACTCACTAAATGTGGCTGTTAGCCGGGGGGGTGGGGGGGTGCTTTGCAGGAGTGCACTTGGGTCTTCATTTCTGTCTTGGCACTTAGAGCATCACTGCTTGCTGTTGCCCTTGAGAGGCGAGTGGCATCAGAGCACCTCCGTCAGTGCAGATGCTCCTCTAGAATGGAGGGGGGCAAGTTTACATTTGTGGAGGACAGGTAGTACCGCTTACTTTAGTGAATCACAGCTAAACAAAGCATGTATTTGCTGCTTGTCTCATGAGTAACACCTTGGTTTCTCTGATTTCTCTGTTTGACAGTCATTGGTTTACCTTATTAGGACAGGTGCCAGCTCAGTACGTGTTTCCCCTGTTTTGGTTAGTTCCACCAGAGGGCGTTCACAGTCTTTCTCATTCAGCTCTCACCTGGGTCTGTGGTCTTCAACTTTTGTTTGTGTACCCCCTTGAAAGAATTTTTAAAAGCTGTGTATCCTCCATTTTTAAGTTGATACTGAAAATTTTTTATCAGAAGTATTGATGAAGATTTGTTTTTAATCTATTGTAAATATTGACATTTTAAAATAAAGCTATAATAAATCCATCTAAAACAACTATACCCCTATTAAGAAATAAATAAATAAATAGATCCATTATGTCACTCTTAAATGTATCCAGTGGGATAGAGAGCAGTGTTATTCTTTCTGCTCTTTAGAATTGAATTGCTGTTTCTACTGTTTAGGATAAAAGTCAGTGGGGGTAATTAATATATTTTCATAATTAAAAGTCTTTCTGTTAATATGACTGTTAGGCTTTTCTGCCACAAAAAAATTACATATAAATTGAAAGTTTGAAAAATTGTTTTTTCGTAACTGTTTGGGGAAACTGTGTGAAGGGTGCCTGGAACCTCTGTAGTTTTTTGGTAACTTCCTGTGAATGTGCAGTTACCTCAGAAGAAAGGTTTTGGGGTTTTGTTTGTTTGTTTGTTTTGATTATTTTTCCTGTGACTGTAAGGATGTGTGTTAAAAAGTGATATCTTGTCAGCTGAGTACCATATTAACAGCTATTATTTTTGCACAGTTGAATTTTGATAATGTTCAAACCTGAAAAGTAAAATGTTTATAGAGCTGTGTCTTTTAGATGCCCTGATCACAGGAGCCTTCATGGGCACCCCTATTTTTACCACCCCCTTTATTTGACCCCCAGACATTTTTACCTGCCCTAGCAGTGCAACCTGTGGTCAGATTTGGGACAGGTGAGAGTTGTAGTGGTGATTGAGAAGGATGGCATGGAAGGGCAGGAAAGCCCCAGGAGGACGTAGGAAACGGGGTTTGGAAGCTGAGGTTTGGAAGTTGATTCCCAGAAAGTGTTCTCACATCCCCCCAAGAAAGTCTCTGTGAGCCCCAGTCACCCTCATGCACATTTGAAGACTTCTGACGTCCAGCTGTGGCACAGAACGTTATTATCTTCAGTCTGAGAAGCGAGACTGACAGAATAGAAAAACTCCCAGTTTGTCATGGACTTTCCAATCCAACTTAACGTTTTACGTTTTTGTTTTTGGGCTCCCCTCTGCCCCCACCCCCGGGCCCTTTTGCACTTGGTTTCCTCTGAGCAATCAAGACTAATAGGCCCTTCTCAGAACTGTTTCTGTGATCCAAGGGTTGGATTAAACACCAAGTTTAGGTGCAGTAGACTTGACAGAGATAGCAGCAAGGCCATCTGCTGTACATCTGGGTTCCAGCCGCAGGGTAGGACTCTCTAGAGCTCTCCTGAGTCAGGGAGAGATCCAAGCCACAGAGCCTGGTGCTACTTACGTGCGCCTCCCTGGGGCACGTGGTCATTGTACCGTGCACTTGATTCACACGACTTCCTTTTGAAGGCCCTGAGAGGTCGGCATTGCTCCCATTGGTTATCAAATCTGAGAAGCCATTAGTTATAATATGCGTCATTATTTTATGTTCTCCTGTTGCACTGTGACCCTTTATTTTCACTTAGAATTTTTGTTTTATAGTTATTGAAAAAACTCAGACTTTAGACAGATTTTTATCATACCACTCTTATTCACACGTGGGAAATACAGACTAAACAGGCGAGGATATTCCTGAAAGTGCTTCACTTGCAGACCCTAACACTGCTTGATCATTTCCCAGTTCACGGTCATGTGCTTCCTAAGACGGCCCCACCCTGGTCTCCAGGGTTTTTTCCCCCAACTTCTGACATTCTCCAAGTTGTAGTGCTGGTACTTTTTTGTCTTATCAGAAGATGTCTGTGGAAAGATTTTCAGGCAAGAGCCAGGACTTATTTTTTTAAAAAATAGTTTATCGACTAAAAGTCAAGAGGTTGTAGTTGCCAGCCGTGAATTCCTCCAGAACTACATACATGGAAACTGCTACCTGGCCAAGAGTACCCCAAAGTCAGAAATGGTAAAATGTGAAAACGTAGTGTATTTAAGTCATTTAAATAAAATACTATTCATATTTTACAGATGAGGAAACAGGCTCAGAGAGGTCAAGTGACTTGACCATGGTCACAGAGCAAGTAACACTTGTGTATGCAGCCACACTGCTATACCCTCACCCACCTTTATGACTAGTGCAGGAGCCCACATGAGGATAGCTGTCCTTTTTCCTCTCTTTCCTTCAGTCTTCATCTTTTTCCTCCCTCATGCTCTCTCTTTCTTCTTTCTAAAGAGACCCAAGTAGTGATAGCTGTAAAGAAGCAGGTTATTCCTGAGGAAACTCTAAAAGGAAGAGAGGAGAGATGCATGAGTTGGGTTTTTTTCCCCCCTTTAGATGTGCTTTTCATAACTTAAGCTCTTTTAGAAAAGAGACAGAAAGTGGGACGATATCTCTGGTATAGTATCTCAGTGAATTAAGATGGTTTAGCCCTTCGGAGTTTGGGAAGCCTTTGGGAATTTGAGGAAAGCTATGGACCTCTTTCTAGAACAGTCAGCGTGCACGCAGAAGTTAGAGCTTCTGAAACCAAGTGTTTCTCTTCCAGAATGTTAGCCTTGCCCGGAGGCAGCAGTGACGAAGGGAACTTGGTGGGGTGACGGAACCCTTCTGTGCCTGTGTTGTCCAGGACGCTAACCCTAGTCCCACACTGCCACTGAGCACTTGCAATGTGGCTGCTGCAGCTGAGGAACTGGATTTTTTAAGTTTTTATTTAATTAGTTGAAATGTAAATAACTACACAAGGCTGCCAGCAGTTGGTACAGACGTGCACGACAGCTCATTCACCACGTGGCATGAGTAACAGTGGTCAAACGGTAGAAGTTCTTACTTAGAGGTGGTGCCCAGTGTTCTTTTCTAGCAGCGTGGCTTTGTCATTCTGTATTCTGTCTTATGTTTCCTTTCAGCCTCGTCTAACAAGTAATGGATTCTTGAGAGTCTGTTCATGAAAATATACTTACTGTTTGTTCAGAAACGGAAGCTGGAACCTCTGCTTCCCAAGCATAGGAGTGTGTCTTTGAGATGTAACTTTCTCCCTTCTCTTTGTTTCAAGGACAATGATCATTGGTATCACCTGATTCAGGATGCACAGAAGCGTGGTGCCATTATTAAGACTTGTGACAAAAACTATAGACACGATGCAGCCAAGATTCTGAAACTCAAGCCCACACTGCAGAGAAGTCTGACTCATCCTCCTGCTATCGCCCCAGAGGTGTCCAGACCCCAGAGCGACTTACCCAGCAACAAGCTAGACAGTGAATTAGCTAAGACATCTTTTGCTTCTTCCCTGTACCACTCACCCTCTGACTCCAAAGAAGCCACTGTCACTGTTACTGCAAAGGACCCTGAAAGGCCATCCATCCAGGACCGGCTTCGGGACCCACGACTGCTGAGGAGGTTGGGCTTGGACTCTGAAGCCAGAGCGACATACCTCAGGGAGATGCAGCCCTCGAGCCCCCAGCATCCCGGAGGGACACCTCCCTCGGGAGAGCCAGGCTTCCCCGGAAGTCACCAGGATCCGGCCGGTATCGGGCAGCAGCCCACCGCTGTGAACAACCACAGACTTCACGTGCCATGTGACCCTCCAGCTGCTAGTACTGATGCTTCCACGAGCAAGAGAAATTGTGACCAGGAAGGGGGGGCGCTCAGCCACAGGAGAGAGACCAGGGCTTTCTCTGAGGGGGATCAGGAGAGGTATGGCTCTATGAGCCATTGCACAAAGAGGAGCCCTGGCTGGGATGAGACGGGGCTAGAGGAGGAGGACAGCAGTTCGAAAAGGAGGAAGCTTCTATAGTAAAGGCAAGTGACAGAGCCTGTCAGCCACAAGCATTATTGCAGACTTCAGTTGACCAGATTGTAGGACTGTCCAGATAAGGTTACTTTTTTCCTTAAAGGAGTTTATGTGCTGTTGGAAAACAGGAAATGTATCCTAACACGTGGGCCTCTCGGTCATCTTCAGTACTTTTTGTCAGTTGCAAAAGCTTTCAGAGAGCGTTTGTGTATCAGTGATAATGTCCTTGAAGTCGGAGACTTGAAATGTTGATCTCTTGTTCTTCTGTAGAAGAGGAGGTCAGACTGGAGAGGATGTTGTAAAACTTGGAATGTATATTTGTATAGCAAATAACAAAATCCTTTTAAAATTTAATCTGGTAGACAGCTTTTCTTTCCCCTGCTTAAAATGTTAATCATTTTCAACAGAACAAACTTAATATTTAAAAAAACAAAAGAAGAAGATGGGAGGAGGGCAGGTCTTTTCAACCATTGTTATGGCAAAAAAGATGTCTTTAACAGCCCAGATGGTCTGAAAGAAGCTGAGTTAGTGCTAGTGGGTCAGATGTCTCTATTTCTGTCTTAAAAAAAACAACTGGAGTCTCCTGGGGGAAGCTTTGGGAAGCAGAGTTCATATACCTGCTGTAGCAAGCACATAGTTCTCTGCCTAAAATTCTCATTCTTCTTGAAATAGAAGAATGTGAAATGAAAGAATAATTCTAGAAATGTCATTCAGATGCCCCCAGCATGTTGTGAGTTTCCTGCAACTGGTGGGTGGCAAGTCCGTTGGTTGCCTGGGGTTGGATCAGTGCTGGAGGGGCTTGTGAAAGCGTGCAGATCTCCAGGAGACTCCACCTCATGAGAAGCTGGCTGTTAAGCATATTGCCCAGGGATTCTGGTCACCAGGCAGCTTGGGATCCAGGAGGGTGGACCAGATACAATATTTTAGGCAGGAAAGAAACATCCTTTAAGAAGAGACAGGTGGAAGAGGAGTACAAATACTTGGAGTTGAGAACCAGGAAGAGAGTTGACAGATTTCTTATGATCTTTGGAAACCATCGTAACTGATGCAGATAGACCGCTCTGGTGGACGATCTGCTTGGAGGGGTTGTGCTTCTGTGAAAGGAAGTGGGCCACGGTGGGTGGAGATTTGAGAGACTTTGATGAGGGCAGGACTGCCTCATTTCAAACTCCAGTTTCCCAAGCGCCCACACAGTGATGTTGAAGTATCACAGACTGAGAATGTGTGTTAGTAACAGTTGGCCATTGTTTGAATAGTGGTTTGTCGTGAACCCTCTGCGGCCGCTTAGCTGATTTTTAGAAAGCACATCTCTGAAGGTGAATGTGCGTCATTTGAAACTTTTTTGGTCATCTGCTTTTTAAGCGAAAAGGGCTTTGTGTTCATGAGAAATTCTAGTGAAGCAGATTATTAAGAGCTTTAAAAAAACATGTGGTTGCCCAAGGTTTAAACGTGCCACTTCTCTGTTACCCTCGTCTCGCCCGCTGGTGTCCAGACCTCCGCCGATGGAAGTGAGCACCCCTGTCACTTGGGGAGCAGCGCTCTGTGCCCACAGTCAGCGCCTGCTCCCCGTTCACAGAGGCGGGCTGAGCCCCACTCTGTGCCAAGGGCTTCTTCATAAGCTTCCTGCCTGGCCTTTGGCAAGAAAGCTCATTGTTACTTTAAGTTTACTTTCCTGATTGATAGCTTGGTAAAATGCTCGATTCAGCAGACACCTGTAGTGGTGACAGTTTAGAGAGTCTAAAAACTGTCCGCTTGTGGAAGAGGCATGCTGCAGACAGCTGGGGTCAGGAACGTCTGCCCCTCGGCTCATGCAGCATGTGAAGCAAGTAAGTGCCCCCCACCGTGCACACTCTGCCGCCCTACCCGAACAGTGGTATTTCGAGTTGAGTGTGGCGCCTCTTCTCACACGTTGTGTTCACCTTTTGGTTCACCCTCCATCTAGTCTGGTAACTCAAGAGTTAGAGCATCATCCCTTGTAACGAGCAAGCCTGTGTGCTGACAGCCTGTCCCAGCAGAAGCAGTTGTACCTGCCATTGCATTGGAAACGATTTGTGGTTCCAGTTGGTGTACCGCTTTGCATAAAGCGTTTCGTGTGTACAGTGTGGCCTTTCTTGCCGTGGCTGTCAGCAGTGTCGTTGATTGGTGGTTAACCTTATTGCAGGTGAAAAATAACGGCTGTTAGCTTCGTCCTCGCCATGGCATTATAAGAAAGTGCCCTGTCTTCTTTCAATCTTTGTTCTTTCAACGTGATATATTCTACTTAAAAACTTGTTTTGCTTCTTTGTATATAATTTGCCTTGGAGTTATTGTGCACGGTTTATTTAGTTCTATGTTTTCATGTATTATCCAGAGTAAATTTGATAAGTACATGTGAATAACCTCCTGTAAATGAGTTTTATAACAGAATTGTACTAAACTATTTTCTAAAGTTAGTTGTGCAGATTGATAATTTTTTTTTGCTATAGTTTTGATCCTTTCTATGCTCTGAATTCCTAGCCGGGATTTGGCAAACAGTAGCCCTGTTGTCTTTGTTAAAACCTGAATATTAAGAGAAAATGGCAGAATTAAAAGTGGAAACAAGAAAACTGGCATGGGTTAGGAGTTATATGTTATTGAGTCAAGGGTCAAGGCACTTCCCAGATAATCTGTGTCGTTTGCCATTTGATTTATTTTTTGCTGAAATGATCTGGTGGGGATTTGTTTTATTCGAGTTTTTCATTCCACCCACACCCCCAAGCTCTCCTTGCTTCTCAGCTCTTCTTGGAATCTTACCTGTAAGGTAGCGAGATGCATTGTGGGCAGCTGTGCTGTCAGTTACACGTTGACAGTTGATCCAGAAATGCACGCTCCCCTCCAGGCTGAGATTGGGAAAGGGGTGGGAGAGGAGGGACCGATGAACAGTGACCCACGAAAGGAGCTCCCGGGGCACTGACGGGGGCGCAGGGGATAGATGGCCAAGTCCAGGGTCACTGCTGATGGTTACCCGAGTAGAAGGCATTTTATAAAAGCCGTGGCTTCAGCGGGCGTAGTTGGACGTGCCGTGCTCCACAGGACATGAGCACGCCAGCCTCGCTGGGCCTCCCACTCATTCCCGACCACCCACGAGGGGGCAGTGACATACACGGGGGTTCTGGGGTGAGGTGAACTTGCCAAGTGACCTGATGAGAGGCGAGCGCTCTGTGATGACCATTTTGTTTGTGGAATTCATTATGGCAGCGGCTGCGGCGGTGATTTTTAAAGTCACTCCTGACCAACACACATGCCATCACCACCACCACCTGGATTTCGCCATTTATTGTTTGATGAATAAATAATTCAGGGAAGGAGCTGAAATTTAGCTTCAGCTTAAATAGAATTTACATTGTTGTGCAGCACCACGACGGCGGCTTCTGTGCACAAGGGATCCCTCTGTAACTCTTCAAGGACCCGAGTTACTGTCACCCTGCCCTGCTGTACAGAAGGCATTTGCCAAGTCAGTTGGCGTCAGTGGTGTCCTCAGGTGAACGGTGCTCCCTCCCTTACGACTCAGGCCCAGCTGTGCTGGTGGACACCGTTGCCTTTGTTCTCACGCAGCATTGCTGCAAATTGAATTGTTAGTAGTTTTCAGCCAGGGAGGTGTACTTTGGAGTCACCCAGGGAACTTTTGAAAAATTCCCACTCCTGGGCCCTACCCTAGAATTCCTGATTTCATGGGTCTGGGGGCAAGTACCTGCCGCCTTTCTTTTTTTTTTTTTAACTTAAGCTTAAACTCACTCTCAGGTCTTTCCGTTGAGTGGCCAGCTTTGTGTCCTGGCTCCTATGGGGTCAGGAGGAAAGGGGTGCAGCCCTGAGGTCCGTCAGGGTCGCATCTGCCTTCCTCAGTAATGGTCCCCTGCAGGGAATCTGGATAGGGCAAGGCCCACCGCCAAAAGCCCTCTGGGCAGCTTTGCTTTTGTTCAGAAGGAGTTTCCCAAGGGCATCACAGTGGAGGTGGGGCAGGAGCACTGGGAACAGCTCGGGTGACTCCTGATGCCTTAGGAGGGGAAGACGTAGAAGCAGCCTGCAGAGTCTAGGAAGGTCCAAGTGAATCTGAATTGGGTTCGAGCAGGACTGCCTGCCGAGCTGGCCACAGAGCCGCGGAAATGGGCCTAGGCAGGGAGTGGTGGTCACAGGAAACGAGGCAGAAGGTCTGCTTTAGCTCTGCCCTTGCCCTTGGCCACAGACAACTCACAGCTTCCATGGGCTTCACTTTATTTACCTGAAAATGATAGTTGGGGTTTGAGTTCTCTTCTGATTCTTTTCACCAATAAGTTCTAAAATTCTAGGCCCCCAAACCGTGAAGTTCTGGAGAGGAAGAGGCTAAAAAGTGCGGTGGATTTCTGTCTTAACCAGTGTGGGCTGCTCTAACATACCAGAGACCGGATGGCTTCTCGACAAAACGTTTCTCACAGTTCAGGAGCCTGGAATTCCAAGACCACGGCGCTGGCAGATTCAGTGTCTTCTTGCTGTAACCTCACATGGTGGAAGGGGTGAAGGAGCTTCCTTGGGGTTTAGTTCTTTTATAAGGGCACTAGCTCTGTTCGTGAAAACTCCACCCTCATGACCTAATCACCCCAAAGGCCCCACCTCCCAGTACCTCCACCTTGGGGGTAAGATTTCAACATAAGAATTTGGTGTGGAGGTTGGAGGGAGACACAAATGTCCAGTCCGTGGCAGTTTATAAGTTGTCAACTTGGGTAGGCTTAATTCCCAGAATTCCTTATCTCTGCTTTAGAGTGAACCACAAGAGATGCTTTATGTGCCATTTGGAGGCCAGAAAAAAGGCCACAGCCCCATCATTCATAGGTTCTGAAGGTGGGACAGAGGCTGCAGACGCTGTTGTCACTCACGCTTGTCACTTACCTGCTGGCTTATTGGGGCCACAGCCTGCAGCTGGGTCCTCCTTCCCGTGTCATCTTCAGCGTCTCCAGCACCTGGGCCAGGAGGGTGTTTGGCTCCATGGCGGAGGACACCAGCTTCTCCTGTGGGGTGCCCGCATCTCCCAGACTGCCCGCAGACCAACATGGGTTCCCGTCCTCACCCAGCGGTTCCAGCTTGTCTTTGCTTTGCCACTCCACATCCATCTTCCTTGCCCGACCTCCTGCCTGTGGACTTCTAGCTCCAGCATCAGATGGGAAGGTGGCAGAGGGACAGTAGAACCGGCTCCCACGACTGCATAAGACCAAGTCCTTGACTGGAGGCCAGGGGCTCTCTCGCGGGTCATTTGCTCTGGGGGAAGCCAGCTGCTGTGGGGAGAGGTCTCCGTGGGGAGGGACTGAGGCCTCCTACTAAGAGCCGGCCACACCACGATATGGGCAGTGAGTGCACTGTCTCCGAAGTCGGCGCTCCAGCCCCAGTGCAGCCTTGAGATGATGCAGCCCTAGCCAACGTCTTCCCTGCAACCTTAAGAGCTTCCCCGAATCGGAACCATTGAGCTAAGCTGCATCAGAAGTCCAGACCCACATAACCCAGGTGAACCAAATGATAGGGCCCTGGACCCCCAAGTCAGTGCTTTTCAACCACGAAGGATGAGATATAAAGAGGATATACAGGGAATTCCCTGGCCGTCCCGTGGTTAGGACTCCGCACTTTCATTGCTGAGGTCTCAGGTTCAATCCCTGTTCAGGGAACTAAGATCCCGCAAGATGTGTTGCATGGCCAAAAAAAAAAAAAAAAGATGTACAATGGTGCCTGGGCAGGCAGAGAAGGCTGAGAGCTTAAGGGTGGAGTAGAAGCTGGCACTCCAAACAAAACCTGGAAGCCCCTGGAAGATGATGAGCATGAGGAAGTCGGGCTGGCCGTGAGCCTGCGGGGCTGGCAGAGGAGGGCCGGGTCCTGTCCTGCCTGTTAGGTCCTGTTAGGTCCTGTTAGGTCTTGTCCTAAGGGCAGTAGGGAAGCCCTGAAGGTTTTCAAGAGAGAGAGAAGAGAGGCTGAGATTCTAAGCAAAGTTGTTCCGGGGGCTGAAAGCACTGTGATGAGTACAGCTGATTAATGCGTGTGACCATCTGAGCTCCCTGGGGTCTCCTGAATTCTCCAGCTCCACACTCAGAGACCCCGCGGCTCCCATCTCAGGTGCTGGCCCAGAATCACCAAACACACAGGTGGACAGGGAGCCCACCCATGGCGCCCACAGTTGCCCCATTTTGGTGGAGTGTGTCATGAAAGGCCCTATTTACGGTGACAGTTCCTTGGGTTCTATGATAATGTTAGATGATTAGAGCAACAAATAAAGCAAAAGCTAACTTTCTTGGGTCTTCAGTCTACAAAGCTTGCCCTGCAGTCCTCTGCACTATAGCAGAGTTCTCAACAGAGGCCACCCTCTAGGGGAAGCAGCAAGAGAAAGGTTTAAAAAATAACAACACGGGGAACAGTATGGAGCTTCCTTAAAAAACTAAAAATAGAGCTACCATATGGCCCTGCAATCCCACTCCTGGGCATATACCCAGAGAACACCATAATTCAAAAAGATACATGCACCCCAGTGTTCACTGCAGCACTGTTTACAATAGCCAGGACATGGAAGCAACCTACATGTCCATCGACAGATGAATGGATAAAGAAGATGTGGTACATACATACAATGAAATATTACTCAGCCATGGAAAGGAACAAAATTGAGTTAATTGTAGTGAGGTGGATGGACCTAGATATTGTCATACTGAGTGAAGTAAGTCAGAGAACGACAAATGTATGATAACGCTTACATGTGGAATCTAAACACATGATACAAATGAACTTAGTTACAAAACAGAAGTGTCACAGATGTAGAAAACAATCCTATGGTTACCAGGGAGGAGGGGGAGGGGTAAATCGGGTGATTGGGACTGACATATACATGCTGCTATATAAAAAATAGATAACTAATAAGGACCTGCGGTAGAGCACAGGGACTCTACTCGGTACTCTGTAATGGCCTATATGGGAAAAGAATCTAAAAAAGAATGGATATATGTATATATGTAACTGATTTGCTCGCTGTATAGCAGAAACAACATTTTAAATTAACTATACTCCAATAAAAATAAAAAAAAAAAACCAACAGGGGTCCCCACACACCGTCACCATTCAGGCCATAGGGACATCTTATCCTCTGGTCAGAGGGATGGGTTTTCTTTGAGGATTTTCCCACAATCCCTGCTCACAAGGGCTTCTTTTCCTGGTCCTCCAGAAAACCACAAAACATTGCTGCTGCTTCCTTTACCAAATACCCCCCTGGTCATTGCAAGTATCTGAAATAGATAATTCTGATCTTTTTAATAGTCTACTGCCATAAAAAGGAAGGCATGACATGGAAAACAGTATGGAGGTTCCCTAAAAAACTAAAAATAGAACTACCATATGACCCAACAATCCCACTACTGGGCATATACCCCGAGAAAACCATAATCCAAAAAGATACATTTACCCTAATGTTCATTGCAGCACTATTTACAGTAGCCAGGACACGTAAGCAACCTAAATGCCCATCGACAGATGAATGGATAAAGAAGATGTGGCACATATATACGATGGACTATTACTCAGCCATAAAAGGGAATGAAATTGTTATTTGTAGTGAGGTGGATGGACCTGGAGTCTGTCATACAGAGCGAAGTAAGCCACAAAGAGAAAAACAAATACCATATGCTAACGCATATATATGGAATCTAAAAAAATGGTACTGATGAACCCAGTGACAGGGCAAGAATAAAGATGCAGACGTAGAGAACGGACTTGAGGACATGGAGTGGGGGGAGGGGAAGCTGGGACGAAGTGAGAAAGTAGCATTGACATATATACACTACCAAATGTAAAATAGATAGCTATTGGGAAGCTGCTGCATAACACAGGAAGATCAACTCAATGATTGGTGATGACCTAGAGGGGTGGGATAGGGAGGATGGGAGGGAGGCTCAAGAGGGAGGGGATATATGTATAAATAGAGCTGATTCACTTTGTTGTACAGCGGAAACTGGCACAACAGTGTAAAGCAATTATACGCCAATAAAGAGCTGGGGAAAAGTAATTATTGCTAGAAAAAAAAAAGGCTTGAAGACATCACTCTTCTTTTTAAAGTGCATTTACAAATTAAATCTATTTGATTTTCTATTTTTACTTTAATTTTTTTTTAAGAAAAAAATTGGAAAATTTTATTTGAGCCAAATTTGAGGATTATAACCTGGAAAGAGCATCTCAGAAAGCTCTGAGAATTGTTCCCTAATTTTCTTTTTAAATCCTTCAAATGCCACCTCTTCTAGTATTTAATCCGATTTAGTAAATCTAATAAACTTGTAAACACAGTGAGTCTCCAGTTCTTTTAAAAATCCCATTTAATACAATGTTCTTAAACTTTTCCATTTAATCCTGAACTGCGTTATCCAGTGGGTTTCAAATTCAGTAACAAAACTAATCTGACAGATGAATATGCCAAACTCTCTTAAATGTTAAAAACACTTGAGCCTCAAATACACTTTTTTAAAAAAAAATTTATTCTGTAGTTACAGAGAGTGGGGGCTATTCTTCCTTGCAGTGCGTGGGCTTCTTATTGCGGTGGCTTCTCCTGTTGTGGAGCATGGGCTCTAGGTGCCTGGGCTTCCGTAGCTGCGGCGTGTGGGCCCAGTAGTTGTGGTGCACAGGCTTAGCTGCTCCACGGCATGTGGGATCTTTCCGGACCAGGGATCGAACACCATGTCCCCTGCATTGGCAGGCAGATTCTTAACCGCTGTGCCACCAGGGAAGCCCCATCAAATACACTTTTAAGTAATGCATATAATTTGATATAAAAGCATTAGCACTATGGTTTTAATTTACTACATCATCTCAAGTTTAATTTTCAATCTTCCCAGAGTTAGAAAACAGCAGCCACTAAGGGAAGAGTTTATCTTCCCAAGTTGGCATCCCAAGCAAGTTGGGCTGCAAAACAGCTAAATTTGTGACCTGGGGACGGTGTATGTCCACAGTGATTCTCAGACCACTGATTGGCATGACCTGGCTCTTAAAACTTTTGTCAAATAAATCATATACATCAGAGTGTGTATATAAGACCAATGTAAGATGAAAGACATAATAAAATAGACACATGTGTACCCACCGCCCCATCATAAGAAATAGGACACCACTGATGCCTGGAAAGGTCACTCCATGTTTCTTCCAGACACTCCTCCTCCCCACTCCCTTCCACCTAGCTGTAACCACCATCCCGAATTCAGTTTCACTCTACACCCTCAAATTATATTTACTTAATTTTGAACTTTACGTGATGTATACAGTGGGTATTCTGTGACTGACTTTTCTCCCCTCATCCTTACATTTCTGAGACGACTATAGCTGTCATCCACTCTTTTTGGATGGGGTGCAGTATTCCATTTTAGGAACAGGCCACAGTCTGTCCATTCTACTCTGGTGGACTTTGGGGTTGCCACTTCTTTTCCTGCCACGTTCCTCTGGTGCACACGTAAAAGAATTTTCCCAGGCAGTGCTCAGACCTTTGTCACGCAGGAAGCCACTCCAGGACACCTGGACGTGGATGCTTCTGGGCTTGAGGCTGTGACATCAGGGCTCCAGACAGTAGCACGGCCAGGTGCCCCCTTCCTCGGGAACAAAGCTGCGAGGACAGCATGCCAGATGGGGTTTGATTGGAGCACCGCCCTTTGCACCCAAATCCCCTTATTCCACCAGTAACCCCCTTGATCACAGGAGCCAGCCATGGTGGCTTCCATTCTTTGCAACTTAAATGCCTTGACTGGAACACCCCATACCTGGCAACCTACTCTCAGGTAGTTACGGGGTCTAGAGACCCATCCTGTGGTACTAGTGATGTTGGACTTATACCAACACAAGGGGATGGTTAATGATGGCACCTCTCTGGGGCAGAGTGACAGATCCAGATGTAAATAGATCCTGGCAGATGGAAAAGGTCCACAATGTCATGGTAGGTGGGGGTCATAGTTTTGTTCTATGTACATGTATATATGTGTGTATGGTTGTATGTAAGTGTCTGTATAGACAGGCAGACACACAAATTGGATGTTTCTATAGGAAAAAAGGACATTTTCCAAAATGTTAATGGGGGTTAGGTAGGTTGTTTTTGTTTTTTTAATACACTATTTTTTTAGAGCAGTTTTAGGTTGGTAGCAATATTGAGCAGAAGGTACAGAAATTTCCCATTTACCCCCTCCCCACACCTACCCACAGCCCCCCCCCCACCCCCCCAACATCCCCACCAGGTGGTACATTTGTTACAATTGATGAACCTACACCGACATGTCATTATCACCCAGAGTCCACAGCGGACATTAGGGCTCACTCTTGGGTTGTACATTCCATGGCTTTTGACAAATGGGTAATGACTTGTGCTTACCATCAGAGTATCATACAGGGTATTTTCACTGCCCTGAAGATCTGTGCTCTGCCTATTCTAGGGAGTAACTGTAAGTATATTCTCCACACATTTTTTTCATTTTTCCATTTGTTGTACAGTGTGCATGAATTACTTTTATAATAACTGTTTTAAAGAAGACACACCAGTGCTTCAGTCGTTTTCTGTCTCTCTTTTTTTTTCCCTTTGGCCGCCAGGTGACTTGTGGGATCTTAGTTCACCAACCAGGGATTGAACCCCAGCCCCTGGTAGTGAAAGCACAGAGTCCTAAACTCTGGACCACCAGGGAGTTCCCTAGGTGCTGTTTTTCACTCTCCCATTTCACAGATAAGGAAACCAAGGCACAGAGAGACTTTCCAGTGTCATCCAGGTGGTGGGACTTGAGAGCTCCGCAACGCCGTCCCTTCTGCCTTTGGAAACACCCCCCCCCCCCCCCGCCCCACTTGAGGGGAGAAATGTGGGCACTGGGTCAGCTGTGACATGTATAGCACGGGACAGGCCCCAGTGCCTTGAGTGTCAGCTGCAGGGCACAGCTCTGGGAGATCCCGGACTGTGGGAAGTCCCTGGAATGGGGACTCTGGGATCCACTCCAGCTGCTCCTGGCCAGGTCCCCAGGGCTACCTGCTCAGTCAGCAAAGGAGGTGTCCTCGGGCCGGAAGCCATCTGGAGTGTGGCTGCCACAGGTGCACCCACCTGGCCTCCAGCCTCAGCCCCAGGACTGCAAGGTCTTCTGTGCCTTTGCGAGCACAGCCACAGGGGTTCTGGGGGCCTGGCCAGGCCCCGCTGCGTGGGAGGCGTGCATGGATGGGGCAGTGGGCGGGGAAGAAGGGCATTGGCGGGGGTGAAAAGTAAAAGGGTGGCATTTTGTGTGTCCTTTTTGTATTAAAAGATCTCCTTTGATAGGATGTATTGCTAAATTTTGTAAAGCAGGCTAAAGAAGAGTGGGTACAAGATGAGGCCATCATTGCTAAAGTAAATAAAATAGAAGGAAAAGGTGGTAGCTTTGCACCTCAGTGTTTCCGCACCAGAGAGACTGGATTTGCAACCTGGACTCCGCCTCTTCCTGGCTGTGTGACCCTGGACGACTTTCCCACCCTCTCTGTGCTGGTTAGTCATTGTTTCTTTTCTTTTTTAATAACTGTTTATGGTTTATTTATTTATTTATTGGGTCTTCGTTGCCGCACATGGGCTTTCTCTAGTTGTGGTGAGCGAGGGCTACTCTTTGTTGCTGTGCGCGGGCTTCTCATTGCGGTGGCGTCTCTTGTTGTGGAGCATGGGCTCTAGGCGTGTGGGCTTCTGTCGTTGCGGCACGTGGGCTCAGTAGTTGTGGCACATGGGCTTAGTTACTCCTCGGCATGTGGGATCTTCCTGAACCAGGGACTGAACCCGTGTCCTCTGCATTGGCAGGCAGATTCTTAATCACTGCGCCACCAGGGAAGTCCCTAGTCATTGTTTCTTTGTGCCCTTCTTTTGGTTGAGGAAAGACAGCCCACCTCCGTTGGGGGTGTGGGAAAAGCTGGACAGAAGGGTGTGGGCGCATGATGGGGGGCCTTATGGAGGGGCCGGCAGGAGGCAGGCCTGAGCCCGGGTAGTGCCCGTGGTGGCATCAGGGCCCCACAAGGACAGCAGCGACGGCTCTCTGGCCAGAGTACTGGGTGGCACTCTTGGCTTCATGGCACCGCCAGCCCTCACCCCGTGCATCCTCATGTGTCTGTGGGTCCTGTGATCTTTTAAATAATCTTTTTTGCTTAAATCACTCAGTCTTTTGGTGCTGTGCCCAAGATCTCCAAGCAGGACACTTTTGGAGCCTCAGTGTCCTCAGCCGTAAAATGGCTCTGTTACCGGAGCCCACTTTTCAGCTTCGTCTCGGGGATCCTTGAAAGAAAATATATCCATTCTCAGCACAATGTTAGCACGGTCTTAACAAACGCTGGGCAAACTGTCTGCATGTGGATTTGTTTTATGGAAAAGTACTAGAAATGTACTTCAGAAAATATTAACAGTTATTAGCTTTGGATGGAGGATTGTGGGTGATTTTAATTTAAAAATTATGATTTCACATTTCTGTTTTTTCTAACGTCTCTGCAGTTGTGATTTGTGTTTTATAAAGGGGGGGAGGGAAGTAAAGAGTTTCTTCCCTGGGCTTTTACCCTGAACTCTTCCGGCCTGAGAGGTGCAGGGGTCCCTCGGGAACTGGGGGGGGGGAGACTGGCGGTGCAGGGCCGGGGCAGGGGTGCAGGCATGGGGGGGGGCCTCCCTCAGCCCTGCCAGCCCAGGCCTGTGGGGAGATGCCGACAGCTGCTCCCCAAGCCCCAATAAATGCCTCAGAACTGTGAAAATGCCGACACAGCAGGCCTGCTTATTTAGAGGGGGCAGGTGGGGGCAGGGGCAAGGCATTTCCCCTGACAGCAAAGCCATTCAGATGATGCCCGGCTCCCCAGGGCCCCTTGCTCTGCCCTGGAGCCGCTGCAGGGGGAGGGGAGGGGGCGGGCAGGAGCTGCAGACCTCCTGGGTAGGCGCCCTCCTGCCTGGACAGCAAGGCCTGGGTTCACACACTGTCCTGAGACACCTCCTGCCCCTGCTTCTTAGCAAGCGTGACTTCAGGCAAGTTACCTCCCATTTCTGAGCCTCGACCTCCTCCTCTGTTAACTGGGTAGACAATCCCTTCCACTTTGAGTGTTCTCAACTTGAGGCCATTTTGCCCCCAGTTTGCAATGCCTGGAGGGAGGGCTCCTGGCACCTAGAGGCTCGAGGCCAGGGACGTTGCTAAACACCCCGGCACCAGTATCCCACCCCACCCCACCCCACAGGAATTATCCAGCCCCAACGTCAATGGCACTGAGGGTGAGAAACATGCCCCAGGGCGAAGATGAAGGTTAAGTGTAAGGATATACGCACCGTGCCTGTGGACAGCGGCTGTTGCCATCCACGCTGTGAAAGGAGAGGCTTCTCTTTACCTCTCAGAACCAGATGTCAAACATGAGGTCTGGGACCAGGGCGCACCACTGAAAAGAGGCCTGGTGGTGACTCTGGGCTCTGCTAACCTTGTTTTCTCCTTCTCCCTGCTGCCTGGAAGATGTCAGAGTTTTCCAAATGGCCACTGGCAATTTTCCCTCCCCTCTCCGGCCGAGGTCAGGGTCTGAGCCTCCTTGGGGACCAAAGCTGCCACTCTGATTTACGATGCACTCCACCTCCCCAGCCCTTGCTCGCAGAGACTAGTCCCAGGGAAGCTGACACAGCACTGCGGGTCCTGCTGAGAGAGGTCAGTGTGGACAGAGCGCTGCCCATCCAGCACTGCCCTCCTCTCAAACCGGTCAGGACCCTTCCTGGGGACACACCCAGGGTGACATCAATGGGTCTGTGTGTGTGTGCCGTAGAAGCTGCTGGTGCCCAGCCCAGAGTGCATCTAGGGGACCCCCCCCGCCCCCAACTGCTGTGATATCTGTTACAGCTCACAGCCGCCCACCTTCTGTACTGGGTGGGGGGCCCAAATCCAGCATGAAGCCAACACCATGAGATAGCCCCCTTGCCTCAAGATGTGATTTTATGCTCAGAGCTCTGCTGGGTGGACCAGGCTGAGTCTGGGCATCCTCACTCGGCCTCCCCGCCCCATCCTAATTCTCTCACTCCCTTACTGAGTTTCCTAACAGCACACCCTCTACAAATCCACACACTGAACCCCTATCTCAAGCTCTGCTTCTATCAAGGGACCCAGACGTAAGACTGTGTGTGTGTGTGTGTGTGTATGATTAGGAGGAAAGGGACCACTGCTTACAAATGGCAGCCTGCAGTTGGTGTTTATCTAGAGGTGGATTTTGGTCAGCCTGCCCCTGTGCTCCTTTGAAGGTGGAGGCAGGTCCTGTTCTGGAAAGAGGTGGCTGGAGACAACAAGGCCCTGAACTGGGGCTAAAGCCACTGTGATCTGCTGTCCTTGTCGTGGGCAGTGTTACAACGTGGGGGCTGCGGCTGAGGGAGGGGGAGTGTTTTAGTGTCTCTGTACCAGTGGACTTGGGTCCCAGACGTTGGGTGGGGAGGGCCAATAACTTAGGAACTGGTAAGTCTGCGTGTAACAGAAAACCCGAAGACCAGTGTTTTGATCGCATCAAGGTTTATTTTTTTCTCACACATTAAGACGTGCGGAGGTCAGCAACCAGGGCTGGCGTCCCCTGCTCTGCTAGGTCCTCAGAAAACCAACTTCCACCTTCTCGGCTCCACCATCCTGAGGGGGTGGTGCCCCCACCCATGCTGCCTGAGCATCAGGGGGATGGGGGAAGAGAGAAAAGCTGGGGCCCCAAACGTGGCCAACTGAGGCTTGGTGGGGAGGGGAGAAGAGGTTTCTAAGACGCTTCCTCGAGGCCCCGCCCTTCACCGCTGCTTATAGCCCATTGGCCAGAGCTGTGTCACATGACCACTCCCATCCTCCAGGAGCCCCAAGGATATTTTCTTTTAGGCACTGAGGCCACCCCACTGAGGCCAAGGGGCGGGGGTGGGAGCTGAAAGAAGGCACTTTCTTTGGGGTTAGGAGCTGAGAGTGGTCTGGAGACCAGGAGGGGCTGCTGTTTGGCCCTGAGAGGCTCTAAGCATATTTTATATCCACTTGCAGCCGTGCTGTTATCTCTTGTCATCCTCAAGTTCTGTTACACTCCTTCTGAGCTCTGCCCTGGGGACTTGGAGGAGGAACACAGCTGTAAACTTCCCGGCCTGGAAACAGCAGCTGCAGCCAGAGGGTAACTTCAGGCTGGGGGTGGGGTGGGGCGCTGGGGGCTGCAGGAACAACAAGGGACCAGAACCTGATCCGTGGTCCTGAGGCTCTTCCAGGGCTGCTGGAAAGTAAGCGGGTGGGCAGGGAAATCCAGACCTTCTCGAGAGAAGGCAGGGAAGTCCAACTCCAAAGGGCCGGAGAGACTCACAGGCACCCCAGAAGCACAAGGCTAAGCGGATGGACTCCTTTCTTCCGAGCTCCCTTTCACAATTCCCACACTGCCCCTGGTCCCCGTGGCGATCCCCTTCTTGAAACTCCGGAGGGAAAGAGGAAGGAGAGGGGAGAGGATGGTCGGCTGCGGGTCTTTGGTTGCTGCCTCCACCAGCCTGTGCCCACCTTGGAATCTGTCCACCAGGCGGCGCTGGAAGGAGGCAGCCGCAGCAGACATGGGGCCTGAGGCTGGGGGTCCAGCAGGCCTGATAGGAACCCGCACCCCCCATCCTGATTTGTAAACAGGAGCCTCGGAGTCGAGCCCACTTGCCTCAGACTTCTCAGCAATCAGTGTCCACCACGTGCTTTTAAACATGAGGACAGCCAAGGCAAAGTGCCAATAAACTCTGGATTTTTTTTTTAAGGGAAAGAAGGGAAACGTTGCAGGTCACTGCAAGGTCAGGCCTGGCCACCTGGTGAGAGAACTCTGTGGCCACGCCTGCCTGTCACTCACAGAAGGGCCAGGGGAAGGGATGGCCTTGAGAGTGAAATCCTTTCTTTAAGGCTATTGTGTGGGCTCCCCTTTAACCCCTTTTTTTCTTTTTTGCCGGGTAAAAAAGAACAGAAAGAAAACAGGCCCTGGAGGCAGCAGTGAGCAGATTCTTTACTGTCAGATTATACACCATCAACCACCCACCGTGGTGACCAGCGGCCCCGCTCAGGTCCTTCCTTGTAGGGGCAGTTAATACAAACAAAAATAGTTCCCTACAAAAGGAAGTTTCCAGCCCTCCCAACCCTCCTTCCTAACTCCCTTCCCCCAGACAGCTGAGCTCCTTGGTCACCAGGCCTCTGGAAAGGCCTGGGGTCTGGTGGGTTGCAAAGGAAAACGAAGAAAGAATAGAAAAGAGAATCAAGTCAGCGACTAGAGTTGTAGGCAACTGGATTTTCAGGTCCCCTGGCTGATGGTGAGCCAGGGACAGGCGCAGGGGGTGTCTGCAACAGTCGTGTGTGTGGTGGGGGGCAGGGGGCAGGACGCCGGGGATGTCGGGGTGAGCGGCGCATCTCCCCACCCCCTGTCTCACCGCCAGCAAAAAAAAAAAAAAAAGGAGACGGGTGGTGGGTGATAGAAAAGAAAAACTAAGACCAAAATCGCAGGCCGCTGGGGCCAGGACCCCACAGCATTCCCTGCTGCAGAGCCGGGGCGGAGGCAGGTGCCACTTGGGGGGGACGGGGCGGGAGGACTCTGCTGAGTAGCACCTGGGAGCAGCTCGGGCCGCACCCTTCTCGCCGCCGGGCCTCGGACGCCGGACCCCGGGTCCCCCGGGTCCCCGGGCGCGGGGCGCGGCGGGGCGCGCGGACGGGGCCCCACCCCCCGGCCGGGGGTCCTGCGCGGGGCTCAGCAGTCCAGGCGGGCGGCCAGCCCCAGCAGCAGCAGGCAGCCGAGCAGGGTGGCGGGGCGCGGGGCGGCCCCGGGCGCGCGGTCGCAGTCCAGGCCGCCGTCGTCGGCGGCGGGGTCGCAGCGGGGCTGCTCGCAGCGCGCGCCGGTGTAGCCGCGCGGGCAGGCGCAGCGCTGGTTCTGCACGCAGGTGCCGCCGTTCTGGCACAGCAGCTGGTCGTCGTCGCACACGTTGGCTGCGGGGCGGAGGGGCGGTTGACGCGGGGCGGAGGGGCGGCCCGGTCCACCCCCGGCCTGGAGCTTCTGCCACTGGGCCGTGCGAACCTTGCGGGCGCGGCCGGGCCCAGGGAGGGATGCAGGCTCGGGGCGCACCTGGTGCGCACCGTCCCGGCGGGGCTGGTATGAAGGGCCGGGCGAGACCGGGCCTCTGCCTCCCTCCCGCCGCTGCCCGGCTCTCCCCGCCCGGTCCCCCGGCACCGGCCTCGGTGCGGTTCTTCAGATGCACCTGCTCTCTCGCGTGCAGAGCTTAGCACGTGCTGTTCCATGTGCCCGGGGAGCCTCTCGCCCTCTTCCCGCGGCTAACGTCGGGTCTCCGCCAGCCCATCATTTCCTCGGACAGCCTCCCTCCCTCCCCGCAAACCCTTCCTCCTCCCGCCAACTCCAGCCAACCCCCAGCTCCACTTTTGCCTCCAACTCCCTTGCCAGCACCGACTCTGCACGTAGTCGCATCAGGCCCCGCCCACCTACCGGACCCCCCGGCACTGCAAGCGTCGGGTCCCGCCCCCGGGCCCCACAGTCCCCAGCCCCGCGCAGGCGGCGGCGCGCACTCACGGTAGCAGCCCTGGCGCCAGTAGTGCGTGGGGAGGCAGTCGTCGCACTTGGGCCCCGCCGCGCCCTCGCGGCACTCGCAGAAGCCGGTCTCGTTGCACCGGTCGTGCACGGAGCCGATCTGGTTGCAGTTACACTCTGCACGGACACGCGCACGGCGAGCGATCAGGGCGACTTGCGGGCGCGGTCCGCACAGACCCACCCCGCCCGACCCCGCCACCCTCCCAGCCGGATCTCCCCCCGCGGCTGGACGGTGGGGTGAGGTCTGCCTGGGGTGTCCGGATCTCGAGGCAAGACTGTTTTCATTTTCTCACATCCATTAAGCCCCTTCCCCTCTTTGGGCCTGAGTCTCCGCCTCTTTAACTGGGGCGGGCGCTGATCCCTCCCAACTCCGGAGAGCTATGACTGACAGGTAGGAGGAGCCTCAGCAGAGGCCACAGGGCATCTGTCCTGGGGGCGGTGGTGTGTGTGCAGAGGGGACCGGTGCAGCTGGCGTCCGAAGCTCCTCCAGGGCGCGTGGAGGAGCAGCCCCAGAGGCCTCCAGCCTCACGCTGCCCCTTCCCAGGTGGTTTCCTGGGGCCTCTGCTCCGTGGGAGGAGGCAGATGCCCCCACTCTGGGAGTCCTTGTCGCCTCGTGCTGGGCCCGGGTGGAGGCAGACAGGCGAGATAAAAGGAGGCGCTGGGGGGACGAGGCACACCTCTAATCGGATCCAGAAGCCCCGCCCTGTGCCTGCAGCCGGCCTGTGTGACATAGGCAGCACGGTTCCTTTGGGACCACTTTAGAGCTGATGAAATTATCTGAAGGCCGCTGCCATAATTCAGACTGACAGCTGCAGCTTTGCGGGCAGCCCCTCCTGTGCACAGCCTGGGCTGGCCTGCCGGGCGGGGGATGGGCGATGGGTTCCCAAGGGCGCTGGGCATCCCAGGGCTGAAAACTGGCCTCTACTGGAGACAGTCTTCCAGGCTAGTGGGTGTTGGTGGCGGGCCATGGGTTCAGTCTTTTGGGATGGCCTGCCCCTGCCCAGGCCCAGGGCCCCTGTAGATTTCCTTCTTTACCCCAAAAGCCAGTCCTGGAGCAGAGTTTAAAGAAAGCCGACCATTTGCCCACTGGGGGTGGAGGGCATATAAAGCATGAGAAAAAATTCATTTGAAGAAAAGCTTCAGTACCCCCCCTTCCCTTGATCTGATCTACCTCCCGATTTTACAAACAGGGAAACAGGCCCAGAGAGGGAAAGAGAATTGCCCAAAGGCACACAGCCAGGCAAGCCCTAGAACCCATCTTTGACTGGAACTAGTGGTTCTGAAACTCCAGTGCCTGCAGGGAGACCCACTTGGGGAGGTTATTAATAGAGCAGATTCTGGAGGCTTCTGTCTTTAGAGCCGCGCAGCTAATTTTCCCAGCCTCCTCAGGGAATTCCAATGCAGGGGTCTCCAGACCCCATCTAATGTTGCTATTCTGCCCTGCTCACTGGTCCACACACTCACGCGCCCGTTCCCGCATCCCCGCTGACGGCTCACCGATGCACACGTTCTCGTCGTCCAGCTCTGCAGAGCCGTTGCGGTAGTAGCCCAGACGGCAGTGCTGGCAGTGCTGGCCTCGTGTGTTGTGCTTGCAGCTGACGCAGGTCACCACGTTCAGGAAGTCGATGTAGCTGCAGCGATTGGAGTGGCCGTAGCACTCGCAGTCTGGGCCGGCCGAGCGTGAGAAACAGCAAGGGTCAGAGAGCAAACAGAGACTGTGCCTTCCTGCTGGCCCCTCCCCCATGCATTTGGGAAAATTGAGGCCGGGGTCAGGACCTGGCACGGGAAGGTGCCCCAGGCCTCCAACACTTTTGTCCCATTTGGGGAGAGATTGGCCTGCTAGATTTGAGCCTGAATGAGAGCCAGTATAAGCCCAGCCCACACATTCCCACCTGGCCCCACAGGCAGGGCACCAGGGAAGGCCAGTGGGCAGCACCCACTAAAGGCCTGGCTAGGTACCAGGGTGATGGAGGGATGCCCGCGTGATGCTGGGGTGGTTAGATACGATTCATGCAGGGAGGATGGGTCGTGCTGCCAGACTGTGAGTTCAGGGAGGGCGGTGCCTGGGTTCATGGCGTTCATCACGGTACTCCAGTGATTCAGTGAAGGGTAGACGCATGCGTGAACGCTGGAGAAGATGGAAAGGGCCAGGAGCTTCCTCCCTGTGCTGCTTTGGAAGATGGTTGGAAGGAAAACACCCACCTGCAGGATCCTTTCTAATTAGCCTGAGCTGTTCTGCAAATCTGATTGGTGTCAGAGGGCCTGCCCTTGCATGACCCTCAGAGCGAGTACCACCTTAAGGTTTGTGTCCTGAGCATCTTGCCTTGACTCCGAGCCCTGACCCGGCTTCTGACTCTCCCTGGAGGCACCTGTGACCACCTGGGACAAGGCGCCTAGGGATTGGAGGTGGCTCCCATGACATCATCAAAGGGTGAGGTTTGGTGAGGAGGGTCACCTTCCCTGCCACAGAGGGGGGCCACCCCTTGGTGTCCCTCATGAGGGGCTCACACCCCCTTGAACATGAAAGTCAGCGCGGCTCCCCCTGAACAAGGAAGGATGCCGGCCACCCTCTGTGAGACACCATCTGCGTACCTCTAGAGGACCCAACCGCCCCTTTGTGGTGGGAGAAGGAGGGACTGATCAGGTGTCAGGGTCAAGGGCATGGGAGACCTTGGAGAAACAAGCCTCTGAGATGTGCCCAAAAGGAGATGGTAAGCACTCCCACTCCATGGCCTCCAGGACCCGTCCCCTTCACCTTGTCCCTCCAGGGACAGTGAGAAGGTGAGGCATCTTCCAGGTGTCCCAAGGAGTACTGTCGGTAACCCCTGTGTCCCAGCTCTTGATTCCACCAAGACGAGCCCCTGGGCCACACCCCCCAGGGGAGCCAGGACCGGCTATTCCTGGCAGCTGCTCTGCCTGCCCTGGGTCTCCCCACGGTGCTTCTGACTCATCCCTGCTCGCAGCTCCCTTGAGGGAGGGAGGGCTGGAGGGGAGAGAGGCTCTGTTTCACCTTGACCCAGCTGCACTGGGAGGGTTTTCCGAGCCAGGCATCGGTCCACGTACTGTATTTTTTTTTTTCCAGTGGAGGTCGGGGGAGAGGTGCTGGAGGAGGGCTGATCCACCCCGGGGGCTCCCTCTTACCTTCAAATTCTTCAATAGGCATCACTTGAGGAGATTTGGGCCTGAGCTGGAAAAGTTTGGAGGCCTTGGCCAGGGCAGGGGCAGCAGCGGAGGTGCCCACAGCTTGGAGAGATGAGAAAGAAGCTCTTTCATCAGCTGTGGTCCAGCTGCCCAGGGTGGGCTGTCCCGGCCCAGGTAAAGCTCAGCACAGGCTCCCAAGGTGCCCTGGGCAAGCTCTGGGGCACTTTGTCACCTGCTCAGATTTGAGATGACATAGCACAACCAGGAACACGCAGAACCAGGCCTGCCTTTGGTCTCCCCTCGGACACCGTCTACACATCCAGCTGGATTAATCCTCCCAAATTATTCTGTGTCTCCAACATCCCTCGTATTGTGCTAAATACGTTGCTGAAGCTGGACAGTTTTTTGACTGGTTGAAAACATCGCTTTGTACGCCCCTGCGCTCCTGCTCTCCCCTCCTCTCCAAACTCCCATGAGCATCAAATCCAGAGTCCAAAGCTGTCACTCAAGATTTGAGCATCTCCCTTCCCTTCTGAAGCAACCTCCCTGCTCCAGCCAGAGTGAGTCTCTTACCATCCACAGATTCCCCACCAGCCGGTGCCGTCCAGCCACGAGCACAGACTGCCCTGCCTCCCACTGACCAGAATCCCAGCCCTGTACTTGTGGGGAAGCATGCCACATCTCTTTGGCTTCCCCCTGGGAGGCTGTGGTGCCCCTGTGGGTCCAGGGCAGGGAAGTGATTGCTCCAGTCTGCACTCCATCACCGGAGAGGATGCCTGACTCAGAGGCCTCCAGGTTGCTGGGAACTGCAGACCCTCACCAATTGTGGTTCTTGCCAGCAGGGGGCGCTCAAAGCCCTGCTCACCGTTCACAGCTGACGAGGGCGAGACGGGAACTGGAGGTGTGGGTAGGGTTGCTGCCTAAGCCAAGGCATCAGGGCCCAGTGTCCAGGGACCCGTGAGCTGGGACCAGGCACAGCATCCCATTTTGGAGACTCGGGCAGGCCCTGTGCACTTCTTGGGTGTGTCCACTATGGCTACAGATGAGCCCTCGAGCCCACGCGTGTCCCTTCCCACCGCGGTGGGAAAGTGAGGCTCTGGGCTAGGTCTCCGTGCCTTCCGCGACCCCTCCCTGCATCCCACTTGGCCAGGCTACTGCTCCCTGCCATCCCACTGCCAGGCCTCTGCCCCAGCTGGTCCTGCCACCTGGAAGGCTACGTTCTCCCTTCATCTACTCATAGCCAACCCCCTGCAGGAAGCCCTCTCTGACTCTGAGCTCCATCTCAGCCCAGGGTGTCCTGAGAACACGATGGCCAGAGAGAGAGATTACTGGTATCAGGACAAGGTCTCTACTTGCCTTGGAAGCCCTTGGGGGTTAGGGTTAGAGTGCAGGATGGAAAGGGGTTGGGTGTGGTGATGTGACACTGTTTAAGTAGGTGAGAGTTGGGGTGGGGGCGGGTAGAGCTCCAAGGCCCCTCCCCTCAGCGCCCCCGGGGCCCCCTGCCGCCCCTGTTCCCCACTGTGTGCTCCTGCTCCCTCTACTACAGCGTCTCAGAAGGAGCACCCCCCTCCCATACCTTCTGCACTGGAGGACACCTGGGGCCAGGGGGCACTCGCCCAGAGCGGGGCGGCAGTAGATGGCCTGATCCACTCTTGGGGGAAAGAAGAGGAGAAAGCAAGTTATGCAAGGGGCTGGGGCAGGGGTGATCCCGGGGACCTAATGAGGCATCACCTCCTACAGGCCCGTTACAAGAAGCAGCACTATAAGAAGCGGCTCTGTCTACACTGGCCAAATAGAACTGGATTCAAATCTACAGGAGAGGCCGTGTCTACACTACAGCAGCCTGTGAAGGGCACACGGACACCAGATGGAAGGGGGCCCCATGCCCGAGAATCTGCATACTTTGGGCAGCCCTTTCTTCAGCAGGACACCTGATTCCTGAGGCTCCCTGCCTCATGGCCCTGGTCACACTGAAGGCTAGAGTCAGATCGAGTCCTGTACCTGGGCCCAGACCTCTCTGTGCTGAAGTCTCTGACTAATGGCTGTAAAGGGGCCATGTGTTCTGGCCAAGACATCAAACATGTCCAGAGGGTCCTCGAAGGTTTCCCGTCCAACCCCAATCGAGGGACTGGAGCGTCCTCCCTGACCCCTAGATTGGGCGCATTTTCACCAGGGACCCCAACACGAATCAGCCCCTAAACGCCACCTTGCCAGTCTCCAAGCCTAACTGGACACACGGCAGGGGACACGGGCAGGGCTGGCAAGGCCAGGAATCGCTCTGCACTGAATTTCAAAGGACAAACCCAGAGGGACAGGGGAGAAATCAGATTTTTTCGCTTCTTAAAGGGATTAGGCACAATGCCGACTGGTGGTGAGAGAAAAAGAAAGCCTACCAGCTACAAAGTGCAGGGGGAAAAAAAGTGCGGGAGACTTTCCAGCTGGGAGCCAAGAGCCTCTGGACATGAAATTGACATTTATGGGATGTTCAATGAGAAGAGGCCGCGCGACCTAAATTGGCAAGGGCTTAATTAGGGCCGCAATAACCACCCCCCCCGAAGGCATTGCGCTTTGCAGCCTCTCCCACCACCCTCGGCGGCCAAGCTGGGGAGAGGGTTAGTGGTCTTGAACAGCCTTTCCGCCGGCAGCCTCTGCCCTCCAGACAGCTTGACCTTGGCAGGAGAGAGAAACATCTGGGTTAGCGGTTCACGGGCCCAGCTGGACTTGGGCCAAAGAGCCTGAAGCACCTGTTGGGAGGTACCTGGAGAGAATCAGGACCGTTCCAGGGGGCTGGAGGTGAAAAAGACCGGGCTTTCCAGGGACTCGCTCAGGTGCGCGGGAAGAGCCTTCTCGCAATGGCCTGTGCTGTTTGCCAAGGCCAGATGGACGCCCCGTCTGTTCCTTCGGGACGGGGGAGCGGTGCAAGCCACGTCTTAAAGGCGGCACCACCTCACAGCCCCCGAGGCCCTGGGGCCGTGGCACTGGGCGACTGAGTGGGCAAGAAGCATCAGAAGTCAGTGAGCCCCAAGTTCAGGTTCTGCCTGTTACCTGGAGCAACGGCTCCTTTCTTTTTTCTTTTTGTAAACAGCTTTATTGAGGTATCATTTACATACCATACAAATCCAGCTGCTTCTTCCCAACCTTCATATCCTCACCTATGGGACTAGGAAAATAACAGCCCCATCGCATGGGGCTGTGAGCGTGGAACAGAGTGCAAGCTCCCAGCCCAGGGGATGTCCACTCTCCACCAGCTGCAGGGACTGTCATGCTTAGTGAGGGCCCGGGCATCATGGGGGCCCAGGCACAGCCTTCAGTTGCTAAAGAGGACTGATGACCCCAAAGACATGGGCCACTCAGGTCCCTGGCTGCCACACTGTAGCTGCCTTTTCCCCCGAATGCCTGCAGCCCAGCGCTGGGCTCAGGATGCAAAGCAGACCCTCAGCCCACTGAATGTTTGATAGTCCTGCCTGGAGGGAGGGGTGCCTCCTTCTCTCCACCTGAGACCTGGGGACCCTCCTGATTCAAATCTTCCCTCGTCCAAGCACACCGCCCTGACTCGGACGCGCTCCTTAATTCCTAGCTTTGCCGTTTGCACCCCTTGTACCATGTCAGAAGCAGCTCCAAAAAGGGAGTCCAGGTGCCTCAATGTGTGTGTTGTGTGTGTGCACGCACGTCTGGCCTCCCACCCTGACAGATCACTGTTTGCAGGCAGACACAGTACCCACCACAACTACCTTTGGTCCCATCTGCCCATCATAGACTCAGCCCAAAAAGTTCAAGTCTCAGGCAGCTGGACCAACTTATGTCCGGATACCCAGAGTGACCGGTGTCCACCCTGAGGATTCCTGGGCCAAGAGCCCATTCTGAAATCCTCGAATCTGCCGGTGGGCCCCTGCTCCCTGCGGATGCCTCCCGTGGAGAAGGGAGGGAGGCAGAAAGAAATGAGGTGCGATGTGTCACCCTCGGGGCCCATGGAGGAGCTGGGCTAGGACGACTGCCCCACAGCGTTCACTGGCTGCGGGTGGGCTGAGCGCCACCCCCCAACAGGCCGAGGCTGGGGTATCGGGGATCCCTCCCCAGCTGACGGAGGGGTTTCTGCCCATTGGAAATGCTACCCCTACAAGGGTCCCTGAGCATCAGAGAGGGCAAGGGTCACGGCACTGCCCAAGGAGGAAGGAGCCCCCCACCCCGCCATCTCCTCCCTGCAGAGGGGGGTGGGGACAGGGTGGGGGCGCAGTGTCGGGGACCAGGGACCTTGGCCACATCTTCCCAGCATCCTCTGGCAAGGATGAGTCCTTTCAGACTCCTGGCACTTGCAGTAGGCAGGATCTGGTGGGACTCCCCAGGTGAGATCTGGTGAGACCAGGGGGCCACCCCAGCACCCCAAGCCTCGAACACACCCCTGGCCTGGCCCTGCCCCCCACACTCTGCCCCAAAAGGCCCAGCAGTCCACAGTCTAAAAACCCCAGCTCAGAGTCTCCCTTCTGCCTTGCTGATCTGAGGAGTCTGCCTTCTTGGCTAACCCTGTATTGTTTATTCCTGGGCAGGGTGGCGGGGGCGTGCTGCTGAGGGGCAGGGGGCAGAGCAGGGGGTAGGATGACTGGTGAGGGTGGGATCTGGGCCTGCTCCCCTGGGCCCCTCCTCCTAGGTCACCCTGTTCTTTTGGTTATGCTGAGCAGGGCCTTGCCGGCGGGGGCGGAGGGCCGGGGGGCAGGAGGAAGAGGATGCAGGACCTCGACGTGAGCCCTGGATGTCCTGGCTGGGGCCCAGTGACAGGCGGGTCAAGACAGCCCGGAGGCCGCGCTCCTGCGGCTCTGGGATCTAGCATTCTCTACTCTAAACGCCAAGCCCCTGCCCTCCCCAGGGCTGATGCTCCCACCTCATCGCACATCACAGAGAGGGGCGGGGACCCGGGCAAGAAGGGCAGGGCAGCTGGGGCTGCAGCTGGGCACCCACCTGTGGGCTGAGGGGTGTTGGGGGCCACGGGGGCCCGAGCGGTGGACGTGGAGGGGGCAGGAGAGGTGGGGTCCCCCCTCATGGCCACAGGGGCTTTGGGGACGGGGTTTTTCCGGGACCTGCTGATGCCTGGTGAGAGATGAGAAAAGCAAGAGAGGGTGGGGGAGCCGGTGGGTGCGAGGCAATGCAGGAGAGCCGCTCACGACCCACCGAGTGCACCCGTGTTCCCTCCAGATCCAGCTTCCTCCCCTCTCTGCCTGCTGGTGTCCCACAGGGAGCAGCCCCGGGGCCGTGTGGCCCCAAAGAGCCCTGGCGGAGGGAGGTGGAGCCCCCGGAAGCCTTTCTGAGATCTGGGGTCTGCCACTGGCTGGCTGTTGGCCTCTGGCAAGTTCTCTCTTGCTGAATCTCAGAGCAGATGGCGATACCCACCTGGGGGCCGGTGGCTTCAAGGATGAAGTGAGGTAGTACGAGTATCCTGCTTAGCCGACGCCTGGCACTGTGCGTGCGTGGTGATGACTTCGTGATAGTCTGTCACCAGCCCCTCCCACCCTCCCTCACCTTCCCTGTTGAGTTCTCAGGACTCCCCTGCCCCTCCTTCAGACGCTCTGGCTGCTCTGGGGCCTGAGTTGACCTGGACGCATCGGGATCTGGGCTCCCCTGCCCCTGCCTCCCCGGGGGCAAGCAGCTGCAGATGTGACAGGTGCGGGCTGCCCAAACCCTGTGGTCAGGCTGAGGGGGGGATTTTGCCACTGGTCAGGGAAGGTGACCCCCACTCTTGCCTGGCAGAAGAGGGAGGAGCGGAGAGTTCCCCGGGGGCGGCGGGGGGGGAGGCAAGGGGACCTTTCCAAAGCAGCACCAGCTGAGAAGCTGGAGGGAGGACTTGTGAGACACGAAGGAGGGGGTGGGGGTGGGGAAGAAGCAAATGGATTAGAGGAGCGGCGGAGAGGCCCACAGACCCGGCGGGGGAGGGGGCGTGGGGGCGGGCAGGAGAGCCCTGTCTCTCCTCTCCTGCTCTTTCCAGGTCGTGCAAAGAGGCTCATGCACTGAGGGCCCCATTGCCTTCCCCAGGGTGGTGACCCAGGCATGTACTTACTGCCAACGGCGGAGCCTGCGGCGGCACCTGTGGAAAGAGAAGGGTCACAGCAGAGTAAGGGGCCCGGCCACCTCCTCCCTGCAGAGGAGGGGGGTGGCAAGGGCAGGGAAAGGACATCAGGAGGCCTGGGCACCTCACTGTGCAGGGACTGGGTCAGATTATCCATTCCATCCTCACTGGCGCCCTGAGAGAGGGAGGGCCCCCTGTTAGCCCATTTTGCAGATGGAGAAACTGAGTCTCAGCGCTGTGACCTACCCTATCAGGGGACCTGCTGATAAGCCTCTGCTGGGGGCTTCACATGCCCCCTTCTCATTTGATTTTAGACTCTTGGGTCCTCCAGTACAGGATACGGTGGGAGGCCGTTCTCTGGGGGAGCATGGGGGTCCCAGCCACGGGGACACACTGCTTTACTGGAGGCTCTGATGGAAGTTGCCACCAGAGGGAAACCACGGTGCGTGCTCCCGTCTGGGGAAAAGTAGGGACGGCTGAACGACTGATTGGAAGATGATCACAGCGCCCGCCACGGGTTGACAGCTGTCTGCACGCGGCCCGTGCTGAGCGCCGCCCCCACCCGGGCCATTCAGTCCTCACAACAGCCCCACAGGGGGGTTATTAGGGTCCTGACCCCACAGCTGAGAAAACAGGGCTCAGGGGAGGAATGGCTTGTCCAAGGCCGCACAGCTGCGAGCGGCAGAGGCCTGACGCTGACCCCGGCCTTTCTGTCTCGTGTGTCTGTGGCCAGGGGATGAGGGCGGCTCAAGGCCGTGGTCTGACCTGTGGTACCAGGCTGGGAATCGTCAGCCTCGGAAGGAAGGAGCCGGGGCCACAGCTTCTCCTCTGGGTGGTCCTGACAAAGGACGGAGTAAGAGGGTGCCCCTCCGCGCCCCCAGAGCCCTGGCAGGGGATGCCGGGGTGTGGTCAGAGGACGTGAGGCAGTGACCCCGACGGCGGGACAGTGGGAGAGGTCTGCGAGGATGGGCCGGGGGGCCCACAGTGTGACCTGCAGATAAGGATCTTGGTCTGTGGGTACCAGGGGACCTGGGGGGATCCTTCCAGGAGGAGAACAGGGTCCAGAGAGGAAGCGGGAGTCGGGGGGGAGGCCAGCAGGATATGTGAAGGGAGGCGAGCCTGCAAGTCAGAGGGAGGTGACAGCTAGTAAAGAAAGGGTTCAAGAAACAGTTCTGGCAACAAAGAGACAGGCCAGCACCGGCGAGGAGGGGCCGGGCGGGCGGGGTTGTCGCCCAGAGTGCTCTCTGTGCCTCTGAAAGCCCGCGAGGGCTGTGACTCTGGCAAGTCACCCTTCAAAGGCCTCGAGCGGCACCCGGCACACGCACGACATGCCTGTCACAGCCTCATCGCGAGGCTTCCCGCTTTGATCAGCCTGAAGTTACATAAATCTTTCCCCGGTTCAGTCGCGGGGTTGCCGATGGAGGGGAGCCCGGGAGTGTGCCCGGGAGGGGCGGGCGAGTGGTCCCGGCCGCCCAGCCTGGCTTTGGAACTGGGTCCAGTGCTGGCATCTAACTCGCTGCTAAACTAGGGGGGCACTGAGGGTCACTGTGCCTCTGTGTGCTCACCTGGAGAGTGGGCTCATAATACAAACACCACCCGAGCGGGTGTTTCAGGGCTGAGAAGCTGTGGGTAAAGTGGCCGGGGCAGCCTTCTTGTCAAAGCACTTGGCCGGCGTCAGCAAATCACTAGTGAGGGGGCGGCTGGGGAGAACCCACCCTGGGACCAGCCCGGGCCCTTATCCACGGCAGCTGGGGGCTCCCTGGGACGCTTGGTTTCATGGAGACACCCAGGGACTGTGCTGGGGGCGATGATGGAAGGCCCTCAAAGGCTGTTCATCAGGCAGGCATGTGTGGGCGCACCCCGAGGACGACCTCTGGCGCAGGAAGGCTGAGCCAGGAGAGGCGAGGCCCATGCAGAGGGCACGGGCCAGGGCCTCGGAGGACCCCTCTGTAAAATGGGATCATAGAAAACCCACTTCCTGGGACCACCCTGAGGGTCGAGGGGGTGGGGACCCCACAACACTTGGTGCCACGCGGCAGGTTGTAAGTACCCCTGACATGCTGGTTATGAGGGATGGTGCTGCTCCTCACAGTTACCCTGGAGGGACGGGTCCCCACCCCCTCCTGCCTGACACCCTCTGGGCCTTCTCTCCTGCCCTGGGGCCAAGAAGGGGACGGTCAGTCGAAAGGATGCTGAGTAAGCTCATCTCAGGTTCCCGGCAGGGTGCCGGTGTGTTAGAGGTTCTTGATGACAAGGCCTGGTGCTTAGGAGCTTGGTAACAAGAGGTGTGCTTGTGTGTGCGTGTGTGTCCGTGCGTGCGTGCGTGCCTGTGGCTGTGTGCACAGCTTTGTAGGAAGGGTGTGTGTGTGCATGTGCGTGCGTGCTGGGATTCCCCAGCTCCGGAGGCTGGAGGTCGGGGGAGACCAGGGCCTCGCTGGTCCGAGGTGGGGCAGGCGGGGAGGGGGCAGGGGCTGCCCGGGTGCAGCGGCCAGTCTGCGTACGCACACGCATTGGGAGAGCCATGGGGCAGCGGCAGGTAGGAGCCGGCCCGCCAGGATCGCGCGCGGAAGCTCCGCTTGCACTTGCCGCAGTCGGGGCCCGTGGTGTTGTGCTCACACTCGCACTGCAGGCTGCCCTCGCGCACAGAGCACAGGTTGGCGTGCAGGTTGCACTTGCACCTGGGGGGACACGGAGAGGGCAAGGCATCAGTGAGCGTGTGGGCGGGCTGGTCCGGCTTCCTGGAGGGGCTGAGAGGGTATTGGGGGTGACCCTGAAGAGACCCTTGAGGCTACCTGTCCAGCCTGCCACCACTCTCTTTGGGGACAGGTTCTCCCTGATTCACCATTCTGAGTTCTTCCCCAGCATGAGGTGTCCCTGGCTGCTGCCTCTCGGTGGGGTGGGGCGGTGAGATGCCCTTGTGCCAGGGGCTGCATTTTCAGTAACACAGCTTCTGATCACCTTCGCTCTCAACCACGGTGGGCTGACAGCAAGGGTCACCTGCCCCTGGTTGTGTGGATGTGGACCTGGCCCCAGGCTGCACCTCTGCTCTCGGCCGCCGCCTGCACCCATGCCCTTGAGGGCAGCAAGAAGCCCCGACTCCCAAACCCGTCAGTTCATCCACACATGTATTATTCATTCATTCGTTCAAAGATTCGTAGGCAATACATCATTCTGAAACCAGTAAATAAAGGGAAAGAATCAAGCATTTGTCTTGCCTGTCCTATATAAAGCGTACCTCCAGGTAACCAACAGTTGGTGAGGGGATGTTTCTTTTTATAGAAACTTTCTAGCTGATAATTGAAGAAGGAAGGATAGATTAGAAAGTTGCCATGCAGCATCCCCTCCTGAACGGATGGCTGTAGGCACAGAGCATCAACAGAGAGAGACAAGCAGAGAAAAGCTTCCTGGATACACCCCACCCTGAAGCAGTCGCGTCAAGACAAATTGAACTTGAATCTGATTAACACTCTGGATCCAGCTACGCACAGATAGGAATTACAGAGGACAGAGAAGCATACTCAACAACACCAGGGGGACGCAGTCAGCAAAATCTAGAAGTGATGACATGGTCTCCAGGACAAGGGGCAAAACTTGACATGGAGGGTGGAGGGGCCAGATCAAGAGAAACCTCAAAGGCAAAGCAACCAAGTGCGGGGCGTGGACCTCATCTGGATCTTGGTTCAAACAACCTCTAAACTTAGGTAGACAATGTATATTCATGAGACAACTGGAAATTCGAACACTGACTACATTTGGTGATATTAAATTAATGTTTATTAAGCGCAATGATGGTAACATGGTTACCTTTTTAAAAGTCCTTATCTTTAGAGACACACACAAATATTTACAGATGAAATTATCTGATGTCTGGGATCTGCTTCAGAATAACACAGGAAGGGAGAACATGGGCAGAGACAGACAAAACGAGAAAGGCTATGAGTTAATTGCTGCAGCTGGGTGACAGGTATATGGGAGTTCATTATAGTGGATTCTATTTCTGTATGCATGTTGGAAATCCTCCACAATAAAAAGTTAGAGAGAGAGAGTGCTGTATATTCTCATGTGGGAAGATTTCCAAGATATATTGTCAATATTTGTAAAAAGCAAATTGCAGAATAGCGTGTTTGGTAGGATTCTCTTTTTATTAAAATATGCAAAGAAAAATAATTATAGCCTGTTATGTGCCAGGCTCTGAGCTGGGAACCATGGACATAATGGTCAACAAAGCGGATGGGGGTCCCTGCTCTGAGGGAGTATAGGGTCCAGGGGGGAGACAATTAGAAAAATCTGCGACTGGGGGAGGGGCAGGGGCTGAATAGGTGGAACCCAGGGGAATTTGAGGGCAGTGAAGTGATTCTGTGTGACCCCGTCATGGTGGATACATGACATTACACATGTGTCAAAACCGATACCACCCACACAGCACCAAGATACAGCCCTAATGCCAGCTGTGCACTTGAGTTGACAATAGCATATCCGTGTTGGTTCATCAGCTGTAACAAATGTACCAGAGTAATGTGAGATGTGGATAACCGGTGGAACTGGGTGGGGAACCAGGGTACTAGGAACCCTCTGTATACTCTGCTCAGTTTTCTGTCAACCTAAAACCTAAAAATTAATACAAACTGAATTTTAAAATAAGAATCATGTGAATCTTTCATTAATGTCAATTGTTATAGGTGCCCACGTGTTCTACGAAGGCAAGGGGATCGTGGAGGGGGTCTTAACTTAGTCTGGGGGGAGCAGGATAGGGTTCCAGGAAGAACAATTTAAATCTGAGATCTGAAGGAGCATCAAGAGTTACTCAGGCAAGGATGGGGGAACCTTCTAGAAGGAGACAAGAGCAAGAGGGAAGACCCCAGGGCCAAGAAGAGCTCAACCTGTGAGGTCTGAGATGAGGTCAGAGGGGAGGAGGCAGCCAGACGGTGACTCGGAGGCTGGATCTTGTTCTGGAAGTCATGGCAAGGTTGGAGGTGTCCTGCTCTGGCTCATATTCTACATACCGCTGTGGCTGCTGCATGGGGGATGCTTTGTCAGGGGGACCAGAGCCAGAGTAGGGAGAGCAGGGAGGAAGCTCTGACTGGCTGGCAAGAGGAGGCAGTGGCGTGGACTAGGATGGAGGCGCCTACGTCCCACCAGTGACACCCGGTGTGTGCAACACTCCCCCTCACCGGGTCTCATCATCTCAAAGATTGCTTTCCGGATCCTCAACCAGCATTTCTTCTCCAGCTTGTAACATCCTCCTTCTCTTCATACCCCAACTTCCATGGGGCGGAGTGATGCTCCTTCCGGAAGGAGCGGAAGGAGCATCTCCCCTTCGCCTCTGCTTATCCACACGATGAATATTTAACTCCTTGCATCTTCCCGCCTCATAAATCAGTCCTGCCTCCCCTCCTGCCCTCTTTGTCTCCATCTCACTGGAGCACTGCTGTGAGGCCAGCCTTCCAGGCAAGGATCCCAAGTGGGGAAACTGGTTGCCAGACTCCTAGCAGCCCTGCAGCTCTGAGTTAACCCTCTGCCTGCCGGCTTCGGAAGTGCTAGGGCTGCCTTTCTTCTCGTAGTTTCTCTCTGCCCTCAAATCATCCTGCTGAAATTAGGCACATCTATGAAGTTTTATAAAGCCACTAAATATTATGTTGTCAAAGGCTACTCCAAGCCCTGGGGTATGTTCCTAATACAAATGAAAAGACAAAAATTAGCCAGTGTTTACCATGTGCCAATGGATGTCTTATCCAACCCTTGAGTGACCACAAGAGCTGGTACCATTGTCACCTTCATTTTACAGATGGGGAAATGGAGGCTCAGAGACGTAAACTATCTTGCCCAGTGTCACAGCGCTGCCCAAAACTGTGCCTGGGACCAGAACTCACAGATAGCCAACTCCCAAGTCCAAGAGGCCAACATGGGTTAGAATATTGACTGTAAAAATGTAGGATACCAAACTGTAGGTCTTATAGTGTTATAGACTGAACTGTGTACCCCCTCAAATTTATATGTTGAAGGCCTAACCCCTCAATGCAATTGTGGAGAGAGACCCCTTAGAGAGGTAATTAAAGTTAAAGGAGGTCAGAAGGGTGGGGTCCTAATCCCATAGGGTTGGTGCCCTTATAAGAGGAGGAAGAGACCCCAGGGCTCTCTCTCCGCCATGTGAGGACACAGTGAGAAGCTGGCCATCTGCAAGCCAGGAAGAGGGGTCTCACCAGAAACCAACCCTGCCAGCATCTTGATCTTGGACTTCTAACCTCCAAAATTGTGAGAAAATAAAGAAATGTCTGTGGTTAAAGCCCCCAGTCTGTGGCACTCCAAGCAGACTAGTGCATGCAACTTCTGAGTATGCTTAAGTACATGTACCCATACCCGAAACGCCAGTAGACACTACATCTAGGTATTCCTGGGCTTGTCCTGGGGAGGGGGGAGGGGATGGGATTATAAATGATTTCTATTTCCTTCTTTGTCACTTTGCACGTTTCCTACATTCTCTATAGTAAGCAGGTGTTACTTTTAGAAGTAGATAACAAATGGGTTTTGAAAACTGGAAGCCAGGCCAGGCAAGGAAGGAGGCTGGTTCCTGAGCTCCCATAGCCTTTCCTCTCAGGAGAAGCAGGTCCGCTAGGGTCCTGTTTGGGAAACCATCGCTACATGTTACACACCATGCACTGTTCATGACTCACAAATCCCGGGTTCAAGGATGTCTTTTGAATTCTCTGGGATAGAATTTGGATGCAGAGTGAAGGCCCTGTCCAAGGGAATTAGCCGGTGCTAAAGTCTGTGCTATTTCAACTCCATCCTCCCTGGACACTGGTGCTATCAAGGTTTTACTGGAGAGCTGAAATAAATGAAGCATGAGAAAGCCTGTTCACTCTTTCCCTGGAGTTCCAATCTATAACCACATATGGACTGTGGGCCTACTATGTGCTTGGCTCTGGGAAAGGCACAGAGGGGGCTGGGTACGCACCTGTTGGCACTAGGGACCCTTCTTCCAGGGAACACTAGACCCCAAAGATGGTCCATGGCAAAGAAAGGTTCTGTGCTTGAATCTTATTGGTCAACACGTATGATGCTCTCCTGATGTCCTCACACCCTGCTCCCTGACCCCACCCCATCCACCCAGGGCGCCAGTGCACATTAGCATATCAAAGGCTCTGACAAGTCCTGCAGGAAAGAAAACTGCTGACTTTGTCTAACAGAAGTTTGTTTGCAAAACATATTTGACCTCAGAAGGTTTTAAATTTTTTTCACCCGAATTCCTATTTAACAGCCCACTGAGCTAGCTGGAGAGGAACACCCCAGCTGTGTGGAACCAGGAATGTACTCCATGCCTCTGGCCCAAGGATCAGATATTATTAGATATCAGCTACAGAAAGAAAAGATTGCCATCTTAACTTTGGGTGATAACACTGACCTTGGCTTGTTAAAAATTCGTAAAAGGGCAGCTTAATCTGAAAAGTGTGTTGTAAGGATGACAGTACGGAGTCACAGGATGTGAGAGCTGGACAGACCTGGCGGGGTGGGGGTACAGGTGGGGAGAAGCCTGCCCAAGGTCATGCAGTTTAAAGATTACTCTGAATCCAAATCCAGACATCCTTCTCTGACCCTGGCTCTGCCTCGCCCCATGCTGGCCAGCCCCTCCCACCATCTTCATCTCCCAGAGGGTGTCTTGGCTTCCTTGCTCTCCCTGGTTGAGCCCTGGAGTAAGCATGGTGCCTCCTCTGTTAGGGAGAGAAGAGGTTCCCTGCTGGGCAGGGCTGCCTGGAGAAGCCCACACAGCACGGGGGAAGCCTCGCCAGGGCTGGCACAGAAAGAGAACCCAGTCAATGGAGCTGCTCCTCAGACTTCCTGACTTTCACAGGGAGCTCTGGGTGATGCTGCCTGTGTGTGTGTGTGTGTGTGTACGTGTGCATGCGTGTACATGTGGCTTCACCTTTCTGGCTCCCTCTTTGTGTCCCTCTATGTCTCTCCATGTTTCTGTGTCTCTCCCCAACACTGTCCAGCATGTGTTCTGATCCTGCTTTCCTCTGGGCCTCTGCACATGCTATTCCCTCCACTTGGATCTCGCTGCCAGGCTCTGCCCCCTTCTCCTAAAGCTAACACCTAGCAGGCGTCTCAGGTTCAAGGCCAAATGTCATTTCTGCAGCGAGGCCTTTCATAATCCCTGCCTCCCATCAACCCCTCATCCCAATTCACATCGTAACCAGCATCACCTCCCAAAGTGGAGCATCCCACATGACTGGGGGAGAGGCAGGCTCGAACTATAAAACAGCTTCATCGTTTTTGTTTAGTTTTGATTACACAGCATTTTTTTTAGGTGACAAATTCACCAAACCTGGGAATTTCAAAAATATTATTGCTTAGGTGAGGCCAAAGTTTAAAAGCATATTGAAAGACTGAAGTTAGAGCTCAACCTCATGCCATAAACAACAGTTAACTCAAAATTGATCAGAGACCTGTAGGTAAGAGCTAAAGCTGGATAACTCTGAAAAGGAAACACAGGGGTAAATCTTCATGACTTTGGATTAAGCAATGATTTTTTTACACGTGACACCAAAAGTACAAGCCACAGAAGAAAAAATAGATACATTGGACGTCATCAAAATTAAATACTTTTGTTTTTCAGGGGAAGCCATTAGGAAAGTGAAAAAACCCACAGAATGGGAGAAAAATCTCACCAATCTTATCTCTGGTAAGAGACTAATATCTAAGAAAATATAATATAATGAACTTTTACAACTCAGTAATAAAAAGACAACTCAATTTTTTAAATGAAGAAAGGATTTGAACAGGTATTTCTTCCAAGATGATACACAAATGGCCGACAAGCCCATGCTCACATCATTAACCATCACGGAAACGCAAGCAAATCCCAAGGGTTACCACCTCACACCCTTAGGACGGCTGGTATCAAAACCACAGGTAATAACAAGAAAATATTTGTGAGAATCTGGAAGAAATGGAAGCCTCCTACACTGCCAGTGGGGATGTAAAATGATGCAGTGACTTTGGAAAACTTTGGCAGTTCCTCAAAAGGTAAAACTGACTTACCATATGACCCAGTAATTCTCCTCCTAAGTATGTACCCAAGAGAAATGAGAACACATCTACACAAAAACACATACATGAATGTTCTTCGCAGTGTTATCCATAACAGTCACAAGGTAGAAACGACTCAGATGTCCACCAACAGAAAAACCAAATGTGGTGTATACACACCACGGAACATCGTTCACCCGTAAAAAGGAACAGAGCACGACACCTGCTGCAGCGTGGGTGAACCTTGAAGATGTCACACTGTATGAAGGACCTGGACACAAAAGGCCACATGTGGCATGATTCCACTTATATGAAATGTCCGGAACAGACAAAACGTAGGCTCGTGGCTGCCAGGGGCTGAGGGGAGGGGAGAACGGGAATGACTGCTAGATGGCAGGAGTTTCTTTTGGGGGTAACGGAAATGCTCTAATGTTGACTGTAGGGATGGTTGCACAGCTCTGCGAAGATACCAAAAGCCGCTGAACTGTACACTTTAAATGGATATATTATGGTATGTGAAATGTAATTAACAGTAAAGCAGTCAATAAACAAACAAATGAATAACTAATTGGAATCTATGGGAAATAGTGACATTGTTACCTGCGTGACTGAAGCTTGGGAACCAGGGTTTTCCTGTAGTCTCTCTCGGGCAGACCTTCAGAGGCTTGTTTTACTATTTGCATCAACCTAGCACGTTGCACCTTAAAGAAAGTCTTGCCGGGTGAACACAGCTGATGCAAGGCACCATTCTGAGAGCTCCTCACGGATACACACATCAGCCTTTACCAGCCATCCTATGAACAACGTACTATTACCATCTGCATTGTGCAGATGGGGAAACTGAGGCCTGGGGTGGTGACGTGAACTGCCCGAGACCCCCCAGCAGGGAAGGGGCAGACCCAGCACTTGAATCTGGGCAGCCTGACGCCAGAGCCTGTCATTCGTGAATGGGGGATGAGTGAATGGACATAAGAAATGCACCTGCCGGGTCACCCAGCCTCGTACACAGGCACTCCCTCGGGCTTAATACGTCTCCCCTTGCCTTTCCTGCTGATTGGAAGATGGTAGCCCCGGCCCCTGGTCGCCCGAGCCTGGGATGTTCTGCCTTTTCCTGTGTGACCTTAGGAGAGTCGCCGAACGTCCTCGGCCTCTGTTTTCTCATCTGTAAAATAGGGATGGTGGTGGCAGCGACCTCCTACGGTTGTCGTAAGGAGCAACTGAGACATGGCCTGTGAAGACGTGCACGTCCGTGCTTGGCCAATGCTCGTGTGCTGTTGGTTTACTCACTGCTTAAACTTACGAGCGTCTAGAGACGGGAGTCCTGAGACCTTTCCTTGAATTGCCAATTCTTGTGTCAGTTCTTCCCAAGACCCTCATGAAAGGTTTATTGCTATGATCTCTGTTTTACAGAAGGAAATGAGACACAGAGAAGTTCAGTAAGTTGCCCAAGGCCACACAGCTGGGGAGCCCCACTTTAGGAAAGGGATGGCAGCCTGCAGGGTCTCCAGTGCTGGGTCTCAGACAGACGCAGGCTCAGAGAAATCTAACCTGCCCACAGTCCCTCCAAAGGACACAGTCCTGTCCTTTCCCCCCACCCTCAGGCTGCTGTCCTGAGGTTTCTCTTCCCTATTTCCAGAAGGCCCTTGGGAGATGAAATTAAAATAAATAAGCAAGCATATATAAATAATTTACTGAGCACTCATCGGTGGCAAGGTGACGTGCATTATTAACTGAATCCTTGTGAAAACCCAGAAGGCATCACTCTTCCCATTCTACAGGTGAGGATGTAAGATTGTAGTAGGTCAAGTGTCACTAAGTCACCCCAGGTCTCTGGGTGGAAGAGGCTGGATGGGAACCCAGAACTGTCGAGTGCCAGACTTGGACCTCTTTGCCACTCTATTACCCTGTCTCTCCCGGCACTGGCTAATGTTGACTCCACTTGGATAACGAAGGCCGGGGGGTGGGGGTGGGGCCGCTGCTAGGCAGGTCCTCCCAAGCCCACTACCACTTCCAAGGCCCAGCCTTGGCCAAGGAAATGCAGAAGAAAGAAGCTCCCCTCTCCTGCCTTCCTTTCCAACACCAGCTGCAGCCTGTGCCTAGACCTAGGGGGGTGGTCCAGACGCCTGGCTGCACGTCTGGCCCCAGTATTTCTCCTACATCCATGGGATCAATTTTCCCAAGGAATTGCTTTCTGAATCTGACCTTTGAGAACCATCAGTCTCAGCGGAAAACCGTCACCTGAGCCAGCTGACCCCACTACACAGCACTTTTCAGCTCATCCATCAGGGAGCATCATCTAATAATGAAAGAGGGACAGTGCAAGGCCGGCCAGCCCACGGGGCCTGCCACTGGCCAGCAGTCCACTCCCAGCCCATCGGGATCTGCTGCCCGCCCCATCACAGAATCCCAGGGCTTTGACCCTTCCGGTAGACGGCAGCAGGGCAGGAGTGGCTCCGTAAGAAAGGGGGGTGGAGGAGGCGCAGAGACGCTGAGTCAGCAGTCAACGTCAGAGCAGATTCCCTGCTCCTGATTGGCTGCGTGACCTTGAACAAGTCACTTCTCCGGGTCTTAGACCTTTCGTTTGCAAATTGGAAGGGCTGAATTACATCCTAGCTTTTCAGCTTTTCTATTTAGTTGTTCCTGGATGCCTGATGCGCTTCTGGCACACGGTGGGCTCTCAATCAATAGTGGCTGAATGGGACTTCCCTGGTGGCACAGTGGTTAAGAATCCGCCTGCCAATGTAGGGGACACGGGTTCAAGCCCTGGCCCGGGAAGACCCCACATGCCGTGGAGCAACTAGGCCCGTGTGCCACAACTACTGAGCCCGCACTCTAGAGCCCTCGAGCTGCAACTACTGAGCCCACGTGCCGCAACTACTGAAGTCCGTGTGCCTAGAGCCCGTGCTCCGCAACAAGAGAAGCCACTGCAATGAGAAGCCTGCTCACTGCAACAAAGAGTAGCCCTGCTCACCGCAACAAGAGAAAGCCCACACGCAGCAACAAAGACCCAATGCAGCCAATAAATAAATAAATAAATTTATTTATTTATTTAAAAAAAATAGTGGCTGAATGAATGAAGGAGGAAAGGAAGGGAGGGAGGAGACAAGGCGCAGAAGCTCTTTGCACAGCATCCTGACGGCTAGCGAAGGCCGGGCAGTGTCACAGCTGGAGCAGTGTGGGGGCAGGTGGCCTCAGGGTCTTGGTCTTCTGCTCTGTTAAACTGGGGCCTTGACAGTTCCCATGGGACAGGGCTGTTGAGAGAATAAGGATGCGCTGGCATGTGCTCAGCACAGAGTGAGCCCTCCATAAATACCAGCTCTTGCTAACAGCCAACAGGTGACATCAGTGGGAATGTGGGGCGTCCCCAGGAACAAAGGTTGTCCTTACCTGGCAGCCCCCAGGTGCCCAGCCCCATGGGACTGGTCCCCTTATCCGAGCTGTCTTGCCAACACCCTCCCCCAGAGCCCTCCCCCTGACCAGCTGGCCTGTTCTCTAGGCCCCTGGGCGCCCCCACCAAGGGGACATGCCCATTGTCCTCTTGGAGTTGCTTCCCTGAAGCATCCCTGTCACTATGATTGCCAGAGTCAACAAATAAAACATATAGAATGCCGGGACTTCCCTGCAGTCCAGTGGCTGAGACTCGGTGCTCCCAGTGCAGGGGGCCCAGGTTCGATCCCTGGTCAGGGAACTAAGATCCCACATGCCACAACTAAAGATCCCGCACGCGGCCACAAAGATCCTGCGTGCCGCAATGAAGACGCGGTGCAGCCTAAATAAATAAATAAATAAATAAATGTTTTAAAAAATATATAGGATGCCTGGTTCAGTTTGAATTTTAGGTAAACAATGAATACTTTTTTTTAGCATAAGTACAGGCATATCTCGGAGATACTTTGGGTTCAGTTCCAGACCAGCAAAGCAAGCATCTCAAGAAAGCGAGTCACACAAATCTTCTTTGGTCTCCCAGGGCATATAAAAGTTATGTTTACACTATCCTGTAGTCTGTTAAGTGTGCAATAGTAGTGTCTAAGAAAATATTGTGCATACCTTAACCAAAAAAATACTATCTTGTGACAAAACGCTAGCCGTCATCTGAGGCCTTGGTGAGTCGCAGCGGTCACATCACAGATCACTGATCGCTACAAGAAATGTAATAATGATAATGAGAAAGAAGCTCGCCATAGGGCGAGAAGAACCCAGATGTGACACAGAGACGTGAGGTGAGCAAACGCTGTTGGAAAACCAGCACCGATCGACTTGCTCCACACAGGGCTGCCACAAAGCTTCCATGCGTAAAGAACACATTAGCTGCCCTCAGTAAAGGGAGGGCAATGGAACACGGTTTGCCTGTAGGTCCCAGGAAATATCTGGGACCTGCTTACCCTAAAACAATTATTCGTGGTTTATCGGGAATTCAAGTTTAGCTGGGCTTCCTGCATTTTACCTGACAGCCTCACCTGCCACCCCTGCGCCCCCACATGGTGAGCCATGACCCTCCGGCTGCAGCCCTGACCCCCCTCAAGGCCTGGCCCGGGGTGTCCCCATCCCCCCATCAGGAGCTGGCCCACTGCCTGCCCTCCAGAGAGGAGGCCACAGCTGCCTTCTCCCCTAAGTCGCTAAGTCGCTTCTTTTTCTCGAGATGATGAGGCCCTAACGAGCCCCAGGGGACCACGACGGTGGCGGCAGGGCTGAGCCTCACCTCCAAGGGAAGGCCGTCCCAGACAACCCAGGTTCTCAGGCAAGCGGGCCCTGTTCCTGCCAGGAGGAGACTGACGTGCTGACTTCACCCCATCCCGTCCACCTGCCGGGCCCGGCTGGGGGCCTGACAGCCGCACGAAGCACGAAGCGGTTGGCAGGACGGCAGGGGCACCAGTCTGTGCCAGGCGCCAGTGTGCCCTGCCCCGCAGGAAGGGGCGGGCAGTGCCCAGGAGCTGCTGGCGGGAGCGCCATCTGGACACGGGCCTGGCACCAGCGCTCCACAAAAATCGTGAGCTGGGCCCTCCCCTTCTCAGGGTGAGAGAAGCAGGGGGTTTGGAGCGCCTCCCAGACAGGAGGGCGGAGGAATGTAGGTCAACTCCTGACTGCCGGAAAGAGTGATGTCATCGGCTCCTGGGGGAAAGATGGGGAAGCGGTGAGTTTGTGTGAGCCAGAGAGCCGGGTGCCGGAGCCAGGCACGGAGGAGGGGGCCGGGGCTGGTTTCCCTCAATGGGCAAACCTGCCAGGATTTCAGGGCAGTCCCAGGGACCCCTCGGTGAGCACAGGTGGGGCGCCTGGGAGAGCCCAGGACCGCGGGGGATCTTGGGAATTGATCATGTCTGCCTGGTGTCTCCCCCACGTCTTTTACACTTGTCCAAACATCATTGCATTTGGAGCCTTCTGGGAGTGGATGGGCGTATTTCTGACACCTTAAAGGCCAGAGTTGCTCAAAACAAACTTCTATTTTAAAGCTGCCAGCAGTGTCTTCCCATTTCCCTTGCCAGATACAGCATTTATCTCTGCGGAAAGACTGTTCTTTTGCTTGGGGAGAAACATTTTGGTGGGCTGTTGCGTTTATGGGGAAGAAAACCCCAAGCCCGTGCTGGCCTGGAGACGTCAGCACGTGAGGGTAGGCACCCGAGGGAGAAGGCTGACCTTGAGAAGGGCGCTTCCCTCGTGGGGGTCTCGTGCACCTGGGGTTGGGGGCCTAGACTCCAGGGAGGAAGGATGTGGCTACGGGAGGGGCTGGGGGCTCACGTGAGAGGGTGTCCAGGGGCTGCCCCTCCCAGGCAGCAGGTGGCCACGGCCAGTGGCTGCATCTCAGGGTCAGTGCTGGCTAATGGCCACCCTTTGAAGTGTTCTCTTCGTACGTAATCATTCTCATTGGCTCGCCCCGGGCCCGCGTCCACTTGTGATGGACCACTGTGGCCTGGGGAGTTAGACCTTCTTTGGGGGATTAAGGGAATGACCATGGCCTTGGCTGGTGCACAGCAGTGTGGAGAGACTGGCAGCCGTCAAGGAAGCGAGCAATGGTCAGGAGAGATGCCTAGAAAGGCTGGATCAAGAGGTGACCAGTAATGAGAAGGACACAGTTGGGGGTCGTAAGGGGAGCCTACGGAACACTGGACTCACAGCTAATTAATGGAATGGGGGCAGGGCTAGGGTATTAGCAGGAAGAGGGCTCCTGGATGCTGGAGAACTTGAACCACCTGGGTCCAAAGGCTGCAAGTCAAGGCCTGAGACCCCGAGAAGAGGAGGCACTGAGGTCCGAGCTGCAGGGTGTGGGTCTGCGAGGCCTTGGCCGCCAGGCATGGCCTGGCTCTCTCCGCGTAATGTGGATAAATGCCGGCTGGTGTGCCTCCTGGAATCCGGCAATCGAGTTCATTGGCCAAATCAGATTTGGGCTTCTGTGCAAAGAAGTCCTTTTCTATTAAGTGCTTTAACGTACATCACCTCCTCCAGTCTATTGATAAATCCTATTACCCATCATAAAGCCAGAGGCAGCTTCCCAACCAACAGGAGAGAGGCTGATGGAGGGGTGCTGGGGGCTCGGGTACCTGGCTTGGGGGAGACACGGTGGGCACGACCAGGCTGGTTGACTAAAGCAAAATCACCTCTTCCCTTGTGGGAGGGTCCAACACGCTGGAGAGAAGGGCCAGGCCGGGGGCTGGGGGTGGGGGTGGTGGGGAGAATGTGAGGAGCCCTGGGTGTGATGGTGGAAGAGGAGGCAGCAGTGGGGTGAGAGGCAGCAAGCGCATTGGTTCTGTCTCCCCACCTCCCGGCTCCCAGATTCCAGTCCCCTTTTTCTCCGAAAGAGTTACTGACGGTAAGACCCATCTGTTCGTGGACGTGAGTTCATTTGTTCATGAATGAATGAGTGAATGAATTCAACAAATACACAGCATGCCTGCCTGGTTCTCGGTGTGTTGGCCTTCCAGGGTCAAGAACATAGACCCAGACCCTGTCCTCTCAGAGCTTGGAGCCCGGGGTGGGGGTGGGGGGCGGCTGGGTACAGGAGTGCGTGCCCAGCGAGGCAGCTGCAACAGTGCAGCGGGATGGCTGCTCTCCTTGAAGGCCAGAGACGGGACAGAGGGGATGGCCGCCCAGACCTCCAGGCTTTGGGAGCCCCAGAAACGTGCTTTGGAGCCAAGCCCTGAGGAATGAGGTGTTTGCCGGACAGGAGGGGTGGGGTGGGATGGGTTGTATTCCAGGCAGAAGGAGCAGCCCAGTGGCAAGTCAGAGGAATCCAGCTCCGGGCGGGGCTGACCTGTGAGGACGCAGAGCCCAGGCTGCCCAGGGCGATGGGAGGAAGGGTCTGTGGTCCACGGGAATGGAGTTTCCAACGTCAGTGGGAAGCCACGGAAGGGTGTTGTTCAGGAAAGTGATGTGACCGGGTTTGGGTTTGGAGAAAAACCTCTGTGTGGAAGGGGCAAGGCTGAAGGGGGCAAGGCCAGCCATCTCCCCAAAAAAATCCTAATGGGGCGTGTGCCCCTCTCTGGGGGGGCAGGGGTGGCCATGAGGTCCACGTTAGGAACCTGCTGAGGCTGACAGAGTGGGATGGGAGAGGCAGGTGGGAACCCAGAGGTGCTCACACTGGCCAGAAGTACCATCATCAAAATGTCTACAAATAACAGGTGCTGGAGGGCGTGTGGAGAAAAGGGAGCCTCCCACACTGTTGGTGGGGATGGGAGCTGGTGCAGCCGCTACGGAGAACAGTCTGGAGGTTCCTCAAGAAACTAAAAGTAGAGTTGCCATATGACCCAGCAATCCCACTCCTGGGCACATACCCAGAGAACACTGGAATTCAAAAAGATACACACACCCCTATGTTCACAGCAGCACCGTTCACAACAGCCAAGACTTGGAAACAATTTACGTGCCCATTGACAGATGAACGGATAAAGAAGATGTGGTACAGATGCAATGGAATACTACCCAGTCACGAAAAAGAACAAAATAATGCCATCCGCAGCAACATGGAGCAACTAGAGATGATCATACTAAGTGAAGTGAGTCAGAAAGAGAAAGACAGATACCATACGATATCACTTGCATGTGGAATCTAAAATATGACATAAATGAACCTATCTATGAAACAGAAACAGACTCACAGACATAGAGAACAGATTTGTGGTTGCCAAGGGAGAGAGGGTTGGGGGAGGAACGGAGTAGGAGTTTGGGGTTAGCAGGTGTAAGCTATTATATACAGAATGGATAGACAACAAGGTCCTACTGTAGAGCACAGGGAACTAGTCAATATCCTGTGATACACCACAATGGAAAAGCATATATAAAAAAGGATGTCTATATATATATATGTAACTGAATCACTTTGCTGTACACCAGAAATTAACACAACACTGTAAATCAACTATACTCCAATTTTAAAAAGGATATTAAAAAAAAAAATGAATCCAGAGGTGGGCATTTCCCTGCAGAGTGGAAAGAGGCAACTCCAAATGGGGCAGAGGCACCGGGACTCCCCGGGCCAGGGCAGCCCGGCCAAGGCCCCTGGTTGACCCTAGACTCCTGCAGAAGCCTCAGCTCATCCTACAGGCCGGCCTCTGTGAGCCGGGGTGCACGGCGGCAGTGGAGCTGTGATGTGTATGTGACTGGTGCTTGTGAAGCGGAGTCACACATGGAGGTGGGGCAGGTACGTGTGGACATATAAGGGAGCATCTGTGAATCTGAAATGTGGTTGATACGGGCAGCGTGCCAGCAAGCCTTCAAAGTGACCCAGTCCAGGCTCCCTTTGTTATGGGCTAGAGAGGCAGCCCAGCCCAGGCAGGAGCAGAACAAGACCTGGTAATTAGTCTGGGATTGATCTGCCTCTTCCCCAAACTGATTTCCCCTCTCCAGCCCTGTCTGTCCTGCCCACACCTAGCTAGCCCCAGTTACAGCTAATAAGGTCCCGCCAATTGCCAAGCTGAGCGCAGGGCACAGGAGGATGCTGGGTCCTCCACACTCCCTGATATGCTGTTGGCCCTAACGCTCTTCCAAGGCTGCTACATCTAACATGAAACTAGGCTTCTCTTTCCTGCACACCCACTGACTAACGAAGCAGGCGGGGCAGAGAGCCAGACAGGAGCGGAGATTCAGGGACTCAGGGTGGCTGGAGAGGGTCCTCCATGTGAGCGATGTACCCGTGGAAATGAGGTTTTGTTCAGGCGACTAAACACTGACTCCCTAAAATAACAAGGGCTCCCATTTCCCGAGCACGTACTGCACGTCGGGCCTCAAGCTGACCTGCAAGGTCTCAGACAGTCCTTAAAACAGGAGGATCCTGTTTCACAGATGGGGAAACTGAGGCTCGGGGACATTGAAAAGACTTGCCCTGGGCCACAAACGAGCAAGTGAAAGAGCCTGAATTCACGTGCAGGCTTCTCTCTGACACCAAGACAGGTTGCTATTGACTCATTACAAAGAGACCTCAGAGCCCCAAGGGGGCTGCCTTTGGTTGCCGAGGCAACATGGGGTCCTTAGAAGTGCAAGAAGTGGGGTTTCTGGCCTAAATATTAAGTCTGTCAGCCCACACCTGTGCTCTTCTGTTCACACAGCCCCGTGCTGATGGCTTCTCCAGCACGTCCCCCTGCCGTTCCTTTCTGTTTTCTCTGCAGCGCCACCAGAACTCCAGGGCGCTGTTTTGCCTCCTTTTCAGGAAGGACCCTCAAACTCCGCACTTCCCTGCTCCCTTTTGGGGCCAAACTTCTTAAAAGCCTATCAACACCCCCCTTTTTTTTACCCCTCAATCATTCTTTAAAAATTTTCTGCATTCACCCTGGAATCCACCCAAGATGGCCTTTGTCCCCGACTCCCCCAAATCTGCTCTCTCAAAGTCACCTTTGACCTCCATGTTGCTAAGTCCATGGAGCTGCCCTGCCATCCTCTGGACCCCTCGGTGGCATTGGACACAGGCGCCCACGCCCCCTGGATGCTCTCCCACTGGGCTTTGGGGCAGCCCTCCATCTGCGGCCCCTCCTTCTCCGTGTCCTGTCTTCACTGTCCAGCTTCCCAGGGCTCCATCCCGGGCCGGCACTGCCCTCATCTTCCCCCTCTTCCACAGCGTCTTGCATACTCCCATGGCACTGGGGGTCATCTCTAAGCCCAGGACTCCCAGTAAAAGGACACCTCACAACAACAGGTCCAAACAGAACTTAGTTTTCCTCCAGCCAGACAGCCAGCATCTTATAAAGTTAAACACACCCTTATATGACCCCGCAATCCCACACCCGGAGATTCACTCAGGAGAAATGAAAGCTTATGCTCACCCACAAACCTCTGTAAGAATGTTCAGACCAGCGCTATTCATTGTTGCCCCAAACTAGAAGGAACTGAAATTCCCTTCGACAGGTCCATGGTTAGGGAACCATTGACCAAAACCGCCCGCCTTGGCCAGGACTGATGAAAATCACTTGTGTGAGCTCTCTCACAACAGGAGGTCCCGATAAAGAAGGCAGTGCTGCCAAAAACTAACCAGCAGAATTCAGGAGGGGCTGAAAGGAGGAGGGAGAAGGGGCCAGCCTGTAACATGTCCTACCAAGCTCCCAGAGTCCTTGGTGCTGGAATCCATCTTGGCTGAGCCTGTGCACGCCACCAGGAAGGACCCTGTGTCACCAAATATGGGCCAAGCAAGATGACCGGCCAGAGACAACCTGGAAACTAACCCCATCACCATAAAACCCGAGACTGCAAGCCACCTGGCAGAGCAGCAGTTCTGCTGGGTTCTCTTCACCCTGCGGCTCTCTGCCCAGGCGTCCCTTCCCAATAAAGTCTTTTGCTTTGTCAGCACGTGTGTCTCCTCGGACAATTCATTTCCGAGTGTTAGACAAGAGCCCACTGGGGCCCTGGAAGGGGTCCCCCTTCCTGCAACAAATGGATGGGACCTCGGTGCACCCAGCCCCAGGGTGGGTTGCTCCCCAGCAATGAAAAGGAACCCAACAACATGTGCCTCGAGGGCACCGTGCTGAGCGAAGGAAGCCTCTTACAACAAAGGGCCCCATAGGGACAGAGATCAGTGTTTGCTGGGGGCGGGGCCGGGTGGGGAGGGTGTGGCCACAATAGGGCAGCTTGAGGGAGTTCTCTGGGGAGGTGGACTGTTCTGTGTCTTGATTGTGCCGGTGGTTACAGGAATCTACATGGGTTAAAATTCATAGAACTCTATTTTACCCCCAAAGGTCAATTTTACTGTATGATAATATACGAAATAAAATGTAAAAACATTTCAGGACTTCCCTGGTGGCGCAGTGCTTAAGAATCCACCTGCCGATACAGGGGACGCGGGTTTGATACCTGGTCCCGGAAGATTCCACATGCTGTGGAGCAACTAAGCCCGTGTGCCGCAACTACTGAGCCTGTGCTCTAGAGCCTTTGAGCCACAACTACGGAAGCCTGCGTGCTTAGAGCCTGTGCTTCGCCACAAGAGAAGCCACCACACTAAGAAGCCCATGCACCACAATGAAGAGTAGCCCCCGCTCGCTGCAACTAGAGAAAGCCCATGTGCAGCAACGAAGACGCAACGCAGCCAAAAAACAAATAAATAAATTTATAAAATAAAAAAAAGTAAAAATATTTAAGAATTTCTTCCAGAAATTTCTTCCTCCACCAGTTGTCCCCACTTGACTAGGTACAATCTCCATCCACACAGGGTCTTAAGCCAGAATCCTGGGGATCCCCGGATGCCTTCTGCTCCCACCAGCCACTCCGTCAACTCCAACCCCAGGCAGCCCTCAGCTCCCAACTCCACCTCCAGAACCCAGTCCAGGCCCTTGTGGGTCTTGGAGGAACCTGCCTGGTCTCCCTCCAGATCCTCCTCCCAACTCGTGTCCAGGCATCAGAAATCAGATAGTGTCACTTCCCTGCCTAAAATCCTGAAATGGCTTTCCCTGAACTTCGACCAAAACCAGCTCCCTCCGGAGGCTGCAGGGCTGGCACGACCTGGCCCTGTCCCCTCTGCTCTCATGGCTCTCACAGACTCAGCCATGTCACGTTAAGTCCTTAGACACCATCGCCGTGAGTGGAAGGCAGGGCATTTGTACCTGCTGTTCCCCTGCTGGGAACGTGCCCCCACCTGCTCCCGCTCCCCCGTTCACCTTCTGCTTCCTCAGAGGGCGTCTCCCGCCACCTGGGCCCTGGGGTCAGGCTGGTCCTTTCAGCCCCGCTCCCGATAGTCCCCTGGGTTTGTTACCTTCCCAGCACCTTTGGTCACCACCTGGGGTGTTTGGTGTGTTTATTCCTATCTCCCCACTGAACCGTAAACCCCGCGGCACTCTTGGATCTGAAGAACCTGGTTGGGCCGGACACGTGGTAGGTGTCTGTTACAGATTGAATTGTGTCCCCAAAAGATAGACGGAAGCCCTAACCCCTGGTGCTGGTGATTGTGACCTGATATGGAAACAGGATCTTCGCAGATGTGATTAAGATACAAAATAAGAGACTTTCCTGGTGGTCCAGTGGTTAAGACTTCACCTTCCAATGCAGGGGGTGTGGGTTGGATCCCTGGTCGGGGAGCTAAGATCTCACACGCCTTGGGGCCAAAAAAACCGAAAAACATAAAACAGAAGCAATATTGTAACAAATTCATTGAAGGACTTTAGAAATGATCCACATCAAAAAATCTTAAAAAAAAAAAGACAAAGTAAGATGAGGCGATACTGGAGGACAGTGAGTCCAGTATGACTGCTGTCCTTCTGGAAGAGGAGATACGGGGATAACACCCTAGTGAGACAGAGGAACAGAGGGAAGACAGCCAGGAGAAGACAGATGAAGGGATGGGACGATGCATCTACAGCCAAGGGATGCCAACGATGCTGGCTCCCCCAGTAGTCAGGAGAAGGGATTCTTCCCAACAGGTTTCGGAGAGAGCATGGCCCTAGCGATACCTTGATTGCAGACTTGAAGCCTCCGGAACAGGAGGACAATACATTTCTATTGTTTTAAGCCAGTTGATTTTTGGTACTTGGTGTTGGCAGCCCTAGGAAACTAATTCAAGTGCCCCTTAAAAATATTTGTTGAATGAATTAATACGACAGTAACAAAACTCTCAGAAGCATATCCTCCCCACTCAGCAAAAGAAAGGGGTGGGGCACTGGTTCTCTTCAGCACTGTCGGAAGGCATTACTATTAGTGATTCCATCCCTAAGTCACCTGCAGGGCCCCCCACATCTTCTGAGACCCCAGCCAAACCCAGGACCCCACCTCCTGCTCCCTTCCACCAGCAGTGGGGCCACACCTGGTAGGTGAGCAGCCCAAAGGCACCCAAAGGAGCCTGGATAAACGCCCCATGGGTCCCCCTGCCACACTTGGCAGTGGACACCCCCCAACCCCGCACATCCCCAGCTCTGCCCCCACCCCATGTCTCAGCAGATGACAATGTTGCGCACGTCCCATCTTTGGTGGGAGGCAATGGTTCAGGAAGCTTGGCAGATTCGGTTAAAGGATGTAAACGGCACCTAACAAAATCTCTGTCCCTAAGGAACGGGGAACACATATGTTGGGTTGAAAAAATAAAAAGCAGACGTGAAACTGACTCTCCAAACATTTTGAGATCATGGACCCCCTTGGCAATGGAATGAAGGGGGGCCCTCACCTGGGCCGACTGCACACCCACACAACACTTAGCACATATTTCTGGGAGGCCAGGACCCTTAAAGCCCACCCTTCTCAAAGCCCATGGGCCCCGTAGAAGGACCTCCAGGGTGTGTCCTGTGATCCTGGTGTCTTATTGACATAATGGTGGCCCTAGGACTTACTACATGTTTACCATGGCCCAGCCACGATTTTGAACCTCTTCGTGGGTTATTTCATTTAAACCCCTTGGTTATCATCTCCAACTTATGGAGGTGGGAAAGGCGCCATAGACAGGTTAAGAAACTTGCCCAGGATCACACCTGAGCCAGGATTTGCGCCTGGACAGTTTAACATGGAAGCCATCCACCCATTTCTTCTTCTTCATATGTGTGTGTGTATTAAAATATACATGACATAAAACATACTATCTTGCCTTTTTAAAGTATATAATTCAATGACATTAAGTACATTCACGTTATTGTGCAACTACCATCAATATCCTTTTCCAGGGAACTCCCTGGCAGTCCAGTGGTTAGGACTCAGTGCTTTCACCGCAATGGCCCAGGGTGCAATTCCTGGTCGGGGAACTAAGATCCTGCAAACTGAGCAATGTGGCCAAAAATAAAAACAAATAAATAAATAGATGGAATTACCTTTAAAAATATTCTTTTCCAGAACCTTTACATCATCCAAAACAGAAACTCTACACCCACTAAATAACAACTCCCCATGCCCCCCTCCCCCAGCCCCTGGTAACCGTATCCTGTTTTCCATCTCTACGAATTTGCCTATTCCTGGTGCCTTACATATGTGGACTCACGCAGGATTTGTCCCTCTGTGTCTGGTTTATAGCACTTAGCACAAACTCCACAAGGTTTGTCCACATTGTAGCAGGTGTCAGAATTTCAATCCTTTTCAAGGCTGGATACTATTCCGTGGTGTGTACAGACCATGCCTTGTTTCTCCATCATCAGCTAATGGATGGTTGGGTTGCTTCCACCCTTGGGCCATGTGAAGAATGCTGCTATGCACATGGGTGCACAAATATCTATGCGAGTTCCTGCTTTCAATTCTCTTGGGTATATACCCAGGTGTGGGACTGCTGGATCATATGGGAATTCTATGTTTAATTTTTTGAGGAACCAAAAGACATTTTTCCACAGCGGCCGCACCATTTTACATTCCTACGACACCACACGAGGGTTCCAATTTCTCCACATCCTCGCCAACAGGTGTTTTCTGTTTTTCTGGCAATAGTCACCCTACTGGGGCACCTCCATCTGTTTCTTGACCTCCAAGCTTCAGTTTCCTCATCCACGTACTGGGGACGGCGACCCTCAGGGCGCAGGGCTCAATGAAGAAACACACACAAGGGACTCAGAACGCCACGTGGTCCATAAGAACTGCTCAGCAATGACAGTTAACGTTACTGAAGGAGGAAGCCCCGCCCCCCGCCTCGGGTGGGGATCACAGAGCTACAAGAGTCCGTGCAAGCAGAATAAAACCACACACGCCCCTTCTCACCGGTGTTTCCTGTGAATCAGTGATGCAAGAGACTGGAAAGAGGGCGGGCCAAGTACGTACACTAAGAGGAAAGGCCACTGCTCTCTCTGATCCCCCCCCCCCACCACTGCCCTACACACAAACACACACACGCACATGCACAAAGCCTTCTTCCCTCCTGTGGTTTCTATTCTCATCCTGAGTTCTCTCCATCTCCAGTTACTGGGTGATCAATAGCGACAGGACGTTTATGGAAGAAGATAAGAAGGCAAGAAAGGGGGAGGGGATCAAGGGAGGAGAAAACCAGGTGGGTGCTGGCCGGCCCAGGGCCTCAGATGAGAAGCTGGACCCCAGAAGCATCTGGGGAAGCCAGTGGCTTCTCACACCCACCAAACTTTTAAATGGTATCTGTAGATCCTGTTCACTTAATTAATGGTGTACAGATCAGGTGCACAGGACCTTCATCTGATGTGCAGGACCTCTCTCCATCATCTCCCACCAACACCACCTGCTTCACTTGAATACCTCCAGGAATGGGGAACTCACTCTTCCTTTCCCATCCTTGGCTGGCTAAGGCCTAGCTGGCTTGTCACTTGTCTCTAAGAGAGTCCTGGACTTCCCTGGTGGCACAGTGGTTAAGAATCCGCCTGCCAATGCAGCGGACACGGGTGCGAGCCCTGGTCCAGGAAGATCCCACATGCCGCAGAGCAACCAAGCCCACGAGTCACAACTGCTGAAGTCTGCGTGCCTGGAACCCGTGCTCTGCAACAAGAGAAGCCACCACTCGTCGCATCTAGAGAAAGCCCGCACGCAGCAACAAAGACCCAACACGGCCAAAAAGAAATAAATACATAAATAAGTAAATAAATAAATAAATTTATTTTAAAAAAAGACTGTTTAGCCAGAGTTTGCCCACACTTTGGATCCCAGGGTGCCCGCCCTGCCAGGGGCCTCTGGAACACTATGGCTACAGGGCTATGATGTCACAGCTGTGAGAAGAGAGGACAGTCTCAGAGCAGAGGGGGCACTCTGACAGCTCACGAGCTGCCCTGGACTGCAGGCTGTTCTGTTTTACCTGCACAGGGTTTTCAAAGAACTCTGAGGTAGGTGCCAGGATTTCAAAAAGCAAGAGATTTCACAAATATATCTGCTACATGCCTTCTCGCACAACATCAGAAGATGTGGCAATAGCTGGTCTGCCTCTCACCCTGACCTCTGCGGCCGCCTAGCCAGAGGAATGGGACACTAGGGTAAACTCTTCAAACACATCACTTTGTTGAAGCTTCACCCTAAGCTGGTCAGGTCTCTATCATATCTCCATTTTGCAGATGGGAAAACTGAGGCTCAGACAGGTTAAGGTGAGGCAGCTAATCGGTGATGGAGGCAAGATTCATACCCTGGTTGGTCTAATGATGCCAACTTCACCCTGGGGCTTCCCGCCTCTTCAACTCCCATGAGGAGCTTTGTGACGATAAAGCCTTCTGGACCTCGCCCCAAACTTATGGGCTCCAGAGCTCTTAGCAGTGGGGTTGGGTATGCCTGTCATCTTAAGATGCCCTCCTCTGTGAAGCTGGTCGGATGCCCTTGACCACTGTGTTGGGGATGGAGGCAGTGGCCTTGTCCCTGCTTCAAGCACCATCTCATTCCTCCTCAAATCTGGTGCTGCCCCAGACTCGCCCAGTTAAATCCAGCCGCTCTCCCAGTCCACACCTGAGTTTCCCCGTGTGTGGAAGGAGGAAATCGCTCCTGCCCCTCCCAGCCTTCCACGAATGGGAGCAACTTAACCGGAGGGACCCCTCTCTTCTCTTTATCTCAGAGGCAGAGTAGGCAGGACTGGGAAGGCTGTTTTGCCTGGTCCTAAAGGGAGGGGAGACTGGTGGCGGGCAGGGGCCTCCAGAGGCTATTTTGCTTCCCCAACCCCTGCCCTGTGGGGCTGCGATTTGCTCTCCCCTATCCTCTAACCCCCTGATTTGTACCAGTTCCTCATCCCCAGGGCCCTGGGCTTCTCCATCTGCTCCGTCCCCCTCCCCCAGGGCCAGGGGCCTCTGTAGGCCCACTCCTGCCTCCCCCTCCCACCTGGGTCCCCGTTGAAGTTGGAAATAGCTGACATTAGGGCTGGGAGCAACCACAGTATCAAAGAACTTTGGGTTCCATAGAGAGATGGACTTGAGCTTGGGTATACTTGGGTTGGGTCTTGGCTGTCTGGTGTTCAGTTTAGCTGTGTGATCTACTTATGTCCCCTGACCTTGGCCTCCTTATCTCAAAACATGAAGTAGAGGGGAATGCCATCCCTGTGGGGAATGCTCTATGGGATGGAGATCAGGTCCGGCTTGCTCAATGCTCTGGCTTGTGGGGTCTTAGGGATTCAATAACCATGGGGGAGTCAGTTGATTAAGAAGATGCATGTGAGCCCTTAGTTCACTGCTCAACAGCAAAGGAGCCCATAGCAAATACTCAATAAATATCAGCTACTATTGTTAGCAGGCCACAGGAGGAGGCGTCATGTAACTCTGGGTCTTGAAATTCCGAGCAAATGCCAGAACAGGTTCAGTCTGAAATCCCAGCACCCGAGAGCCCCCAGGTCCCCAAGTGCCTACTCAGGAACACCAAGGGCATCATCTGGGCAGGCCCATGGCCACCTTTGCTACCCCATCCTGCCTCTCTGGCCTCTCTGGCTCCCTGGCACAGCCGGACTTTCCCACCTGGAATTTAAAAAGGAAAAGCAGAGGAAGTCACAGCCCTTTGTTGAACCACCTAACCAGACCTAATTAATCGATAAGCCAAGCTGCCGCTTTCCTGCCAGCCAGCTGCCTGAAGAGTACTTACTTCATCCGGGAATTGATTGCGTACTTTCGCCACCACTAAGGCTAATTCCCGCTGCCCACAGAGGCTGGGTGCCAACGGGAGCTGGGAGCTGCTGGGTAGGGACTGCCTTGCCACCTTGCCAGGGAGGCACAGGCTCCAGGCAGCCCCAGTCCTCATGTTACAGGTGGGACACTCAGGCTCTGAGAGGGGTGCAGAGGGGCGGGGCTGGAACCCAGCTCACCTGGCCCCCAGGTCACATGGCACCAGCACAGCCCTCTTGATTTGGATGGGACTGAGAAGCCGAGACTCTTTCCTGCCCCCTCCGTCCCTCTGTCTCTTCCCAAATAAGATTTGCTCCACTTCTGCATCTCAGAGTCCCTCCTAAAAGAAAAATGACCTTCACCCTGGGCTGAGGGGTAAGGGGCACAACAGGTCCTGGCTGTCACCATCCAGCCCAGACCCTGCAGCAGGCCCAGACCTCAGGACCCTGCACGGGCCACCTAATGAAGTGGAAGGCGGGCCCTTGACCAGACCTCTGAAGATGAGGGGCCCCCTGAAACAGCCCCAGGAGGTCAGAAGAGGGGCCACAGCCCCCTAGAAGGGGTGGGGATCTGGTTCCCACCTCCAAACTGCTAGATTGTTGAGTCAGCAAATGGGGGGGTCTTAAACAAATCAGACCACTGCATCCCCAGGGCCAGCAGAGGTCACCGCGACGACCAACAGCCCAAAGCCTGGACACAGATCCGAGGGACAGGAGCACAACCTTGATCCTTGACCCCTGCTACAACAATAGCTGCCATATATCAGGTGGTTTCCAGAACATTCTTTGTTTAAAATAGCCTGCCCCAAGTGAGGGAGGGTTAGGAATCACGCCTGTAGAACCACAGGCCCCTGCATGTGCACCTGCCTCACTGCCACCTGCCGGCCTTGAACTTGACCCCACCTCATGAATCGCTTGCCTTTGCCTTGGACCACCTGGAATCCACACACAGAGTCAAAGTAAAATAAAATGCAAACAGAAGCTGAAAACCAAAGCTCCACACCGCCCCTGCCCACCCCCACTCCGCAGGCGCGATCACAGTGAGAGGTTAGTACACAAGCTTCCGGCATTTTCTCCGTATCCACGATGCTCCAGTGCCTGAACGGACCTCTTTCCAATGTCAATCTCAACATAGAAATTAGGCGTGTAGGCATATTATAGATTTTACAAAATGGGATTATACGCTACACAGCATGCAGCAAACTGGTTTTTGCACTCATCGGTAATTATACACTCGGGCAGTCTACAGAGCCTGCTGTGGAAAGATGCCCAGGGTGTGTTGCCCCTGCTGGGTTCTGGTGCAGCCCCTGCCCCAGCTGGCCTAAGCCATGCTCCTGGCCCTAATTATGCCCCACACCTTTGGGTCTCAACTCCGTCCTTTCTCAGCCTGCCCCAGCTCTCTGAAGCCATTATTTTGACCACTGTTTATTTTAGTCAATAAACATTTTTTTTAGTGTGTGTTATGTGCTAAACACATTAAACTACTATGTAACAAAGGCAGGCACGTAGTATCGATAGTTCTAACTCATTTAACGCACCACAATCCAGTGAGAGAAGGACGCGGGTCACTCTCCCTGTTCTACGGATGGGGAAAGTGAGGCACTGAGAGGTCCTCGTCCGGAGGCCCACAGCCGGTCGATGGCAGAGCTGGGAATTCAACCCAGGCCATCTAGCTCCAGGATGCCTACTCCCACCTGTCACCCCAGCGGTTCTGAAACGTGAGTGTGCGGCAGAATTCTCCGGAGAGCTTGTTAAAACACAGATTGCGGGGCCCCACCCCGGGCGTAAGCGGTACAGCAGGTCTGGCACGGGGCCCGAGAATTTGCATTTCTAGCAAGTTTCCAAGTGACACTGATGTTGCTGGTCCAGGAGCCACACTTAGAGAGCCCTTGCGTTATGTGCTGCTGCCCTAATGCCTGACCCCTTGGTTACCAGCGATGGGGCCCCCAAGCCTCAATCCGGAGGGCAGACCAGGCTGTTATATCCATGGCTTGGGATAAAGGTCTCGCCCCTACTGACCAGCACGTCCTCTGTCGAGTGAACAAGTGATCTGAAACAGCATGCAACCATTTTATCATCTGCAATCTAAACAGTTCCTGGGAAACGAAGGCTGATTTTTTACCTCCTATGATGGTCTTTTGCCCCCCGCCAACGTGTCCTCAAAACATCTCCTTCTCCAAATCTGTGGGTGAAGGAATAACTCGGCAGGTTTGGCTGTCCAAACGCTACGTATTCCAAAGAAAATCTGGCCCTGGACCAACTCCTGGGAGGAGCTTCTGAGCCTTGGAATGTCCTGACCAATAAGAGTGTCTTTGTTTACCTGGGGCCTCGGGCCACGCCAGACACTTTACGCCCATGACATGATTTATGACGGTGGCCTCGAGCCACACAGTATCAGCATGATCGGTGGGTCGAGGAATTGGGGGCCAAGGTCCACCACACGGGCAGTCAGCCATGCCTATGTGACCCATTCCCACTAAAGCCCTGGACACCCAGGCTCGGGCAAGCTCCCTGGCTGGCACTACTCCACACGCCTTGTCACACATTGTTGCTGCCCTGGGAGAGGATGATGCGGGAAGCCCGCACAGCTGTCTCCCAGAGCCTGCCCTCTGCACCTTTCTCTGTTGCCGATTTTAATCTGTACCCTTTCATTGTAACAACAGCAGTTGTGAGTATAACAGCTTTGCTAGGCTCTGGGAGTCCTTCTAGCAAATCCTGGAGCTTGAGGATGACTTCAGGGACCCCCCCCAGACACAGCGCCCATTCACTGAGTCAATAGACAGTTACACTGTACCTCCTGGGCACCAGGCTTTCGCCCAAGCCCCAACCACACTGCCCAGGTCTTCTGAGCTCCACCCATTCTCTCCAGACCTCCCAACCCTGTGGCCAGAGGCAGCCTGGGCCCTATGGAGGACATTTATCATCCATTATTCACACCCCTCCATGGAAAAACACAGGCAGCCCCTCTGATGTAACACCAGGTAACATTCCAGGTACCAGGTAATGTCCCAGGCATTAGGTAACGTGCCAAGAAACAGGTAACATCCTAGGTATCAGGTCACATTCCAGGTATCTGGTAATATCCCAGGAAACAGGTAACATCCTGGGAATAAGGAAATGTCCCAGGAACCTAGTAAAATCCTGGGTACCAGGTAACATCCCAGGTATCAGACAACACTCTAGAAATCAGGTAACATCCCAGGTATCAGGTCACATTCCAGGTATCTGGCAACATTCCAGGAAGCAGGTAACATCCTGGGTACCAGGTAACATCCCAGGTATCAGACAACACCCTAGAAATCAGGTAACATCCCAGGTATCAGGTCACATTCCAGGTATCTGGTAATATTCCAGGAAGCAGGTAACATCCTGGGTACCAGGTTGTTTCCTGGCCTTACCTGCCCATGACCTCGATGTTGGAGATGGCATAGAAGTACTTGTAGAGGTTCTCCCGCTGCACGTAGGTGCCTCCCAGCGCTGGGCGCAGCAGCCGCATGCGCAGGTCGGTGAGGGTGAAGAACTCCTTGAGGCCCTTGGCACTCTCCAGCCGCGTGTACAGGTTGTCCATGTTGCGCAGGTCGGGGCCCGCGAAGATGGCGAAGCGGTCCCGCACCTCGAAGCGCACGTGCTTCTCCTTCTTGGAGCCAGCCCAGCGCGAGTACTCCTCCGTGCACAGCACCCGGTGGGCACCTGACGCCGACAGGTCACGGGCCCTGCGGGCAGGCATGCCAAAGGCCTCCATGCAGTCCTCTGCATAGAACTGGTAGGGCTGCCACGTGCGCCCGTTGTCCAGCGACTTCTCCAGGACCATGACAGTGGGCCGGCCGTACTCGAAGGTCACCACCACGTCATCCGTCAGCTCCACGCTCTTGTTCCACGAGAGGGTGATGTTGGCCTCCAGCGGGCTGGGGTAGCGGCTCCACGTGACACTCTGCCAGTAGGTGGCCAGGCCCTCGTCCTCCCTGTCGAACATGAGTCGGGGCGGGTGGGCCAGGTCTGGGTTGGACGCGTCACACTCGTTGCTGCACAGGTAGGGGTTCTCCTGCAGGGGAAGAAGACCAGGGTGGGTACTGGCTGCTCTGGGGGGGGCCTGGGAGCCTCGGTCCCACCCGGGCCCCACCACGTGCCCAGGTGTCTCCCCAGAGATCCCAGAGCCTGTGCTCTGATGTCCGGGTACCAGGAACCTCTCTTTTCCGAAGCCCATAAAGACACACAGCTCTATGGCCTCCCAGGAAAATACACCTGTTCCTGCTCTAAGCAACAGCATTCAAGAGGAGCTGGCGCGCGTCACCGCTCCAAGGCCATCCATGGCTCCCCATTGCCTGGAGGAAAAGCCCTACCCCTTTCTTACATTGACCTGGACCTCCTCCCACCAAACCTGGAGCCACCGTTCCTGGCCTCACAGATGAGCACGTGTGTCCTCCAAGCCTCGCGTGTCTGTGCCTCTGAGCCTTTGCAGATGGCATTCCCTCTCCTCGACAGGCCCTTCCACACTCTCTGCCTCCAAATTCCTACTCACACTCTTGGCTCTTTAAGCGTCTCCTGCATGGAGATGCCTTCCCGACCCTTCAGACAATACAACTGTAGCAACAGGAGGGGTGGTGGGAGAAGTCAAAGTCATGGCCACCTGGTGCCAGGCACACTATCGCGTTTCTCTCCTGTTTAGTTACTATCTTACCGCCAGTCCTCACAGTGTGGGAGTATTAGCTCTGTGCTCGGGGTGAAGCTCGGGAAGGTGGTGGCCCTTGCCCGAGCCCTGCTAGGAAGAGCTGGAGGCCACACCCTGGCCTGCCTGTCACAGGCATGACGGTCACGGCTGTCTCTGTCCCCACAGCACGCGCGTCTGTCTCACGCACAGCCCGGGCGCGGTGAGTGTTTACGGGTTCCTCTCGAGGGGGTGCATCTTGGGGAAAGTCCTTTCCAGGTCCTTGGCACAGGCCCAGCGGGGGACACTGGCTGGGGAAGGCAGGGCACGGCCCCCACGTGCTTCCTCTCCCCCCCTCCCCCCACCCCCCAAAAGCTGGCAGTTCACTCCTGGGCCCAGCGGGCTCCTCCACAGTTCAAATCCATCCCCCGGGTCTGGTCCGCTGCGTGAACTCACCCGGAAGCCTGAGAATGTCACCAACACGCTGGTTGCCCGGGGTTGGAGGGATGAATGGGGGGAGCCCAGGGGATTTTTAGGGCAGTGAAGCCATCTTGTATGACACTGTCACGGTGGAGAAGTGACACGATACATTTGTCAAAACCCGCAGAATGTACACCACCAAGAGTGAACCCTCCTGTCCGCGTGGACTTGTGTTAATAAGTATACATCCGTGTTAACAAAGGCACCACGCTAACGCCGGCTGTTAATAACGGGGGAACTGTGTGGGGAAACGGGTCTCAGGAGCTCTCTGGACTGTCTGCTCCATGTGTGTAAACCTGAGACGGCTCTAAAATATAAAGTCTGTTAATTAAAAGGAAAAACTGTCACTAAGAACCGCACGCGCCCCAGACCAATTGGAGCTCCTTTTGATGAATATTTCAGGTTCCTGGTTTGCTCAGAAACAAAGCAGCTTGGATCTGAGTTAAAGCTCCCATCCTAAAATGAGGCATGTGGCTCCCAGGGGAGTGGGCGCCTTGTCACCTGAGGGGCTCAGCCGGCATCCCTGCAGCGACCTCAGCCCATCACCTTTGAAGCCCGTTAGTGGACGGCCAGTTCCTGGGCCACCCAGGGATCCTCGGGGGGCAGGCTGGCTCTGGGATTTACTGAGACAGGTTCCACCAAAATAGCTCTGTCCTGGGTCCCCCATGGAGCCACTGTCCCTGCCACCTGGCCAGCCCTGCTGATTCCCAGGACCTGGAAAACTTGAGGTGGAAGGGGTGCGGCATCGAGGCCACCCCCTCGCTGAGCACACGGGGACCCCGAAGCCCAAGGGGGGCAGGACTGGCCTAGGCCTCCTTGAGGGTGGGAGGGGTTTGAGCATGGCCCCGCTTCCGTCCTGGACAACCTCAGGGGTGTCCTGAAACTCTGGGGACCTCACACAAAACACAGCAGGGAGAGGGGCTTGGCTCGGCCCTTGGGGGTCCGAGATTCCTCGTGCTCCAGTTGGGTGATCTTGCGATGTCGCCCTGAATGGGGAGGGGCTCAGAGGCCCCATGGGGATGGCTCAATGGCCTGCAGAGGCCAGGCCTGGTGATGAGAGGGGAGCAGGCTGCGGGGCTGGAGGAGACAGGCCAGGCTGTGGCACACAGCCCCCTCCCAGGCCCTCAGCCGTCCCAGAGCTCACACCTGGACATCAGGGACCAGAGGACACAGTTTGCACGCATGTGTGCATCCTCCCCGCCCCGACCCAGCAGTCACCCTCTTTTCACAGCTTCCCCTTCTTCTACTGCACCTGGCACCTTATCACAGACTACATTGTGTCCGCCCCCCAATTCATAGACTGACGTCTTAACCCCCAGTACCTGTGAATGTGACTGTATTTGGAAATAGGGCTTTTAAAGGTGATGACATTAAAATGAGGTCGTTAGGGTGGTGTCTGACCGGCGTCCTAACAAGAAGGGAAAATTGGACATGCAGAGAGACACCTGGGGCAGGTGCACACAGAGAAGTGAGCACGTGAAGACGCAGCAAGAGGGGGCCATCGGCGAGTCATGGAGAGAAGCCTCGGAAGAAACCAACCTGCGTTGGGCTTCAAGGATCAAACCTTGACCTTGGACTTCCAGCCTCTACAACCTGAGAAAATAAATTTCTGTGGTGTAAGCCGCTCAGGCCCTAGTAAACTAATACATGCCTCACCCCAGGTGAGCAGAGGGTGAGTCAGGGTGGGAGGAACTGCCAGACCCTTTCTTTGGGGCCCTCCTGCACCAGCCCGCTTCTCAGGACGCTGGCACCAGGGGGCATCACGCTACTCTGCCCACTTGGCACCTCCCAGCACTGAAGCTGGGCCTCTTCCCCGGCGGCCTCATCCCCTCTCACCTCTGAGCCTGTGCCCCTGCAGCCACTTTCCTTCCTCCAGGTTTTTAGAACCCTCCCCCACATACTTCCTCCAGGAAGCCCTCCTGGCCTGATTCACTTGAACTCCGTTCCTATCACTCAGCACAGGGCGGTCAGTGTGCTTACCGGGGACAGTGCGGCGACGCCTCCGTACAGGGCCTGGACCTCAATAACCACTCCCTACGTTATAGTTATTCCCGTCTTCCTATTAGTTAGTTGTTAACAGAGTGATAATTAGGTTAATAGCAGTATGTCACAGGGAATGGTGATATGATTGCCCTCAGCCCCCAGCTGTGGGAACCAGCTGCCCCTCACCTCTCCCCTGGACCTTCTTTTTTTTTTTTTTTTGGCCACACCGCTTGTGGGATCCTAGTTTCCCGACCAGGGACCCAACCTGGGCCCTCGGCAGGGAGGGCGCAGAGTCCTAACCACTGGACTACCAGGGACTTCCCCGCCCTGGTCCTTCTCCATCCCTCTGCCTACCGTCCCCCCCCCCCCCCCCCGCCCGGCCTCTGGTGGGACACCGGATCCCTCACAGCCCCAGCGGCACCCCGGCCTGTCTGTCATCAGGAAGACTGACACAGCCAGCTCTGCCAAGAGACGGGGGGCTCCAACCCGGCTGCCGGCGCCAAGCTGCCCTAACCCGCAGGGCCCCCGGGCCCCCCGCCCCCGGCCCGGGAAGCAGATGGTCAGAAACTAATGAATCAGCCTGTGATTTGCCAGCCCCGCGCCTGCTGCGGAGCAGGCTTCATCAACAGCAAGTACAGTACATAAATCCCAAGCCATCGCCTATGTCTCTTTCTTCCACCGCCTCCCACCCCAAGATCTCGGAACTCCATTTAACCATGTAGGGGCCAGCGTGCCTCCTGCTGAAGGCGGCTTCGTGCCCATGGTCCTTCCCAAGCCCCGTGGCTCACGCTGTCGTCTCCCCCCGTTCTTCACTAGGGAGGATACCGAGGAGCGAGCCTGGGGTACAGAGCCCGGTGCCCCGCCAAGCCCCGCATCCTGAGCGCTGCTGCATCTGACGGCTGATCGCCGTGTGTGTGAGCGAGGCGCCGGCGGGAGGGCCAGCGTTTGCCAGCCTCCTAGGTCTGCACATTTCCACTTGTCTCTATGAGGTCAGATTAACTAATAATGAAACAAACCGTCAAGATTAAGTGGCCTGATACCGTGGAGAAAGAGCCAGGGATATTTGGGGCACACCCCTAACTTCTCAGGATGACCTCAATATTATCAAAAGTATTCATTGTTTCTTTAGACATTTCATCAGTACCACCAAAATCATCATCATCATCATTATCATCATACCCTGATTAAAAGCCTTGGGACCTTCTCTGGGAAAATGTAACACACCACATTTTCTACTCAGGGGACTCATGGAGCCCCGTCTCCCCAGTTAGGAAGCCTGTTTTGGGGTCGAGCAGCTAAGGAAACTGGTTTTGGAGTCTAAAAGCCTTGGGCTTAATCTCAGCTCAATCCCTTGAGACTGTGTAACCTTGAGAAGGTTGCTTTGCCTCTCTGAGTCTTTAGTTTCTCTTCCAATATCATGTGACATAATCTGGATGAAATACCTACGAAATGTCCCCAAACGGTAGCAAGTATTATGAAACAGCAGCTTCATGAACACTAGGTCAAGGGCTTTCCCAGTAACCTTCTGGGGTAAGAAGTAAGGCTGAGGGGCCCCTGGCTCCTTCATGGGGAAGCCAGGAACTTCGCACATGGCCACCTTTGGGACTGCTGGCTTGAAAGAGCATGATGGTCGTGACATTCTCCGAATGCCTGCCAACCATGGGCCAGGGTGGGCTGGGCACTAGCACATCCTCCCAGCCGCATCCTCCCAGCACCCCCAGGAGGTAGGGCATCTCCACTTCCCAGACGAGAAACCAAGTCCTGCCGGCCCTGCATCCCTTCCTCTGGACCCTGTGGGACTCCAGCAAGGAAATCTTGGGGAAACCGAGCCCATCATATCTGCCGCTCATCTGTCTCTACAGACACACAAAGGCAAGTCACCTGCAAAGTGGGGCAGTGTAGCTGGAGGGGTGAAGGCCACGGTGCAGGGCGAGGGGAAGGCAGTCAGCCTGGACACCAGCACCAGCAGAGAATGGGGTGGGGACAAATCTCCACCACAGACACTGGGCGAGAGTCACCTGGACCAACTATTCTACAGAGGAACATTTCATGCCAGGCTTTCCGTTGAAGAGACCTTGCCACAGTCTCTTCAATGCTTTTGCTTTTATGTTATTTTTCTTGTACAAGGGGTGCAGCTGGAGTCAGAGGCCAGGTTGTAAACAGCAGAGACAAGCTATCAGCAAAAAATATCATCGAGTGGGAAAGCTGACTGTTAGCAGGGATGGAGGTAAACTTCCCGGGGGACGTCTAGCTCTTTGGGTCTCTGGGTCCCTAACCAAGGAGCTCGTGGAGGGGCAGTCCCTGGACTTGTAACCAAGTCTTAGGAGGAGGAATAAACAACGTCATGCAGACTGGCCTTGCCATGCAAACCCTTGTGGGTACAAACTCCCACCACGGCTGGATGCCGCCAAAGCCAGTGTGGGTCTTTGCGGGGCAGCGGGCCACAGGCAGAGCAGGTACCGCGGCCCGGCCTCTCACTGGCCGCTGGAGCAGGGTCGCCCCGCTGCTGTGAGGCTCAGGGTCCCAACTCAGGGGAAGCCCCAGGGGGGCGGTGGCCTCCCCACCTCCTTCCCCAACGCAGCCCAGACCCTGGCCCGCCCTGGGGACTCGGGAAAGCTCTGTCCAGTGAATGAAGGTCCAGTGAGGTTGCGAGTGCCGACGTCACGGGCGGTCCTGAGCATTGCACCAGTTGCCCCATGGCAAACACTCTGCGTGGCCCAGGCTCGTGGACAGTGGGTGTCGGGAGAGCACCATGAATCACCAGCTCCATGGCCTGGGCCGAGGGCAAGGTCCACGGCCGTGCTGAGCACTGCGTGTGCTTTATCCAGGAGGAGGGGGTCCTTTGACCTACATTCTGCAGAGGAAGGGGACTGAGTAGCGTCTCAAGGTCACAGGGCTCCCCAGTGGCCGAGGTGGGACAAGAAGCCAGGGTGTCAGGCTCAGAGACAAGTCAGGAAACTGTGCCCCTCACCCAGAAGGGAAGGGCCGCTGGCACCCCAGCCGTGCGCCCCTCCCCTGAGGCTTGGGTGCCACTGAGGCGTGTGGGCGGGCCCAGGGAACAGTTTAGCAGCTGACAGATTTTTTTGAACCTGTCTGCCGAGCTGAAGTCTCATCCTCAGCCCCGTCAACCTCAGCTGGGGCGGGCTGGGGCATCTGCCCGTGGGAGGCTGGAGGCAAGCGGGGGATGGGGTGAGGGGCTGCCAGGGAGAGCCCTGGGCGAGGGGAGCCGGGGTGAGGACACGGAGCACGGCCGTCCCTGGGGACCCCGGTGGGGTGCTTAGGGGACGGTGAGGCAGCACAGCTCCGTCTCACAGAACAGGACTTAGGCAGGAGCAAGAGTGGGGGGGGGGGTCAACCTACAGCGGAGCCAGCCCCCCCCCCACCTTGGATGATGCTTCTAGAACTTTGGGGGAACTCTTTGGGCCTGGGCGCTGACCCATGGGGTCATGGACTTGGGATCCCGGAGACTGTCCTTAATCTCACGTGTGACCTTGGGTGGGGCCTTGCCCTGCCCGTGTCTCAGTTTCCCTGTTCATGCAATGACTGAGCTCTGACTCTGACCTCCCCAAGTCCAAGCTCCTCCGTCCCCCCACACCAATTGGCAGGAAGGACGCGGAGACACATCCCCACCCCCTCATCCCAGGGAGAAAGCCAGGGTGCCGGGGGAATTCTCGTTAACAAATTATTTCCTATTTATTGGTAAGAAAAGTTGCAGCGGGGATAAATTATTAACAAATCGGAAACGGAGATTCTGTTGGGAGCTGATTCTAATTCTAGTGCCCTGAGGTCTCTAACTCTCTCCTCCCTCCCTCTGCGCCTCTCTTGCGGCCCCCCCCCAACCTGCCCCCCTTTCTCCTTCTGTGGTTTCATTGATCCCTGTTCCGCCTCTCACTCCCCCTCCCCCCGCCCCAGGCTTCTCTCCCTTCCCTTTTTCGGTTTCTTTTCGGGCAAAAGCCCTGGACAGCAGCAAGGTCACCCCTCTCTGCTCGTGAATCAGCGGAAACTGACCTGTGTGTTATTTCAGAGCTGAAGCTGCCGCTGGCCAGGGAGGCTCCTCTTGTATTTTTCGGGTTTTGCTTCTCCTTGGAGCCATTTCTTCCCAGCCTGGCCATCACTGAGGCAGGGGAAGGCATCTTTCCATGGCTCATCCATCCTGGCAATGAGTCTCCAGAAGCCACAGTGATGCCCCCCAACCCAGACCCAGGCCCTGACCTTGACCCTGTGCCAGCCAAGGTGGGCATCTCCTGGTCCAGTGTCCGCCTCGGACCCATAGTCACAGGCCACCTCCTGAGCCTGGCATGGCCTGGCCGTGATTCAAGGAAACACAGCTCAGCTCTGCAGCTGCTCCAGGCCCCCTTTCACTTCAACCCTGCCCACATTCACCTCCTTCCAGAACCTTCCGTGACTGAGACTGGACTCTGGGACAGCAGGAGCCGAGTCTGGCTCACCCTGGCCACCCTTGCCCCCTGCAGTGATTTGCACACAGCAGCATTTGATAAATATTTCCAAACTCGGTGAGCATCCTTGACTGTTGGATCTCAGGATGGTATCTGTGGAGAAGTTATTCAACACGCCCTTCCTCTTTTTTTTCCCCCATATTTTGGCTGCGCTGCATGGGCATGTGGGGTCTTAGTTCCCCGACCAGGCACGGAACCCGAGCCCCCTGCAGTGGACGCGCAGAGTCTTAACCACTGAACTGCCAGGGAAGTCCCAACGCGCCCTTCGTAATGCGCCTCACTGTATCCCACGGCTCCGGTGCGGCTCAGAGAGGGTAAGCGACCCACCTGGCATCATCCAGGGAGGATGGTGTGGTCCCTGAGGGGGGTGGGAAGTGGCCAGCCCAGGTGCTGTTCTAGCAGCCGGGCAGGGACCCAGCTCCTCAATCCTCCTCGCCCCGACTCTGGCTTCCCCGACAGACCCGGCCAGCAGGGCTTTCTGATGACCCAAGTCAGGGGGCTGCCCCGTGGACGAGCTGTCCGGGAGACGGGCAGGGGTGCAGCACCGAGCACTGCTTGCCGCCACTGCGGACCCGGAATGGCTGTCCATCAGCTGAACAGCCAGAGGGGGTGGGGCAGGGTCTTGTCAAGGCTCTGGCTAGACAAGGGTTAATCTCTCCAGGAACTCAAAATTGTATTCCTTAAAAAAAACAAAAAGAAAAGAAAAAGATATAGTTCACTTGGTCCTGGGCATATGTAGATTCTTCCCACGGCCAGATTTCTAGGAATGTTTAGGGTGGGAAATTCTATCCCAGCTGAAGAGTGCCTGGGTTGCTCCCTGTGGCCTGCCCCTACCAGGCACCCGCTGTATCCTAGCCCCTCACCGGGTACCACATAACTGACCAGATCCACAAAGGCATCTGTCTCAGACGAGGGATGGCACCCCTTCATTTGCATACCCCCCATGACAGGGAACTCATTACTATAAAAAGCACATAGGCCAATCTGGACTGCTGGCTCCTTAGAAAGTTTGGTGATGTATTTTGACTCACACTCTGCATATTTCCTTTGCTCCAGGCCCCCTTTCTTCTACGTGTTTGTCCTGTTGTCTCTGGTAATGCTGTAAACATTTTCTAATTGATTAGAAAAAGGAGAGTGAGAGGCTGGATTAGCCCAAGCCCTCCTCCTCCCCCATGCCAGGAGCTCAAACGCTTCCCCACCAGGGCCAGCGGGAAAGCTCAGCTGCTCCTTGCCTCCTCCTCCCGGCACACACAGTCTCCACCTGTTCACCCAAGGAACCACCTGCCTGGCAGCTGCCCCGGCCTCTCTCCATCCTCTCTCCCCGTCTGCCCACCCCCACTCCCCATCCGAGGCTCACCACCCAAACAGCTCAACACTTTTGTTGAACACTTCTTTTAAAAAAGTAAATAAAAGTAAATCAGGAGAGACGGAAGGACAAAAGAAAGAAGGAAAGAGAGAAAGAGAGAGAGAGAAACCGGGGCAGAGTGGGAGGAAGGGTGCAGAGAGGAAGAAAAGCTACATCCAGAGAAGCCGGGTAAAGTGCATTATTGATTCAGGACTTAGAAAATGCTTAGAGAGTAGGAAAAGCGTCCTGCTCTTTAAAAGCTTGGGCAAAGCAGAAGCTAGACACAGGCAGCCTTCCCAAAGAAGACCTGCTCTGCTGACATGAATATTTTATCACGGAGGGAAAAAAACGGCTTAGAGGATGCAGTGCTGGGTGGGGTGGGGGGCAGGGTGGCGAGCGGCCCCCTCCGAGGGGCCCGGCTATAGCGCTCAGGGGAGCCCAGATCCCCGGGGCCCTTGCAGATCCCCTCTACTGCCCTCTGAGAGGTGCCCTTGCCTTTCTTGCTGAAGAGCAATGGGGCCTCAGAGGTCCTGAAAGAGGCCCAGGGCTGGTGGGGCCACTGGCTGAAAGCGGAGGGTCCAAGAGGGTTGAGGTTGAAGCTTGAGCACAGCAGCCCTCTCCCTTAACCTTTGCTCCGTCCACCCCTGCCCTGCCACCACCAACCCCTCCATCCCCCCTGCCCCCACCTGCCACCGGACACTATCTAGAAAACACCCATGTGTTTCAGCTCCCCTGCTGCACCCATAGCACCCCCTTCGGACAAATTCCAAATCCTAGCTGGTCCTGCCTCTGCCCACCTCGCCCACCTCTCACATATCTTGCCTTGCTTCCGTTTTCCCTTTTTAAACTTCCCTACTGAGTATTTTTCTTAGCACCAGACATTGAGGTCGTGATTTTTCATGTGAAATTTCCTTTTCTCTATTCACAACAATCCTAATCATTATTTTCAAAATGGAGAAAATGAAGAACCGATAGGGTCTTTGCTGAGCAAAGGGCAGAACTGGTGTTAGAAGCTCCAAAATATGTGCTCCATAAAGAGCCCACTATGCTACCCTGCCTCTTCCTGTAGGCTCATTCCTTGGTTTAAGGCAGATGAAATGAACTTTTGTGCCACGGATGTCTTTGTCTACAAAACATATACAAAATTCTTACAAATCATTTTATGATCTTATCGAGGCCAACTTCCCACCTTGTTTTGGACCTTCGAGTCTCTTCTTTTTTTTGACACCCAGCCGGTATTCCACCTGGGCTTATCCTCCTCTGGCTGGACTCCTCCCCTCCACCCCTTTGCAGGTGGTGTAACTGCTAACCTTCCCTTCCTCAGAGAGCATCCTGGGCACCGCCTCCCTCCCCGAGATGGGCACTTGGTTTTCCTTAGAAACTGGTTAATTACTGTGTGGTCCCCTCGCCACCGTGTGCTCCGTGAAGGCAGGGGCAGGGCTTGTCACATGCAAGATGCTTCATTAAGGTTTGCAGAGTGACTCCCCCTCCTGGGTGGGTCCCCTCTCCTTGTCCTGCACACTGAAAAGGTCTCAGGAGTGGACACAGCACCTAGACAGATGGGGCCTGCCTGTGCCAACAGACACAAGCCAAGACTTGGTCGGGTTTCTTCTCGCTGGTCTCTGAGGAGTCCAGAAGTGGCCGGGTAGAGGAAAGAGGAAGAGGTGTCTGGACCTGACCCGCCCCCGGGCACATCTGGACAGGTTCATTGCTCTATGGATGAAGCCCTTGGTGGGGATGGGAGTGGCGAGGCTGAGCTGGTAAGGTTTCGTTCATTTATTCCTTCACTTGTTCAACAACAGTTTCTAAAGTGCAAGATGGCCCTGAAGAAGCAGCCATCACACCTGGCCACCCATCAGAATCCTTGGGAAGGGGAAAGGGATAAAAATATTTTTGGGCCCTAAGACCAGAAATTCTGCCCCAGATGGAAAGCGAACCAACCTACCAACCAACCAACCAATCAAAACCCCCTGCAGCGACTCAGATGCCCGGCCAGTTTGGGGCGCCTGGTGCAGTTGATCCAAAGAAGGGCACCCGTGCCGTGGTGTCAGCCCAGCTCTCACCATCATCCTTGCTTTATAGGTGAGGGGCCTGAGGCCCGCAGAGGTCAGGCACTGACTCCAGGTCACACCTGCAGTAACCTGGGCACTTGGACCCCTTACGGGAGCATGGACCACTGTGCTGTGACCACCAAGAGTAGGGCAAACCTGGAGGGAAACTGGCTGCGAAGGTCAGGAAGGCTTCCTAGGGGAGGTGGGGTTTCAGGAGGACATGCCCAGAAGGATGAGTGGGCTGGATATGGGCAGGTGGAGGGAGAATTGACCTGGATGCGAGAAGGATGCCTTATGTAGTGGGATCAAGCAAAGGGCTAGACAAGATGTTCAAGGGCCACAGGGAGAGAGGGGTTAATGTACTTGGCTGGACCAGAAGCCTGGTGGGGAGCAGGAGATAAGGCCAAAGGGGAGGCCTGGAGCCAGCAGGCAGCCTTGACATTTAGCAGCTGCAGGGAAAGCCCTGACTCTGGCCGGGCAGCCTCCTTCCAGAAAGAGAGGCTAAGAACCTGGAAACAAAGGGCAAGGTGGCAGCCAGCATCCTTCAGGTCCCAGGAAGCCAAAGCAAGGATGGGGCGCCTGCAGCTCAGATAGAAGGAAACATTCTGAGAGCAGCCTCTCACCCCCTCTGGTCTTTGAATTCAAAAAAATAAGATGATTGAGAGGAAAAGACAAGATGCTTATAGCTGGAAGGGATGCAGTGCCGTCCTGGGCAAGACTGAAATGCTGGTTCTCAAACTTGGCTGCACCCTGGGACCAGCTTGAATAAATCCTCGGCCCAGGCCCATCCCAGAGACTCTGTGGTAGCAGTGGGGCAGCAGCTGGTGGGACTGCAGTCCTGGCAGATTGGGGGAATGTTAAGAGCTCCCAGGTGAGTCCACTGTGTGGCTCGGCCAAGGACTACTCAAGTGAGATGGGGACCCAGACAGAGACAAGAGCACAGCTCCCTGGACCCTGCCTTCTCCAATCCTCTGGAGTCCCTGCTGCCTGTCTGGGTTTGGGGCCTTCAGGAAGGCTGTCCCAAGGGTTAGGAGATGTGGGGCTAAAGGAGGAGAGAGTCCCCCAATCTGAACTGCACTTCCTGCTGTGGAGACACCCCTTACAGTCATTCTCATGTTGACTCGCCTGGAGGCACCCCGGATCAACCACATCAGACCCTTGGGGGTAGTTGCCTTCCCAGGCATTGGCTGGTTACAGCTCCCCAGGAGACTCTGACATGCAGACAAGGTCAAGGCCATGGCCTGGAGGACCCTGCGATGGGACAATTCTCCATCTTGGGGTGGCAGCTGGCTCGCAGCCTTGCTTTCCTTCCCATGCCTTTCCCATGCCTCTTCCCCAGGCTGAAAGGCAGCCAGCCCCTTGGGGAGCCCAGGTAGGAGGGGGAGGGCTGCCCGGTGCAGGCAGAAGGCAGACGCCTTGTTCCCCCTCCCCCCCCACTCCCTCCACCCTCTATTCTATTTTTAGGTCCATTATTGTCCATTCTTGGGTGTATTTTTTCCCCCACTCCTTCCCCAGAAAAACAGATCAGATTCCTCCAGGCAGAGCCACCTCGCCTTCCCCGGAGCTGGTGTGTGGGAGCCCGTGCACTGCCAAATGGACATGAAATAAGTGAATTATCAAATAAGTGGATTAGCAGACTCCATCATGTCTCAAAGGGCAGAGGGGGTGGGCAAAACACTCCTGCCACTCCTCCCCAGCCCTCCGTGCTCAGGCTACTGGGACGTGCTGGGGGAGGAGAGGCAGACAGGACGGTACCTTCCCCCAGCACACGTGGCCACACGCCATGTGTGCACACACACGCACACACGCACACACAATGACCGCCTCCATCTAACCATGAGATAGAGACTCAGAGCACCTAAGGTCAGATAAGCAGCCTGGTTAGGAGCTAGGATCCAGGCAGCCTGGGGTGGAGGTGCCAGGTTCCTCTGTGTGACTTTCGGCAAGTGGCTTAACCTCTCTGAACCTCAGGTTCCTCATATGGAAAATGGGTATAAATATAGGATCTGTCGTAAGTGTTCTGAGTGGGTTCAGTGGAAGTTCAGGTCAAGTGCTTGGTATGTAGTAGGCACTCAATAAATGTAAGCTGTTGCTGGTCTGAAGGTAGAGGATGTGGAATCAAGAAAATCCTCTGGACTTCCCTGGTGGCACAGTGGTTAAGAATCTGCCTGCCAGTGCAGGGGACGCGGGTTCCATCCCTGGGCTGGGAAGATCCCACATGCTGCGGAGCAACTAAGTCCTTGCGCCACAACTACTGAGCCTGCGCTCTAAAGCCCGCGAGCCGCAATTACTGAGCCCTCATGCTGCAACTACTGAAGCCCACGCACCTAGAGCCCGTGCTCCACAGCAAGAGAAGCCACGGCAATGATAAGCTCAAGCACCGCAACAAAAAGTAGCCCCCACTCACCACAACTAGAGAAAGCCCATGTGCAGCAACAAAGACCCAACACAGCCAAAAATAAATAAATAAAATTAAATACATAAATTTATAAAAAAAAAAAAGAAAAAATCTTCAGACAACAGGATCAGTCAGTTACAAGAAGACAAACAGTGATTTTTCTGAGCTTAAGAGACCACAGGGGCCTGCAGGCGGACTTGGTGGTCTGGGAAGCCTTGTGAGTGTTGGCAACCGTGTGTGTGTGTGTGTGCGTGTGTGTGTGTGTGCGCGCGCGCACACGTGTGTACATAGTTCTAGGAAGAGCACCATGGATTCTCAAAGGGGCTGTGACTCCTCCAAAGTAGGAGGCCCTGCTCTGGGGTTTTGCAGCTGAGGTGTGGCTGGTGTCCTGCCTTGGTCGGTCCCCTCTGTGTCCTTCAGTGCCTGGGAGGTTACTGCTCTCTACACGCCTCTTCCTCTTCTTCTCTCTAAGTGTGAAAGTCCCAAAAGCCAGAAACAAAATCTGGGAATGCAGTGGGGCCTCAAGGCTGAATATATAGACCCCCTCCAGTGAAGGCAGGAAATTTACATCCCAAAGTGAGGGGACGAGGCCCAAGGGCACGCAGCCCCTGGCAGCCAATCCAGCACGGAACCTGGTCCGCAGAAGCCCAGACCCAGCACGACGCCAGCCCCGGCGCTGTTGGTAAGGGGTTCTAGATGGTGCCTGAGTGGGAACAGGGCGTGCCCTTTGGCCACTGGCTTCTCCTTCTGCTGTCACCTGCCTTTACTGTCTCTTGATTCCCCAGACTGAGGGGACAATTCACGAACCTGCAGTCCCTCAAATGGGCACTGTGCACTTTCTGTGGGTTCAGGTTGGGGAGGGGGAGTTGCTGCTGTGGCTGATGGGGGCTCTGGGGTTACCTGCAGGCTCCATCTCTCATCCTCCTCCTTTTCATCTTTTGCCCAACAACGGACTTCTGCTACGACCGAGGGGAAATGCCCTGGTCACGTTTCATTTCCTTTTATTTCCCTAGTCGACACTTGGAGTCAAGTGGACAAATGACTCAGGCAGCAGGAGGGGGCTGGAATGCGGGGCTGAGCCGGTCCAAACTGTCCCAAAGCCCCCAGGACAAACTGTGCTGGGGGAGAAGGAGGCCAGGTCCTTGAAGACAGGCCCAGGGCCCCTTAAAAGGAGGGGCAGCTCTAGAAAGCCCCACGTCTAGACCTGGAGGGATCCACAGACAAGGATTTAATTCCTTCCTACCAATGAGACCCTGAGAGGTGAGGTGGTTGCACCTCTGTTGGCTGCACCTTGAGACCCCGGGTCCCCGAGGACAGCCATGCAGACTTTTGACAAGGCTGGGGGGACAGCGGTCAAGGCCCCAGAGGCAGATCCTGGCTTTGTGGCTGCTGTGCAAACTTGGGCAAGTCTCTCAACCTCTCTGAGCCTCCCTCTCCTCTTTTGCAATATACCTGTCCCAGTGTTGTGGAGACAACACAAACGCTACGCACAGAAAGTGCTTTGCAGGTGCCCAGCACACAAGGAGGCCTCAGGAAATGGAAGCCAAAACCCACGAGACGGGGTGGGTGGAAGAAACACCAGCATGTGGTGAGACACGCAAGACTGTATCCCTGGCTCTTGCTTCCTGAGGCTCCCAGCTGAGGGCGGGGGTTGGACCACACGAACCCGAAGCCCAATGTCAGTGCCACAAACATCCCCTCCCTGTCCATCTTTCACGGCGCTGCCACAGCAAGGAGGACCATCGCTTGTGGACAGGCCAGGGCAGGGGTCTTAGCTCTAATCAGGGCGCAATCACCAGGGGCCACACACAGGTGTGAGAGCTCACCTGAGCAGGCCAGAGAGCACACTTTAGCCTTATGGCCACACCTGCCCTGAAGGTGTAGCTCTGGCACCCACTGGCAGGCCTCCCAGTGGTCAGATGAGGTCAGATCCAGGATGTAAGTAGATGGACAGAGACCTGGTGTGGAAGGCCTCATGCCCCAGGGCTCCAGTCCACTCCTGTGGGAGAGCCCATGGTCTACGTGGTTGAAACTCCCGAGTCTGCTGCTCCCTTGCTGGGGCCCAAGGAAGTCAGTCCATCCTGCTGGGCCTCAGTTCCCCATGTAGGAAACAGGGTGGAAGTTGGATTCTATTAGTAGTTTCATATTGTGTTCACAGGAGCCCTAGGACGTCCGTGGGTGGTGGTTCAAGGGCCCCGGGCGGGGGCAGAGGGCACCAGCAGCCAGGTTCCAGGCACCCACTTTCCCCTGAGCAGTTGGTTCCACTGCAATGAGCTTATAGATATCGGGGTTCCTCTGGTTTAGATAATCTCTAAGACACCTTCCACACTGCACCAGCTACTTGAGATGAGGCATAATTATCACCAGCATTATTTTATCACCTGCTATGTGCAAGCACAGCCCACATAGCAAAGGTGGAGACAGAGGGACCTCCCTGGTGGTCCAGTAGTTAAGAGTCCACCGGGGACATGGGTTCGATCCCTGGTTGGGGAACTAAGATCCCACATGCTGCAGGGCAACTAAGCCCACTTGCCGCAATTACTAAGTATGCGGGCCACAACTGGAGAGCCCACTTGCTCTGGAGCCCATGCCCCACAACTAGAGAGAAGCCCCAGTGGAGGACCCTGCATGCCACAACTAAGACCCGCTGCAGCCAAATAGAAATAAATAAATAAATATTTTTTTTTAAAAGATGAAGACACAGAATCTGGTTCCCTGATGAGTCGGGGAGGGGAGGAGATGAAGTGGAAGCAGAAGAGGAGATATTTGGAGACAAGAGAGGTCACAGGTCACGACATCTCCTCCCCAAATATCCTCCTCTGGGAATCACTGTTAATATCCCAGCCTAAAAGATACGTTAGGGAAAAAGGAGAAAAAGAGGGAGGAAAGGACAGAAGTGGGAGAGAAAGGGAGGGAGGAGCGGTGACCATTTGGGCTCCCTCCCTCCTTGGTCCTCAGATGGGCAGTGTTTGAATGACTAGGGTCTGAGTTGGGCCTGGACTTTGCCACTCAGTATTAGACTAAGTTTTCTCATCTGTAAAATGGGGACAAGTTGAAGGTTGTTTCCACCATGCAGGATATTTGGGAGGGTTTGATAAACATAACTGCTCAGTGCGTTCGTGGAATAGATCTCAGAGTCCAGAAATAAACTCATACATCTATGGTCAACTGATTTTCAACAAGGGTGAAAGAATCACCTTTTCAACACATGGTGTTAGGAAAAGCAGATATCCACATGTAAAAAATGAAGTTGTATGCTTGTCTTACACCATATACAAAAATTATCTTGAAATGGATCGAAGATCTAAGTATAAGAGCTAAAACTATAAGTCTTAGAAGAAAACATAGGGGTAAACATTCATGACCTTGAATTTAGCAATGGTTTCTTAGACATGACACCAAAAGCACAAGGAGAAAAGAGCTTCACTAAAATAAAAAAAAAAAAGTAGATCAAAGGACACAATCAAGAGAGTGAAAGATTATCTGTCGAATGGGGGAAATATTTACAAATCATATATCTGATAAGGATTTAGTATCGAGAATATACAAAAAAAGTACAACTCAACAATAAAAAGATAACTCAATGAAAAAAATGAGCAAAATGAATATACATTTCTCCAAAGAAGATATATAAATGGCCAATAAGCACACAGTATCGAACATCATTAGTCATCAGGGAAATGTCAATCAAAATCCTAAGGACATACCACTTCACACCAACCAGGTTAGTTGTTATAATAAAAAAACCAAGATGGAAAATAACAAATGTCGGCAAGGACGTGGAGAAACTGGAACCCTTGGACAGAGCTGGTAGGAATGTAAAATGGTGCAGCTGCTCTGGAAAACAGTTTGGCAATTCCTCCAAACCTCACATCTAAAACTGCCATATGACCCGGCAATTCCACTTCTAGGTATAGACCCAAGAGGAATGAAAACATATGTCCACGCAAAACCTTCTACATAAATGTTCATAACAATGTTATTCATAATAACCCCAAAGTGGAAACAACCCAACTGTCCATCAACTGGTGAGCGGATTAAAAAAGCGTGGTAGAGCACACAGTGGAGTATGATGCAGCCCTGAAAAGGAATGAAGTACTGGTACAAGCTACAATATGGATGAAGCTTGAGAACATTATGCTGAGTGAAGGAAGTCCGATACAAAAAGTCACGCTTTGCGTGATTCCATTTATATGAAATGTCTAGAACAAGCAAATGCAAGAGACTGAGAGCAGACTAGCGATCACCAGGGACTGGGGGAGGGAGGAATGGGGTGTGGCGGCTGCTGGAGATGGGGTTTCCCTTCTGGTTGCACAACATCGTGAATGTGCTAAATGCTCACTTAAAAATGGTTAAAAAGGCAAATTGTATGCCATACATATTTTACCCCAACTTTAAAAAATGTAATGGTTAATTTCATGTTATGTGATTATCACCTCAGTTTTTTTAATTTAAAAATATTTTTTAAATGTCTTCCTCACAAGAGAAAAACTTTTAAGTGTGTGTGGTGATGGATATTAACTAAACTTACAGTGGTAATCCTTTTGCAACATGTACCTACATCACATCGTTATGTTGTACAGTATGCCTAAAACGAATACCATGTTCTATGTCAATTATACCTCAATTAAAAATTTTTTTAAAGCATTTAGAAGCGGAAACCAAAGGGAAATGATGTGATGTACCACTATGTTTTTAGCACTCAGCTTTGCTTTTCTTTGTTTTGATTTTCCTGTGACAGACTACTATCATAAAGCGAGGTAAATTTGAAGAAAGACCTAGTGCGGTGCTGAGCACAGGCTATGCACTCGGGACCCTTCTGCCTGCACTGGAGCCCCTCATTTTGTCGGTTTGTGACCAAGGCTGAACCCCAGCACAGATTTTCCCCAAACTCCAAGACTGTATCTCCAATCACACAGGGACGCTGGGTGAAGTGGTTGATCTAGCCAAACCCCATCGCGGCACCGTTGGGAAACCTAGGCTAAAGGGGCTGCAGCACTGCCCGGCTCCCACTCTGTCCTCATTCTGCTCTGCCACGCCGCCCCCCACCCCCACCAGGACCAGCCGTTGGCGTGTGCTTGGGGAATTAGGAACACATTTGCATATATTTAAGCAAATCTGCTGTGATGAAAAACAAATCAGAACCTGCAAACCAAAGCCAAACAAAACCGTGCATCGTCTGCCGCGTCCCACTTTCCCCCTCACTCTGGTCCCCTCTGGGAAGGAGCCGGGCATCCTCGTGGGCCCCCTCAAGGTCTGAGGCAGGAAAGCCTGGGTCCTGGGCTGTGGGACAGGAACAGAGCTTTGAACCTGGACCCCATTCCTGGGCGGTGAGGGTGAGGGGCCGCAGCTTGGCACCTGCTTCTCTGAGCCTGCTGAGCTCTGTTTCAGCCTTGTGGCTCAGGATTTCCATGCCCTGTGGGCCCCCGCTGGCATCTGCCTGCCCACTGCTCTGCTCCTCCCCTTTCCCCCTCCTCCCCACCCCCCAAACCCTTGGCCCAACCCCCCTGACGCTAGAGAGTGTCTAGGAGCCAGGCAGAGGAAGGCTGAATCCCAGCTTCACCATGAGTCAACCTTGGGGAGTCTTGGTCTATTCCTCCATCCACGGGCACAGAAACAGCCCCGCCCACAGGCTTACAGGGAGCAAGGGTGGGGCCGGGGGGGGAGGCACAATATTGATGAACTGAACAGGTAGAGTGGCTCGTCCCCTCCCCATCAGCCACACGCTCTCCCCTCATGTCACCCGGACCCCTTCCTGCATCTCTGCAATTGCGATTCCTTCCTCCCCGACCATCGCTCTTCTGAATCCTTCCAACCCTTTAAGGTCATGGACCACCTCAGACCACCCTGGTGCCCGGACCCCACCTCTGAACTCCCACAGCACACATTGACTATTCCCCACCTTATATGCTTGGCTAACAGGCTCCTCTTCTGTTATTTTCTACTTTTACTCCTTCTGTCTCTCAAGCTAAATTCTAGGATGGGGAAAAAAAAAAATCCCTTTTTGGGAACATTCATTTTGTGCCAGGCACCTAGCTGAGGGCTTTACACGCCTTGTCTCAATTCCTCTGTATAACCTTCCTCTGAGATTGTGTTTTGCATCATCCCAATTTTCAGATGAGAAAACCGAGGCTCAGAGCACGAGGGACTTGTCCATAGCCTCACAACCCAGAAGGGGCGGGATGAGCACGGGCCCCCATTTTCCCCATCCCAAACCTCAAGTTCTCATCCGCAGCCAGAGTAGCCTGCCTGCCCATCCATCCGTCCACCCCCTGCCTACTCACACGTGGGATTTCAGGCAGCTCGTGTAACACATGTATTAAAGGAGAAAAATTATTATGAAAAATCAGGGCCAGGGAAGGTAGAGACGGAAGGGGCAGACAAGCCCAGGGAAAAGTTCTGGAACCTCTAAGTCTCTGACACTCTTTGGAAAGATGTCTCTTCCAGGCTCTTTCCCTTCCCCCGGCACTCCAGAGGCTCTGCCCCCTACCCTCCACGGGGTATCTAGACCCAGACTCTTACCTAAAGAAAAGTAAGAAGCCAGGATCTCCATCGTGTGGGCCTGGTCCTCGCAGGCAGCACTGCCCCCAGCCTGTCACTCGTCCGCTCCCCAGGAAGGAGACTTCACCAAGCAACAAGATGTCATGCATGGAACTATTCTTGTCCCATGCTGGGCCCTGCCTCGGGCGTTTCAAGAGATTGAGAGGCTTTAACTAAGGACTAGGGGAAGCTCAGGTTCCAAAATCACTTCCTGCTTAAGGACAGAGCTGTGCAGACTCCTGGTGCCAACTGACTGTGAAAATCTGCAGAACAGGGACTCAAACGGAGAGAAGCAGAGGCTTTTGGTGCCTCCTCTGTCCTGATTGAAACCCTAGTTATTCCTATAAGACTCAGCCCTAATCTCTCCTCCTCCGAGAAGCCTTCCTGGATTACACCATGCTTTTCCACCCACCCACCCACTGCTTCAGTAAATGCCTACCAAGCACCGACTGAGCCAAGAAGGAGAGATGCAAAGATGAACAAGGCAGCCGTGCCTCTGAGGACTTCACAGTCCAAGGGGGAGGCAGACGTCAGGAGTACAATAACAAGCATGGATTGAGCATTGGCTGAGTGCCGGGCACTGTGCTCATGACAGTCCCATATGTGTTTTCTCTCAATTGTCCCATTTAAGTAAATGAGACTCAGAGAGGTTAAGCCTCATGCCAAAGGTCACACAGCAGGGGATTCCAACCTCTACCTCTCTGCCCCTAGGGCCTGAGCTCTCAACCCGTAGGCCACATCTGTGAGCCCAATGACAGAGATGTGATCAGATGGGGCCTTTTAACCCACCTGGGCTAGGGAGTCAGGGAAGGCCTCCTGGAGGAGGTGGGGTCCAACCTGAACCTCGACAAATGAGGTTATCTAGGTAAACACGAAAGCCTTGGAAATGAAGGCAGCAAAGAAGGCATTCCGGGTGGAGGAGGCAGCATGGGCAAAGGCAAGGAGGTGGGAGACTTCGTGGGGAGCTGGAGCACAGAGGGCTGGGGAGGATGCCCCCTCATCCTTCTCAAGCTCCTTGTACTAGGTCTCTGTCTCACTCACTCATAGTTGTGTACCACCCTTAACACCTGCTGTGTTTCTCTTGTCTCCTTGGATTTGCAAGAGTTATTGAACTTCCCCATCACAGCTGTGCCTGGCGTGAGGTCAGCCCTGGAAATGGGATGGGAGGGGTGTGATGGGGAGAGGAGGGAGGGGTGGGGAGGGGTGTTCCCCAGGCTGTCCTCTGTGGGTTTGGGGCCAGAATGCAGGTGAGGGAGGGGGCCTGAGCCAGTGGGCTAGTGAGCTCAGTGCTGCTGGATGGAAACGTTTCATGAACATCAAGGTCTGGCAGGAGGTGGGGCGTCTGTGACCTTGATTCTGCATGTGGTGTTCAGCGTCATGGTGGTGAGGGGCTTGAGGCCCCCAAGACCCACCTGCCCTCTGCGGTCATCCGCCCAGCAGTCCCCCTGGGGGAGGGATGGGGCCATTTGCTCTGCATCTGGGAGAACTGAGGCACAGAGAAGGCAAAGCAGGTTCTGAGGAAGACGTGTGCTCTAAGATGCACCTTCATGACCTCCTCTGGGTTTTCCTGTGCACCAGGACCCAGCCGCCTCTGTGTGCTCAAGTCTCCTATTTCACTGAGGAAAAATCAAGATACTCAAGATTGGATCAATGACATTATCAAAGCCTCACACTAGAAGAGAACGTGCACCCTTTAAGCACTTTTAGATATTCTGAGAGAGGCACTTCCTTCTCCCAGGAAGTTGGAGAGGTGGGCAAGGCAGCCATCATCACGTTCTGTTATAGGTGGGGAAACTGAGGCTCAGAGAATTGAAAGACTTGGCACAGATCACCCAGGCCACAAGCACCAGAGCTGGGATGCAAGCTCAGGTCTTCAGATTCCAGGCCGGTGGCTCTTGTCAGGGTATCACACCAGCTTTATGGAACCTTCCACCAGGTCTCCAACATTCAGGAATCTGAGCTCCCAGCTTCATTCCTCACTCCCGGGACCCCCACTCCTCCTGCTCTCCGCCTTTCTCCTTCAGCAGCGGCGACACCTCCTTACTCTGCAAAGGTCCCTTGGGAACCACAGGCCTTTCGCCTGTCCATCATCAATAATAAGTATCACCCGCCACTGACAGATCACGTAGAGCTGCGTTGCTCAGAGCATACTCCGTGCGCATTCGAATTACCTGGATTTCTCGTTAAAATGCAGCTTCCGGCTTAGCGGGTCTGGGGCTGAGCCTGGGAGTCTGCACGCCTAACAAGGTGAGTCCAGGGACTACACGTTGGGTAGCAAGTGGGTAGCTAGCTGTAGGATCACTTAAAAAATCACCTGCCTGGTCTGTGTCCCCGCCCTCTCTTCTCACCATCTCTTTCTTGAGGCTCAAGGCTCAAGGACAGAGTTTCCGCTTTCCTTTGGAGTCAGCATAGGCAGCTGGCCGGCGGCCTCTCTTTCGGAGTGCTGTGAGGCTGCACCCCACGCCCAGTGGCGCCCTCCCCATCCCAAAGAGGCCCTGGGAGGGGCTGAGAAGCCTCTGCAGGCGCTGCCTTCCCGTCCTTCTCCCTGGCCCTCTCCGGCCAGGCCCTGGGAGTCAGGGGTGGGGGACCGCCTGCCTTCTCCTGCAGCCCTCATTGAAATTTTGCCCTTGCCCAAGAATCCTTGGTTGAGAGCTCGGCCCTATTAATTCTCATTGTGCATTTAGAGCCAATAGGTTTTTATTTATTCATTTATCTTGGTCTTCCTTCCCCCTCCCCTTCCTCACCAGGCTGGAATTTACAATTCAGTTCTCAGGTGGCCTTGCGGAAGGACACAAGTCCAGGGGGGAGAGAGGGTCTGCACCCTGAAGCCTGAAAGGGGCAGTCACCCCTTGGCCCCTCTTGCACCCTTGCCGTGCTCCAGGGCTCATGCTCCGTTTGGGTGGATGTTGGGACAGGCCCAGCACCCACCGCAGGAGGGGTGCCAGGAGACAGGGACCCACTGGGCAACTGCTAGGCTAAGGGGGCAGAGGCCCGCCTGAGTACCACTAGGGCGCCCCCTGGTGGCTGGTTTACACCACGTGCTGTGGCTACAGGGGTGAAAGCTTCCTGAGCACACATCCAACGTCTGCTACCCTGAGACCCAGGAATACAGGGCGTGGCATCCTCAAGACTGGAGAGAGGCAAAGACGCAAAGGCATGGACGCCACCGAGAGCATAATAGCCACAATGATAAGCAAATAACAGCTGCCACGTGTTGAGTACCTACTATGTGCCAGGACACGCATGGCGGGGCTGCATCCTTCTGCCGGCACAGTGACTTGCCTACAGCATCATCTCTACTTCACCAAAGCCCAGAAAGGGAAGGCCAGGCCTCCTGGTGAGTAAGCACAGGCCCAGCCATGCTCAAGTTCCCGGCCTGCCCTCTAGACTGAGCGACCTTGGCGGGATTTAGCCAACACTTTCTAATCCCTAAAACGGGATTAGAACAGCCCCCACCTCAGAGCATCCTAGAGATGATTTAGTGAGACATGCACAGAACCTGTTCAGGAAAGCTGCAATAAACAGTTGGGGGGGGCGGTGTTGAATCCATCTAGATGTGACCCCTCCTCCCTGCAGAAGCCAGCCTAGGCAGCGTCCCCATCCTTGTTCGCTGCACATTTGTAATCAAAGGCAGAGCCGATGGCAGCCCATCATGAAATATTTAAGTCCATCAGACAGGTGTCAGGACACTGAAGACCCACCTAGGCGGAGAATGGGGGGATCCTCCTCCCCTGCCCTCCTCACTGGTCTTCCCAGGAGAGGACAGGAAGGGGACAAGTGCTCCTTGCACAGCCCAGGGCTCAAGGACACCTGCTGGGCAGCATCAGGACTGTGGTGGGGTGACCACCCCACCCTGGCAGCTGCATTGGGTTCTCTGCATGAGAGGCCCAGGGCCAAGGGCATCCTGAGCCAGCTTTGGCCAGGAGAGGGCCTTAGACTTGCATTTGATGGTCATCTCCACCCCTCGAGGTTTGACCAGAAGCTGCTCCAGTGATTTATAGTTGAGCGGCCCTGCCCCATGCCCCCATCCCCAGCATATTAAGATAATGATTAATACTTAAAAGAAGAAACACAGTCAAGACTCTAATACAAGAGGCAGAGGTCGACGCTGCTCAGGGAGTGTGTAGAGAAGTCCTCACATGAGCTAGGCTGGGCAGCCAGCCTGTGATGTGGACTCAGAGCTGGGATCCCCCAACACCAGCCTTGACCCTGACCTTCAGGGGCCAGCCCTCTTGCCTGTCCCTGAGCCGGTAAAGCCCTGGGGTCCCCAGTGCAGTGGAACTCTCCAGTCCCCAGCTCCAGGCCCTGTGCTGCCTTCTCCTTCCCTTCCTCCCTCTCTCCCCAGAGGGCTCCCGCCAGCCCAGCCACCTCCCACAGTGACAGCCTCCTGACTGCTGACCATCCAACTGGGAACCTACCTTCCCAGGCTGCCTGCTCTGGGATAGGACCCAAGGACCCCACGGGACTGAGGCATCCTCAGGAGCCCAGTGGGGACACCTGCTCAGTCCAGCCATAAACCCAGAGCCCTGGAGGCTCCTCCCAGGACACATGAAGGCAGCAGCCACCCGAGGATGACCCTGAGACCCTCCCGTGGTTCTGGCAGCCTAGCTGCCCTGTCCAGCCTCTTGCCTGGCCTGGGGCCTACAGCACTCTGCCCAGTGGGAAGGCATCTCTCGGGAGGTAAATGAGCTTGGTGACTCTGGAGCTCTTGAGTCATAGCTTCACCACTTCCTGGGCTGTGACTTTGGGCCTCAGTTTCTCCATCTGTACAATGGGAATGGCAGTAGCTAACACCTAGCGGCACTTGTTCTGTACCAGACCCTATTGTGAGCATTTCAGGGTGAATTTGCTCACTTACTTCTTACAGCGACCTGAGCATGTGCTTTTAGGGTACACACTTTACAGATGTTGGAACAGCAGCCCAGAGATGCAAATGGTCCAGAGCTCCCCGCCCTGAAACTCCTACTTTGTACAACATAGAATCAACCCAGCTGTGCTGAGTGGAGGACTCCACGGAATGACTCGTATGAGCTCTTAGTTCCCACACTCGGGGGCTTGCATAAATGATCCACGCTATTGTTGTTGTTGCTGTTAATGTTACTGGAGTACTGATGTACTCCGTGACTCTAAGACTCCATCTCTCTCTAATTAGGGACTCAAGCGACAGCACTTGGAAGTCTGCCTTCCCCCTGACTTAACCAGCGACTGTGGTCACCACACATAGGGATGGAGTTGGAAATGGCACTTGCCACGCCGTCCACTCTGGTCTGACCCCTTCCTTCCTCCCTTAGGAGTCCCCTTTGCACGTCCAGCAAATCTTCCCCTGCAAAGCGCCAGCTCAGTGCTTGGCATTCCCTCGCCTGGCAGATCTGTTTGCTGGATTGGATCGGGTGGAATAGGAGGTGGCACCGTGGAGGGATGAACAGAGGGAGGTCAGAGCACAACATTGCCAATAGTACCTTGCTCGCTCACCCACATGCTGACTTCCTACAAGGGAGGCGGGGCTTATCTGCGAGGCGGGGGAACTGTGACTAGCGCTATGGTTTTCCTGAAGAGGAGAGGATCTAGTGATCACCTGGCCGAGAACTTCCCCGCCACAAAGAACGATGTCATGTGACACCAGCATCCTCAGGGCAGCCTTGGCTTTGGCACATTTCTGAGGTGGGACAGAGACCTGGTCTCAATCCTACATGCAGGAAAGTCTGCCTTGCATCTTGGCTCTCCCACTCTGCTCACCCACCCCGAGGGTCCAGCCCAGACCCCCACCCACTTGGCCTGAGAGAACAGAACAGCGGGGGGGCAGGCGGGGGCTGACTTACGTGGGAGCAGAATCTCTCAGGGGGGTCTCCGCACGTGATGCCTGAGGGCTCCACCTTCACCTTGACATATTCCTTCAGGCGCATCACCTTGGGCTGGCAGGCATAGAACTCCCAGGTGGGGCCTTCATCCGTGGTCACCCAGGATTTGCAGATGTCGTAGTCCCCAGAGGCCAGTGGGAGGCAGTGCAGGAAAAGAGCCAGCAGGTGCAGCATGGCGGCGCAGTCCCCAGGGGCGCGGCCCAGAGAGGGCCCGGAGAGGCAGCGACTGGGTCAGGAGGGACTCGCAGCCTCCGCATGGAAAAGCCACATCTACCAGGCGACGGAGGCCGGATGTCCCAGGGACTCTGCCAGGTTGCAAACAGCGAGGAACTTGTCTTTTCCAAGAGGCTGATACGGAAAACTCAGAGCCAGCATTTCTCACACTGCTGATGGGTAGATCAAGAAGTGGCCCACAACTTGGCGTCCTCCTAACCTTGACATCACACCTCTCCCAGAGGTGAATCTGATCAAATCAGGCAGACTCTCAAATTGTGACAGTGGATGGAAATGGGATAGGCAGAAAATCCGCAGGGACCTGGCATGAGGCCGGATCAGACTGCTTTTAATTTTTGTCCTTCCAATCAATCCAGGTCTTTAAAGGGCCCTTAATGTGTGATGTGCTCAACACAACTGCAAAACAACCCTCCGGCCTGCATTGTAAAGATAAAACAAAATCAGGAGGTGTACCTGTTAGCTGCAAACACGTTCCCTCTATGGGACTGGACTTGGCATTTTGGACCAATAAAAGAGATTTCTTTTCATATGGGCTTAAAGTGACAATGGCGCAGCTGGACTGGAACATTAAAAAAAAAGCGACGGAGGTGTTAACTGGGGGCAGCTTATTTGGCTCTGCTTTGGTGGGGACAGGCGCTAATGGGGGCCAGCTGACCTTGGCTGGTAGCCAGCGGCAACTTATTAGGAAGTTTGTGAGACTTCAGTTCCCAATCCATCCAGGTACCCGGGGTCTGGCTTGTCTTTCATTGTGAGAAGGGAGGAGAGAGAGCTCATTAGCAACAACACCTGCAACAAATCAAATAGAGAAGGGGGGATAAAGATGTATAAGAACAAAAGCTCTCTGGCAAAACGTGCAAAAAATGAGGCTGCATTAGCAAGGTCTCCCGAGGAAACTGGGTTATTTTTATTAATCTCCGAGATGCACATTTGAAGGTGGGGCACATTATCAAAAAGGTGATGTGCTTTCTCCTTATGTATGGGGGCGTTGGGGTCAACAGAAGGGCCCCTGTGTGGGGTCAGTGACTTTCTAAAACAGCCTCAGGAGCTGAGACTGAATGGTGGCTTTAAAATATCATGACTGACAAGTCAAAATGTCAAAACCATTGAAGGCAGAGATGAGGCTGTAATTATAGGTGCCGATGAGACAGCTCGGACAGGTTCAGTTAAAGAAGAGTCCACGCATGGGCCCACGATTACCGCCCAACGATTATGAACCAGGTGCCAATAAATCTCTCTCCAAAATTCTAAAATGGTGAATTTAATTTGTAACTGTAAGAAACTAAGGAAGTTGAAGACTTTGATGGAAGTGACAATGATTTGTTATATTAGATTTTTCCAATCAAAGCCAACATTTTGCAATCATCCTTAGAGGGGATGTGTATAAACAGGTCACCATTATGATTACTGCTTTCCTATTTTAAGCTACCGGTAATTATTTAAAAGCCCTAAATAGATATAACGAAGACGAATATTACATTGCAAAAAAACACGACTCCAGTAATATGGTGTTTTCCCAGACACTTGATATATCACCAGGAGAATTTGGTCCCCAGTGTAGGATCCTGGCCAAAAATACTAGCCAATAGGGCAAAGGTTACTGCAATGAGTCACAGCAGAAGCACCTGTGTTATTAATTCTGGTTCTCACGTCTATGATGATTGCATCTAAATTCCCAAACTGCCGCCGCACCGGTGCTAACTTCACCTGACTCTTCAGCCATTGTACCTAGAAGGTCTTGAAGAGTTAACTACGTTTCCAAGAACCTCCATTCTCCATCCAGACACAGACACACTCCTGCCAAAAATGACAAAACCGGAGGAGGGGACATTGTCCAAATGGGGGTTGGCCCCTCTGCACCTCCCCAGGAGAAGTCCCCAGCCTCTGCCCCAACGCTTCAGGCTGGGGGCATCATAAATCTACATTAGCGCAGCCCCTGCCCCTCTCTCTGGCTGAAGGGCTCTTGATAGAGATGAATGAGGAGCCGAGGGGGACACATTTTCACATCTCACCTCTGGCTGTTTCAAGAGAAACGGTGTTACAGAGCCTGCCCGGCCTTGAATGTGCTCCTTGCTAGAAAACTCTCAGAAAGAACCCGCCTGGAGACTATTTTTACAACCTGAGAAAATGTAGTAAAAATAAAATAGCGCGGCCGGCAAAGGTTTGGATGCCTCTCTGAGCCTCGCGCTGCCCAGAAAACAGCACGTCCCTAATTAACTCTTCCAGCCACGGGCTCCCAACTGGTCACTCCCAGGTAGGGCGCTCCTGATGCGGGACACCAGGGCGCTGGGCTGCGGTTCGCAGGGTGGGCCCAGCCGCGGGCTCCCTTCGTCTGCGGGACCAGCGCTGCTCCCGGCCTGGACCGCACTGGACGTGGGGAGGCGTGGGGAGGCAGCGAGGCCCGGAGGCCAGGAGGCCCGGGAGATTGGCAGCATGGCAGCGCGCCTCGCAAATCTATGAATTGCTTTGCAGTCCTGTTGGCTTAAATGCCATGCATTCTCTGGAAAATGGGGTGGGGGGGGGAGCAAACAGAAACCAAATCTGCTGGGGAGGGGATAATAAATGTGTTTACAACTAGTCAATCCGTTGGGCGTTGCTGGCACCGTAAGGGAATTGTGAGCTCAGCAGGAGAATATTACAGTCGGTTTTTGCCAAACAGAAAAAAAAAAAAGGGAGGGGGAGAGACGCAAGAGTCTTCGGAACAGCGAGGCAGAAAGCACGGAGTGAGAAGCCAGTATGGGAAATTTCAGAGTAAGAGGTTGTATCCGGGTGGATTGTTTTCTCCTTGGAAAATAAATCTTCACCTGATATTATTAAGAAACTGCAGCTCCCAGAAACAAATAGAATCAATGCACTTTATTTTCTTTTAAGAGTCCTCAGGAACCGAGGGGGGCTGATAGCCAGGGTATTAAAACCGGAAAATTAGATTTTACCAGGATTTCTGAACTCAAATTTCTCTATCTTATTGAATTAGCGCCTCTGGAACTGGCTGGGCTCGAAGCCGGCTCCTCCCGGAGTTGCCAGCTGCGCCCTCGCCTCGTGGGAAACTTGCCTCGGTGGACACCGAGCCCCTGGGGGTGTCCCTGGAAATGCGGCGCTGGGGGGTTCTCCCGGGACCCAGCCCACCCCCAAGTTTCTTCTCCTTTCCCAGCGGGGACAGTCATGGGGAGTGAAATCTGCCTTGAGGGGATGGTGCTGGGGGCCAGGAAGGAAGGGGGAGCCGGCTCCGGGTCGGGGTCACCTTCCAGCCCCACCCCACCCTCCCAACCCTAACCACATCCCCCGCCCCCCGCGCCGGTCCAGTAGGTGCCCCGCTCATCGCCGCCTCCCGAGCGAGCATCCCTTCTCCGGCGGCCCGGTGCCCCCAGCCCTGGAACGGGAGGCTTCACGCGCTCCCGGAGCCCCCCACGCCCTCTCAGCGCCCAGGAAGCCCCGAAAAGTTGAGCGCGAGGGATGGGGCGTGAGGAGGGGGCGTGAGGAGGAGGCTGGGGCTGGGGGCGGGGGGCCGGCGTAGGGGGCGCGGGGGTCAGCTTCCAGCCGTGGACGCCGAGGGTTCGGAGTCCGCGCTTCGGGTGGGCTGCAAACGGCGAGCATCGCACCGGGACTTGCCCGGCAACCCCGCAGCTGCTTGTTGTCTTCCCGAAGTTGAGTGCGAGCCACCGGGAGCAATTACGAATCGCGCTTTAATAAAGGCCCGGCAGGCACGGAGGGTGCTCCCTCATCCCGCACCGCCTCCCTTCATTAGAAAACGCCCAGCAAAGCGCCCGGGAATTAGTTGCATCCTTTTCCCCAGCGCTGCCGCCCCCCGCCCGGGCGGGCAACTTACTCCGGAGCGGGCGGACCCCGCGAGCCCACGGTCCTCTTCCCGCCTTCGCGCGGCCTCTGCTCCCCACCATCTGCGTACCACCCAGTTGGAGGTTCGTCTCCACACGGTCCCCAAGCCGGTCCTGGCACACAACCGTCCCCATCAGCCCACCCCTCCAGGGCACGGAAAGAAGTTTCTAGCCGCCGCTGGAACACAGAGTTTCTCTGTGCAACTCACACACACCCAGTTTTCGGAGAGGGGAAGGGGATAGAGGGATTGGGGTGGCTCTGGGTGGCGGCGATTAAATCGGAGTAGGGCAATGGCGCGAGAGAAGGGTTAATTTCCTTCTCACAAACACAGCGAGGCATTCTCACAACATCCATCCCCACCACGCACTCACACAGACGACGGGAAAAGACCCTGGTGGGGAAAAGCCAGCCAAAAAGACAAGCTACTCCTTTAAGACGCGGCTACAAATGCACACTCACACACCCCTCTCCCAGCGACTCCAGCCCTCCGCTAGTGACAGCCGCCACCAAATAACTTTTGCATCCGAGCCTTTGCGGGGCTGCTGTAAGTGGCTCCCGGGCCCCGGGAAAGCCTGCCTGGTCACCGAAGCCCTTTAAAAATGAAAGCAGCCTGGCAAAGCTGCAGCGCCTCTCCCCCCGCTCGCCTCCCGGGCTCTGCGCGCCCGCCTTACCCCGACTGGGAGCCGCCTCCCGGAGCGGAGACCCGGGAGGCCGAGGACCGCCACCCTCCGGCGCTCCGCCTCCCCCGTCTGGCTGGCGCTGGGTGGGGGCCGAGGGCCGAGGGCCGAGGGCTGCGAGCCGGGGCTCCTTCCCCGCGCCGCTCCCGCCGCCGCCGCGGCCGTCAGATCCGGGCCGGGGAGCCCTCCGGCCGCCGGGGGGGCCGCCCGCAGCCGTCCCGGAGACGCGGGCCGGGGGAGGGGGCCGCCCGCGCCGCCCGCATCGCCCGCCCCGGCCGAGCGGGAGGTCGCCGCTAACAAGTGCAAACTTTTGGGGCCCCCCGGGCGGCTGGCCGAGGACGCGCGCTCGGGCACCGGGCAGCCCCCGGCCCGGGTGGTCTTCGCGGCTGCTCGTCGGGGCGCCGGGGCATCCCCCCGGCGCGGCGCGGCGCGGGCCAGATGGCGGGGCGCTTCACTGCCCCCCTGCGCTCCGCTCCAAGTTAATGCCGAGGCTAAATCCTCTTGCCATCACTCACGATCACCATCGGGGCTTTTATCTCTCGGTCTGATCCGGGCTGCGTAACTTCCTCTGTGTGGCTTTAACACACCATCCCACCACGGAGCACCGGTCTTCTTAAAGGTGCAGGGAGGAAATACTGCGAGACTCGGGGGACGCGCCACGGCCCGGGGAGGGGCGCCGCGAGCAGGGGCGTCCCGGCGGGCCCGCGGCCAGGGTGGCCCCAGAGGGCGGCCGCGGGAGCGAGCCTGCTCTGGGGGGTCGCAGCCTAAACATCTCCTCCCGGCCCGGAGGCCAGCGGGCCCCTGCGCGTGGAGCGCATCCTCAGCCGGCTCGGGTCAGGCGCCGCAGGGCTGCGGCTCCGTTTTCCAAAAGCCAGGGGCCTGACCAGGTGCCAGCGCCCTGGGGAGTGGGGGCTGCCCCATCGGTACCAGGGAGGGGGCCCAGTGAGTCAGTCCGCCCACCCCCAACAGCCAAGGGCTCAAGGCTGCTGCGCGCGCGCTCCCTCTGCAAAGTGCTGCCACCCAGAAGGCCCCAAGCAGTGGGTAAAGGGGTGGGTGGGTGGATTTGGGGAGATGGGGAGGGGGAGCGATCTGAGCACACAACCAGAGCCTGAATACCAGCTGACACATCGCCGCCTCCACCCTGATGGGCCCTGCTTTTGACGAAGCCAAGCCAGCTCGGGAGGGAGTGCAGAGTAGGGGGGCAGGAGGGGCCCCACTCCCTGGCAAGCGTGGGAGGAGGCCGTGGGAGGACTCCTGCAGGGCCCAGGGCAGAGGCCAGGGAGTTGGCCACGCTGGGCAGCCGCGGGCTCTTCAAACTCCGGGAGGTTTCCTTCCGGGCTGCCTCCCAGGCCTGTGGGGAGAGCTTCCTCCATCTTGCAGGGGGACCTGTGGTTTTCAGGTGCTCCCGGCTTCCTCAGGGTGGGTTCTCACTGCACTCAGACAGGCAGCACAGTCATTTGGATGCTTCAAGAACAGAGAGCCTGAGGACAGAGAGAGAGCGAGAGGGAGGGACTGGTCCAAGGTCACAGAGGGTGTCAGGAATAAGAGCAAGATGTGGCCCTAAGTGCCCCACGCCTCTGCCACCTCCTCTGTCCACCTTAACCCTTCCCTGCTCTTGGCTCCCCCTAGGCTTGCAGAGGGGGCCGTACTGCTGAATAACGTTGAGACTGTTGTCACAAAGCAGGTAGAGGACGCAGAATTAGAGACTGTCATCTGCTTTAACAGTAATAATTTAACGTTGATTGAATACCTGCTTGATGCCAGGATCCATGCGAACCACTTTATGTGTATTATCTGCTGATTCTTCCCCACAGACCTGTGACTTAACTCCTATTAGTAAAGTCCCAAGTTATAGATGAAGCTTAGAGATGTTAAGTAACTTGTCCAAGGTCACAGAGCTGAGAAAGACTCTGGCCTGGGAGGCAGGGCTCTTGGGCTCCCCGATGGTGCTCTGCCTCTCCCTGACTCGCTGGTTAACTTGGGAGCATGGCACAGATTGCTTCTGGGCCTCAGTTTCCCCATCTGTGAGATGTGAATGGTGAGCCTTTCCTTTTCCAAGGAGCGGGCAAAACAAGGCTATCAAGTTAGGGGGCCTCCTCCTGCATGTGCTCTCAAATCCCTCCCACTGGAGAGCCCCCACCCCACCCTAAAGCTGTCCAGGAGAGCAGGTGCACACCAGCCCCTGCTTACCTGCTCCCGGGCCTCACAGCGTCCAGCAGAAGGAAGCTTCTTGGAGGAGGAGAACACATCTCAGCAATTTGATTTTTAAGCATTTGGCCTGCAGGCAGCAGTGAAGGGCACAGTGTGGGGCTCCCACGCAGGCCAGGCCGGGTGAGTGATGACCCGGGTCGGCCCTCAGCCTGCTGTCGCCCCCAGGCAGGGTCATCAATTCCTGGGAAACGCCCTGCTCCTCCATCATCACTGAGATTGGATGCTGTCAGGACAGCCGGCAAGACGTGGAGGAGGATGCTTCCTATTTGTGGTTCGCCTAAACACAGTGGAGGGACCCGGGGCGTATTCCTGTTATTTCCCAGGTGGTTTAAGTGACCCATGTGCAAAGCTATATGCCACGGAAACAATGTTTAAAATGCCTCTGCAGCCCTCCTCTCCCCAGCACTCCTTGCCTCTCTAATGAGCTGATACCGACAGGCTTTTTCAAGGACCCATTCCCGAACCTGTCTTCTGGTCTCCTCATTTCCAGATCCTGGAAATTATGGAATTGTGGAAAGAGCACTGACCTGACAATCAGAATAATGGGCTTTCCTTGGCTCGGACCCTACTAGCTATGTGGCCTGGGGCCATCACTTCCCCGATCTTAGCCTCAGTTTCCGCATCTGCGTAATGAGGGGATTTGCCCTGGGAGGTGGTCCCTGTGTGGTGATGCCGAGCTGACATCAGGTCATAGCAACCTTCAGGAGACAGCAACCCTTTCAAGTGACTAATAAAGTGCTTCTTTTTCAAGATGGGAAACAAATAGGATTCCAGCCATGTAGGGACCAGGTGGTCAAGGGATGTTCATTTTTAAATTTCATTAAGGTATCTTATGACAAATGACCTTTCCCCAGCAATGAAAAGAAGCTGAGCACCAGGGGCACGAAAGTGTTAATGAATCTCCTCCCAAATAATTGCTGGCTCCCCTCTCATAGCAGCCTAATCGTCCTCTTCATTGGTGGGATTTTGGCTTCACTGCACAGTCTTAATTCGAATTGTGTATGTGGAATCTACTATTAAAAAACAGCTGCAGAATAATGCATGTAATTTTATTCCATCTATGTTTTTTTACACAAAGGAGAGGAGATAGATAGATAGACAGACAGACATATATATCCATATATGTAAAATAAGGACAGCAAAGTCTGAGCAGGGAAGATGGGGAAATGACATGCTTTATTACATATATATTCTTTCTGTATTGCTTGACTCCTTTACAGGGAGGAAATAGGCATGGAAGGGATAGAGAGAGACGAGTGACAGGAAATTATAAAGGCACACTCAAAAATGATCTACAAGCTTTGCAATGAGAGGTTACAGATGAGGTCCAGCCCCTCCGGGGATTTCCGAGAGAAGGCAAATCCTGATTCAGACAGACTAAAAGACAGACAGATAAAATGAGCTCACACTACTGATTAAAGTCGGGAGAGTTCAAAAGCCACCCCCACCATGTTCTCACCATTCACCTGATTCACTCCATTCTCCGTTATACCAGACCAAGATTTTGACTTGTCCCCTTGACCTTGAGCAGTTGAGATGTGCTGGAAGTAGGTGGTCAGATCCTGGGAACTAGCGCAAGACCATCTAGGGGTTCGGAGGCATCCCTGGGCCTCTGACTTCCATGGCCAGGGCAGGGCCAGGAGGAGGGAGCCCAAGATCCAAGCCCAGGGCGTTCCCCAAGGTGACACCTCCAGGCAGTGACAGAGACTGCAAGGAGCACCCCGACTCCTCCCTGCCAGTTCTCCGCTCTAATCTCCAGGCCATACTCCCATTAATTATTATTACCGTATTAATCATACATGTGATTAATTCAGTAATGGTGATTCATAATTGATTGCATTTTATATGGTGCCTTTCATCTGCACATCTCCCAAGATGTGCACTGCCTACAACAAGAGACACATAAAGCAAGACTTGTTCTTAGCTCGCCTGCATTTTGTTGGATAAACTTCTCTTTGCAGAGGCAGGGGTGACGGTTTTTGGGCAGACAGGGCTCGCCAGCCTCAGCTTCGTGCCCATCTCCCAACTCAGGCAGCGCCTACCAGCTGGGGATTCCTGCTTCGTCCTGCCTTGCCTCATGGTAGCCATGCCCTAGGAACCCCGCAGACCCCACTCCTTTGGCAGGTAAGTCTACCTAGGATCTGGCTGCGAGGCAAGGCCAGCTTGGGCTCTGCGGAGAGCCGGTTCCACAAGTGGCACTGGACATGGGCTCTAGAGCTTGACTCTTTGGGTGTGGGTTCTGTGTCTCCTGTTAATTAGCTGTATGAGCTTGAGTAAGCTACTGCCCCTCTCTGCCTCGGTTTGCCCGAATGAAAAATGGGATTAATAAAAGTCTCTCTCTTCCTAGGGTGATTGTAAAATTTACATGTAATGATGTACATACAGTACTTCAAAGCTGGCATATAGTATGTGCTCAATAAATGTGGGCAGTAACTGTGGGAGTTGTAGGCGTGGTTCCAGCAGCAGCTACTCTGTGACTAGACTAATCTCTTCCCTTCTCTGGGCCTCAGTTTTGCCAGCTGTAAAATGGGTGGACCAGTCAACTTCAAGGGTTCCTCTCAGATCTTAGATGAGCCCTTGTTATAGTCATGGCTGGGATTCAGGGCTTTGAAATCGAGCAGCCCTGGGCTCACACTCCCACGCACCATTTCCTAGCCGTGTGACCTTGGGCAAAGGACTCACCCTGCCCAGCCTCAGTTGCCTCCTCTGGAAAATGGGAACATGATAGCACCCAATGCCTGGGCTCGATGTAAGGATTTAGTGAGCTAATGCTTGAAACCTGTTTGGCTTCTAGAAAGCGCTTAACACAAGGTGGCTCTGGTATTCCACAGCAGGCCTGGTGCACAGCGCTTACTGGTGTTCTCACATTTCTGCTGTGCAACTGCCCCAGGAAAGATGGTCTTATCTGCACCGCTGTTCAGATGAGAGCACTGTCCTGGCTGCCTCAGTTAGGGCTTAGGGCAGGGGCAGTATTTGAACCCAGGCCTCATGGCCACGATCACTGATGTATGGTCTCTGTCCTAAGCTTATAATTCCAGGATTGTTTTCCTCCAGATGATCCTGGGAGGGAGCTGGCATCGCAGTCCCCACTTGTCAGCAAAAGACTGGGGCACCCAGAGAGGTTTGGTGGCTTCTCCGGGACACACAGCAGGCGAGCGCCTGGGTGATCAGAACAGACTCCCAGGGTTGAATGGGTGGGGTAGGCACTGGGCAGCCTACCTTTTCCTGTGGAGTCTCCCCTGCCCCATCCTCTCCAAGCCCAGCTGCGTGCCCTTCCCTCTCCACAAGGGACTGTCCCGTTCCTGAGCCCCAGGAGCCGGGCAGGGAGAGAGCTCAGCCCAGGAGGAAGAGCCCAGATCCTCTGGGCAAAGCTGCTCGGCTCCTTCGGGAGGGGTGGCTGCTGCAAAGAGAAAGCCCCACCCCCCAAGTTTCCAGGGGGAACCAGCAGACCAGGGCTTCAGCCCAGTGGGTGCCCAGAGTACCCTCTGCAGACAGCAGGTCTCTGGACTGCAGGCCCCACGGGCAGAACAAATTGCTGCTCCTGAGTAGACTGCAGAGTCTCTGGGCTTCCTCAGCCTGGGAGATGCGGGTGCAAAGGAGCACTGGTGTTCCTCTCTCAGGGGGATAGGTCACCACCTTGACTTTGCCAGCTTAGGTCTCAGGGGCATCACCCCACAGAGCGCCTACTGTGTGCTAGCACCTGGGAATGCAAATGGCGACAAAACCACTGGTCCTGCTTTTGGAGTGCAGCAAGTCTGATAGATTATCCATGTCACGGGCGTCAAGCTGCCTATGCAGCCCACAGAGGTTTACTAAGCACCTACTGTGTGCCAGACATTGTCAGGTCAAGCCAGGGAGGCAGTGGCATCTGGGGAAGTGTGTGTATAGGTACACACATGTATGTGCACACACACATGTGCACGAGCCCGTGTGTACAGGCCCAGTGTGAGGATGCTGGCTTGGCCATGCTGCCAAAAAGCCCTGGACAAACCAAAGTAACTGCAGAGGCAAGTCCTAACTCTCAGGATAGGAGACAAGCAAAGTTCAAACTATGAGCGCCAGGAAAACTAATACCCAGACCATGGCTCAGGGCGACACAGACCTCAACTGCCACCTGCCTGGGCCTTGGTTTCCTCATCTCTCAAGCCGGATAATGATAGCACCTACTTCCTGGGTTTGGGGAGGATTCACGGAGAAACACACGTTAAGAGTCCTTCAACACTGGCCGAGGGTAAGTGCTCGATCGATGCTGGTTCTGCTTGATCCGGCTCTCTCCGTTGGGGGAGGCCCTCCTTCCAGCGATGAGGGGTCCAGAGCCCTTTGGGAGCCTGTGGCCCAGCAGAGGACACTGCTCTGTGTCAGAAGAAAATGGGGTTCATCAAGTCTGGGAAATACATGGGAATACCAGCCCCAGCTCCCCTCCCGGGGACCTCTGCTCACAAATTCGCTCTTGGGAAGTTGCATCCCCAGCCCCCTCCCACCCAGCTCTCAGTGGGGGGTGGGCAGGAGAGCTGGGGAGTTGAGGAAGGAGCCACACCCACCCTTGCAGGTGGAATCCTGCATCTGGGTCCTCCCCGCCCCCAGGTGTGCAAGCCGTTAAGGGGCCTGGGGGGTGGAGGGAGATGCGCCCCAGCCGGGAGGGAGGGAAATACACTGTCAGTGGGAGGAAGCAGCACCCCCAACACCCCCCACCCGCATCCTGCAGACCCCTTCCCACCCCAACTCCTCTCCTAGAGGAAAACATTTTTCTTTCTTACCAGGCAGGTGATCTGGGCGCAGTCGATGCGGCCTTCCTCTCAGACATGTGCTGATGGCAAAAAAAAATGCACCCAGTTATAGAAATACCTGTCCTCTCCCTCCCGCTCCTCCTGGAGAGCTGACGGAGACGAATGGCCTTCTGAGCATCTCAGCCCCACTCAGGTCCCCACCACGTGCCAACGTGCCGCGTGGCCACCGGTCGATCGCCCGCGTGGGCAGGCTGAGAGCAGGAGGCCCTGTAACCAAAGGCAGCTGGAAATTCTGAAAGCCAACCCACAGTGAGAAAGAGAGAAACAAATAAACAGAAAGGCATTTCCTCCAACTTGCTCTTTCCTGGTCACACACACACTCACACAAGCCATGTTGCAGGCAACAATTTGCTCATTAAATTGTCCACCGCGAGGAGGCCGCCGTGGCGTGCAAACTTCTCCACCATCAACTCCTCAATTCTAAGAACCCTGTGAGCTTGGCACCTGGTCTGGGTCCTGCCAGGGGTGCTGCTTCTAACTGGTCATGTCTGGGAGGACTTTCAGGCACTGGTGCTGAGAGACAGCATCTCTTGTTCTTAAACCTCTTGGTCAGTATTTTCTGCCCAAAGGAAGGCATCAGGATGGGGGCTCTTTAGACAGATGCGGGTACCATTGCTCATCAAGTTCCACTCGATCTTGGGAACCTGCTTCGATTTCTCACTGAATGGCACTTGGCCTAATGGATGGAGACAGCTCACAGCTGACACCGCTCCCTCCCTCTTGACTTTGCCGGCTGTCACCCGTGACCTCTAGGATGTCCATGCTTAACCCCTGCTGCCTCCACTCCCAGGGGGGCTCCCCACCTCCGCGGGGTCCTCACAAGCCTTTGTCTTCACCCTGGGATCCTCCTCGACTCCGACTCCTCTGCCTCCTGGTCCCACCCCGCTCCTTTCCCACCATCGGTCGGTAGGTGCAGACGTGCACAGGGCTGGGAAAGTGAGCCAGCTGGCCGCCAGACCCGGTGATTTGCTCTCTGTCATCTGATGGTCGGAAGGACATGGCTTCTAGCGTCCCACCCCATGGAGGAAGCCCAGAAGTTTGTTGTTGTTGTTGTTTTTTAATCTGGAAAAACAAAAGCTCTGTATCGGATTTCCTTTCATCTTGACCCTGCTAATTCCCGAATCCAAATTTGCAGACAGGGGAGTTCTGTGGCTTGTCAAGACTCACCCCTTTCCGGGCCCCTGCCCAGTGTCTCGGCAGGGACTCCTCCGCATAGCTCTGACCACCCAGCAACTTTGGCTGCTGTGGAAGTGTCTGTGGGGGCCTATAGGGCCCTGAACCAGGCGTCTGTGGGGTGAGTGCCGGGCAAGCAGTGACGCACCCCACCCCACTAGGCATGGTCCAGATCCCCTGAGAGGGGCTTTGGCTACATTTGCAGGAAGCCTGGTGTTCACGAGCAGGGTTTAGAATCCTCACAGGCCACTCGTTCCCTTGGTCACTCCTCTGCATCTCAGTCTTCCATCGGTGCCATGGAGACGGTAGTGGTACCCACCTCTCAGGGCTATTGTGAGGATTTCAGAATGAAGTCATGGGGAGTACCTTTCTACTTGCTGCATGGGATGCTGCCCGATTCATGAATTGTTGGATAAAGCCTATTTATTAGATCTTCAAATAATAATTTTAAAAAAGGAATGAAATCATGGTTGCAGGGAGCTCAAAGGGGTGTGGCAAACCCCGAGTGTGACCAGGCTGCCAGGAGTTGGTTGACCCTTGGCCCTAGAGGGCCTCCCTTCCCCAAGAGAAGCCCTTTGACCCTCCAGGGGCAGGAAGCACTTGCCCTGCCTCAGAGGGGTGATGTCACCTTTGGCTTTGAACTCATGAGACAGCTAAGCTATGGGGATGCCAGAAGCCAAATGGAGTATGATTTCAGGTCAAATGGCTGGTGTGACTCTGTGCCCCAATCCAGCTAAGCTCATCCTCTGAGACCAGCTTAAATCATGGTCATGGCGAAGCTGGAGGCGTGACCCCCTGTTTTCCAAGCCCCTCCCTGGGATTCTCTGGGGCCCACTGTTGGTCCTTACGGTATAGCCACTGCTCCCAGCCAGAGTCGAGAGACTGCTGGGTTTCTTAAAGAAAACTGCAGCGACTGATAACAGACCATGTGCCACACCCTGGGGGAGGGGCTCTTATCTGCCTCCACCTTCCAGATGGGGAAACTGAGGCTCAGACTGGTAAACATCTTGCTCCAGGGCTGTTCTGGGACTGAAACCCAGACCCGCCTGACCCCACAGCCAGTGCCCGTAAACCACCCCCTCACCATCAATCCCCCACTGGGGAGTTTCTCGCTGAAAATCTGTCCCTCATGAACTTTTGGGGACCCTGGCTGAGCTCTGGGCTCCCCTCTCTAGGCCTCAGGATCTTCATTGGCAAGTGAGAGGGTTGAGCTGGTGCCGCCCTAGGGTCCTTCCAGTGCTAACATTTTCAGGTAAACTCCTGGCCTCCCTGCGCAGGAGTCTGAGCTCTCCCACCACAATTGTTTCCCTGAACCGTCAACAGAGTGACAAGTCCCTAAGGAGAGGGGAGACACACGTCAGGAGCAGGCTTGTTAGAAGCCTGGCATTAACATGCCTCGTGCACGCACAGGTGAGACCCGAGCTCGGCCACGGGGGATGCAGAGGTGACGGTGGGTAACGAGGCCTCAGAAACGCCTTTACAGCACAGGGAGGGGAGGCCTCCTTTTGTAGCTAAAGGGCCAACACGTACCGAGCAAATACTCTGTGCCTGCGGGGTCTTGGGTACAGACGGGTGTGACAGAACCGCTTCCAGAAAGACCCTTTTAGCATGAGGCACCCCCATGCAGGGCTCCTGCTGTTCAACTGGATGCTGTTTGTTGAAATATTGAGATGTTTCGTGCATTTACCAGTCCTGAGCCCTGGGGGAACTCCCACCACCCCACTCCCCGGCCCATCCAGGACCCTTCCTTGGAAGCCGCTAGACACTCCCCCTCACCCAGCAGCCATCTGCACTCCTGCCCTCACCTGACACCTACTTTGATTGGCCCATAGGTGGTCAACTATTCAGTTATCACGGCTGATTGCACACGCCCCACATACACAGAGAGCCCAGAGTTCGGGGTGCCGTCGGTTTTGCACTGTTCCCTGCGGTCCTCTAGGGGAGGGAGCCCTCAGGGTCCACTTTTGGGTGGGCCACCTTGAGGTCTCCCCACAGCAGGGCAGGAAGGTGACTTCTGGTCCCACAGGTGCCTCGGAGCTCAGCTCCCACCCACAGAGTCGAGGTGGCCTCTCCGAGCCTGTGCTTTCCTGTAACTGCAACCTTCTCCCCAGCCAAGCCCAGCCACCATTCCGCATTTCATAACTGGAGGGAATACAGGCTTCTGCTTATAGAGGAGGGAGCTCTCCTCTGGCTGCCCTGGCTGCTCTCTCTCAAATAGACGCCCGGATGGAGAAGTGCAGGGGGCAGAGAGAAGGTGCCAGTTCCAACGGGCAGTGTTGACCGTCCGGAGGGCTGTGTTGAACGAGATCCCAGGTCATCAGGACACAGTGCTGTGATCGATTAGTTATGGCTGTCTGGTGATGGATTTGTCATGTCTGTCTGGGAGAGGGGTCAGGCAGGGTGTACCTCACGTAGTTCTCCCTGTTCATCCCCTGAACGTGGGGATGAGCCTCTGTCCGCCCCATAGAGAGCACAGAACTGTACCAGACACAAATAGATGCGTGGGAAATGCTTCTAATTGAGGGTGATTTTAAACATGGGCCAAGCAAACTGCATTTACTGAACACATACTATGTGTAATTACACAGATGATAAAGTAGGGAGAGGAGCTAGTTGTGATACTCTGGGAAATCTGGGGATCAGTTTATTTACCCAGCCATGCAGCCATCCATTCATTCACTCCACAGTTGTTTACTGAGTGCCTACTATATGCTGAGCTCTGTATTGGGGGCTGGAGATACAGACCAGTGTCTGCTCTAGGAAGCTTCCAGCCGGGTGCGGGGGGAGACAAGGTGAGGACAGGTGGTGTGTGAGCTGCCACGGGCGGCAGGGCGGGTGGATACAGTGCTGCTATTCTCATCCCTGGCCGAGTCGCCCTCCAGGGACCAGCCAGAGTTATTAATATCCTGCTGAGTCAGGGGGCTCTTGAGTTTCAGCATCACAAGATGTTAGATGTTCTTGACTCCTGACTGCCCTCTCCCTCCCTCCCCTTTCCCACCTGCCCTTCCTCAAGAAGCCTCTACCTGCCCTGGGCTGTCCAGAAGGCAGCAGGTACTGGTGGAAAGAGGTCTGAAAGGGATAAGACCTTGGGAGTGAACAAGTTCAAGTCCCCACTCTGCCATCCATTAGCTTCCCTGTGAGAAACGTCACCTCTCTGAGTCCCCTCATCTCTGAAAAGGAGAGAAGAATAGCAACTAAGCAACACCGAAAGGGCTGATAATGCCAAGGGCTGACCCCTAGCAGGTGTTTAGAAGTGATGGCTGTTCACCCAAGTACCCACTGAGGCTGTTCCATGTGCCTTGTCTGGGAAATAATGTTGGACGGGTTGGGAGGCAGATACGGGACCATGATGGGGGACCCAGGACCCTGCATCTCCCACTGGAGCCTATGCTTCCTCTCCTAGGGAGCCCTCCCACACCGTATTGTGATTTCTGGGCTTCTGGGGCCCCTCTCCCACACGCCCTCTGGACTACAAGCTCCACTTAGGAAGACTTTGCCTGTCCGAGTCAACAGACCTCCCAGTGCCTAGCACATAGTAGGTGCTCAATAAACATTTGCTGCCTGAATAGATGAGCAGCGAGTGAGATGTCTGATGACTCCTGTGCGCGCAGGTAAAGCTGAGTAATTAGTGGATTAATAGGATCAGTATAGTTGCTAATTGCAAGAATTAAAATCAAATTTCCTTGTCGTTCTTGTTAGTGCACACACTTGCTTCCTCTCCCTCCCTCCCTCCCTCTCTCTCCTCCCTCCCACCCCCAGCCCATCTTTCTCCCCCTCTTCCACTTTCTCTCTCTCCCGAATAGAATTGTCTCAACCGTCAGCTCTCACTCTGTGTGTGTGTGTGTGTGTGTGTGTGTGTGTGTGTGTGTGTGTAGACTTGGACGATCACAACTCTGAAAGACCTTCTCGGTGTTCTGATAAGAGGTGGCGAGGTTTATGTGTGTGTTACGCGGCATCACTACGAAACAAAACAGTCCATCTCCCACCCTGCCTGGAATCCCCACAACACATCAAGGGGCGCCAAGAACTCCTGCAGCAGAGAAGAGAAAACGCGGCAGCACTTGGCCCATGTCAGGTGCTCCCCCCACAACCCCACTGGCCAGGGTTTCCTCTCATCATGTGCCCAGGTGGTCCTCGTGATTTGCTGTGCATGAGAGGAGGAGGAGGAAGAAAGGAGACCGAGAGCCAGCTGATGCATGGCAGGAGGGAGTGACACTTCCAAGCAATATCTAACCACTGGACATCGGTGACCCTGCTGGCTATGTGAGCACCCAGGAGGCATGACCCTCCACTTGACCTCAGCCAGCTTATGTTTTAGTCTGGGAGGTGAAAAAGAACAGTTCAAGGATGCCCCTGATCAGTCAGTGCTTGAGATGTTCCAAGACCTTCAGAAGATGGTTTAGAGTCTTCCCTGGTGGCACAGTGGTTAAGAATCCCCCTGCCAATGCAGGGGACATGGGTTCCATCTCTGCTCCAGGAAGATCCCACATGTCACGGAGCAAGTAAGCCCGAGTGCCACAACTACTGAGGCTGTGTGCCACAACTATTGAAGCCCACGTGCCTAGAGCCTGTGCTCCACAACAAGAGAAGCCACTGCACTGAGAAGCCCATGCACTGCAACAAAGAGTAGCCCCTGCTAGCTGCAACTAGAGAAAAAGCCTGTACACAGCAACAAAGGAAAAAGGCAAACAAACAAAAAGAAGATGGTTTAATTCCCGACACCTATTGGTCACCCCTACACCACTTTCTTCCCTCTTTTAGACCATACCTGGCTACACTCAGCTTCTCATTGTCTAGAAAATAAGGCTTGAAAGTGACACTTAAATGTTAGCCTGGCTCACCTCCACCCGCCTCCTTGCCTCAGTCAGTGGGGGCCAGCCTGTTTCCCAACTGAGCCTGGGATGTTCCCTCCCCAGATCCGTCTTCCACTGGGAACAAAAATAGTAGGCACTTAAATGGGTTCGAGCCTGAGCCTGGGCCCTCTGCCTTCATGGGTGTCCAGGAAATCCCTCTTGGCTTTAGAGCCTGACACTGATGCTTGGCCTTTGGCCTGGAAGCTAATGTCAGCTCCTGATCCGGAGGTCCCCGGACTGCTCCTCTGGGGAGATGGCTCCGTGCGGTGATGGTGCCAAGACCCTGCAGGTGACCGGCTTATAATCCCAGCCCCCACCCTCAGTAGATGCATGATTTGGGGCCTTGGCCTCCTTATCTGTAAAATGGGAGTAGGAATAGCCCCTCCCACACAGGAATTAGAAAGATTAGAAACGCTCACACACAAAGCACACCTTAAAACCACACGCATCGTGAGTGCTCAGCAAACACTGGCTGTGGGTATTACGGTCATGATTGGACCGTAGCTATTGGAAATATGGCCCATGTCCTTGACTAGGCTGTGAAGAACTTGAAGGCAGAGACCACTTATGACTTATTTGAGTCATTTACTGCCTCCCCTACCTCCCCACCCTCACACCCCCAGCCCCTTTGTCAAAGGAGAGAGGAGAGAGTGGTAACAGAAAAATGATGCTATTACCAGCAGCTGGTTTGTGCCAGGCACCATGCTTTATAACTATCACCCCTAAACCCACTGCCCTGTGCTGTAACCACTTGTTCCTCCTTGTTTACAAAGCAGAAAACTGAGGTTCAGAGTCGTTAAGTCACCGGCGCGAGATCACCCAGCTAGTGGGAAGTGGACCCCAGGACAACTGATTCCAAAGCTGGGGCTCAAGGCCACCATGCACAGAGTGATGGGAGAGGAGCTTGTATACACACCAAGCCAAACACTACAGAGGTCCCCAACCCATCTTTCTCATAAGAGACTTTTTAAAAAAATCTTATTGATGTGTAGTTGATTTACAATATTGTGTTAATTTCTGCTGTACACCAAAGTGATTCAGTTATACATACGTATATTCCTTTTTTTTTTTTTTTTTGTATTTTGGCCACGCTGTGTAGCATGTGGGATGGTTCCCTGACCAGGGATTGAACCTGGGCCTCTGCAGTGAAAGAACCAAATCCTAACCACTGGTCCGCCAGGGAACTCCCTCTTTTTCATATTTTTTTCCATTATGGTGTATCACAGGATATTGAATACAGTTCCCTGTGCTATACAGTAGGACCTCGTTGTTTATCCATCCTATATACACTAGTTTGCATCTGCTGATCCCAAACTCCCAATCTTTCCCTCCATCCTCCCCCACCCCCACCCCCTTGGCAATCACAAGTCCGTCCTCTATGGTAAGAGACTTTTTAAACCAAGTTTTAGCAGGAGCTAAGGGTGGTAGAGGAGCAGTTTCCTAGGGAAAAAGAGGAGATGATGTCTGGTATGTTGGACCAATCCCATTCCACTCTCTGCTTGGATGCTATTTTCACACAGGGTGGGGAAATAACCATCTCATCCCCTTGTCCTGTCCCAGAAGGGGTGGCTTGTAAACATATGGAGAGTGGGGAAGATGAAGCCCTGAGCGCCTCGACTCAAACTGTCATTTGTGTGCCAGTTTTCTGTGCAGACTGAAATGAAAATCAGCAGTGAAACACACAGAGGGAAATGAGATTTGGATAAAGGGAAAAACAACTGAGAGCGGCTCCTCCTCCCGGTAATTCCTGCTCCCTGGGTATGAGGCTGCATTCCATGGCAACAGCATTCGCACTTCGCTGAAAGAAAAGCTTCCACCAGCTGGACCCGTTATTACAGTGGAGCCCCAGGATCAGCACGGTTGTGTGATGACAAAGTGAACCGGCTGCCCCGTGTCAGCTGAACCGGCTTCAGGAGGCGCTGGAGCCCCTGGGGCAGGAGAGTGAGCAGCCTCGCTTGGTCAGACCCCAGACCTCTTCAGCCATTCCATCCAGCTTCTTGAGGGCCCCTCGGCCAGGATACAGAAGGACAGTGGGGAGCTTTTAGACCTAAAAGCAAGTTGAACCTAGTGGTTATGGGTGGGGTGGTGGGAACAAAAAGAGCTGAGGTTGAATCCCAGCTTAGCTAAGACCTTGCTGTTTGACCTGGAACATGTCCATTCCCTTCTCTGTGACTCAGTTTTCACATCTACAAAATGGGTATAACAACACCTCCCACCAAGGATTCTGTACTGATCCAATGAAGAAACCCATGCAAAGCACTTAGCAAACCATCAGTAAAAACCTACTCTCTAGTGAATTCTTCCAGAGAACCACAGTTAACTTTTCAGGAATGGACCTGTTGGGGAAAGTGAGGATTCTTTTTAACATTTGATGCTTTGTGGAAAAATTTTGCACTAGCCAGTTGCTAAATAAAGTCATAAAGTGATGTGTCTATGTGTGTGTGAGTGTGATGTGTGTGTCTGTGTGAGAGAGAGTGTGTGTATGTGTGTGACAGTCATGGTGTGGGTGAAGGAGAGCAAGCCTGAGCCAGATTGATGGGGTTTGGGTCCTGCCTCTTCATTTACTGAGTGACCTTGGACAAGTCACTTCACCTCTGATTTCAGTCTTCTCTCCTCTCTAGAACGGCGATAACACACCTGCATCACAGAGTTGTTTAAAATGACATGTGCACATGGGAATTCCCTGGCAGTCCAGTAGTTAGGACTCTGAGCTTTCACTGCCAAGGTCACGGGTTGAATTCCTGGTTGGGGAACTAAGATCCCACAAGCCTCATGGCCAAAAAAATAAGAATAATAATAAAATAAATAGATAAAATGACATGCAAGTGTAAAGAACATAATTAACATCCATCAGCCTCTTGAAAGACAAAAAAACGGCCACAACTAAATGCCAAGTTGGATCCTAGAAAAGAAAAAGGACATTAGTGGAAAAACAGGTGAAATCCAAACAAAGTCTGAAGTTCACAGTTAATAGTGCTGTGCCGATGTTAATTTCTTAGTATTGATAAATGTATCTTGGTTATATGTGATATATCTTGCTTATATGGTTATATGAGATGATAACATTACAGGAAACTAGGTGAAGGGTATAGAGAACTTTCTGTACTATCTTTGCAACTTTTTCATAAATCTAAAATCCCCCCCCTAAAATATATATATATATATTTTTTTAAGGGCTGAGGAACTGGTCTAAAGGGACCTAAAGATTAGACAGAATGACTTGAAGCAGTGTGAGTTCTTGGACTGGATCCTGGGTCAAGGGAAAAAATAAAATTGCTGAAAATAACACTATTAGGAAAATTAGCAAAATGTGCACATGGGTTGTATATAAGGAAGCAGTATTCTATGAAGATTAAATTCCTGAACCTGATCACCATGCCATGTCTGTTTAAAGAGCGTGCCGCTCAGAAGGAAGATGGGTGATTGCCAGGGACGGGGGAGAGGCACTGGGAGCAATTGCTCAATGGTTATGGAGTTTCATCTTGGAAGGATGGGAATGTTCTAGAACTAGATAGAGCTGGTGGCGGCACAGCGTTGTGTATGTACTAAACACCATCGAACTGTTCTCTTTAAAATGGCTAATTTTACATTATATGAATTTCACCTCCATAAATTTTAAAATCTGTAAGAAAGAAAAAGAAAGAAAGAAGAAAAGAAAAAGAAAGGAAAGAAAGAAAGAAGAAAGGAAGGAAGGAAGGAAGGAAGAGAGAGAGAAAGAAAGAAAGAAAGAAAGAAAGAAAGAAAGAAAGAAAGAAAGAAAGAAAGAAAGAAAGAAAGAAAGAAAGAAAGAAAGGGAAAGACATGTATGTCCCTGTTCTTAGGAGACACAAGATTCACGCAATTACTGGTGAAGGGGTGTGATGTGTGCAACTTCATCTCAAATGATTCAGCAAAACACCAACTGTAACTACAGCTGTGAGCATTATGTATGTTCACATGGGGAGAGAAAGAAAGCTGTAAAGCACACGTGGCAAAAAGTTAACAATTGGTGAACCTAGGTGAAGGGTACACAGGGATTAATTTTACTATTCTTGTGTAGGTTTGAAATATTTTCAAATTCAAAGCAAAAAACAACAGCAATCACGTAACTACTGAAGCCTGTGTGTCTAGGGCCTGTGCTCCAAAACAAGAGAAGCCACCCCAATGAGAAGCCTGCGCACCACAACGAAGAGTAGCCCTCACTCCCTGCAGCTAGAGAAAGCCCATGCACAGGAACGAAGACCCAACAAAGCCAAAAAATTAAAAAAAAACCCAGCAATCACATTTAATTTTAAAGAACCCAGGGCTTGCTGCCTATAGGAAGCTCATTCAGTAACAGAGTTATTCATACATCTGCACACAGCATTAGAATTTTATTTGAACAGTTTCTATTTATTTTCACAATAGCACCTTGAACCCCCATCTGAGTGGAGATCTGAGCTGGGCCCTGGCAGAGGAGGGGGTGAACCAAGCAGGGTTCACCCTGGTCCCTTGGGGTGAAGGCTACGCCTGGGGACTGTGGTCAGGGGACAGCAGGTTTCGCCTCCCATGCCCAGGTGCTGGCCCGGTGCCCACACACTGGAAATGCCCGCTAGAGAGTTGCAGGATGAATATCACACAAACGAATCAGCAGATCCAGGAGCCGAGTATTGGAGGGGCCACAGAGAGTTCCGAGAGGCCCACCCGAGCATCTGGGGGCTTGGGCGGCTCTGCCACCCTACCTGTCCTTCCCAGCCATTGGCATTGGAGAAACAGCCACTCCGGAGAGTTTAATGGCGGCCGAGAGCCTGGGAGACACAGCCGAGGGGTCCCAGACTGGTCACTATTTGGGACAATGTCCGATCGGCCAAGGACCTGGCCCTGGGTAAGCAGGGTGGCGTGGGGCAGGGGAGAGAGGTGGGAATGGGAGGGGTCACATCCATCCCCGCTGCTCAGCAATGCTGGGTCCTGTTGCGTCCCATCAACACCTGAGTCTCCAAGGCCCCTGAGTGAACGACAGCAATCAGGTTAGGAGCTTGTAATTGGATAATTCAATTGCTTTCCAGGGAGAGCTGCTGTTAATTAAAGAGGACTGAAGACAGAACCGGTAGGCTGGGGAAGCCTGGCCTGATCGTCTAGAGAGACTGCAGCCACCCGACAAGGTGAGGAGTGCGCCAAGCTGTGCCCGCAGACGCTGCCACGGTGATGCCCTGGGCAAGGGGGCGTGGAGAGCACCAGCTTGCTGCCCGGGGAAGGGCAGGGGCAGGTCACGTGACAGCAATCAGAAGGAGAACCTGCTGTTCTAGGTTTCAAATACATCTGCATTTTAAACAAACACAATATCCTATAGTCTGCTGGTTTCTAGCTGTGTGATTTCAGGAAGTTCCTTAACCTCTCTGGGCCTCAGTTTCCTGATCAAGGACACAGGTAAGGAATGTACCTGTTGGGTGAAGTGAGGGATTCTTGTAACATGTGATGCTATGTGCGTGTGTGTGCACGTGCGTTCATGTGTGTGGGGGTGCGTGCGTGTGTGTGTGTATGTGCAGGTCTGCGTGTGGGGAAGCGGGAGCGAGTGTCTGTTCTTCGGAACATAAGATTGAGTTGTGCTTAGCTAGCTGTGGAGTGAGGCTGCCGTCATGCTTGCCTCCCAGGGTGTGTGAGGCTAAAGTAAAGCCCTCAGAACAGGCTGGGTGTGTGTCCCGTGCCCAATAAATGTCAGTTCTACTGAAAGGGGGAGAAAAGTGATTAACACGTCTTGGACCCGGAGCAAAAAATGCCTGCTAAATTCCTGACATACCTACACTTATTATGAAATGTAAGCTTAAGAAATCCGCTCCCAAGACACATAAAGATGTTTAAATGTTCTCTGCCCCGCCCTCCATCATTTCCTAAGAGGACTGGGGCCGAGTAACCAGTGATGGTGTTGTCATTCAGGAAGTGTTTACGGAACGCCTGCTGTATGTAGGGTCCGTGCTCCACCAGGGGGCACGGTGGGCAGGTTCCCCAGGCTGGGGAGTTCTCAGTGGGGTCCAGGCCATGCCTCTGGTCTCGGAAGTAGGGGTCCCTAAGTGGCAGATGGATGGTACAGATGCCACAAGGGCAAGAAACAGGCACCAAGTGCCAGGAGTGCTTTCGCTCCCACCAGGACAGGCAAAACGACCAGCAAGACCGAGTTCTCACCACTTTCTCCCCCAGTTTCTTGCAGGCTGTCCCCCGAATCTTCCACAAAGAGCAGAGCCGCTGCTCCCACCGTGACCAGGCGCTGGGTCAGAGCCCTGATGTAGGGGTTAATATTTTTAATTGGAGGCTTCTCAGGCTGTGGTCCAGTATCCCCCAGCTGGAGCTGCCATGGAGCTGACGGGCTCCCAGGGAGGCCGCCCCACGGGGCATTTCACTCTGCCCTCCCGTGAATGATTTCCTTTCAGTTCCCCGATTGAAGCGGCCCTTTCATTCCATCTGTGTCACCTCTCCCCTGCCATCTGATTAGGGAAAGCTTCGCCCTCTCCCCCAGCGCCAGACATTGTCCTCCTCTTCCCAGAAACCACCGTAGCGTTTAACTACAAAATAAAACTGTAAAAAGGCCCATATTCCCTGCTTCCTGGCTGGCGTGGAGGGCGGGGGATAGCACTTGCTGAGCTGCCCGACACAGGTGGCTGGGGGTCTGGAAAATAATGGTGACAGTCCCTGAATAACTGAGTGGTAGAAACTCTGTCCTGGTTCCCCCCCAGCCCCCCGCCAGGGGATGATTTGGGAGAAGAACCCAAGCTTTGGAGAGGCTGGGTGAAGAATGAGACCACACTGTAGGAGGGGCAGAAATAAAGAGTAAGTGCCTGTATATGGAGTATTTTTAAGGATCATTAATATTAATAGCGTCGTTCTAAATAGAATAATGAGCGGGGCTCTAATTAATCATTTTTAACAGCAGCTTTGCTCCCATTTTCATACTGCATTTTTAATCAACAAGTTTCCCAAGGGGCCACTGGGAATATTAACTGGGGGTGGCTGTTCCCTTCCCCCTAAGGAGCCCCACTGCAGCCTGCAATGTGGCAATTGCTCCCAGGTCAGAAAATCCACGAGGCTGCCACAAAGACCCTGCAATGGCAGAAACGACAGTTATGCATTCATTCAACAAACATTTTTAGAAATACCTACTCTGCACCCAGTACTTTAACAGGCTCTGAGGATGCAGTGACGGTCAGATCCATCACAGCCACATTCCCACTGGGGAAGCTGCCCCAGTGATAAAACATGCAGAAGGACTTGCCTGGAGATGGCCGGGTGCTATAGGAGACCACCAGCTGGTCCAGGCATAGCAGGGAGGCTTCCTGGAGGAAGTGGCATGAAGTTGAGCCCTGAAGTGTGGGTAGGAGTCAACAGAGGGGAGAGGGGGATGGACAGGCATGTGCAAAGGCGGGAAGAGAGAAGTGAACAGGTTTGAGAATTGCAAGTCTAACTAGCACAGAGCCAGAGTATGTGAGTTGCACTCCCACGTTCACAGCAGCAAAAAGTGGAAGTGACCCACCTGTCTGTCAATGGATGATGGAGAAAGGAAAGGGGGTTGATCTCTACCACAGAATATTATTCAGCCGTGAAGAGGAATAAAGCACTGGTACGTAGTAAAATGTGGATGAACTCCGAATCGTTAGGCCAAGTGCAGGGAGCCACAGAAGCAAAAGGCCACGTACTGTCTGATCCCATTTATGTGCAATGTCCAGAGCAGGCAAATCCACAGAGACAAAGCAGATGGGGTTGCCGGGGGTGGGGTGGGGGGAGGGGAAGTCGGAATGAGTGCTAACAGGGATGTGGTTTTACCCGGGGGTGATGAAAACACTTAGGAACTAGACAGAGGGGGTGGCTGTACAACATTCCTGAAGGTGCTAAATGCCGTTGAACTGTTCACTCTAAAATGGTTAATTTATGTTATGTGAACTTCACCTCAGGAAAAAAAAAGGTGAGAGAAGAAAAAGTGTGTGTGAGCAGTCAGGCAAGAAGACACGAGCTGTGCATGGTCCGTCTCCTTCAGGTGGCCCCCAGCAAGGAGTCCTTGGCCGCCTGCCCCAGTATTTCTAATCATAAGCCCCTCACCGTCCCTTTCTTAGAGAAATGTCTCTAACAAGGACCTACTGTGTAGCACAGGGAACTAGATTCAATATCTTGTAATAACCTATAATGGAAAAGAATCTGAAAAAGAATGGATATATGTGTATGTATAACTGAATCACTTTTCTGTACACCTGAATCTAACACAACACTGTAAGTCAACTCTACTTTAATAAAAAAAAAAAAAGAAAAAAGTGTCAGAATATAATGCATTATCCTTTTTTTCTACCGTCTCTATCTCTCTACTCTTAGCAGGGTGTTTTGTGTTTGCTAATTAATGTCATTCTCAATTAAAAAATAAATTAAAACTTTAATAGCACAAGAAAAAAAAGAGAGAAATGTCTCTAAACCTGGCATGGATACCAGTGAAGTTCTCAGATGTGCAAGAAAGTTTTTAGAAGTTGTTGTGACACATGGCTAGCTACCCCACTGCTGAGTAACCAATGAGTTAACGCACAGAACAGTGCTTCTAAGTGCCTGGCACAAGCCAAGGGGGTCAAATTTTGCACCAACTAAAAAGGACTGAGCACTTTCTCTGGCCCAGACGGCTGGCCAGACTCTGCCTGTATTATGCCATTTAACCTCCCACCAGCCCATCACTCAGGCACTATTGTTACCTCCCATGTACAGACAGGGAAATCAATGGCCCAGAGATGTTAAGTCTTTTGCCCAAAATCACACAGTGAAGAGGTAGAGGACCTGGACCTGGAATTCAGGGGTGTCCAGCTCCAAAGTCTATGCTCTTAACCTTTATGGTCTGTTGCTACCTAATTTATAATCTATTTAAAAAAACATGAGGGAATTCCTGGGCAGTCCAAGGGTTAGGACTCTGTGGTTCCACTGCAAAGGGTACAGGTTCGATCCCTGTTCGGGCAACTAAGACCTTGCATACGGCGCGGCGCAGCCAAAACAAAACAAATAAACAAAAAACAAACAAGCAAAACACAACCTCTTCCCTGACCCCACTCCACCCCCTTTGCCATGTCTTTGTGACACTTTTCTCTCTGCTTCAACAGCCTCGACTGTCATCTTTTTCTCCCCATGGCCACACTATCCAGAGGATGAGGACGGGGCTCCCGGTCTCTGGGCTGCTTGTTTGTAGCTTGTCCTGGTGTCCCTACGTGGATGCCTAAGTGCAGCCTGCAGACAGCTGTCTTCTCTTCCGGGCCTCGGGGGGGATGTGCCGGCTGCCGTGGAAGCAACCCTGGGGCCAGCACCACGTTGGAGATGACCACCTTTCCCACTGTATTCATGGCCGGAGGAGGGGGCTATTGGAAATGTGAACCAAGGGCAGTTGACCTCCTAACTTGTGTATCGATGGGCCATCACGAGTGTCACCGCCCCCAGTGAAAGCAAGTTCTCATCCCACAAGAGCCAGGAGCAGGCGATCTCAGCATCCTTTGTGTGCTAGGAACTGGGCGCCCGCCCAGGAGCCGTCTCTGCCCTGCTCATCAGGGCAAGTTTCCCTGCGAGGCTGCTGTGAGTGCTTGTGACAATTGGGTACAAATCGGCAGGACTCAGAGCACTAAAGTGTGAACATGTGGTCCCCTCATGCCACGGGAAGGTAACAGCAGCAGAAATCACAACTGTAGAAGTAAAAGATATTGCCTTTCTTTCTCCCTTTGGTAACCATACATTTGTTTTCTATGTCTGTGAGCTTCTGTTTCATAAAAAAAAAAAGTGGGTGGGGGTGGGGAGGGATAAATTAGGAGTTGGGGATTAGCAGATACAAACTACTGTACATAAAATAGACAAACAACAAGGTGCTACTGTATAGCGCAGGGAACTATATTCAACATCTTGTAATAACCTGTAATGGACAAGAATCTGAAGAAGAGTGTACATGTGTATGTATAACTGAATCACTCTGCTGTACACCTGAAACTAACACAACACGGTAAATCAACTATCCTCCAATGAAAAAAAATGTTGCTGTGTGTGAAAAACATGATTCATTTTACCAGCAACTTCCCTGGGTCCATCTCAGAACTAGCCGTTTTCAGCACATTTTTGCAGCTCATCGGAGGGCAATCGACAGGCTTCGGGCCTCACATCGACCTGAAATATAAATACTAAAAAGAGGAGGGCAAGGTGACGTTTTTATTGACTTGATTGTAAAGGAAGTCAGAGGAACCAAAGGCTGATGGGTAACAAAACGGTACCAAGTTGCCATGAGTTTGAATTCCATGGCAACAGACGGACCCAAAAACCACCGTCATTACCCAAAGATGAGGAAGTCCAGGAGTGAGGAGGGGGAACATTCACAAGTGACATTTGGGGGGTTCTTTGGCAATGACAAGAAGGCAGGCTTGGGTAGTGTGGAAAGGCCGCCCACACACGCTTGCAGGGACCTAGGAGGGAGGAAGGAGGGGCCTTTCCTGGGGGAGGGCGAGGCTCCGCCGGCTTGGGAGAGGGCCCAGAGGACGTGACCCAACAAAGCAGCAGCCTCAGACAGAGAGCTCAGCGGTCAGTCGTCGACAGGCAGGGGCTGAGGGCCCCCGGGCCCCCCGCCCCCCAGCAACAGCAGTGGGCTTTTGAGGAGCGTTGCTCAGAGAGGAAGGCCCAGAGTAATGGGGGCTGGAGGAGGGGAGGCAGGCGGTGAGCGCAGAAGAATCCCATTAAGGAGCAAGGCTAATCGATACTGGCTGCAACCAGGAAGGTTTAAAAGCCTCTCCACTAAGCCCGCCCCCCATCAATGGGGACCAAGTGGCAGGAGAGCTGTTTGGACCCTTCTCTGGGAAGGAGCACCGTCTCCGGCAGGGAGGAGAGCCTGGGGGCAGGTGAGTCACAGCCTGTGGGGTGGGCTGGGGTGATGGGCCTGCCGCCCCTGGGGGATCTGGTAACACCAGAGCCTCTGTGGGAGCCCATCCTGGGACCTTCACATCCCAGTTCTGGAAGAGACCTTGGAGATCTCCCTAGCGGCCTTCCCTCCCATTGCACAGACGAGGACACTGAGACCCACAAGGGAAATTCTTTGTCCTAGGTCACGTGGCTAGCAGTTTCCGGGCCTCTGCGTCCCAGCACAGGTGACTTTCCCCTTACAGGTCTATTAACATGAACTTCCCTTTCATGTGTCTGTATTATCGCTAGTGGTGCCGCAATCTCACAGCCTACTACTAACTGACTAAGTCTACCACTCACTGGGCGCTTGCTCTGCCTGGGCGGCGCGCTCATCGTGTTGTGTGAATGGTGTGAGTTGATAGGAACGCATTGAGGACTGAACCTTCCAAACATGATGGACTTGGTCCCGTTATCTTCCCATTTTGGAGAGGAGGAAACAGAGACCCGGAGGTCTCTGGACTGGCCCAGGGCCTCGCTACTTGGGAGCCAAGCTCCATCCCCCGGGACTCCAGAACCCCAGCTTCTAGATGCTGTCCTTGGGAGTCAACATTCAGTGGCGATGTGACCCAACAGGAGAAGGGGAGGCCCCTCTCTGATTCTTCCTGTGGCCTCAGGATTCTGGGGGTTGGTTAATTCAGCCACAACACCCCCCCCCACCCCCCGCCCAGTATAGCTGCCTCTCCTGGTGCTACTGCCTGGAGCTGAGCTGGATCAGCAGGCTGAGGGTGAGGACAGCTGAGGGGGGTGGCCAGCTGACCCCTGAATGGATTCCTGGAGTCGGCAGAGGAGGGAGGCACTCTCGCCAGCCCCCATCAGCTCTTCCTGGTCAGAACGCTGTCAGGGTCAAGGCCACTAGGAAAGGGGGCCAATAAGACCTGGACCAGAGCAGATGCATAGGATGAATGCCCCCAGGCCTTTGCATCCCATCGGATGAGATGGTCTCCAAAGTTCTCCCAGCTCTGTCATTCTACATTTCAGCCACAGTTGTGCATATTACGTGTACACAGGTGTGAACCACAGGTGTGCACATTACGTGTACACAGGTGTGAACCACGACCATTCGTGGAGGGCTCCTCGTGGGCTGGATGCTGGGTGAAGAAGATGTGTATTAACTTGCTGAATGCTCCCTACCTCCCTAAGAGGTAAGTTCCATTATCATTCCCATTTTACATGTTATTATTAGACTGAGTTAAAGAGGAGCTCGGGGTTCCACACCAGTAAGTGGCAGAACCCACTTGACTCTGGGGATGGGTGACAGATGTGGCCACTCAAGGAATTTTCTGCTCTCAATATCACTAGGTGGGAATAGGTGTGGGTGCCAGTAATTCCTCAAAAACTTAAACATGGAATTACCATATGACCCAGCAATTCCACTCCTAGGAATAGACCCAAAGGTATTGAAAACAGATCCAAAAAGGAGTACATTTTGTACACACATGTTCACAGCAGCACTATTCACAATAACCAAAAGGTGGAAATAGCCCAAATGTCCATCAGCTGACGATGAACAGGTAAACAAATGTGGCCCACCCATACAGTGGAATATTATTTAGCCATAAAAGGAACCCAAGTACTGATAACACACTACAACATGGATGAACTTTGAAAACATAGGCTATGTGAAAAAGGCCAGCCACCAAAGGACAAATATTATACGATTCCCCTTTTACGAGATAGCCAGAGGAGACGGATTCACACACACAGCACACAGGCTGCTGATTGCCAGGGGCTGGGGTAGCAACTGCATAGTGGGCGAGGGGTTCTACTTTGGGGAGATTGAAATGTTTTGCAACTCGATAGGGTGGTGGTAGCTTAACATCGTGAATGTACTAAATGATGGCAGTGAATGAAATGGTTTTATGTCATGTGAATTTCACATCAATAATTTTTTTTTAAATAAATGTGGGTTTTGTGTTGAGATGCCCCAGTAATGATGAGGGGGGGTTGGGGAAGCGAAGATTAAAGGTCTAAATGAAAAGTTCGAGGGAGCTAGTTGTTGGGCAGAGGGGGGGCAGTGTTGACTTCGCCTCTTTTCTGTCCCCCACCCCCTGGACGTGTGTGGCTCCGTGAGGGCCTGTGTGTGCAGCAGGTGGGGAGAGGGGCTGAGCCCACAGCCCAAGACTGTTCACCCGAGCCCAGAGGAACATGCCATTACACTAAACAAAACGGGGAGGAGGAGACATCTTCTCATCACATCTTGTGTGTCTTCTCATCATATCATGTGAAATCACATGCTGCCAGGGGGAATTCTAGGAGAAATCTGGCTGGGGAGTCAGTCCGGTTGACTCTGTCTCAATCCTGTCTCCAAATCATTTCCCCAAGGTCAAAGTGGTTTTACAACTTGTTATCAAGGAGGACAAACAAAGCTCTGATTTGTTGTGTTGGCCAATTTCCATGGTGTAAGTACTCCCACGGTGGCTGATTTCACACCGCCGACCTGATGTCACTGACTGTGGGGTCGGGAAGAGATGCTCTCCTTATGCAGTATTTCCACCACACACACAATAGATGTAAATATGCTCACGGACACAGGCAATAGTAACATGTGATAAAAAATGAGGAAGGGATGACTTTGGGGTATTTATTACCTTTGCTTTTAATATTATTATTTATTTAATTATAAGTTTATGTAATTTATCTTTTAATAATGGCTGTGTATAGCAACCAGCTCACCAAATCCCTAAAAACTGAATCATCAGCCCTGGTGAGCCGGCTCCAGTGCGGGGGGGGGGGGGCTGACCCCACCCTTGCCCTTGGATACTCCTCCCCTCCCTGTTTACTGATTTCTTCCATCCTTTTATCATGGAGTAACACCTTTCCTTTCACAAAAAGAACTCAAGTATAAGGTTTAGGTTTAGCTCACAGCCCCGGACGGAAAAACACTGATGCGACGCAGAGTATTCCCCCAAAGCAGACTTGACCCACGAGGGTGATAAAAGCTGGACACTACGCAGTGGCGGGGGGTCCCAGGGGTGGGGAGCGATGGGGCATGGAGGGAAGGTAGGGAGTGTCCAAGCTCCCGAGATAGAAATCCTCTTCCTCCAGGTCCATCCTCTTTGCTGCAAATGGCGTTATTTTGTTCTTTTTTATGGCTAAGTAATACTCCATTACTTCTTTATCCATTTAGGCTGCATACTGAGTGAGGTAAGTCAGACAGAGAAAGACAGATATCATGTGATATCACTTATATGCAGAATGTAAAAAAAAATGCTACAAATGAACTTATTTACAAAACAGAAATAGTGTCACAGATGTAGACAACAATCCCATGGTTACCAGGGGGGAAGGGGACGGGAGGGATAAATTGGGAGATTGGGACTGACATACACACACTACTGTACACAAAATTGATAACTAATAAGGACCTACTGTACAGCACAGGGAACTCTACTCAATACTCTGTAATGACCTATATGAGACAAGAATCTAAAAAAGAGTGGATGTATGTATACGTATAACTGGTTCCCTTTGCTGTACACCTGAAACTAACACAACATCGTAAATCAACTACACTCCAATAAAAAGAAAAAAACCCTCTTCCTCACAATCCCAACTCCAATCAGCATAGCCATGGGACACCTGGAACCCAAATTCCTGCCAACAGACCTCTGATTTCCCTGCCAGACTTCCACCGCAAATCACCCACTGCATCCTTGACCCATGTTACCTGACGCTGTGTAAACAACTACTCCATACCCTGGTGACTTAAACACCGTGAAAACAGGACTGCAGGCTCTCACGGTTGGGGCCTGACTGGGCTCAGCTGGGCGGTTCCTGCTCAGGGTCCCACTCGCGGTTGCAGTTAGACAGTGGCTGGAGCTGGAATCTTCCAGAGGCTCGCCCACTCACACGTCTGTCTCAAACAGCCAGGGCACCCGGGGCACCTGTCTCTCTGGGCGCTCGCCATTGGTCTCTTGAGCACGACGGTGTCAGAGTCGTCCAATTTCTTACAGGGCAGTTCAGGGCCGAGAGAGACAGAGACACAGAGAGACAGGGACAGAGAGAGACAAAGACAGAGACAGAAAGAGACAGAGACAGAGAGAGACAGCCTCCTTCCTGACCTAGCCTCTGAAGTCACATTGCTTCTGCCTCGTCTGTCTGTTGGCAGTGAGTCTCCTCCAGCCCATATCCAGAGGGAGAGGAATTAGATTTTCACAGGAGGGATGTCAAAGGACTCGAGGACTTGTTTTAAGGCCACCTCGGTTCACTCACACAGCCGCATCTCACTCCCCCACTGAGAAGCCTCATTTTTGGGCTTAAGCATCTCTCAAAAGTTGGGTCAGTCTCCACGGCCAGCCAGGCCTGGGTGGCACCAATCACAGCCTTTCCCACGACTCCCTGAGAGCGGGTGATGGGAGAAGTCCCCACACCTTTGCCACCGGTGACTTCCAAGTTGCCAAACACAGGAGCTTTGCTTGGCGTTTGTGGTGGCCCATCACCCTTTCTTGAAATTTCACCTCCTTCCGCGTCTGTGGCTGCCACACTCCTCACTGTCTGCCAACCTTGCCAGCCACCCCTCCCCTCCCCGTGACACCTCAGTAGCCTTTCCACTGCTTCCTGGCTCTGTTCTCTCCCCCGGTTCTGAGTCCCCCTATTCAGTCCTGCACATTTGCACCTGCTGTTCCCCCCACCTCTTCTCCCCACCACGTGCCCTGATTCTACCTAAGGTCAAACGCCATATCCCCAGGGAAACCTTCTGTCCCCTGCTGAAGCTGGGACTCAAGAGGGGCTCTGTCTGTGCCTTTCTTAAAACACATCAGCCGGCCAGGTAGGGCTTCTCATTTCTAGCCCTGCTTTGCCCACCAGGGTGCTAGCACCTCCAAGGTGGGGAACACCTCTTGTTCACCTTTGGATCCCCCACAAAGCATGACTCAGAGCACAGACTGTGTGCTCAGTAAACGCCTCTGGGAATGGGCTGAAAGGGAAGAGGTGGGGAGAGGTACATGGGGCGGCATCCAGCCGTGGCTGGTCACCAGTCTGCCCAGTCACTCATCTTCCTGGGAAGGAACAGAGCCAGGAAGCTGGAGAAAGGCCCCTGCCAGCACCAAGCAATATGAATACTTTATAATGCAGAATTGACACAAATCAGCCGAATCCCAATCTAAAGGCAGGAGATGAAGTCCATTTGTCAAGGAGAGGGAGATCAGCTAAGTGCAGGATGGAATAGTCTAGAAGGGCTCGGGGAGCTCCAGACATGATATTTCTGGGCTGAACGTAGCCAAATGCCTGCGCAAACAGAAAAAAGGGGGAGTCAGCCATCTGGGGGCCAGCTCTGGCTGCCCCAAGTGGCCCAGCCCTAGTCAGAAACCTGGTTCGGAAGGTGACGTGGAGCTGTTCAGGTGAGTTGTAACAGGTGCAGTGGGTGTGGCCTCTACCAGAACTAACGTGACTGGCAGGAGAGGAAGACGCTGGCCCAGAGCTGTCTGGCGTTTTAGGTCTACGTGAGAACATTACTTGCGCGCCGAGCTCAGCCCCAGGTGTGGTGGGAAGCTTGGAACCTCTGACATGAGAGGGGTGACAACTGAAGGGCTGTACTAAGGCTGGCGTTGCTGGCAGAATGCAGAGGCCTGAAGGTCAGCTTGCAAATTGGGTTGTGGGGGTGCACAGGGAAGAGTTTCTAAGGCTGAACCAAGCCCCTTTGGGGCTGAGCTTGAGGGACTTGGTATGGGCACGTGATGTCAAGGTTGGGGTGAGAACACACTTCCAGCCACGGATGATAGGAAGATGCCAGGAAACCTGATGTCCTTCCAGGCGCTCTGGACGCCAAGCCAAATCTCACAAAATCCTCACTTTCCTGGGTCTGTTTCTGAGGAGCACAGGGGTAAGGGAATGGAGAGCCTGGAGGCAGGCCCATCCCTTAGTCTGGAGCAGCACAGTCTGGTCCCACTTGCTGTTCAATCCTGGCACCTGCAACAGCCTCTTGTGCACTCTGGTTCTCAGAGCATCTCTGGTAGAAGAAACACTTCCCCCTCACTGTGCCAGCCCTGAGGAAGGAGAGGCAGGTCTGGGAGTAGGGTGGGACTGGAGAAGGGTGCTTCTGGGCACAGAATCCTAAAATCTTAGGTCTTGAAGCCAGAAGGGACCTAGAGAGGTCCTCTGGTCCATGTCCTCATCTTATATGCCGTAAAGTGCACGCACTTCCAGGTAAAACTGAGAATAATTCAGTGCAAACCATCCCCCTGACTCAAAAAGGAAAAAAAAAAAAAATCAGCTCAAGTGCATGCACCTGGTGGGCTTGACACTCTGAGAACCAGCGCAAGCATTCTGGGCCCCAGAGCTTTTCAGGAGTGCCCAGGCTGACGAGAGCAGGGCTGGGTTCCTGGAATGCCCTCTGCTTGCTGTCATGTAAAGGATGGTTTAGCGCCACGGCAGGACTTCAGAAAGGGCAGTGGGGTCCCGGCCGAGGGAGGGGCTGGCGGTGGCCATGGCTGGATCTCTACTGCATGCAGAACTTTGACGGGGCCAGAGCAGAACAACTTCACTGTGGCACCAGGTGGAGTTCATCTCACCCAGCATTTCCCAGATGGCTCGGTCTTGACCCCCGTTCCCTGTCCAGCCAACCCTGAGCACACCACAGAACCTCCCCACTGTGCTTTTCCTGCCTCCCAGCTCCCTCCAACCTCCCCCACTGCTGCCAGAAATTGGGTACCTTGGTGCCACACAGGGGACCCTTTCTCCTGGCGAGGAAAACACAATCAAGCCCAGGGGTTCCCCAGCCCAGCTGGGCATTCCTTCATCCTTCATGAATCTATTCATTTATGAGCTAGTCACTGTGTTAAGTGCTGCGATCCAGCCGCAAGCAAGACTGATACGGCCCCTGCCACGGGAAACGTGCATTCTAGCGCAGAGATGCAAAACATACAACGTGAACAAATACATAAAATCATTACTGCTGTGAAAATGCCTACGTGCAAAATTCCAGTTCCCAGGCTCTAACTCTGGAGATTCTGCCTCAGTAGGTCTGGGATGGGGCCTTGAAATCTATACTGTTACCAAGTCCCACAGGGAACTGGGGAACCACTGGTCTGAATCGTCCTGCTGCTTGCAGATGCTCCTGATAATTTACCCTTTGACCCAACAATCCCACATCTGGGAATCTACCTACAGATCTAACTGCACAAGTAAAACATCTTGCATTGCAGTATTGTTGGTAAGAGCAAGAGGTTAGACACGACTCTATCTGGCAGTGAGTGTCTAGTTGAAGAAATGATGTGACCCCCATACAATGGAATACTCTGCAGCTACGGAAAAGAATAAGACCGTTCCACAGGCACTGCTATGGGGAAATCCCCAGGCTATATAGCTACGTAAAACAACAATGAAGGTAGAAATCAATGCTTATAGTATGCTACTTTTGTACAAGAAAAGGAGAGGTGAAATAAGAATATATATTTACATTTAATATATACCTCCCAATCTGCTTGTGCTTGCCTACGGAACCCAGAAGCGTAAATAAGAAGGTAATAAAAATGCTTGTCTGTAGCGGTGGGAAGGTAGGGGGAGGATGGTGGGGAGAAGCCAGACTTCTCACTGTACTACTTTCTAGGTAGTTTTGATTTGGGGACCATGTCATTACCTGCTGTTACACAGATCAGGCAGGAGGGCAGGTGTGTTGTCAGACTCCTGTGCTGTGAGCAGAGGTCCCATGCTTGACACCCATGAGCCCGGGCCAGTTCCCTCTGGTCTCTAAGCCTCTGTCTTCATCTGAGAGTGAGGACAGCTGCCTCACTTCTGAGGCTGCTGGGAAGGTAGGTGAGTCCCAAAGGCGACTTGCACAGAGCCTGGTGCAAGCATTCACCCACTCAGCTGGCCTGCTGCTCCTAAATCTTACTCATTCAGGGTTGGAATCTGGGTTTCTGAGGAGTTTGCGGCCAGTTGTAAAAGGAAATACGGTACACGGCATTATTTTTTTTTATTTTCTTTTTTTAATGTTTATTATTGCAATGCTTTATTTTATTTTTTACTTCATTTTTTGGCCGAGGCACACAGCATGTGGGGTCTTAGTTCCCTGACCAGGGATTGAACCCATGCCCCCCGCATTACCCACTGGACTGTCAGGGAAGTCCCTATGGCATTATTAACCATACCCATTTCTAACCTTTTTCTAGCACTTTCCCCATCCACAAGAACTTTCCCAGACTTCTCTTTTGCTCTTTTTTTTTTTTAATTTATTTATTTAATTTATTTATTTTTTGGGGGGGTACACCAGGTTCAATCATCCGTTTTTATACACATATCCCCATCTTCCCTTCTCTTTTGCTCTTGAAGTAACCTAAATACCCCATTTCTAGGTCCCATCCTAGGAGAAGGAGAGAAGGATGGGAGGTCCCGTCTCCTGCTTCCTCTGCGTACCCCCCAGCCTTGCCTCACATAGGAAGCCAGGCCCCAACCGACGCCGGGGTCCAGGAGCGGCCGTCCTCCTGACAGAGTTCTGCTCTGTGCTGGGTGGGCCTGGAGGGGGATGCCAAGGGGCCGGAAGCTCCAGGGAGGGCTGGGCTCAGGGGAGGGCTCCATGGGGAGGGCGGGGCCATGTGACTTGTGACCGACCTCAGCAGCATCCACCCGCTGTGCCACGCAGCTCCATGCGCTCATGCTGAGCAGGCAGGAAGGTAGGACTTGGAGTCATGTGGCCCTGGGTTGGGTCCCCATTCTGCCACTGGCTAGTGACCTTAGCCAAGTGAAGGCTGAACTTGCTTGAATCGTGTTTCATATCTTTCGCTTGCAAGGTGTGGCGAGAAAACCCACCTCACAGCCCTTTGAAAAGGATGCCCCCCAGATAATTCATGCAAAGCACTCGGAACACTGCCTGGCCCATACCTGGTAAGCTGTTCTTATTTCCTACTCTCTGTCATGCATGTACTATAGAAAGTGACGCAATACACCTACATTTTATTTAAACTGCCTACAAGGGGGCCACAAGCAGACAGTTTAGAATTAACATATTGATTAACATGTTAATAACTGACATTAAGATTCTCTGTACCTCAGTTTCCTCATCTATAAAATGGGGCTGTGCCCCACCTCATAAATTGGTATGAGGATTCAATGAGATAAGGCATGTATGTGTCTATGAGGCGCATTATGAGACAAACAAATGTCAGCTATTAATTATTATTATTATTCGTTAATGAGGCAGCTAGTCTGATGCTGTTTTTCCAGCAGCTGTTTTTTACCAGGTGGACCACATCAGCCCATGCACTGGCATCATACAGGCACAGACACAGGGAGGAGAAATCCCGCTTTCGTAAGGTGGACTCAAAGAAGAGGTGGTAGGACAGCTGGGTGCAATTCTAGTCTCAGTAGAAGTTAAATTTAGACTCTGAGAGATGATGGGTCAGTGAGTCTTTACTGAGGAGCATGATGAGGTGAATGTCACAGGGGAGCTCAAAAGAAAAATAGCTCCCCTGCCCTTGAGGAGCTCCTCCTTCCCCCACCCCAGAGACCCCTTACTCCAAACCCAGCCACCTGTCATTTCTGGTACCTGAGCCACAAGTTCTCACCCTTCTGCCCTTGCTTGGTCTGTTCTCCCACCCTCGCATCCCCCCAACCCATCCAGAATGACCTTCCTTCCCTTCCTCCTGATGTGCATGTTTAAATTCTATGCAAAATAAAAGACTCAGGTCAAAAGGGTAACAGCCACCAGGTCCCATCCTCTGTCACTGTGACCACTGAGGTCCTGGCTAGGTGGAGGACCCTCAGCTGCAGCTGGGAGAGACAATGGAGATGGTTCAAGTTGCCGTGGGGAGCGGGGGTGGGGTCGAGCAGTGCCTGGGACAGAGCCTGAGGCCGAGAGAAGTGTTTGCACAGATTTCATGAACTCCCAAGCTGCACTCTTCTCCCAAGTCTTCTTTCAACCCATAGCCAAGGCTCCTTTTATAAAAAACAGCTTTATTGAGATATAATTCACACACTATACAATCCATCCACTTAAATTATACAAAGTTGGGGGCTTCCTAGGTGGCGCAGTGGTTGAGAATCCGCCTGCCAGTGCAGGGCACACATGTTCGATCCCTGCTCCAGGAAGATCCCACATGCCACGGAGCAACTAAGCCCGTGCGCCACAACTATTGAGCCTGCACTTTAGAGCCTGTGAGCCACAACTGTTGAGCCCACGTGCTGCAACTACTGAAGCCCACGTGCCTAGAGCCTGTGCTCCACAACAAGAGAAGCCACGGCAATGAGGAGCCCACGCACCACAACGAAGAGTAGCCCCCACTCACCGCAACTAAAAAGAAAGCCCGCGCATAGCAAATAAATAAATAAATAATTAATACAAAGCAATCACTTTTTAGCATATTCACAAGTTTGTCATCCACCACCACAATCAATTGTAGAACATTTTCATTACCTTAAAAAGAAATCCCTCTCCCCTTAGCTGTCGCCACACCTTCCCAATCACCTCTCCCAGTCACCCCCACCCCCAGCCCTAGGCAACAACTAATCTGCTTTCTATCTCCAGAGATTTCCCTATTCCAGACATTTCCTATAAATGGAATCATACAATATGTGGGGGGTTTGGTGACTGGCTTCTTTCACTTTGTATAATGTTTTTCATTTTCATCCCTGATGTGGCAGGTACCAGTATTTTGTTCCTTTATGTCACCAAGAAACATTCCAGTGAACAGACATACAGCACATTCTGTTGATCCACTCAACAGCTGCTGGACCTTTGGGTTCTTTTCACCTTTTGACTGCTACGAATAACACTGCTGTGGGCATTCACGTACATGTTTTTGTGTGGACACATTTTCATTTCTCTTGGATGTATACCTGGGAGCGGGATTGCTAGATCAAATGGTAACTCTCTGTTTCACCTTATGGGGACCTGTCAGACTGTTTTCTAAAGTGGCTGCACTATTTTATACTCCCGCCGGCTGTGTGTGATGGTTCCCACCGCTCCACATCCTCGTCAGCACTTGCTGTTATCTGTCTTTTTGATTCTAGCCATGCTAGTGGGTGTGAAGTGTCTCCCTGGGATTCCGATTTGCATCTCCCTAATGACTAATAATGTCAAGCATCTTTTCATGTGCTTAATTAGTTAGGACTCTCTTATTTTTTTAATTAATTAATTTATTTTTGGCTCTGTTGGGTCTTTTGTTGTTGCACGTGAGCTTCCTCTAGTTGCCGCTGGCAGGGGCTACTCTTCGTTGTGGTGCACGGGCTTCTCATTGTGGTGGCTTCTCTTGTGGTGGAGCATGGGCTCTAGGTGCATGGGCTTCAGTAGCTGTGGCTCAGAGGCTCTAGAGCTCAGGCTCAGTAGTTGTGGCACACGGGCTTAGTTGCTACACGGCATGTGAGATCTTCCCAGACCAAGGCTCAAACCTGTGTCCTCTGCATTGGCAGGTGGATTCTTAACCATTGTGCCACCAGGGAAGTCCAAGACTCTCTTTGAGACAAGTTAGAGAAATGTACTTTAAACGAACTTAAGCACAAAAGGAGTATATTGCTTTAGATCAGCAGGCAACAAAAACAGAGAGGTTGGTGGAAGGGTTCCCTAGATCCAGTGACTTGAACGGAATCAAGAATTTCTATTTCTGTCTCTCCGTCTCCCATCTCAACTCTTCCCTGTGGATGAGCCTCACTCTCTTAGGAAGAACAGCTATGGGGCAGCCACAGTCTTACAATTCCTCACCAAGGAATTGTAGGAAAAAGAGGACTTTCCCCCTTAGATTCAGTATGGAAACTTTTAGGGAAGGGCTTCTATTGGCCTGGCTTGAGTCACGTGACCACTCAAGGACCAATCATTACAGAACCCTAAAGGAAAGAGAGTTTTTTGTTTGGTTGGTTGGTTGGTTGGGTTTTATTTTTTAAGCTCTTTATTGGAATATAATTGCTTCAGACTCTTGTACCAGCTTTTGAGGTACAACAAAGTGAATCAGCTGTATTTATACATATATCCCCATATCCCCTCCCACCCTTGACTCCCTCCTGCTCTCCCTGTCCTGGCCCTCTAAGGCATCAGAAAGGCAGTTTTTGACACCAGAGGAATGGGAGGAGAGGTCTGTTCAGTAGAACCCCCCCTGCACCCCCTCCCCACCTGTGATGGGAGAGGAGAGAAAGGAAGAGAAAACAACTGCGTGAGAGAAGCAGTGATCTTCAGATTCCCTGAGCAGTCTTGCCCACCCCAGCCTCCATTCCTTCTCCCAGCTCCACTCTGGGGATAGTTTTCAGGGCTTCATCTCCCATGACAACTCAAAGCCAGGTTCCCTAAACTCCAAGCATCCCCATGTCACCTGCACCTGTATTATGATATCTACACACCACCCAGAATGCTACTTATTTTTAAATTTTGAATCATCTAATGTTTAACTTAATAACATGTGCTTTAAAAAGAAACCATATCACAATGGTAAATGGAAAATCCACACAACTGGCTGCAAGCATAAGGTAACTATAAAAATAAATACAACAAAAACTGAACCATGCTGTCAATTTCAGGAGGTTCTGTTCCCATCGGAGCCTGGGGAGCCTGAGGCCAGGTCTCCTTGCTAAGGAGGGAGATTAACAGGTGTTAGGGAGGCGTGAAAGACGCAGGAGCACCAGAACCACAGATTTCCCTTTAAGCAACATGAAGGTTGAAAACAAACTGAAAAGAGAGTAATGCTCACTGTGACTTCACGTTATCCAACGTCAGGCTCGATTGCACTGAAGCTCCTCCACTTACCATCAGGGCCACGCGTCCCACACCTTGGCAGGCAGGGAACAGATCCATAAGGAGACTCCAGTGGGGTCCATGTACCCGATTTCAGAAATCCAAATCATCAGGTTTGCTACACCATCCATCTGCCCTTTGCCCTTGGTCCCTGGCTTGGGGGGTGGGGGTGGAACGTGTGCCTGACTCTAAGGTCTGAGCTAAAGTCTTCTCGTAAGGGTCCTAGGAAGGCCAGGGACTCAGGACAGGCTGGTCTGTGTTTCCTGTCTCAGAGATTCCATTCAGCCAAGGTCTGGAGGTTATTACAGGCCCCCCCCCCCCCAACTCCCTAGAAACCTCTGACACTCCATCAGCCAGGCTGATAAATTGGTAGCATTAGTATTTTGATAACTTGAGGCCCTGAAGCCACTTGCCAGCAGAGACAACCCCACCCTAGGGCTAAATTATTAATACAATGACGATGTGATTGGAGAAGCTAGAATGAGTACTCCATGAGCCTTGCTTTGAGAGAAAGAGCGCGTTCAGCGGCAAATCTTCAGCGAGGCAGTGGACGGGCTGCCTGTCGTGGTTTTTATTCATTGCAAAGACATCAGCTCTCTGTTGCTGCTTTCTAGTCTACATTTCAAGGACAGGGGTCGCTGGCAGGGGTGGAGGAAATTCTCATGTTTGAAAAGAAACTCAAGTCCGCTTTGAGAACCAGAAGTGGGGGAGGGGAGACTCTTCATGATCAGCTGGGTTTATTTTGGGGGCTTGTGGAGAGAAGGGTAGACTATGAGACTTGCTTATTGAAACAAAGCTATCGACTGCAGGAAATCGATAGCGGTAGAGTTCTGCCTGAATCGCTGGCTTTGAATGACTCAGAAATCTCTTCTTTTCCTGCTTTCTTCGCCTGCCAGGACTTGGAGAGCTCTTGGGTCCATGGGCAGGTGAGTCTGGAATTGAGACGGTGCCGAGTGAAAGCAGCGATTTTGCTCCTTTGCATCCAAACAGGAAGACCTTCATTCCTGTTTGGAGTGAAGGTGGCACGTGGCGTCATTTTCTGGATGCAGACAGGCTTTTTCCCTCAGGAAACCAAACACCGAGTTTCCTGATATGGCATCTTAGTGGTCAGGGGAAAGGGAATGGGAGGAAGTAGGGGCAGCTGCCCTAAATAGTGGGTTTCTAATGGACTTAGAAAAGCTCTGTTGTGTCTCTGGTGGTCTCCTGAAACCAAACCATCTGCTGGGGGCTGGCGATGCGAAAGGGAAATGCGGAGGGGTGGAGACTGCTAATAAAGGGGGAGGGGGGTGAGATGCAGCTCCCTATGCCCCAACAGCTGCCACGCTGACCTTGTTTCGACAGAAAGCTGAAATTAACAAGGACTGAAGACTGCTGGGAGTTAACGAAGACTTGACAACAGCGAGGAATCAAGCGTTATGAGCCCTTATCAATACTGAGATGATGCCACTAGCAGCTTGTATCTCTTTTTGCGTTCACCTTTTCCTTCCAAATCCCTTTGTGGAGGGGCGGCAGGGGAGGGAGGGGTGAGAGGGGCAAGCTGAGGTCCTTCTCCCCTGTCTTAAGGTTGAGCGAATAGAAGCCTGCCGTGTTGCGGACGGACAAGCTACACACATCCCGAGAGGTACGCGCGGGGAGGAGGGGCCCGGGCTCTCTCCTCACCTGATTCCCTCTGGGTAAACAAATGCACCATCAGCACAGCAGGGTAGAGCATCCGAGGGCCCTGGAGGAATTACCTAACCTACTTAGTATTTTGGGAAAATTATACAGGATAAAGCTGAGACCAGAAATGCAAGATGATCTGAATGTGGTACAAATATCTCAGAAAAGACAGGGGAGTTGTTCTCAAATCACTCACCCAAACTTGGAATGCAGCCATAAGGCCACCTCCCTGCAGGACTCAAAACGAATTGCTTCCTTTTCCCGCTTCATCGAATGTTCCATACCCCGCCAACCCCCACCCCCGATCAACCTGTTACTAGAGCTGATTAATTTGATAGTTTCCCCAGGCGAAGACCTGCTGTCGGGCAGAGAGAACAGGTCGTCTGCCTGGTATGGGACAGACTGAGCGGAGCCCTGCCAGGCACACGACACAGCTCTCCCCATGGAGCCCCAGCTGAGCACCAGACACCACTGTCCTTTGGCTTCACGTGCACAACCACCCTTAAGGTGATAGTTGTCAACCCAAGTCCCTGGGGAGGAGACTCAGGCTCAAAGGTTGAAGCCTTTGCTCCAAATGGCGTCAGAACTCACATGCATATAGCGTAGAACTGAGCCGTTCCATCTTGGCTGGGTGTTACATGCCTGGCCTCGCTTCCCTCTCACCCCAGGAATCTGTCGAGTGTTAAACAAAGAGGAATTTAGGGCTCGTAGAGCCACATTTTCAGTCATCTTTTGCTTGTAGCCATCACCCACTCTGGGCCTTCTAAATCTCTCTAACAACGGCTGGGGTATCCTTATACCTCTGGTGCTCTTGTTCTCTTTTGTTTGTGCTTCCCTTTCCCTTTTTTCCTCCTCCCTTCCCTTGAGGGACCTTCCCAGACATAGCACATTTGGGTTAATAGATGTTTGCTATAGATTCGTATAAATATATTTTGTAGCTGTTGCTAAGCTGAATAACATTGGGTTGGCCAAAAAGTTCATTCAGCGTTTTTCTGTGAGATGCTATGGAGAAACTCGAACGAACCTTTTGGCCAACCCAGTATATGTGTGTGTATATATATATATTTCATCTGCAGAGGAACAATTTGCCATACAAAAGAATCCCAAAGTGAGTTCCTTTGCAAATGAAGAGGGTGGACATCTGTCAGGGTCATTGCCGACAAGGCTTCTCTATTTAGGGTGCGGGTAAGGATGGGGTGGGGGCTGGGTTAGTGTGAACAACCTCTAGGCTTCCTTCCAACTCTAGGGGTCCATGTTTCACATGTTGGCATTCTTACTTTATCTTTAGTTCATCTTAGATTATCTCCTCGTCGATCTTCCTCTGTGTTTATATTTTACATAACAGATGTCCTTTAAGATGGACTACATTTGGAATTGTACAGGATAAATGATTTAGTTTCTTCCACAACTAAATGGCATTTTAAAAAGGATATATTGTATACTGAGAGACTTAAGAGGCATGCCCACCAAATACATCATGTGGTCCTTATTTGGGTCCTGATTCAAACTGTAAAAAGACATTTTTTAGCCAATCAAGGGGAAAAATTGAACAAGGACCAGGTATCAGATAATATAAGGAATTGTCTTTTTTTGAAATATACTATCATGGTTTATTGAAAATAAATTCAAATTTATTAAATTTTATTTTGCATATCAAATTTTACAAATACCTGTTGAACATACCTGCATAAGCTATTTTAAAAATTTTTTTAATTTTAATTTTATATTGGAATATAGTTGAATTGTGTTGGATATGATCATGGTACTGTGGTTTGTTTTTTTTTAAGTCCTTATTGGTTAGAAGGACATTCTGACATCATTACTGATGCTAATGATAGGATGTCTGGGATTTGTTTTTTTCACGTCCCCAAAAAAGAGAAAAGGAGAGGCAAGGAGATGGTATGAGAATGGTAGAATGCTGTAACTGTTGAAACCGGGTGGTGAGTGCCTGGGGGCTCATACTTGTTCTGCTTTTCATGCATGTTTAAATTTCTTGTAATAAAAAGTTAGTTTTAAAACCCATGCCACACTCGAGTATTTTTAAATCCAGCCTGTACCTGATCACATGCTGCTTTCATCAGAACCCAAACCTGTTCACGGCTCTCTGTGTGGTGGGGACACGTGTGCATGAATGTTCTCTCTGCTCATTTGGGCTGTGAGATTCTTGAGGACAAAGGTCACTTCTTCCACGTTATCTCATCCCAACACAGTGGAAGCCAGAACCCAGTGGGTATTTAGTACAAGGTCTTGGCTGGTTGACCAAGTGATAGAGAGATTCAGTGAAACTCAGCTAGCATCCCAAAGACCATGCGTTCCCCGGCAAAGTTTCCACTGAGAGCAAGCAGGTCCCTGAGCTAAATCATCCTTCTGCTGGGACCACATATGCAGGGGGACTGTGGATAGCTGTAAGATTCAATTTTAGTAAAACGTTTGCCATAATATGTTATGAAACTTTCCTTATGAAATAAATTCAACTCAGGGTGGAGATGAACCTTGCTTTGGAAATGGAACTGTGCACATATACAAACCAAAGATAAATGACAGAGTGTGGCCTCGCCAAAACTGTGTGGAATTGGTGTTTCTTCCACCCTAATGTGACATCTTTAATAATGATCTGGAAGATGGAGTAAACAGCTAATGAAATTTGCATAAGGTCCTTAATTGGGAGTTTCAGCTATCGCCAAGAAGGGCAGAGAAGTAACGCAGGTGGCTCGAAAGGGGTTAAAGATATCGATGGAAAATAACAAAATAAGATTTGGCTCAGAGGAAGAAAGACAAATTCAATTGGGAGGAAAGTCTAAAGTGGGATATTCCCTGGAGAGAAGAACAATGCAAAAATAATGCTGAAAGAGGTTCAGGCAGAGAGCAACCTTAGCTGAAGTGCAATGTGGGGGGAAATGGTCAAGAGTAGGGAGGACATTCCAAAGAAGATATGCATGCTCTTGGTGGGATCCCCATGCCCCCAGCTCCCCCAGAGTTTCATAGACTCCATTCTGGGCCACACAGGTCACTCAGGCCCCAGAACCTCTGCTTGGGAAAGTGTCCTTACAGGGCAGTAGGGAATCTCCCTTATGAAGTCACGCTGGTTCCATGGAAACTAGATGTACATTTCCCAGACGATTTGTCCTCTGGGAGGGCACTGTCGACCAGGAAAGTATGGCCCCTGCAAGGCCAGTGGACTACGGCCAGTCAGGCTGGCCCAGCAGACGGCTCTTTGTGGTTTTCTGGACCAAAGAAAGGGAAATTACAGCTTCTGGAAATGCTTCCCAGAGACCGGGAAATCAAGGAGTTTGATGCCCTGCAGAAGGCATCTTAACCTGGCTTGGAGATGCTATTACCAATTCTGCTCAATGGAGATATTAAATTCATTTGTTCAACCAATATTTTGTGAGCATCCACTACAGTGCCAGCATCCAAACAGACATGGGCCCTGTCTTCCTGGGAACTTAGACTCTAGTGAACATAATACTGGAGCTTCAGTGGCCACCTGCCTATAAAGGAATTGAGAAGAGGGTGGTGATGTGATTATACTCTTTTCTAGGAATATATCATCCTCCAGATGATTGCATAAATTCTGCCCCCCACCCTTAAAAAAAAAGAGGAAAAAAAAAACTCCAGGAGATCAGCAGGTGACAAGCAGTGATTAAAGAAGTGGGGAGAGGGGTCTGGAAAGATGAAGGTGAATAATAAGAACGAGAAAGTAAGAGGTAGATCATTGTCAAGTTCTGATACATTGATGCTAGGACAATATTTTTCAAATGTTGGCTCCCAGGCTGATGGCTATTTGTGGTCTCAAGTCTACAATTCAATGAGAAGGACGATCAGACAATAACTTCCAGTTAACTGGTTAATTTTGAGTCAACCTTTGAAATTAGCAGACTGGGTTTCAAGTTCAAGTTTCAATTCTTACCAGCTGTGTGACCTTGGGCAAATCACTTACCTGCTCTGAAACTCAGTTTTCTGCTCTGTAAAGTGGGACTAGCAATAGCACCTACCTCTTGGGAGCTGATGTGAGGCTTAAATGAAATAATTTATTTAAAGTGCTTAGTGCTGGGCCTGACCCATGGTAAGCATTCAGTAAACATAACTCTTATGACCTTATCACTGTGCACAAACCAATTAGCAACACTGGCAGTTTATGAGCAGTGTAAGGTAGAATCTTGGCCAGTTGTTTATACTTTGTGTCTGTCTGGGGTCATGTCAACACAATCTTATTCTTCTCCCAGGTGTGTAATATTGATGAGGCATACCTATTGGACTATGTTTTCTGTGTGGCACTTTTTTCCCCAGTCTTCACTTTGATGAAGTTATTTTCCACATTTTCATTTATTATTCACCAAACATTTACTGAGCACCTTCTCCGTGCCAGGCTCCAATACAGAGATGAATAAGCCCCATCCTCCTGCCTAGGATGCTCCCAGTGCAGAAGAGGAAACAACGAACTGCCGTGCCTATTTCCTTGGGGTCTGGGCCAAGAGGCTTACTTCCCAAAGACAACTCTTTGCCATTCCTTCTCCCATCTTTGGAATCTGAACCTCTTCATGCTTTATTGCCACTCTTCTGATTTCCAATCTCAAATGTCATCAAGACTGAAGTGATGGGCTTTGAGTTAGGAAGACCTGGATTTGAAACCCAGCTCTGCCTCTACTTTACCGTGTGACCACGGAGGAGTTGTGTAACTTTTCTGAACCTCAGTCTTCTCCGTAGGGAAATGGGGATCACAGCACCCACCTCCTAGGATTGCTGTGAGGATTGAATGAGTTAAATCACCTGCCTTGGAAGCCCTTCTCATGACCAGCAGGAATTGCTCAGTAAACAGTATTAAGCTGTAATTAAGCTAATAGCTATAGTCACTTTACCTTAACCGTGACGATAATGTATATTATCTTATCCAATAAAGTCTTACGGCTTATTTCATTTTAATTTTATATGTATTTATATCCCAAAAGCCAAACTATCTTGAAAACATTGATCTTGCAACTTTATTGAAATCATCTCTTTCCTGAACCTCACTTTCCCCATCTGTAAAATAAGAGGGCTAGATTCCCAATCTCTACAATCTCTCCGGTTTCCAAAAGTCAGGGTGTCCATGGCTGGGGCGGGACACTTCCTGGTTGTCTTTGAAGCATCAAAACGGATGTCAGACAAAACGAGTGGACCAATGTTGAAAAGTATAGAGTCATGGGGAGGAGGGAGGAATGATTTAGCTGGGTTGGAGGAGCATGATTGATGAAATTTAGAAACAGGTGGTGTAGACTACATATCAAGGAAAGGCTCTCTGACAGTGAGAGATCAGCCTTCTTAGAAATTCCTGGCATTTACAACCAGGAGGGTCCAGCCATCCTGAAGTAGAGCTCAAGTAGGCGTTTGCTGGATGGGTCTGTGGCCTCTCTGGGGCTCAAGGTGTTTAAGCCTGTGATGGCTAGAGGTATGGGGATTTGGGGGAGGAGCGCTTAGGAGCCAGCAGGAAGGGAGGCGGGGTGGGCAGAGATCTGAGAGCCTGAATATGAAGGCCATTTGAGTACCTCTGGTATCTTCTGTGCTTTCGACATGTGTCGCATTGGGCTGGGCACCGCCTCCTGAGAATCTTTCTATAAGCGCTCTCCTGTCCCCATAACTGCCCTATGAAGCAGGAACAACTATCTCAATAGTTCAGATAAAGAGACTGAAGTTCAGGGAGGTTAAGTGACTTGCCTGGGATCACACAGTAAGCAAGAGGTGGCAGAGGGTTTCAAACCCTAAAGCCCGGAACTCTCCGCTGCCCTAGAAGACCTATCAATCCACACAGCAACGAGTGGGTGCTGCAACCTTAGTCCTGTCTCAGGAAATAGTTACTGCACTAGTGAACTAAACAAGAACACTTGATGCTTTTATCTCAGCACACTTTCATATCGACTCTGTGCAACAGGAAATGTATCATTTAATTTCCATTTTACAAGTGAGGAAACTGAGGTCCGCGGTAGCTACGTAGCAAGGTCATCAAATAAGCTAGTGGCAGAGTCCGGTCTAGAATTCTACATGCCTAATTCTAACCCAATGCTTTTCCTTTTGATTTTTCTTTAATTATATTCTACTGTCATTTATTTTTTAATTGAGGGCTTGGGGTCTGGTGAGAACCACTCCCTAATAGGGGAGACTATGTGAGATTTGGGGCAAGCTTCAAAGCAAAGATGGCCAGGGAAATAAGATAGATGAAAATGACTGAGGAGAGAAAGGCAGATAGTTTGGGGCAAGTCTTAACTTCTTAAGGTTCAGCCTTCTCTGTAAGATGCATGATAATGACCACCAACCTCTTCCACCTTCTGCAGCCCCCCGCCCCCCACCCCCCACTGTGGGGTTGCTCTTCATAAGAACGGTGCAGGAAAACTTCCAGTGAGGGGCCTGGTGCAGAGCAGGTGTTATGTAAGTGATATCACTCTCATTATGAAGAAAAGTGGGTTTGGGCTAGAGCTCAGTTGCCTCCCAAAATAGGAAGCTGTTGGCCACTTTGGGGAAGAGAGACAAATTTCAAAGAAGCCTAAAAATCCAGCTTTGCACACTTTTAATATGCCTCAGGGCACAAATTATTCTGGGCCCCCCTTTTTTTTTTTTAATTGGTTGCGTTCTGTCTTCGTTGCTGCGCGCATGGGCTTTCCATAGTTGTGGTGAGCGGGGGCTACTCTTCATTTCGGAGTGTGAGCTCCTCATTGTGGTGGCTTCCCTTGTTGTGGAGCACAGGCTCTAGGCTCATGGGCTTCAGAGCTTGTGGCATGTGGGCTCAGTGGTTGTGGCTCGCGGGCTCTAGAGCGCAGCCTCAGTTGTTGTGGCGCAAGGGCTTAGTTGCTCCACAGCATGTGGGATCGTCCCAGACCAGGGATCAAAACTGTGTCCCCTGCATTGGCAGGCAGATTCTTAACCACTGCGCCACCAGGGAAGCCCTATTCTGGGCCTTTTTGTCCCTTACTCCTCAGGGGCTTCACGTGACGATTAAACAGCAGGTCACTTACCAGGCGTTTATTGGTCAGTCTGTCCTGCGCCTCCCCATCCAGGACCTTGTTGGCAGTGCCCGTCCGGGCCCTGGTATAGCAGAAAGCCAGGGGCGGGGTCCCCACTGGGCCCCTCTCTTTTGCCCACGCCTCCCCCCCATCATTTGCACTGCCCCCTCGTTGATGGAGCCAGGTATCTGCAAACAGTTTAGGCACACACGCATATAATCGATATCACAGAAGATAAATCTGCAGCAATTGACTCCAGGTTGTACTGTCACTAAGTGACAATGAAAAATGATCAGCACTTGAATACATTGCATTTGTATCTTTAAATCTTTCTACAGAAGCAGTGTCAATATCAGAGCACTAAATAATCTCTAGATAGCAGGAAGAAGCAAGAACATTTTTTTTTTTTCTTCATGGAAGATGGATGTAGCTTTTTCAAAGACCTTAAATACTGAAGCAAGGAATTAGCTCTCTAAATGCCCGACAAGGACTGGCTGCCTTGTCAGTCCTCGGAGGGCGATTTGAATACCTAACTCCGCTCTTCCATCAGTGTTCTTTAAATAACAGAGCTTGGCTCTAAGGACTAGAGGTCTTTTCCAAGCCCTAATGAATCCATCCATCAAGGCTTGGTGCATCTTCTTCCTTAGGCCAAGCTCAGTGAGCCACCAGGGGAAACTGAGGCAGAAGGACGTCTAAAGCCTTGTCTAAAAAGGTCACATAGGAATTCGGTTTTGCCCCAGAATCAACCCTCTGGTCCTTAGGAAGAGGACAGGGTCAGTTTCACTTGGGGCTGTAAGATGGAAGTTTCGTGAGCAGTCAGATGGCTGAGTTATCAACATCAAATGCTTGCGGGGCTTGCTGGGTGCTGGTAGCCATTAGAAATGCAGAAAAATCGGCCTTACTCTTTCAAGTCTACAAGGTATTGTGTGGAAGGACACGTGCTTAGCAATAATGACCGCAGTGCATTGAGTGGTAGCAGCAGCCCCAGGCACTGAGAACGCTGCATGCTCCCTATCAGCTAAGTGGGCCTTGCAGTAGTCCTACAAGGTGGGCATCATCAACCCCATCTTACAAGCAAGACAACATTGCCAGTGACAGAGTGTCAGGGCAGGGAAGCAGACCTGGGCTTGAGTCTCAGCTCTGCGTGAACTTGGGTAAGCTGTGACCCTCTTTGGCAGCTTCCTTTTGAACAAAGTGAGGGGAGTCAGATTCAACGGCCTCTGAAAACCCCCCTGGCTTTATAATCATCGGTTCGGTGACTATTCAAACAGATGGGCAGACTGTGTCCCCCTGCATTTGCTGAGCGCCTGCGGCATGCCAGGTCACGTGAACCCTGGTTTGCAGAGCTGCCATTGAGCAGTACATCTTTTATTCTCTGAGTGGAGAGAAAAGCTATCGACAACCGTCCCCTCCCATAAACTTACTGTAAAAAAATAATTAAATATTAATCAACTCTAGTGTGCCTGGCACTGTATAGGAGGGATGTGGATATGGAACATGCAAAGAAGAAGAAAACAAAGTTTCTGGTTTGAAAGGTTTTTCAATTATGCTGGAGAGAGGAGACCAGTGTCCAACAAAATATCCTTCATAATCAAGTATGGGAACAGTGGCTGGGGAGGCTGTGGGCTTGAAGAGAACACATTAGATGTGGTCTGTAGTTAGTCATTAGGGAGTTGGGGTAAGGTGCCCCAAGTTTTCAGCTGAAGACCCTCATTCAACATGAATCTGGTAAGAATCAGCATGGAATATACAAACTGAGACATTTGCTCCCTCTGAGAAATAGCCTGTGAATTCCTTGCTGACTTGGAAACACTCAAATCTAATCAAGGTGACCAGGGTATATCATCAGGACTGACTAAGAAAGTGGTAACCCAATCGATTGTGCTCTAACCCGTCTGGAGAGAAACTATTAACAGAAAAGTATTGGTCAGCATCAAGCATAAAAGGAGGGGAGTTGGACAGCAGGAACCAGTCAGTCTTTATCCAGTACTGCCCAAGGGAGAGAGAGACTGTCTGAGGCAGCATTTTCAATGTCTTTTCTTTAGCTCCCCTCAGTTCCCTGAAATGCTTGGGGAAAGAGTTTCAAAACCCAGTGCATGTAGGAAATGCTGCACACCACATACCCTTGATGAGAGTCAACACAGACATTAAAGTCCATTGAAGTTCCGAGAAGGTCTTCTGTAAAACAAACAAACAACAATACAAAACCTTACTTATCCTTGTTTAACCTGGCATTTCTCAAGCTTCTTTGGAGGTGGGATGGGGAAAAGAATGTCAGTGAATGTGAAACACAATTTAGAAAAGAATGATCTAAAGACTTAGATGAAAGCATTAATTGGTCTCACAGAAAAAGATAGATTATGTGAAACAGTGGGAAACAAGTTTAGAGAGATGAGATGCCTTAAATGCTAGACTAAAATATGCAGCTGATGAGGAAGATTTCCCAGATATATTGTATCAGATGAAAAAATCTAGATGCGGAAGAGTATGTAAAGTATGCTTTTGTTATTTTTTAACAAAAAGATGGAAAAATATACATGAATATATATATATCATATACATAAATAATATATATACACTTTTACAGGCACAAGACATCCCTGGAAATAGAAAAAAGAAATTAACAACCCTGATTTACTCCACGGAAAAAAGAGGGGAAGGAGACATTTCAATGAATCCTTTCAAATTTTGAATCATATAAAAGTATTATCTATTAAAAAGTAAAATAAACAAAAAATCCTGAAGTATACGTATACCATTCAATGTTGATGGACTTAAAAAGTGACTTACTGAGCCAGTGCTACCTTTAAAATACTTCAGGGGCCTTCCTCATCCCCTGAGATAAATTCTGGACCTTCAGGAGGCCCTATGCGATGTGTCTTTCCCCTCTCATGTTCCCATCCGTCTCCCCCACAGCAGCCATGGTGGTATTCTTGCAGCTTCTGTAAGGAGCCAGTCTTAGTCTCTTCTCACGGTTTTTACACAAGCTAGACTTTCCACTTGGAATATTCTCTTTCCAAATTTTCGTGCAGGAAACCCATGCTCATCATTCAAATTTCACATTAGGTTTATCCTATCCACCCCGTGTCCTCCCATTGTGTCCACTGCCTTGCTGCCTACTCCACGGTGCGCCCTATGCGGGCCGCTGTCCGTGGTACCGATAACACCGTCCGAAACGAGGCAGTGTGCCCTCACGGAGCTCGGGTGCTACAGTGATGGAAACTGAACGTACACAATACAGACCATTTATTAACGGTGCCCCCTTTCACTCTCATAGTGTCATTTGGATTATAAGTTATAAAGTCACACCAGCTATGAAGAAAATAAAGCACACTGAAAAGTCACGTATTGTTGCTGCTTGTGGGCCAAGATTTTTCATGACCCTTGAGTTGAATGTGTGTGAAAAACAAACACCCAGAAAAAAAAGAACAAAGTAAAGGAAGAGGGTTGCTTAAAAACCCACTAGAAACAAAGAGGCCTCTAAAAGCAGCGTCTTGTCCCTCTTGAGAATTACTTCTGCTCTTAGCTTTCATAGGTAATATCTCTTACCTTTAATCTTTCAACAGTCACAGAAATGGTGAACTGCAGTGAAATCAAATCTTGACCCAAGCAAAGTGGAAGTGAGATTTCCCATTGTGGGGACCAAGGTGCTTTGTAAACACATTTTATATGTAAGTCTTTCTGATCAACCTAGTGGGGGGTGGTGGGAAAAAAGAGAAAGTTAGGGAGCTAAAAGAGTGTACCCCTCTGGTGCCCTATTCCCTGCTCACAAAGTATGCTAGAGTGGAAGAAGTTTATTTATGAAAATTCTATCACTTTTTAAAATTGACATTGCAGACCTGGACAAATGGCTTTTCACAACCAGTTGTTAATCCATTTATTCTTGTTGATTGCTACTTTCTGAAACCTGATCTGGTTTCTTTTTTTGAATTTTGGGGGTGTTGCCTCACTAGAATGGGAAACATGCATTATGGAGAGTGGTAACTGGAAGTTCCAGGCTTGATCAATGGAGAGATTTTATTTGTGTAGCTGAAGGACTTAATCAGGACTAGGATACAATCCTCCAGGCATATCATTATCAACCAAGGAGTGTATGCTTTCTTTGTAAATACATGTGGTTCCTGATAAGATGCCAGAAGTACATTTTAGGATAGGCTTTTCTCTTCCTCTCTGTGCCCAGACCTGAAATTGCCAGGCTATATTTGAGAAGTGAGCTCAGATGCAGATTTCTAGACTATGTTTTGTTGTAGACAGATCTTGCCCTAACCTCCCCCCACCTACCACAACTACCCGCAGGAAATATACTTAGAATGTTTGTATCAACCTGGGTTTTGCTAACCAATATCTCTAAAGATCTCATTTGTACCACTGTGATTTGTGTTGGGTTTTGTTTTGGGGGTTTTGTTTTATTTATTTGTTTGTTGCCTCTCATGATTTTTTATTGAGCATAGAATACAGCACAGAGATTTTTGCAACATTGGCTGGGGCAAAAAAAAGAAACTCTTCTAAAAAGAACTACACAGGTCTCAATATAAATGGCATAAAAGTGGAACTGTTTTGGTTGAAGAGGGCCTGAGGATCTACTCTCTGACCATCCTTTTCCTTATCTCTACCCTTGAGGCATAACCTTCACGATACTTCTGAGGAACCCTGGTGCCTTGGGGAACCCAGTTTGAAAACCACTGGCATAGAAGCATAGCACTGCTTCAGAGTTCAAAGACCTGGTTCTATCCTAGACCTCTCCTTACTGTTGGTCCTTGAGCAAGTCATTCAATCCCAATGGGCCCAGTTTCTCCATCTATACAGTAAATTTCTTAGACTGGATGACTTCCGAAATCCTGAACTCTCAGTTTTGACATGATGAAGATCCCACAACTATGAAATTTAGGTTCCAAAATTTTATGATTCTTAGATTCTGCAAGTCTGCAGCTTAAGATTCTCTGAGAGCGATTGTTTAACAATAATTTCATAGTAACTATTATATCTTTTAAAAAAAAATGGGCTTAGAGAGTTAGCTTTTTTTCTTTCCCTAAAGAAAGAGTGGTTAGAGAATGCCTTCATGGAGGAAAGCCTTCAGTTATACCACAATCTGTGGAAAAAGCATTCCTTGGAGACAGATGAGCATATGTCAAGGCCCTATGGTAGGGAATGAGCTTGGCATATTCAGGGCACGACAAGCAGACCAGCGGGGCTGGAAAGGAGTGAGCATGGGAGAGGGTGGTAAGTGGTGAGGTGGAAAGGTTGGCTGGGGTCCTCTCAGGCAGAGCACTGAGTTTGGATTTCATTCGAAGTGCAATGAGAAGTCACAGGAGAGTTATAAGCAGAGGATGACATAACCTGATTTATGGGTTTTTAAAAAAAATTTTTTATTGGAGTATAGTAGATTTACAATGTTGTGTTAGTTTCAGGTGCACAGCAAAATAAATCGTTATGCATATACAAATATCCACTCTTTTTAAGGTTGCTTTTCCATATAAGTCATTACAGAGTACTGAGTAGAGTTCCCTGTGCTTTACAGTAGGTCCTTATTAGCTATCTATTTTATATATAGTAGTGTGTATATGTCACTCCCAAAAGATGCTTTTGGCGTCTGTGAGAGGAAGGAACCATAGGGAGGCAAACATGGGAAGCAAAGAGACCAGAGGGAAAGCTACGGCAGCATTCCAGATGAGAGATAACCGTGACACGGACCAGGGAAGCATCAGAGGAGGTGGTGAGAGGTGGTTGGATTTGAAATACATTTTGATGGTGGAACTATCAGGACTTGATGACTGATTGGATGACATGCTACACATACTAAGATACTGGGGACATAAGAAACAAAGAGCAAATTCTAATACAAGCCTTAAAGGTGGTGAGAATGGTGCTCAGAATTGTAGATGTGGATCTGCAATTGGGCTGCTTCTCACGTGGACAACTTCAGGGACCCTGCCTTAGGATAGAAAGGAGTAGGGATGTATTTATTTAACAACTGTTCAAGACTCTTCTGAACCATACAAGCTAGGCCAGCTAGTATAGATGTAAACATATATTAAAAGGATATGTGCAAATTGTATATGCAGCCAAAAGTGGTATCATGAGCAGTTTTCTTTTTCATGCACTTCTTTATATTCTAAGTTGTTTTTAACAGATAAATATAAGTCCCTTTAAGACAAAAAACAAATCTATTCCAGTCCTACTGGAGAGATATGTAGTTTGATGGATTCAGGGAGATGGCATGTTTGTTTCTCTTGCCACCTTTGCTGTCTTTCTAATTCCCAGTTCTCAGCTCTTAATTACAGCTGTTGGTAATTTGCCTACCGGTCAACTGATATGTGTCCCACCTTGGTTGCCTCCCACTTCCTCCCAGGTCTCACTTGGGTTTGGGCTTCATTTGCCCCTGGGCTGTACTAGAGAGGCCCCTGGCTTTGGCACCCTGAGCTATACCTGCTTGGAGCGAGGTACATCCTGCTCAGGCAGTAACTGTGATTTGACTGTCTGATTGATTCATTAGGCTAATGGCAACACATTGCTGGGATGCTAAGTTTGCTATTTCCCCAAAATGTTTTGAGGTTTTCCTCCTGACAACTGTGCTCATTGCAGTCCTGGTGAAAACAACAAAATGAAAAGGAATCTCATGGGCCACACACTTCTAAACGATGTAGGGAAACATTTGGTTTCTCGTAGCTGTCAACACAATTATACCCACAGAGAAAGAAAATGAAAGGCGAGGCTGAGACAGTTCAATTTGGCTTGGAGAGTGGGGCAAAGGCTTGGAAACTTTATGCCTGGGCAGAAGGATGCCAAGCCCTCTCCGGCTGGGCAGGGGCAGAGCAGCTGAGAGACACACTGGTGAGAGCAAGTTGCAAAGTTGGCAATGCATGAGTCTTTAGCCAAAGACCTGCCAACCCTGCAAAGTGTGCCATGCTAAAACCCCAGGGAGGAGATAAAGTGACGATGGGTCTCCACGACTGGGGATCTCAGGAGGGTGACCCTTCATCCCAGCACAGCTGATAAAGCCTGCCAAGCCACCCTTGCAGTTCTTTTCCTCTCTGGGGACTCACATGAAAGAACAGTACCAAATAATGCATGATTTTAGAGAGGGCAAAATGAAATTTTCTGGAGGCTCCTTTGGACTATTGATTCCTCAGTGGGAAGAAGGGATATCCTCTTGGGGGATGTATCAGAGTGTCAGAGAGAGCTTTTCTCATCCAGTTTCTACCCCCACCTCCCACATATTCTAATTTTGCCGCCAGAGGGGCAAGTGGGCCCCACTGCCAGCTACAGCTACTATTATTGACGGAAGTGCCTTAGTCATTCATTCAGCAACTAGCTGCCAGGCACAGGCCCAGCCTTCATGGGGATTGGGACTAGACACACAGGTTCTGAGCCCTGTGGTTTAGGCTAGTGGTCCCCAACCTTTTTGGCACCAGGGACTGCTTTCGTGGAAGACAATTTTTCCACGGACGGAGGTGGGGGGGGCATGGTCCAGGTGGTAATGCCAGTGATGGGGAGCACTGGGGTGCGGCAGATAAAGCTTTGCCCGCTCACCTGCCGCTCACTTCCTGCGGTGTGGCCCAGTTCCTAACAGGTCGCAGACTGATTTCTGTACACGGCCCTGGGGGTTGGGGACCTCTGGTTTAGAATCTGTGACAAAGACCAGGTGGACATGACAACCAAGATTTTGTTTTACTAGGTTTTCTCTCTTCTTCCGATTTTCCTCTTTTAAAAGGCAGAGAGAAAGTAATGCCCACGTTGATTGAGTGCCTCCAATGTGCCAGACATCACGCTGCTGCACGAGGATCATCTCACGTGATCCTAACAGGAGGCTTAAGGGGTGGGTATTCATCTGTCTGTTTTACAGAGGAAAAAGCAAAGACTCCATGAAGGTGATTGACTCACTTCGGTCACACAGCAAGTACATGGTGGAGCAGCACACTAATTCAGGTGTCTCCAGCGCCAAAGCACGTGGACTAGGGCTTTGCGACTTATGTAGACCAGCTGCATCCACATTACTAGGGCACTTGTTAGAAAGGCACCTGCTGAATCATGACTTGAGTTTTAATAAGCATTGAGGTGATTCATTTACACATTAAAATCTGAGAAGCACTGAACCAGGAAACTCACACACAAAAACAACCTCGCTCTCAAACACCGAACACACTTTGGATAATCGAAAAGATTTACCACATTTCCCTCATTCTGCCTTCGACAGTTTCTAAAACGCTACCATACAGCGTTTAAAGAGTATTCCCCCCACCCAGAGCGAGAAAACATTGAATTTAGGTGGTGAAAGTTGCCAGGTGGATTTTGTGTTCTGTGGCTGGTCCCCCAGCCCCACCCCTTGGGCTATTCAGGATGGATCAGACAGTGGGGGAGGGGAAATGTTTATTTACAAATCTGAGTGGCTAAGGCCGAATGCCCCAGTTTCTCAAAGGATGGCTAGGGGACACAGACCTTGCTTCGGGAAATAATTGGCACCTGTTCTAACAGAACTGGTCAAAGTCTGCTTTCCCCTTTCTCACTTCCCAGATGAACTAGTGCAAGCCTGCTGTCCATAACGTCGGACTAACAACCACGCAGCTCAACTTTGGGGCTTGAAGACCCCAATAATAAACCCAGAAATCGTTGACTTGAGGCTACTCAGGGGTCTCTAAACCGTACAACCTTATAGGATTGAGCCACACAGCAGCACCATTGTGCAAGTTAGAAAAAGGGGACCCTCCAGAGAGATGCAGCCCCAAACTGGGTTGACTTGGTGAGTGGACTGAGGGGTAGATTTCAGCTGCTACTTGCCCCTTCGGCCTGGAGCCCTTGTGCAGTGAACATCCTGCACAACCACACATGGCGGCCCTGCAGGAAATATTTAATATCCGTTATGAAGTTGGATTGTCAACTCCACCAGGGCAGAGATGACATCTGTCTTGCTCACTGTATCCAAGCATGTAGTTCAGTGCCTGACTCAGAGCTGGTGCTTAATTAAGTATATGTTGGACAGATGGATGAACGAAGGAAGATAGGGTCAATGACGCACCAGGCTCAGATGTGCAAAGTTAGTGGCCTTGGAGAGTGCGGGCCAAGGGATACTCATGAGATAATCTTTGTCACCTGCAACTTTCCATGGCCTTGAAAGCATGAGAAGGCCCTGTTACAAATAGACTTATGGTATTCTGCCTTTGAGAAAGATAAAGGGGCCCTTTCTGAAATTGTTGCATGAGGGCTTTTGTTAACAAATACGTATGTCTTGGCCCTTGGGAACTAAGGCATGAAACTAAACAATTCTGATTCTCAGCATGGTGTGGCCTAAACATTCTCATGATAATTTTTTGGGGGGTTGAAAAGAGATCTAAGATTTCAGGACAGAACCAGAAGAATCAGGTCCTCTAAGGTCCTATTTCCCAAGGCTCTTCTCCATGTCTAAAGAAATCAGTTAAAAACAAAGAAGCCTTGTATGAAAACCAGGAACTACATGGGCAGTGCCTAGAGTCCTGCCTGCAAACATTTCAGGGTAGCCTCACTGGGCGGGGGGTTGGGGAACAAAGAAGAACAAGAACGTAGATGGGGGTTCAGGATTCCCAAGCCTTCAGGTGCTCTAGATGCTTGGCCAGTGTTTCCCAAAGCATCTTCCATGGAATTCTAATCCTATGGGATGCTTCTTGGAAACAGGTGCAACTCTCAAAAGGAACAACCTTCTTTGGATATTTATAATGAATACTAAACTATTTAATATTTACAATGAATACTAAACTATTTAGCATTCCTGCCCATTTCCTTTGTTTAACCTAGCATTTCCCAAACTGACGTGACCCCAGACAACCCACCCTTCCACCATACACGTGTTTTAAACATCTGTTATTAATCAGCAAGGCTACTCAGTTGCACAAAACATGGGTTTTAGTTCCGTGGAGAATTTGGGGGATAAGCTTATTTTTCCCTGGGCTCACGAGGGGGAATTCCACTGTTCAAGGCCTCCATTCCCCTCTGAGGATGTCAAGCCCTGGAAGTCAGGGTTCCAGTGTTTTCACAGCACATCTCAGATGAGTATTGCTTGTGAGGGTCCAGCATGATCTGATGGTCACCATCACATCATCACATTTAAGAGGAGACCAACAAGAGTCACCTGTCATTCTCCCTTCTCCAGACTAGAAGTGACCATGTTCTTTATTTTTTTTAATTTTTAAAAATAAATTTATTTATTTTTATTTATTTTTAAATTTATTTATTGGCTGCATTGGGTCTTTGCTGCTGCGTGTGGGCTTTCTCTAGTTGTGGCGAGTGGGGTCTACTCTTTGTAGTGGTGCACGGTTTTCTCACTGCGGTGGCTTCTCTTGTGGAGCACGGGCTCTAGGTATGCAGGCTTCAGTAGTTGTGGCACTTGGGTTCAGTAGTTGTGTCTCGCAGGCTCTAGAGCACAGGCTCAGTAGTTGTGGCACATGGACTTAGTTGCTCTGTGGTATGTGGGATCTTCCCGGACCAGGGCTCAAACCCGTGTCCCCTGCATTTGCAGGTGGATTCTTAACCATTGCGACACCAGGGAAGTCTCAACCATGTTCTTTAAACTCTTCACCACCGGGGTGTCAGAGCCTGTGCACCCTGGGGTCTTGCTCGAATCCCAGGAGTAGCCCTGTTAGGACCCAGGCACCTCCTTGGTGATGGAGGGCAACATTTCCTTTTGCTTCCCAAGTAAGTCCCCTTGCCAGGGCTGCCTCTCTTTCTTGAGATCTTCTGAGGTGGAGCAGAGAGGTGAGGATAGCAGAGGATGGCGATTGGCCCTGGCTGCTGGAGACAACTGGACTGTATTCACACTCCCAGTGACTGTCGGGGGTGGAATGCCAAACAGAGCCCCATCCCCCTCCACCCCTAACTCCCCAGTTTCCCTCCAGTCCTCCTCTCTGCCTCCTCCACCCAGGTCCATCCCAGGAAGCATTGTCACTCCCAAGCTGACCCCTCCACTGGGGCCACCAAGCCTGCTGGGAGGACTCTGGGCAGTGACAGTTGCCTGCAGCTCACAGGGCCCTGTCCGCCACCCCCCTTGCTCTCATGGCAGCAGCCGCTGTGATTGCTGGGAAGGGCAGAGGGCTTCATGACCTCGCCGGACCTCCTACAGATTTGATGTCCTTTACTGAAATCATCTCCCTCCTGCAATTTAATGAGGCTGAAATCAGAGAAAACCTGAAACAGACAGAGGGACTATGTTTCCCAGAACGTACCACCTGCCTCCTTTTTCAGGGGGCATCCTTCCCATCTCTCCCCTTTACATTTTTTCTAAGTTTACTAAAGATTACATTAATACATGTACATAGTTTAAAAAGCAAACAAAAACAAAAACAAAACCCTGTGACTTCCCTGGTGGCACAGTGGTTAAAAGTCCACCTGCCATTGCAGGGGACACGGGTTCGATCCCTGATCCGGGAAGATCCCACATGCTGCAGAGCAACTAAGCCTGAGCGCCACAGCTACTGAACCTGCACTCTAGAGCCTGAGAGCCACAACTATTGAGCCTGTGTGCCACAACTACTGAAGCCCGTGCCTAGAGCCCAGGCTCCACAGTAAGAGAAGCACCAAAATGAGAAGCCTGCGCGCTGCAACGAAGAGTAGCCTCTGCTCGCCGCAACTAGAGAAAGCCTGTGCACAGCAACGAAGACCCAATGCAACCAATAAATAAATAAATAAATTTATATTAAAAAAAAGAAAAGTATAAGGCTTATATTTTAAACCGGTCCCACTTGCTGACCCTGTTCTTTCCCCCAGAGGCAGCCACCTTCAGTTCTTCTAGCTATAGCTTGATTTTTCAGCCGTAGGCAACTTCTAATTAACTCCCACTAGAGAAAATGAGGATTTAGCTCTCTTACACATTCTCTCTCTCTCCCCCTCTCACACTTCCCCTCTACTCATCCTCCCAATCTCATAGATTCTAGTTAACTCAGTATTTAGTGTTTACTGTCCTTTGCTTTATGTAAATATTATTTGCCATGACCACCCAATGCACTATGATTACATTTTTGTACAATTTTGTGTTTCTCAGAGTTAGTAATTTTTCTGGTTGCTTAGTTTTCTATGCAGCTAACTATAATATATCTCCAAACTCTACACCATAACTATAAAATTCTTGTTCATATAATAAAAACCTCAGGAACCTATACATTCCATATTTTGCTTTGAGCCCTACACCCTGGGCCTGACTGCTGTACTGAGCCTGATGTACACCTGTGAGTCAAGGCACACCTGTGGTCTGTGTCGTCTGAGGTAACCTTTGCCTCTCTCCTGTGTTACATCTGCTGTTTTCTGGATTCTCTGTTTTCCACTTTCTTGGTTTACTCTTTCAGTTTGGTGGGGCACATTATCCAGTAGCTTCCTGAGAAAGGGCACATGGGAGGAAAATTTGGTGAGACCTAGCATGTCTGAAATGTATTTTGTCCACACTTGGACTTAATTGATAAAATTATTAATAAGTTCTGGGCTGGGGCTTATTTTCCTCCAGCACTATGAAGGTTCTGCACCATATCTTCTAATTTCCAGTGATGATGTTAAGCATTTCAGTGCCTGATCCCTGATCCTTTGTGTATGACATTCTCTCTTTGGAGCTTTTGATATGCTTCTGTGCTAGGCGCTCTGAAGGCTCTTTAAATCTGGAAACATACAGTTCTGGGAAATGGCCGTGTATAGTTTTTTGTTTTTTTTTTTAATAACTTCCCCCCTCTCTTCTCTCTGTTCTTCTAGCCTAGAACTCTTATTTTTGGATATTAAACTTCATGGATTGTGGTAGACAGAATAACTCCCCCAAAACCCAATCCCTGAAACCTGTGAATATGTTATCTTACATGGCAAAAGGGACTTTGCCACGGTGATTAAGTTTGGGATTTTGAGACAGGGAGAATACACAGGCTTATTCAGGTGGGCCCCATGTAATTGCAAGAATCCTTATAAAAGGAGGCAGGGGTGGAGGTCAAAGTCAGAAAAGGGAGATGTGGAAATAGAAGCAGAGGTTGGAGTGATGCGCTTTAAGGATGAAGGAAGGGACCAAGCCAAGGAATGCAGGGAGCCCCTAGGAGCTGGAAGAGGCAAGGTAATGGATTCTCACCTCATGTCTCCCAAAAGAACACAGCCCTGTCGGCACCATGGTTTTAGCCAGGTGAGAACCATTTCAGATCTATGACCTCCAGAACTGTAAGAGAATAAATGTGTGTTGTTTTCAGTCACTAACTGCAGTAATTTGTTACAGCAGCCATGGGAAACCCATAAAAAGGACTTGGAAGTACCTACTACATGCCTAGGCACCACCCAACAGTTTACATTCGTTTATGTCTTTGCTGAAGCTCTCCTGAGCCTTCCGATAGGGATGGGTCCCACATTGCAAACTCTCCCTCTTGGGTTCATCATAGTTCCGATTAAACAGTGATGGCTGTGATTATCCCGTAAGCATCTCTCTACCCACTAGACCATAGGTATCATGAGGGCTAGGATCGCGGGCCTGTTCATTTTATTCACCGCTTTGTCCCATAGATCTTAATAAATTTGTGCTTCAAGAATGATTTATTTATTTTATTTTATTTATTTATTTATCATATTTTTTGGGGGTACACCAAGTTCAATCACCTGTTTTTATACACATATCCCCGTATTCCCTCCCTCCCTCGACTCCCCCCCACTTCCTGAATGATTAATCAAATGAAATGTATTCAGCAGTCCTCACAGCAATCCCGTGAATGGGAGCCACTGTCCATTCCACAGGTAAGGAAACCAAGACACAAATGAGGTCCCATCCCATCACTTTTCCAAGGATGCATGGATTAGAAGGGGCAGGGCCAGGATTTGAACCCACCATTGCCTGTCTGTGTCCAATAGCCCACCGGTGTAGCGTCTAAACTAAAGATGTCCCAGCAGACTGTCTGCCTCTGCCCCTCCGACCGTCCCTACCCCTAGCTGACTTCTGCCCAGCAACCTGACACTCTGGGGGAAGGAGCATCTTAATTAGGCTGCCCTGCAGCTGTTAAGGGAGCTGCCTGGTCCCCGGTGGAGGCGGAGGTTTCAATGACGAATCTCGCGCTTAGCTGGGCTGGGGGCGAGGAGCTACAGGATTTGTCGACTTGCTCTGGGATCCTCAGGAACGGGCAGCATTCCAGAATCATACTGTCATCATCGTTATTATTGTTTTTATCTAATCTGTTCTTGAGAACAACCATTTTGAAAGTGGGCAAAAATACAGCCTAATATATTTAAACATATATATTTTTATTTTTATATAATTTAAAAATAAACGCATTGATGTACATTTTCCAAGTGCCTGCCTGCTGAATTCCTAATGTAATACAACATGACTCAGAGCTAAATTTAAAGAGAGAAGCACATATGTTTAAAGCAGGCACCAACTTTCAATCTGAGGAGAAACAGAGTCAAAAGTATTTTTTTTTAGCGTGTGAACGGACTGAGTGCAAAGTGAATTATCTCCAAGCCATCTGGGAAGTCTGGTGTTTTTCAATGCCTTCACAACTCTAATTTTAAGCCGTTATTTGGCCTTTAAATAACAATATCTTTTCTTTCCATTGGAATTTGCACCAGATTCCGCATTTATTGCGCTATCGACTCCAAAAAGAGACCTATCTTTGAGAGCGAAAAGAGCAAAAGTTATTGAACGTATTACTCTGCAGATTGGCTCTGGGAAAAAAACAGCAGTCTGATATTTTGCAAATGAAGTTTGACATATTCTGGGATGGCATATTGCACTCACCACAAACAGCCTGGTTGTGCCCGGAGGGGAAAGCTTAATTAAAGCCCCCTCAACAGCATGCAACTCGAGGAAAAAGACTCAGAGTGCACTGTAAATGACCTTCAAGTTGTTCCATGGGGTTCTCATTCATGAATGGTCTTGATTTTTACCTAGAAGACAGTACAATGTGATTATAGAAGCTTAGCTCTAAGGGGGTTCTGGTCTAGCCTACTAACCAGTGCCGGAATCCCCTGCATAGACTCCAGATAAATGCCCATTTACTTTCTACTTGAATACCTTTAGTCATTGGGCTCACTGCCTTCCCGATTGTAGGAAGTCCTTTGCAGTATAAGGTTGAACTGGTCCTCCCTATAACTGGCTTGCATTATTGCCCCTAGATTACACCGGAGTCTTCCCCATGGTTGACATGAAGGTGAGCTGAAGGTCACCATCGTGACCTTCCTCCTGCTCTCATCTGCTCTGCTCCAAATGAAGCACACCCAGCTCCTTTAAGGAGAGAATGTGATGACTTGGGCGGATTCTCTACAGTAACAAAGATCACAGTTTTTTAGGAAACTGTCTTAGGGGAGAGGACAAAGAGACCAAGGAGAAGATGTCTTCAACCTCTGTGCAGCCAGATTTGGCCCATATTTTGTTTATTTCGTTTGAATCCCAAACCTTCCATTCACTCCACAACCTCTATGTATGGTCTCTTCAGAGGTATGGACTTTGTTGAAAACCAGATTCTCATTAGTACAGAGGTTCCCTAAGGGGAAGGCCTAAAGACAAGACCATGCAGTCAAAAGACCCCCCCCCCCCCAGACCTTCTGCTCCTACTGGTTACTTACCTGCCACAAGAAAACAACATGACAACAAACTTGTCAGAATTAACTTGAGATGATTGAGATGACTCCAACAAAGACTTGATGGAGGGCTTGCCTGGTGGTGCAGTGGTTAAGAATCCACCTGCCAATGCAGGGGACATGGGTTCGATCCCTGGTCTGGAAGATTCCACATGCTGCGGAGCAACTAAGCCTGTGCACCACAACTACTGAGCCTGCGCTCTAGAGCCTGCAAGCCACAACTACTGAAGGCTGCATGCCTAGAGCCTGCGCTCCACAACAAGAGAAGCCACCGCAATGAGAAGCCTACACACCACAACAAAGAGTAGCCCCCACTCGCCGCAATTAGAGAAAGCCCACAAAGCAACAAAGACCCAAAGCAGCCAAAAAAATAAATAAGTAAAAAAAAAAAAAAAAAAAAAGACGATGGGATGCATCAGTCCATCATTGATGTGCGGTCCAAGGACAACTTCGTTCCATGGTAGATGTTTGCATGAAAGGCCCTATCTAATTTCGCCTCCTATGAATTCTCCTTTGCCTTCTCTTCTGCTGGAATGCCCTTCCCACAGGTATCCTCCCAGCTCAGTCCCTAACCTCACACAGGTTACCATTCAGAGATCTCCTTATCAGACCAACCTGTCAGAATGGCTGCCTCCTTACCGCTCTGTCCATTCATCCTACTTTATTTTCCTTCTGAGCAGTTCTCACTACATGACATATTATAGACATAGCTATTCTTTTTTACCATCTGCTTCCCTTCACTAGAATGTAGACTCTGAGAGGCAGGGACTTTATCTCACCATGTACCCTGCTGAATCCCCTGGGCTTATAGTATTCAATTAATCAATATTTATTGAATAAATGTTTCAGGATCAATATGTGGATATCAATCTGTGGATATCAGTCCCAGAATATCCTTCAGACAGACTTGAGAATGACTGCATTAGCTTGAATACTACATCCTTCAAGAGCCCTTTCTGCATCCCAGATGAAGTGACTCTCTCTTCCATAAGTTCTTTTCAAAATTGGTGGTCACCATTCATACGGCCTTGATCTTATAGCAATTGTGTTTTTGTTTGTTTGTTTGTTGGGGGTTTGTTTGTTTTTGTTTGTTTTTTGGCTGCATTGGGTTTTTGTTGCTACGTGAGCTTTTTTTTTCTAGTTGTGGCGAGCAGGGGCTACTCTTCATTGTGGTGCACAGGCTTCTCAGTGCAGTGGCTTCTCTTGTTGTGGAGCACAGGCTCTAGGCACACAGGCTTCAGTAGTTGTGGCTCACAGGCTCTAGAGCACAGGCTCAGTAGTTGTGGCCCATGGGCTTAGTTGCTCCGTGGCATGTGGGATCTTCCCGGACAAGGGCTCGAACCTGTGTCCCCTGCATTGGCAGATGGATTCTTAACCACTGTGCCATGAGGGAAGCCCCTTTATAACAGTTTGAATTTTAGTTGACTTGCATTCATCTCTCTCCTGTTAGGAGTAGTTCTCGAAGAGCAATCACTTAGCCAGATGCCAGCAATTGCTCAGAAAACACAAGGTATAAAAAGGAATGTCATCCTTCTCCTCCCTCTGCTCTCTTCCATGGAAAGGTTTTTGGAGATATTTTGGTTATGGTAGCCATTCATGATGAAAACGTCATATCTAGTACAATTTAGGATGCTGGTTAGCAGTTTGGGTGAGGTGTAGTATGATGAATATCTCAAAGAACTTCTAGTATGTGCTCAATTATGTTCACTATAAGGTCAGGTATCATTCAGAATTAATTTTAAAACCCTTTTAAAACGCAACAATAAAAAGACAAGTGAGTTAAAAATGAACAAAGGATTCAAATAGATACTTCTCCAAAGAAGATATACAAATGACCAATAAGCATAAGAAAAGATGCTCAACATTATTAGTCATTAGGGAAATGCAAATCAAAACCACAATGAGATTTCAGTTCATACCTACCAGGATGGCTATAATCAAAAAGGCAGACAACAAAAAGTGTTGGTGAGGATGTAGAGAAATTGTAACCCTCATACACTGCTGGTGGGAATGTAAAATAGTGCAGCCACTGTGGAAAACTTTGGCAGTTTCTCAAAATTGAAAAAAGAGGTAGCATTTGACCCAGCAATTCCACTTCTAGATAAATATTCAAGAGAACTCAAAATATACACCTGCACAGTAACTGGTACATATATGTTCACAGCAGTATTATTCATTATAGCCAAAAAAAGTGGAAACAACCCAAAGGTCCATCAACTGTTGAATGGATAAACATAAAAGAATGAAGTACCAGTACACACTACAATATGGGCGAGCCATGAAAGCACTATGCTTAGTGAAAGAAGCCAGGCACAAAAGACCATATATCATATGATTCCACTGATATGAAATTTGCAGAGTAGACAAATCCATAAAGACAGAAAGTAATTAGTGGTTTCCAGGGATAGAGGGGAGTGGAAAATATTCTGGAATTAGATAGTGGTGATGGTTGTACAACTTTGTGAATATGCTAAAAACATTTTTTAAAGGTGAATTTTAAAGCACGTGAATTACATCTCAATGAAGCTGTTAATTTTTAAATTTTTGGCCGTGTTAGGTCTTCGTTCCTGTATGTGGGCTTTCTCTAGTTGCTGTGAGTCGGGGCTACTCTTTGCGGTGGCTTCTCTTGTGGAGCATGCGCTCTAGGTGCACAGGCTTCAGTAGTTGCAGCACGTAGACTCAGTAGTTGTGGCTCACAGGCTTAGTTGCTCTGCAGCATGTGGGATCTTCCTGGACCAGGGCTTGAACCAGGTGGATTCTTAACCACTGCGTAACCAGGGAAGTCCCCAATGAAGCTATCATTTAAAAAAAAAAAAACTTTCCTCGCCTTTCAGTAATTGAACATTTAACAAAAGTGACTACTATAGTTAGCTCTTACATATTCAAATCAATTTGGAAAAAAAACCCTGAACTCACCCAAAAATCAAGCAGTTGAATAGAGTCAGTTACCATTTAGACAGCACAGATAACACAAGACATCATCTTTTGGGTGGAGAGAAAACAGAAGTCTCTCTCTTGGGGAAATTATGCAGGAGGCATAAAGCGCTTGTTGGCCACACCACACTCTCTTCTTCCTTTCCAGCAATGACCGTCACAGTGCACAGTGCACTGGCTGCTTTTGGTGTCCAAGAAGCCACTTAGATGACTTAGACCATTTGTTTCTACCAGGCTGTCACCAAAACCAACAAATTCTAAAAATAAACAAATAAAACAAAACAAAACAAGAAACAAAAACACCTAGAATCTTAAAAACTCAAGGCATGTTCAATATCCATATAATACCCTTAAAAAAAACCAAACTTTTCATTGTGGAAAATATCAAGCAATGTAGTGAAACCCACACACTCATTAACAGCTTCAACAATTTTCATCTGACAGTCAATCTTCTCTCACCCATTTCCCCATTTACCTCTGTCCCCCCATATTACTGAGAAGCAAAGCTCGTATATCGTATCATCTTACCCAGAAATAACTCAGTATGTACCTCTAAAAGATGACCCTTAAAAAAATTCACAAGGGACTTCCCTGGTGGTCCACTGGTTAAGACTCCATGCCCCCAATACAGGGGGCCCAGGTCCCATCCCTGGGCAGGGAACTAGACCCCGCATGCACGCCACAACTAAGGAGCCAGTGAGCTGAAACTGTGTCCCACATGTGGCATCAGAGATGCCACCTGCTGCAACTAAGACCTGGCATGGCCAAATAAATAAATATTACAAAAAAAAAAACCCACAAAATATTTTCAAATTTCCCTTACTGTCTTACAAACTTTTGAAGAAACAGTTTGCATGATGTCCTTTTTAATTATCTCCATACTCCATGGCTACATGAAAACATGAATAGCAATTACTACTATTTAAAGCAGCAGCTATTGTGTGCCAGACAGTTTACTGCAGGCTTTCCACATAGTATCCAATATAATTCTTGCACCGATCACAGGGGGACACCACCCTTGTCCCATCCCCTGGCTCAGGGAGATCAATTAACCCGACCAAGGGTCAAGCTGGCTGACCCAACCTCTGTTTCCCACTTATGCTTCTCCCTTGCCTGCCTTGGTTTCAGCGCTGTGCTGTTCAACAGTCTAGCCACTAGCTGCATGCAAAGCATTTCAAAGATTTAATAGGCAGAAAAGAATGTAAACGATCTCATTAGCAATGTTTGTGTTAACATGATCATATTTTGGATATATTGGGTTAAATAAAACCTACTGTTGTAATTAATTTCACCTGGTTTCTCTTTGGTTTTTTTCAACCGTGATAAAATACACACAAGATAAAGTTGACCGACTTGACCATTTTTAAGTGTGTAGTTTAGTAAAGTACATTCACATTGTTCTGTAACTGTCACCACCATCCATCTCCAGAACTCTTTTCATCTGAAATTGTGTCCCCATTAAACAACAACTACCCATTTCCCTCTGCCCCCAGCCCTGGGCACCACCATTCTACTTTCTGTCTCTATGAATTCGACTATTCTAGGTAACTCATTTATCTTTTTGTGACTGGCTTATTTCACTTATAGTATCTTCAGGGTTCATTCATGTTGTAGTGTGTGTCAGAGTTGCCTTCTTTTTAAAGGCTGAAGAATTGTCCATTGCATGTACATATCACGTTTTGCTGATCCGTTCATCTATTGGTGGACATTTGGGTTTCCTCCACCATTTGAATATTGCTGAACCATTATGAACACGAGTGTACAAATATCTTTTCAAGACCCCGTTTTTGATTCTTCTGAGTGTATATTCAGAGTGGAATTGCTAGATACTATAGCAATTCTATTTTTAATTTTTTGAGGAACCACCATACTGTTTTCCACAGTGGCTGCACCACTCTATTCTACCAACAGTGTACAAGGGTTCCAGTTTCTCCACATCCTTGGCAAAACTTATTTCCTTCCTCCCTCCCTTCCTTCCTTTCTCCCTCCCTCCCTGCCTCTCTTTCTTTCTTTCTTTCTTTTAAATAGTAGCCATCCTAGTAGGTGTGAGGCTCTCTACTTCTTTTTAACGTGACTAGTAGAAAATATGTGGCTCACATTGTATGTCTATTGGACAACAGAAAAGAAAGATAAAATTTGATTTCCCATGCTCCTTTGCAGATAAAGGTAGCCATGTGACATTGTTCTGTCCAATGAGGCACGAGCACCAGCCTGCTGCTGCCACTTCTGCCCCTTCCTCCTTCTTCCTGCCTGTAGTCTAGAGCTGGGATCCAGTCGTCCTGCAGCCAAGAAGTGACAGAAACGAGGCTCAGGCTAAGGGTGCTGGGGCAGAGCGGTGAAAGGGTGGGTCCCTGTTGGGCCATTGCATCAGCCCATGTGTACCTCCTGACCATCTACCACGTGAGACCAATAAGCCCTCCTCTCTTTAAACTACCTTTAGCTTTTTCTGTGATTGCTAGTTGCAGCCAAACACACCTCTAACGAGATCACTCAGAAGTGGCACAGGCGGGACCTGCACACGGGTCTGTCCGTCCTCCAAAGCCTGTGCTCCCTCCATCTCTGCCCCCAACTGCCTCCCAAGAATGGACCAGTGATATTAACACCAGGGAGGTAGAAACTGGTCTCCTGGTTCTCCTCTGTACCGCTTATCCCCAAACAGGGAAAGTAATTTTCAGCTGATTGCAAGGAATGTGTTCACTTTACACACAAAAATTTACAAGTTAGGATGTCCACTGCTGTATTGGTTAAGGTAGAAAAGCCTAAGTGGTCAACAGTAGGGGGTTCAAGAAATTTTGTAAAACATCAAATGGAATCCTTGGCAATAATTAAAATGTTTTTTGAAGACTTTTATGATAGGGAAAGGTATGTAGGCTCTATTACAAAAAATGGAGGTCCAGTTTTGTAAAATAATGTGTAGGTGTGAATTATGTCGAGTGGTGGAACTATGCATAACTATCTTCTTACGTAGGCTTTTCCTACCCTCTCCAAGATTTCAAAGTAAGTGGGTATATGTAATTAGGAAAAATAAAGCAACACATTAAAAAAAAATAAGACTCCATCGCCAAGGCGAATGGACCGTTTCTTTGTCAGGAATCTGATGTGCTTTCTTTGTGTTGTCTTCCCTGAGGCTTACCAAGAGTTGGAATAGGGGACACGGAGCTGGAAGGCTGTGATGGGGCCGGGGGGGAGGGGGAGGGGGAAGGGGGGAGGCAGATGAGCACCCAATGAGAGCTTCTGAGAAAAAGACCCTTGCGCTGCTGCAGCTGCCCCACGCCTTGGCTTTCCCTGGGAGCCCACAAGCTTGGCACCTGCCCCCAGGTTCTGGGTGAGGGTTCCAGGATTGGTAGCTTCTGACGCTGGCTGTGCACGGTTCCTCTTAATTAAAATGCACCATCCACATAACATAGTAATGGGATTAGAAGGCAGTTCCTCCCTCAAACGGGCTGCGGTCAAGGCTGCACAAACAACTTGTGTTGTGTTCCACTTTGATTCAGCCTAATGTGTTGGTAAAAGGGTCCATTCTTGAGATGTTTTGTACTTAATTACGTATGAACACGGCAGAAAGCGGAGGCCCGTAACATGCTCGGTGGTTGATTAAGTGGGCATCCAAATGGCCAATCAATAATTTACTAAAATATTTAAAATACCTTCTGGCTTCCTGCGATGGGAAGGATACAGCTCGAGTGTGGTCCTTTCTTGGCTGCTCTGCAGGTGGAGGTCCCCCTGGCTTTCTAGTCTCTCTGCCTCTACGCTTGGACACTTCTGCTGCTACAGAATGGACTTTCAAAAACACAGATCTAATCGCATCGCACACCGCCCCCTCCTTAGAAGTGTCTACTGAACTCCCTTACCGCTGCCCCTCCCCTACCCCAGCTGCACCTGGTTACCCCCCAGTCACCTTGGCAGGCTGGGCCCAGGCCTCCCCTCTGCAGGAGGATGCTGTCACGGCTCTCTCTAAGGCCTCCAAATTCTCCGTGTGGGTCTCTTCCCCCACACGTGAGCCTCGCTGCTTTTCATGTCCCATTTGTGACTGTCTCCCCCGCTAGGCTGTGAGCGAGCTCCAGGAGGGCAAGAATGGTTCCACTGGAGCCTTCTTTAATCCTTTTATTTGGTGGATGTCACTGAGTAAATGAATGCCTTGGGAGTGCAGAAGACCTGGTGCAGCGGTCGTGATCAGCATTAGGGGAGAATGAGCCTCTCTCATTTCCCCCCTTGAACGAATAACAAGTTCCTCTAGTCTTACACTCCTGATGGGTAGTTCTGGGGGGCCATCCCACTTCCTTATTCTCTAGATGCAAGAACTGAGGTTCAGGAGGGTTAACTTGTTTGCCTGAGAGACCCCAGTGGGGCCGAGCCTGGGCTGATTTGCTGACCTCCAGCAACCTTCTTTGTCCTTGGGATCACTTTGGCCACCATCATCATCGTCCTTGTGTCAAAATCGTGAGAGGCAGGAAATAAGAGGAAAACAGGAGCAGGGGTAGGTTCAGAAGAGACCAAACAAGAACTCTTAACCATACTTGCTGAAACTGATTATAATAAACCTGGTTCTAAGCAATTTAAAAGTGTTTGATGCCCTGAGCCGAAAGCAGCTGAGTGGGGAGGAGCACGTGGTCCACTTCGGATATTTTCAGTGATGTTTACCAGGCTAGGCTGGGCCCGGTTATTCCACTGGCTCCCCAGCTGTTTTGCAAAATGTCGAGCACATTCAATATCTGTATTTGTTGAACGACTAACCCGAATGCCTACCATGTCCCCAGAACCATGTGCTGCCTCTGTGTAATCCTCAGGGCCACCCCCAAGGTCTTAAGCATCGTGCCACGTCGACTCTGACAGGTGGCTCAGTTCTGCGGTGGCTTATCCAAGGCAAATTTGGTTTTAAATCTATCTGGTGACATTCTGCCCAGCCGTCCAATGTGGTGTTCTGCATCTAGTGAATTCTTAATAATTATTAATTGATGAGGGTGTCTTCTCAGTCTGAATGCTGAACACATGCTCTCTAAATAGGATGGGAGTTGCAGCATATTTTAATTAAATCCTGACAACTTTAATTCTGACTGCTCATTCTAATACTCCTGAGCTGCTAGCACCAAGCTAATGGCTTATTCATGTAGAAGAAATTAGTAGCAGGGTGCTGCCTTTTACCCAAACACAAGATCATAATAATTAAAGTCTGATATTTCTTGAAATGAACTCCTTTAAAGTAATTTCTATCCCACAAACACACACACAGGCAAGCATACATGTGCCAACATTCTCAGGAATTTACAACACCTTAGAGAAACTCTGTCCATTCCTTTCCAAAATGAAAAGTATTTTGTTGACATGATGAAAGACTCCTTACTAGGTTCAGGGGAAATGTGTATTTCCACTGATCAATTTCTGAGTTTCCCAGAAGAGCGGAGCCAGAGAGAAATCCTGAAAACTAATGACGGTGGGAGCAGAGTGTATTTGTACTTTATTGTGCCAATCAGCGTCTAAACCACTGCGTCAGAGAAGGAGACAAAGGAAAATCTAACTGTATGTGTGTGGGGGGGTGGGGGAGTGGCAGGAGGAGGGCTGAGCAGGAGGGAGAGATGGTGTCTAAGTATACAAAAAGATGAAATAATTTTGAGAGAGGATCCAAGAAGCAAATGTAATATATTGGGTTAATTCATTGCTTTCACAGAGTGAACACCTATTGTGCCCAAGGCATTGGAGACCCGATGGTTACAAGCTGGCTGCCAGCTATACTCCTATGGTACTTGCATTAGAGCATGACTCTAAACAGAGGTTCATGCTTGGGCTCTGGTGGGGGCTGTGAACTCCCTGAAATTGTATGCAAAACTTCGTGTTCCTAGATACACATGGGTGTGGGCAAAAAATAGATTGGTACAGTTTCCACCCCCCACCCCGGGGACAAAATATACAGCAGGGATCACATTCTCTAAGCCTTCACGTGAGTGAAAACACGATAATGGAGTTTGCCTTCTCTGCTCTTCCTCTAGAAAAGATGAAGAAACTGAAGCCATCACCAAACCAAGCCAACAGACACAGGTATTTTTCTTCTCTTTTGTAAAGTTAAGAAAGCATCCTACGGAAGTCTTTAAAAACAAAAACAACCCCCCTACACTATAAAGGAGATTAAAAAAAGGCCATTAAAAATAGTGAATTATAGGACACAGTTCATTGACAAGCTCTTGGCAACAGGGTAATGCCATTAGAGATAATCTGAATAGACCCCTTGCTAATCTTTGCTTGATTCTATGCAAAGAATCCTTGAGTGGGGGATGGGAGCTCATGTCACAGCCCCACCCGAAACTTTCATAAACCCCACAGCTATTTTATAAAGATAGGTATTATTACTAGGCCTACTGTACAGATGAGAAAACTGAGGCTCAGTGAGGCTCAATGACTTGTTCAAAATTCCACACCCAGAATTTTCCTGCTATCTGTACCCTTTCTCCTTAGGATACATTCTAAAGAGCCACACTAGAAAAGAGGTAGAGATCAGGAAATGAAAGCAACTCTATAAACCCAAGACAATAAAACACCTTTCTTTCTTATGGGACTATTAACTCATTTAAATGGTATTTAAATTTTTAACACTCACAGAGGGCAACATCAGGGCCCAAGTTTTGAGCAGAATTTATCTGTAGCGTTCCAGAACTAGAGACTTTGAATTGAGGTGGTCTGAGGAGAGTGAGGTTGGAGAAGAGTCAGGGAATTATTAAGGAAGCGGGCTTGAGGTAAACTACAGAATTTCAAAATCCTGGTCCGCACAGCCTCGTAGAGCAAATATAGCTATTGAATGTGCTCGACATTTTGTGAAACAGCTAGCGGATCATGTTTACACTTTCCACACCCCTTATCAAGGGCCATTGAAAACAAAGTACTGTATTTTGATACAATTTCAGGCTTACAATTGCAAGAATAGTACCAATAATTTCTGTATACCCCTCATCCAGTTTCCACAGCTGTTAGTATTTTACCATATCTGCTTTATCCTTCTCTTTCTAAATAAACATATTCATGCCACTTTCTTTTTCATGCAGACATAACGATGCTCCTTCATTCCCTTCGGGGTATATTTCCCCCAAACAAGGACATCCTCTTGCATAACCACCATACAATAATCAAAATCATGACATTGGCACCTATAAAATACGGCGAACTAATTTACAGACCTTATCCAGATTTCACCAACTGTCTCAATCGGGTCAGCAAAAGAAAATCCCAGATCATGTGGTGCATTCAGTGGTCACATCTTTTTAATCTCCTTTAATCTGGAACTGCTCCTCTGTCCTTCTTTGTCTTTCACGGCACAGGTGTTTTGTGGGAAGGTAAAGGTCAGTTATTTTGTCCAATGTCTTTGAGTTTGTCAGATGTCCTGATCAGATTCAGACTTTGCATTTTTGGCAGGAATATCACAGAAGTCATGTTGTGCTCTTCTCAGTGGATCATATTAGGGGGTGGCCTGTCCTACCCTGATGGTGTTGACCTTGATCTCTTGTGAGGGTAGTGTCAGCCAGGTTTCTCCACTATGAAATCACTATTACCTGTTACCTTTACCTTATTGAATTAAAAACGTTTTTCATAAAATATACATAACATAAAATGACCATTTTAACCATTTTAAGTGTCCAGTTCTGTAGCATTAAGTGCATTCACCCTGCTGTGCTACCGGTACCACCAGCCACAAAACTTCCTCCTCTTCCCCAACTGAAATGCTGTGCTCATTAAACACTAAGTCCCCATTCCCTCCCCCCACCCCAGCTCCTGGCAACCACCATTCTACTCTCTGTTTCTATGAATTTGACCCTTCTAGGTACCTCATATAAGTGAAATCATACAGTATTTAACCTTTTGTGACAGACATATTTCACTTAGTTGAACACCTTGAAGGTTCACCCTTGGTAGCGTGTGTCAGAATCTCCTCCCTTTTTTTTTTTAAAGTATTTATTTATTTTATTTTTTTATTGGCTGTGTTGGGTCTTTTTTGCTGTGGGCGGGCTTTCTTTCAGTTGCGGTGAGTGGGGGCTACTCTTCGTTGTGGTGCACGGGCTCCTCATTGCCGTGGCTTCTCTTGTTGCGGAGCCCGGGCTCTAGGTGCATGGGCTTCAGTAGTTGCAAGACATGGGCTCAATAGTTGCGGCTCACGGGCTCTAAAGCACAGGCTCAACAGTTGTGGCGCACGGGCTTAGTTGCTCCGCAGCATGTGGGATCTTCCCAGAGCAGGGATCGAACCTGTGTCCCCTGCATTGGCAGGTGGATTCTTAACCACTGAGCCACCTAGGAAGCCCCTTTCCTTCCTTTTTTGAGGCTGAATAAACATTCCCTTGTATGTACAGGCCACATGTTGCCTAGGAATTCATCCATGATGGACTCTTGGGTTGCTTCCGCCTTTTGGCTCTTGTGGATAAAGCTTCTGCTATGAATTTGGGTGTACAACTACCTGTTCCAGACCCTACTTTTCCTTCTGTTGAGAATATAACCAGAACTGAAATGGCCGGATCATTATTTTCTCCCTCTGAATTAACAAACTTCTTGTAGGACGCTACGTTGACACTATGTAACCATCCCGTTACTCCTCACACTTTCACCCACTTTCATCCCTCAATTCCTATCTGAATCAATTGTTCATCTAACGGTTGCCAAATGGTAATTTTCTTTCCATTATTCCTTCTGCATTTATTAGTTGGCATCCTACCATAGGGAAGAAATTTCCCTTTCCCCCCATTGATTTAAGAATATGGAAGCCTTTATTCAATGCTTTACACCACAGACACGTCATTGCTCTGATCAATTCTTTTCCATATGACTCCCAAGAGTGCACGTTTGGGGAAGTGAAGTAACTTTCTATACTTCCTTGTCACCATTAGCAAAGCCGGGAGTTCAGCCCGACTTCCCCAAATGCAGACGCTCATTTTCCAGTCCACGCATTCGTTTGAAAGGGGAAACCGTCTCTCGCAGAGCGCTCCGAAGAATCCCCTGGGCAGCCCCGCCCCGCGAGAACTACATTTCCCAGAGCCCTTCGAGGGCTTACGTCATCAGCGAGCGCGGCTTTTTGCTCGCCGGTTTCGGGGGACCGGCTGTGGAGGCGCAACATGGCGGACGTGCTAAGTGTCGGCGTGAACCTGGAGGCCTTTGCCCAGGCTATCAGTGCCATCCAGGCGCTGCGCTCCAGCGTGAGCAGGGTGTTCGACTGCCTGAAGGATGGCATGCGGAACAAGGAGACGCTGGAGGGCCGGGAGAAGGCCTTCATTGCGCACTTCCAGGACAACTTGCATTCGGTCAACCGGGACCTCAAGTAGGTACCGGCTGAAGGGGCCGGGGTCGGGGACCTCCCACCCTGTCCCGACCCCGCGCGAGTCTCCTGAGTCAGGGGCTAAGTCCCTTTTCCCTGCTCCCTTGCTTCCCCTCCCTCCTCTCCAAGCCTCTGCCTGCCCCTCAGGGCCACCTCATCCTCCACCCCCGCTTTCTCGTCTCCCTGCTCCTGGCTTCCAGGTCCTGGCTGTCTCCCGCCGCCCTGGACCTCTTCTATGGTCCTTGCATTTCTTCCGAAGGGACGTGCTCTTCCCAGGAACTCCCACTCCTCATCTCAGCTCGACAGCGTCCTCACTGGTGGGCCCTCTGGGCCCCGCCATGTCTGGTCAAATAGTGCCAAACGGGACCTGCTCAGCGCTGCCCCAAAGCCAAGTGCACTCCATCGGACTGGCCCCAGGTTTTCGTCCCTGAACCTGGAATTCATCCGTTCCACCCCGCCCCACCCCCAGACACGGCAAAACAGGCTTTGATCTATCTTTTTGTCTTCCCCTACCCTCTCCGAAACCACCTGATCAGTACTTTCACTCTGACTCTCACTGCTCCTGTTAAGTTCCTGCCTCTAGAGAGACCTAATCTCAGGCTTAACCAGCGTAATCACTTCTGCTTACAGCTTCCCCCTCTTCCCAAGAAATATTAATTTGTGGTCTTTTAGGGTTAAGGATTGTATATTTCTTTCTCTTTCTTACAACTCACCTTCTTCTACTTTATGAGTGAAATTAAGTGAGAGGATGTTTGTAAAATGCCTGGCGCGCAGTAGGCACTTTTTAATTGATTCGGTCCTGGATTTGCCTTCCCTGCCTGCTGAGAGCCGGTCCTTTCCAGGAGGGTTAAAACTGCAGGATTTTTGCCTTTTACCTCTCTGAACTGACCTTAGCAGGGGAAGGCATTGGGTGAGCTAGTCATCCTATAATTTCTGGAGTGGCTGGGGTTTTTTTGTTTTTCGTTTTTTTTTTTTTTTCTTTCCTTCTTAACTTGATCTCTGTAGAAACCAGATGGAAGGAGGAGGTAGAATGGAAGAGGAGGTGGTGACCAAATGATGGGAGCCTCTTTTTATTTATTTTTTTCCTTCTAAGTAGTTGCTATTCTTGTTTTGGGGGAAAGCCAGGAAATCACACACCCCTCCACAGCTCCCACACCCACTTGCTGTTCTGTGGCGCAGTGCCAGTTAATACTTTCCCTGCTTGAGGGGATGTGCTGGTGGTTGGTTCTTCCCTCTCTTCCGTCTCCTCTCTGATTGGCTTCCCTTGCTAATGTGCAGGATGTTGCAACCCTTCACCGTTGTAGAAAGTTTAAGAATGTTGACATCACCCCTTTGCCTTCTTAAATCTTTAGACAGCAGTAACAAGAAGAAGGTGGCTGAAGATTCCAAAGTGAACATGACATGAGAAGCTGTTCCTACAGAGTGTTTTGTTGACACTTTGGGACTGGCCCCTCAGAACGTGCTCCTGGAATGTGCTTTTGCTGGTGGCTCCCTTTCCCAAGCTGCGCTAGAGTTTTTTTTTCTGCTAGACTGAACTGTGTTTGTTTGACACAGCCCCCTCGGTGATGTTTTCCCATTCCGTTTGTTTATTTTATCTCTTCTTTGTTTTGTTAAGTTTTACCATCTGTGAAGCACCACTTACAAATCTACCTCTGTGTGAATGGTAAATAATCATCATGTATTCAGGTACTTGCTGTTCTGCTGAATGTGATGATCTGTACGTGGATCTGAAAACTCTTAGTGAAAAGCAGCGTTATACCACATTTCAAAGTTCCAGAAAGTCTTCCCCCACCTCCCCTCCTCTCCCCACCGCCCAGCAGAGAACCATTTGAGTTGTTCAGTCCTGATTTTAGGAGTCGTGTTGATTTCATTGCTCTTAAGCCTTGTTCTCCTTTGGAATGGCGCCAGAGAGCTCAGTTGTAAAATAAGGCCAGTCCCCAGTTAGGGGTTCTCTCAAGTGATCCTGGTCTTCTTAAACTTTGAGAAAGTATTTCTTCTTAAGGGACTTATGACAGAGAGTTTGAAGAACAACCTCTGACCAATGTGGTTGGCTCAGCACTGGCGTTTCAGTGGACTTGGGTTTATTTGTTTATTTGCTGTTTTTCAGTGAGCTGGAACGTCTGAGCAACTTGGTCGGCAAGCCTTCTGAGAACCATCCTCTCCATAACAGTGGGCTGCTAAGCCTGGATCCCGTGCAGGACAAAACGCCTCTGTACAGTCAGCTTCTTCAGGCCTATAAATGGTCAAACAAGGTAAGGGGGACGTGTCAGAAATGGAGCTAGTACAGGAAAAAACAAGTTTTCTTACATTTCATAAAGGCAGAAAGTGAGGGTTTTTCTTTCTTTTTTGTCCTTAATTCAGCATCAGATTACAGAGTTGGAAGTGTCAGACTTACCCTGTGGGAGATTTGACGTCTCTGAGGATTGTTCAGAGTCAGGTGCGTTTAACCTGGCCGCTGGGTGTAGGGAGCAGCTTTTATGAACCCCATGAAATCACATGCAGAATGTTGTGGGGTATGTGTTTTTCTGGGGAGGACTTCCTAGCTGTCATCAGATTCTCAGAGGGGTCCCTGACCCCCAGAAGGTGAAGGACTGGTGGTCTAAGTGTGCAGCTGCTCACATTGTTTGCATTGCTTGGCCTGTCTTCCCCATTGTTGAGGGAAGAGCATCACTGTAGTACTGTTTGGTAGATTACTCTCTCTCTCTCTCTCTTTTTTTTTTTTTTTTTTTTTGGCTGTGCCACATGGCATGCGGGATCTTAGTTCCCCGACCAGGGCTCGAACCCAAGTGCGAAGTCTTAACCTCTGGACCACCAGGGAAGTGCCCATCTCTCTTTTTTTCATTTTTTTTTTTTTTAAATTGAAGTATAGTTGACTTACAATATCGTGCTAGTTTCTGGTGTACAGCACAGCGATTCAGTGATGTGTGTGTCTGTATATATTCTTCAGACTCATTCCCTTATGTGTTATTACAAGGTATTGAGTATAGTTCCCTGTGCTATATAGAAGCTCCTTGCTGGTTATCTTTTTTTTTTTTTAATTTTATTTATTTATTTAATTTATAGGTTGTGTTGGGTCTTCACTGCTGTGCGTGAGGGCTTTCTGTAGTGGAGAGCAGGGGCTACTCTTCATTGCAGTGTGCACTCTTAATGTGGCGGCTTCTCTTGTTGCGGAGCACAGGCTCTAGGTGCGTGGGCTTCAGTAGTGGGCGGCACGTGGGCTCAGTAGTTGTGATGCACGGGCTTAGTTGTTCCCCAGCATGTGGAATCTTCCCAGCCCAGGGATCAAACCCATGTCCCCTGCATTGGCAGGTGGATTCTTAACCACTCCACCACCTGGGAAGCCCCCTGCTTATCTGTTTACATATAGTAGTGTGTATATGTTAATCCCAGCCTCCTAATACTCTCTTCTCTAACCACTCTACACCCGTCTGAGAGAGATTGTTCTAAACCCTCTCCATAGAATTTGCTATTCATGGTCCTGCAGTAGGCAGGCCCATGGCGTAGACCTTAGGACAGCTGTAAAAGGAAAACTGAGCTGTAGTGTGAAAATAACAGGAACAATCAGGCTCATAAGCCTGGAAACAGTTTGTTTACCCACAAGTTCCTCTTGTTTGGGTGCTGTGCGTTGTTGTGTCGTGTTGTGTTTTGGTTTTTGCTGCTGATAGAAAGCTAGAATATATGTTTGCAACGATTTTGGAAGCTTTTCTCATTAGACTGCTACCTCCCTGGAGATAATTGTCCTTACAGTTACTGATTGGGAACGGCTCTGCCCCATCATTGCTTTCCTCTTTTCTGTGGTTCTTTTCCTTCTCAGGTCTTAGGTAACAGGTGAGCCTTGACGGTGTTTCCAGTGTGTAAAATTTTTCCTTTGAATTTGTCTGTGGGAGTATTTAACATTCTTTGGTTTGCAGTGGAACCCTGGCAGCTGTCTGAGACTCAGGCGCTAAAGAAGGAGCTTGAGCCTGGGATGCATGCATTTAACTTGTAAGACTTGTCCTCTACGCTCTGGGCTGCTGTTGACAGAAACCCACTTCAGTCTTGAGGATCAGGGTGCCCAGCTGGTGTGGGGACCTGCCAGCTCTCCTGCCCTCTCTGTGCCTGCTTCCCAGTGTTGGCCTCATGTCTCCCAGTGGTGGAAAAGACTGCCTGGCAGCTGTAGGTTTGCATGGTCCTTCTACCAGGTGATCTCCAGGTGTCCACACCAGACCCTGAACATGGACTCTGGTCCTGTTTGGTAGGCGGCCCCTGCCTATCCAGTCAGCTCATCGAGTTCAGGTGTGCGATTCTGGTTGCTCAGCGCAGATGCGCTGAAGACAGGAGTTGGGGTGCTTAGAATTGGATACAGGCAAGAGAGGACGCAGGGCAGACACAGAATTAGAGATGTCTGCTGCAGGTGCCTGGGCCAGATGTGAGGCTATTCGGGTCCCATGCAGACAACCCTGCCCTCTCAGGCTGTCCTGTTTGAGCTTCCTTGTTTCTCTAGGGGCACGCTTGGGCATCTTAACATGAGTTTACCTGGTGATCGGCTGAGGGCTGATCTATAGGTGACTTATTTCTGGTTGGACTCCTGGTAGAGGGTCTTGCTTTTTGATGTTTGGATGTATGTGGACGCTGTGTTGATGTATCATGTGGGTAATGTTCTTGGAGTAGGCTCAAGTGGTGGAGACTCTTCAGTGGTGGGAAGATTTAGGCTGATCTCGAAACCATAGTACCTGGGACTCCAATGGAAGCGACTGGTTTTAAATTGAAGTGGTAACTCAACTTTTGAATGAAGGTAGTTTTAATTGTTTGCCAAATTTAATAGAGTTAAAATAGAAGTCCCTGTGCCTGCCCCACACTCTTGCCCTCAGGTGGAAAAGAGAATGTCTTAAGGAAAAGAAAAATTACGTGTGTGGAAATCGTTGTCCTGGAGATGCTGTGGGTTAAAACTAGGTGTAGAAATGTATCACAGATTGTGAGTCCCACATGAGTAGTGTGAACAGTGTAGGGGTTTCAGTTACATCCTGGCCTGGTGCGCGCTTGTAAAGTAACTTCTTCAACCAGCTCCCTAGTGCTCCAGCAGAGAGGGGATTTTTGGACTCTTGTACCATTAATCGGCGAAATAAAGGGAATAATTAAGAGATATTTAGTTTATCTCCTTATTTTATAGCCAGGCAAACCAAGGCCCAATGAACCGGCCTGCTCACAGCTTTGTAGCTAGACTAGAATTTGCCTTTCCTCACATAGGTCAGTGCTCTTTCCTTTAAAACTTGATGCTATAATCTGGTTTGGCTTAAGGTTTTGACTATAGCAAACGTTTTCCCCTCTTTAACCTTCATCTTAGGATCAATTCAAATGTTATATTTTATTCATGACTCTATTTTGCATTTTGTTCATTTTTAGTGGTTTACTGTGGAGATGGCAAATACATGGTATATTGTCCTCAAACTGTCGCTCTCCTCCAGGGCAGACATCACTAATCACCCTTTGCATTCTTTCCTGCTGAGGCTGCTCCAGGGTTCACAGCTCTGTTCTGTGGCTAGGCAGCCCCTGCCAATTATTCAAAGGTGGGCTGCAGGGAAGATACGTTTTTTATTTCTGTTATGGTAGATCATGTCCTATTTGCCTATTGCTTATTTATACCTTACTTTACTCTAAAAGGGATTTAAGATCTATTATAAGAATACCATACTTCAAACCTTGAAAGAAAAGAGGAAAACAAGGGTAAGGATGCCTTATGTACATTTCTGTAACTAAACTCAAGAATTAGCCCCAAGAAATAAGCCAGTATTCTAATTTCCAGCTGGGGTATGGAAGCAGCAGACAATGGTACGTTGTTTATCTTGCCTCTCTTACAAATGAAAAGAGCTTTTTAATTGCAAAAGCTTTCATCATTCATCATTTTACCCTCAAAGAGTTTAAACCAGAAAGTGCATTAATGTGTTAGATGAAGTTTGGGGTAACTTGCCAGTGTCAGCTTTCCACACTGCTGGCTGAGAATTGAAGGAAGCGTGTGAAAAGCCTTGATGCCACCCATTATGTGATGAACTTTCTATTTTATGTGCTGCTGGCCATTGAAAAGTCTCGTTCACGCTTACCAACTAATTATTTTCTTTAGGGGATTTGGTAATTTTGTAAAGTCAGTTGGAATATTAATTACATGGTAGTTGGCATAATTGTTAGGGTAACACATTTAAAAATTAATCTAATCTAACGAAATGATATCAAATCACTGTGAGCAGCACTTTTCCCATGCTGAATTGGGGAAAGAATGTAGCTTTCAGCTCTTATGCACCTATGGATAATTGTTCTGTAGAGGGATGACAAGCCCTCTTGACGAGGGCAAAAAATAATTGGCGTCAGTGCTGTAAGATACTGAATGTGGACTTCATATCGCTTATTAAGTTCAGATATGCTGAGAGTTAGGCCAGACTATTCTGAAGGCCCCTTTCTAAAGGTTTCCAGAGTCCTGTCTCTAGGATTTGATTTCTGGCTTTGACTTTCTTCATTTGTTTGTGGCAGGAGGCTGCTTGTGTATTTGCCTGAAAAGGGGGCAAAGACTTCAGCCTTTCCCTGGTTATGTTTGAAGCAGCAAAGACCCCAGAACTGTCACTTTCTCCTGGGGTTGGGAAACGGGCCCTGGGGAAGGGCCTGCCTTTTCTTTGTTTTTGCATGCTTAATTTTTCACTTTTGTTAGAGAGGGAGCGACTTTCTATTCCAAGAACATTCAGTTGGAAAGTCAGAAGACATTTCCTCCACTCTACCCTCCCAAGCTGTTCTTATCGGAATCTAGTTACCGAGTGGCTTTTTTAGTTACTGTAACATTCATGTCCCTCAAATCCAGCCTTGAAGATGCTCTTGACGTTTTGGCATCATGGAGCTAACGGGTGGGATTGGTTAAAACTGCAACACGGAACCTTTTCCTTTAGGGGCCCTGTGCTCTTTTTAAGTCCCTGAGGAGAGAGACTGTGTCTGTCTCATTCCCTGGGGGGAGTCCCCAGCGCCCAGCAGGGCTTCTGGTACTCAGTGCACATTCAATTAAAATTCACTGAATGAATGAAAGAATAAATAAAGAGCTTTTTCTGTTGAATTTTTAATTTATAACCCCTTTTGTGGTATGCTTGCTTGTATTTTTGATGAAGTGCTATCAGGACATTTCCATTTGGGGCCATTACTAAGAAATCTAGTTGTGCTACTTGTAGATGAGAGAAAATTCTGAGGTCCTGTGATGGAGGCCAGGGCCGGATTCCAGAAGGGTAATTTGGAAGGAAAGGTGAGGTCGGTTGGTGAACTGATGATAAGCTTTTTGAGGGCTGAGGTTGGCCGGTTCATCTGTGTCGCCTGTCACCCTGTGTGCCCTTACTGAGAGAGCCGGCTTGACAGCCAGCGCTCAGGAGGGGATGGGACTTGGTGGAAGTCGTCCGGAGTTGACGGAGTCAGGCTAATTTAAGCAACAGCACCTGATGTCAGGTGTTCTGTGGCAGCTGTTGTTTTGGCAAAAATGCGAAAACTGTCTGGGAAGAGGCGAGTTAACTGCCTCAGCCTCTTAGGGATTATCCCACTTGGTGTATTATCAGGAGTTTCTGTTCCCAGTGTTTTCCTTACCACCAGGCCCACCCCCGACTCACTCAGGGAATCCGGATTTATTCAGAGCATAACAAGGAAAGAAAATCACGTAAATGCCCCCCAAAGCCTCACTCATCATGGCTTCAGGTCAGGCACTCTCTGGATCATCCTCATGGTTAGCAAGGGTGCCGGGTACCATCCTTAGAGGAGTTCTGTCACCTAAATCTAACCTTCGCGGCTCCCTGTCTCTCAGCGGGAACTTGCCAGCAGAGTGAGCTTGACTGTAGTAGTGACTGCCCTGGCTGGCCTTGAACCCTGCACCCTTCTCCTCCCTCCCCACTCCAGGCCCTGATACTGTGGGAGCCGTTGTGAAAAGAACAAAGAGTAACACAACCAAACAAAATCAGTCTCCAGGGTTTCTAGAAACTGTTGGATTCAGAAGTAAAGGAAGGTAGAGCTGGAAATGTCAAGGATTAGCTGTAAGTTCTGGAGTTAGGCTGCCTGAGATGTGATCCAGCTCTGCCCTCACACTGCACCTTGAACACGTGAAAAACTTGTTCAGAGCATCAGTTTCTCCTTCTGTAAAATGGGGGTGATACAAGTGTTTGTATCGTAGTGTTATAGGGAAGATTAAATGAAGTGAAGCATGTCAAATGCCTTAGGATAACTCACATGTAGTAAGTGTGTGTAAGTGGTAGTTATGATTCCCAGGCATACCAAGAGCATATGCATGTATTTGTTTATGGAGTGGCAGTGTTGCTTGGTGGTTAAGAGCACAGGCTCCAGAGCTAGGCTGCTTTGGTTCACGTCCCCGCTCTGCTACCCGACAGCGATGAGGCTTCCCTTTCTGCGCCTCAGTTTTCTATTCTCTAAAATGGGGATGATAGTTGTACCCACCACAGAAAAATATGTTGAGACTCAATGAGGTAATATAAGTACAGCACTTACCTGGCATAGCGTAAATACTCTCTGGGGCTGGTATTATTATCTTAACAAAGTGGCGAGAACAGGCTCCCAGGCAGTGCTGGCCTGTCTTCCAGTGACTTCCGCTTTATCACACAGCCTCCCTAACTTGACTTTAGTATACTCTTCTGAAATTCTACAAATTAGATTCCTTTAGGTAATCAGCACTTTTCCCCCTGAGGAAGCCTGGGCATAGATATCAATATTCACACATTAGTATCAATTAGTGGGAGGGGGCTCTTTCCTCATAAAACCTGGAGGTGGGCGTGAGGGATCGGGGGGATTGGGGGTTTGGTGAGGAGGATAGCTATCCTTTTGGTGTGGAGCCAGGGGTTTGGGTGGGATGTGGGACTTGAGGATGGTAAAAGGGTGAGGGGTCTGGGAAGACGTGAGGAATGAGGGGACGGCAGAGAAGTTGGTGGGAAGGGCTGTGTCTTGCCCAGGGCAGACCATCTGTGCAAAGCCAGGAGAAATCCTCTCACTTTGGCGCTTGATAAGGCCTTCCTCCCAGAGCTCAGAGTTCAGCTTGGTCTGTAGTCCTCTTGCCGGTGAGGAAAACATCATGGGCTAGTCTGGGATTCCTAGCGTTGTTTCTTCAGGAAAATGTTTGCACACACGGGCCCGTGTAAAAATAAACACTTGGATTATATCCATTTTGTAAGTTGGGTGCTCATTACCAGCAGGGCCATGGGGTTGGCCTCTGTTGGGTTTGACTCCGCAGCTTTATGGGTTGGGGCGAGTTGCCTACGCTCCCACTGTCTCTGTCTCCTCATCAGTCAGAAGTGGATAACGACACTTCTGCCTTACAGGGCTGCTGTGAGGGCTGATGAGAGCAGTGCCCAGTGTGTAGTGAGAGACTCCCGACATCATGTCATTTCATCCTGAATCCTTCAGCGTTCAGCTTCCTTTCCTCCCACTTTCCCTGTTCTTATTTTTGCCGATTCTCATCTGCAGAATGCATTGTAGTTCCCCAGGATCTTCTGATCTCAGGGTCTTTGCACACGCTCTTCCTCCTCCTCCCTCCTTTCTTTGGAAAACTCTTCGTCATTTAGGTCTTAGACTCCCCCAGGAAGTCTTCTGAGATGTGCCCAGATGAGGTGCCCTGTGACAGCTTTTATCCTCCTCTGCCTGTTTGTTGCCCCTACAGGGGTAAGCCTTGTCCTTTGTGAGCACTTAGACTTGGGGTGCTGTCTAGCGCCTTGAGCCTCAGCCTGCTGAACTAGAAAATGGGCATAAAATCAGTCTCATTGGATTGGTCTGAATGTGTCATTAGAAACTGTATATAAAGTTTCTGGTTCAGGGTAGGATTATAGTGGCATTTAATAAATAGTTGTTATTTGAAACTTTCCATAATATTTGAATGGGGTTAAATTGAAGCCTCTTAATCTCTTCCTCTGTCCTTTTTAGATGGTCAGGTTGTGTTTTTTCCCTTCTGAGTCTGCTGCTGTTTACGTCCCCTTGACTTTTTGCAGCTTTGTATTGTTGTTGGGTGTGGGAGAGCTGAAAGGGAGGAGGTATGGAAGTGAGTGCCTTTATCCCGTCTCTGGTGGCCACACCCTAATCGCAAGGACCTCTGGGCCAGGCTCAGGCGTTCTGCCTGTGAGGGAGGGGAAGCTGAGGCTTCTGGAGTTTGCCATCTGCATTTCCTTCTTTTGCAACTGTCATGTGTCTGTTTGAGAGGCTCCAGCAGCCTCTCGGGCCTGACCTGGCCTGGTGGAGCTGGTTGAGGGTGCTCCCTGGGCTGCGGGCCTGCTCGACCTTCTGCTTTTCCTCGCTAACTTGACCAAGTGACCAAAACTCCCAAGACCCTCACTCCCCCCAGGGAGAGTTGGCTCGTCTAGTAGGTTCTGGCAAGTCAGTAACTTGTTGCACCATCAAACTCGCCTCAACCCTGTGGACTGAAGGCTCTTTCTGAAATCTCCAGCTTCGTGTGTGGCTGCTCTACTAGACGCACCCCGGTTCCACTGCAAGGAGCCTGGAGCGTTAAAGCGCTGCTGCAGGGACGCCTCCAGAATGTTTGCCCCACAGGCTTTCAGCGGCTGCACTGATCGCACTGCCCCAGCTGTGTGCTCTCCAGGCCCGTCCCCTTTTCTTGAGGGTTGGGGCTGTGGTGTCACCTTTGAGTACCTCCCGTGGGGGACACGCGGACACTCGTAACTGAGCCTGCCTGCCCCCGCCCCACCCCCGCCACCCCGTATTTCCAAACAGACTCCAGGCACTGTGCCTCCTTAGACCAAGTGTTAGATCTCAGGGGGACCTCCACCATCAGGTGGGGCAGCGGCCCCTCCTTTTATAGACAGAGTGACTTGTCCAGGCCACCCCACCGGCCCTCTAACTGGATGGGACCTGCAGTGTTTGGTGGCCTGCAAGGGGAATGTCAGCTGGATGTCCAGAAAAGCAGAAAGGTTTCTTCCACTGTGGAAGCCTATTAAAATATTGCTGTTTACCTGCGGTTTTGTGCCTGCAGATCCCCTGTCAGTGAAGCAGGAGCAGTGATCAGTCCATACGCTGTATCAAAAGGAACCGCGGGGATGGGTGTGACCCATTGACAGCTCTGTCTGCAGAGCAAGACTGTGCGGGGCCCAGCGCGGGCACGGACGCAGGTCAGGGCCGTTGCCTTGACCTCTATGAGCAAAGCAGCTCCAGGCCCCGCAGATTCAGAGGGGGAGCCACCCTCATCTGCTTTAAGCTCCGAAGTGGTGAATATGATATGAGAAGTTGGGATCTTAGCAACTAACTGGCATCTTTGCTGGGCATGTCATGGAAAGAAAGGTACTGCCTTGGAGCCTCTTTGTAGCCCTTCCCTGGCATGGGTGGGGACCCCAGGGATAGCTGTGTAAAAATAGGCCCCCTGCCCACTTTTTTCCGCATTTTAACAGGAATTGTGCTTAGTCCTGTTTGGGTTCATGGGATGCCAGTTGCTCATATTTTTTACCGGTGTGGATGTTTCTGTGTGTTCTAGGGTTGGAGAGTTACATCGTACCGCTGTGATTTTCAGTCGGTAGCTTCTCCAGTTATTGATCACTTGTCAGTAGTTGGTGCCGCTGAGCATCTGGGCTCGGCCCTCTCAGTACGTACACAGTGGATTTGGAGGCAAGAGAGTCTGCAGGTTTGAGCGTGTGCATTGCGTTCATGTGCAAGAAAGTGGTTGCACACGTTATAAAACGCTCAGTCATATACCTCTCCAGACTGCTTCTGAGTAGTGTGCCTTTTGCTAGGAAATATCTAATCCATCTGTGAATATGTGTTTATTGAGCATCTGCTATGTTACAAGCACTGTTCTAGACACAGTGAATGAAACTAAGTTCCCATTTTCCTGGAACTTAGCGTATATCCAATTCTCTAACTCGATCAAAATGCCCAAAACACATGATTTTAATAATAATTCCTGACTCTAGTATTGGTCTCCTTCACCCCCCCCCCCCAATCAGTGGCGTCTATAAGCCTCAGTTTACCTGTCTTTACTGTCAGAAAGGAGCATAATTGACAAGGTGCTGGGTGACTTAATTGACATATGTAGCTTATCTAGAACAGTCCTGAGATCTTAAATGTCATCCTGTTTTTATAGCTTGGTGCATTTTAATTGTCTTATGCTTAATGCAAATGCAAATTTATTGCTGTGTATACACTTTCTGGTTTGTTTACCCTTATGCTGCTGTAGCCTAAGGTTGCGCTTGTTTTAAGGTGTTCTCACTGATTTCAAGAGAACATAAATATATATCTTATATTGTGTCCAGAGGGAGGAAACAATCACTCAGTCAGGGCGCTGACTTTCTTGCCACCATTGACCTCAGACCTGACCCAGTTGGACTGTTTGTGTCCTAAAAGAGCTTTCCATGTGTTCTTTGTGGTATGATTAGTGACTGCATACCAAAGGATGCTACACATTTGTTATTTACTTTCTCTATTTGTGAATGGATCTGTTTATTTTTATTTTTTCTAGCCATGCAGTGCAGTTTGTGGGATTATAGTTCCCCAGCCAGGGTTTGAACTTGGGCCCCAGCAGTGAAAATGGCAAGTTCTAACCACTGGAACGCCAGGGAATTCCCTGCGAATGGGTCTGTTTAAATTTCATTTAAATACCTGGAGCCCTGAAGGCTAATTTTGCCCATGGGTGAGATTGGCTCTGTGCACTGACCGGTGCCTCACCAGGACAAGCTGGGGCCCCCTGGGTGCACTGTGTCCTCTCCTGTTGCCTGAGCGCCTGCCTGGTTGTCCATCCAGTCATTTATCTAGCTTACCATTTAAAATCACAAATGATAATTCAGTATGTTTCCCAGGGACTGCACTGATTCAGAATCTTACATCATCCATGGTGTTTGTGATGAGAATGAGAATCCCCCAAGTTTCAAGATAAAATGAACTCTCGACCTCTGTTTCTTAGTGAGCAGAAAATGATGAGGTGGCTGTTGAAGAGTTTTGTGTAGTGATCAGGTGGAAGTGTATTTTCTTTCCTTTGAAAATCACTGCGATGATTTCTGTATACTATAATTTCTCTCCAGATTTCATCCTCTTCACCTGCAAAATGAGTCTGAAGACACTTATTTTCCTGGGTGGTGAATGCACGGGGCCGGCACAGAGGAAGTCTCGGTGGGCACGAGTTTCCTTTCAGCGCTGCAGGTTCCCGTCCGCCGTGCCCTCTACCCCTCAACACTTAACTGGAGCCAGTGGAGATGTTGTTGGTTAACTAGATTACCCTCAGCCTGGTTTGGATAGCAAAGGTGCTAGCCCTCAATGCCTTTAGAGTGTTCCAAGAAGCTGCAGAGGAGTATAGAGGCCAGCGCTCTCCTACCCTTGTTTTGCACAGTCTAAGACAGAGCAGTTCACGTTCATTTTAATGGCTTGCATGAGCTCAGACATCCAGATTTTAATGCATTTTCACAGTAGCTCAAACAACATCACCACATTATCCTGCTGGCAGTTCATCGGAATCCTTGGCCAAAATGCTGTGCTTGGGGAGCTCGGCTTATAAACCAGAGCGTGGTAATTTCCTAGCAAGATGTCTTGTGGGGAATGTTGCCTTTCCTGTTGAAACTCCCTCTGAATTGTGAAGTGTTGTCCTTCTCAGTCACACAGTGATGGGCACGTATCGCTTTCGAGGAAGGTTTTCAGAGCTTCTGGTTCTCAGAGGGTAGAGTTGCTTTATTCTGATGAGTCAGAAGATGGTAAAGGCCTCCTGTGAGCCTCCAGTTTGTTTTTGATCCTAAAGGCGCATTGACAATAGCTGCTCCCTGGTGGAGTCTGGAGGGCATTTCCCAGTGACAGCACCTGCACCTTCCTCTCCCACTCGTCTGTGACAGGCCAGCCTCGTAGGGAGGTGGCGACTTGGGAGCTGATGGCCAGGGGAGAGCTAGAAACACTGGCTCTGGGGTGAGTTAAGGAAAACCAGCACCATCAATCAGGCAGCATCCCTGCCCCCTGATTTCACTCCCTCTGCACAGCAGCTGCACTGGACCCTCACACGTCCAGCAGTGGCGTCGAACCCGGGTTCCTAGTGCTTGGCGTGTGCTTAGTAAGCATTTACCGCTAAATGGATGAATCCCCCCACCTCCCCCCAGGCATCTTCCCTCATAGCCAGGACATTTGCAGAAGTCTCCTAACTGGCCTGCCTGTCTCACCACCTCCCGTCTCTCCCTGCATAGCATCAGAGTGACCTTTAAATGTGCAAGTTTGATCTCACAAGTCTCCTGCTTAAAATATGTTGATTCCTGCTTGTGCTCAGGATGAAGACAGACTCTGTGATGCAGCTGCTAGTGATCTGGCTCACAGTCTGACTGCCGTGGTGCCCCAGCCCCGCACTCAACCTGCAAGCCCTCCTGCCCTCATGCTGTTTAAACGGCCTGTTTCAGAGGACCCCACCCCTCTTTTTGTTTGCCTGATATTCTCTCGCTTTATTTTTCCATGTTTGTTTATGGTCACATACTTGGGAGAGTCTTCTAACTCCCCAGGTCAGGATGGGATAACCCCTCTGTACTCCTGCAGCCCCCTTTGCCCACATCGTGGCGTGATTTGCATTGAACTGTGAGTACCCATGACTGGGGCTGGGGCCAGGGACGCTGTTCACCAGTGTATTTCCAAGGTCTAGCAAGGCCCAGCAGAAGAAGACAAACCAACAAAACACTTTCAGTTAACTAGATAGCTTCCTTGTCGTTGAAGTTAGTACAGTGCTAATGACGTGTGTTTTTGAGGGGAGGAGCTGGGGGCATAGGTAGGGTTCCAGGTCCCACTTTTCTTGATGTTCAGGTGGGAGGTGACTCTCAGCCACTGTATGTCCTGAGCACCCAGCTGCTGAGATGTCTTTACTTGGTTTGTGCATTCTGCTCATGCCATGACTTACTGAAGGGTAATGCGTATTAAGTTTTTTTTTCCTTTTTTTTTTTTTTTTAACTAGTTTGGGGATACAAACAGAGGCAAATTATCTTGATTATTTTGAGGCAGATATGAAAAGGGCAGAGAAAGGAGACAGTGAAAGTTACAGGAGTGTCTTGTGTTTATTTCAGCACTTTATCGTTTCTAAAGCGTGGAAGCATTCATCACCTCGTCCAACCAGAGAGGCTGAGGAGTGTGGCGGTAAAAGCATGAGCTCTGGAGCCAGATTGCCTGCTTGGGTTCAAGTCCTGCTTCTTCTCTTTACTGCTTGTGACCTTGGGCAACTTACTCCTGTTTTCCGACCTGTAAAATGAGGTTGAGGACAGTATCTCGCTCAGGGCTGTTGAGAAGATGGAAAGCCTGGTTGGTGTATGTGAGGGGCTCGGAGAGGGCTGGTCCGTGTTAGTCACCACCATCATCCTCACTGCTGTCGTCGGCACCCTCATCATCGTCAGTGCTCTAGTAACCCTGCGTCTTAGCCTCATTTTACTGACGAGGGAGCTCAGCTTCCTGAAAGTTAAGTGACCTGCCCCAGGCCACCAGACTGTAAATGGCAGGGAAGAGGCACAGAGCCTGACTCCAGATCCCCTTATTCTCTAGTCTGCCTTTGCTGTCTCAGCGACACAGATGCAGGGCAACTGCTTTCTTTCTAGAGAACGTGGTGGTGTCTTTATAACGAGGGCATTGTTAGAAAGTGGCTCTTCTTCTAGGTAAAATCTTTGGATAGAAACTTCCAAAGGTTTAGTAACTGCCTGTGAGATCTATGACCCTGAGCATTGATATAAGTCACAAAGGTCATTGTCTGTAATCTTATTTTAAATATATGTATACACACACACACACACACACACACACACACACACACACACACACGTATATGTATGCTGGCAAGGGAGAATTTCTTATGTGAATTGTAATTCCCTGATGTAAGTATATTATGTCATATTGTCAGGGTTTTGTTGTTGTTTTTAAATTTGAGTGGCTAAGGCATAACTTAGCTCCCCAAACCTTCAGGACCACAGAAGTGATCTCTGATCTTGGTCATCACAGCAGTACTCATCCGTTCCTGTGTCTTCTGCTGGCACATGGCCGAGATGTCATAGAAGTAATATAAGCGTTGGATTGGAGGGGATGTTGAGCTACATTATATTCTGTGCCCGTCAGTCCATCCCCTCCCACCCCTCCTGCTGCTTGCCTGTTTTTGTTTGATAAAATATATATCATCAAAAAGTAGCTTCACAAAAGGCAAGGGTCCTTAATTTGGGGTCTGTGGTCAGGCTTCTGTTGGATCCTGAATGTATGTAGGTCCATTTTTCAGGAAAATAATCCCCAGCTTTCATCAGGATCCTTTCAGGGGGCCTGTGGCCCCCACAAGTTCAAGAAATACTGCCACAGAGAAAGAATTATTATTTTTTTCTTTTAAATTTGTATACAAAGCATTTTATTAATAAAATATTTACACCCTTCTTACAACAAATTTTGTAGTGATTTAGCAAGTCATACTTTATAAAAGCTTCTTATAGAATATTCAAGCTAAAACAATATGGTTTAAAAGTCCACCTCATCAACATTTATTTGTAGCCTGCTACCAGCCTAAGTATAAAAAGCACAGTCTTGTAACAAACATCAAAATGTCTAGGAGTAGGGTCTTCCCTGGTGGTCCAGTGGTTAAGACTCTGCGCTTCCACTGCAGGGGGCTTGGGTTCGATCCCTGGTTTCAGAAGTAAGATCCCACATGTCGTGGGGCGTGGCCAGAAAAAAATGTCTAGAAGTATTATTATTTTTATGCCACAACCTCACTTCCAACTCTGACTGCCATGGGCTGGACAGACCCTCCCAAGCCCTAGAGCCCTGGAGCCTCGGGGGCCAGGGCTTGCATGACTGTGCTGTGAACGAGGTGCCTTCAGTCTTTTTCGCCCTGGCTCACTCTCTGATTTGAGGACTTCTTCCCAGAGTCCAGGCTCAGCCTCCATCCCTCACCCATGCCTCGTCCCTCCTTCCCATGGTCCCTCTCCTCTTGTCTGTTCTTTCTTTCCTAAAGCATCCTTCGCAGAAAGATTCTTGTATCAATCCTTTGTAGATGAGGGGTGACTGTACTGTCTGGAGCTCCTTGTGGGGTGACAGGAGACAAAGGCAAAACTCGTGTATGCCTTCCTCTGAAAGAAAGCGGGAAATGTTTGAGACAGTTTGTTTGAAAATTGAATTTGGAAGCTGAGTAATGGAGTGTGATGGGTGGAGAGGGTGAAGGGTTTCCTGCAGAAGCTCAGAAAGGGTGACGCGCTTCATCATGAAATGGTGGAATGGGACTGTGCTGCTGAGGGCAGCAACAAATGCTGTCCTTTTGTGCTCGTTCTCCCACCATCTGCAAAGAAAGACGTTTATCAGTTGGCCTGCATAGAATTTGCTTTGTGACGTATCCGTAGCTGATGGGTGTAGATGAACCTGACAGCCTAAAAGGTCCAGGTGGTGTTTTACAACTTTTCTGTCGACTCTTCTCTCTTGTTCCTTTGACCCAGCTTCTTCAGGCTGTGTCAATCTGCTGGTGGCTGTGGGTTTGCGTTTCTGCCAGATTGTGTGTCGCTGCTACTTCACCTCATAGCAGGGACCCGCTTGCTAACTCTGCCATGACTCTACACATGGGATCAAGTTCGTGCAAATCAATTATTCTTTTACAAAGAAATGGGGACAGTTTTCGTTCACTTGTTAGTAGTTTTTCTACCTTGAACCTCCCCTCCTCCCCTGGCAGTGTAGCTGTGTATCTAGATTGATCCCAGGCTCTGTGGTTTGTTCACTGGGTGACCTTGGGCAGGTCCCTTGGTCCTTGAGTCTCAGTTTCCACATCTTTTAAATGGGAGTAATAATAGTTCTTACCTACTTGAATCACCAGTATTAAGTAAAGACTTCTCCCAGGGCTCAATAAATGTTAGTTCTTAGGAGTATGCTAATGAAATAGATAAGCATTGATCCTAATATTGATAATAACCTGACTTCCAAGTGAGGGGTCGGGTGAGAGAAGGATCCTGGTCACACATCTCGGTGGACAAGAGATCTGGCTTGAGGTGGGTTTCGGACAAGGCATATTACTGGCTCTTCCCCTCGGCCTTTGCTTTCCCGAGGATTTATTTCCCACTGTGATGTGTAAATGGCTGTGGGTGTTCTGGCTGTAATGGATCTTGTGTTTAAGGCTTCCACTGTCACGGCTCAGCGGAGCCCTCCCTCCGCCCGCCCCTCCGATCGCCACCCTGGCTCCCCTGCTCGGGAGCGCGACTGCCTCTCTTCTGCGCCCATCACCCGCCAGCTCCGATTTGGGGGCTGTGAAACGCAGCCCTGGCGCTGTGGGCAGGTTGGCCTTAGGAGAAGCCAGGCGCTGAAGCCTGCCAGCGTAATTTGTACTTTGATTAATTTATTAATCTAACTACCTTGTACCAACCTGCGAGGAGAATTGTGCACAAATTAATGTTGAAACCTGAAGCTTGTCTCCCTTGAGCCGAGCCCCATGCTGGTCTATGAGCTCTTCACCGAAGTCACTCTGAGGGTGATTCTTCTCCCTCCTGCCCTCCCTGAGATGTGCGCCTCTCTCCGAAGTGAGTACTCTAGTTAGAAGCTTTTAAGAAAGGAAAAACACTTGTTTGGCTTCTGATCCTAGAGGTCTCGTTTGACGTGTGGACAACTGTTCTCTCTGATCCTTGTGTGGGGGTTATGTTTCATTTCTCTCTGATATGGTGAGGACATCTAGCCGCGGCTGCTGCCCTGTCCTTTCAGATAAAGCGGGATTTCCAGAAAGGGGCCAGGATGGGTTTGTTAGTTGTTTTCAGGGTTCGGAAGGCGGTGTGAATGGTGTGGGGCGGCGCCTTCACCCGATGGCTTCTGTCTTATTGACTGTAAGATGCCATTGATTGTAAGACGCAGCATTACTTTCTGCACCACTGAGAAAGACAGCACGCTGCCAAAGAGAATTTTCAGATACATCGTGATTTCAGAAGGTTTTAGATAAGTGAAATATGATATATTGACAGTGGAGCTAGTTACAAAATCCTTAGCTTTTGATACATTTTCACTGAAGTTGCAGAGATGTGGATTTGGAGGACCCAGACATTTTTGTTAGTGTCCTTCACATGACCTTCCAATTGCTGTAGAAAAAAAGAAAAGTAATGCACTTAGCCCCTCTGTGCAGCAGAAAGAGGGGACCAGAATCCTTTTATGCACATTATATCATGCTTTTTATATATGACTTTCAAGTGATCTCATTCAACATATTTTCATTCAGCCTGATATTAAGATTTTACTTTTAAATTGGTGCCTAAGTCTCATAAAATTCTTAATGTTAAAAAAAAAAACAGGATTGTCACTTTTCATATTTTTTCCCTTGAGCACAGAATATTCCATCGTGTTTGTTGCCTCACTGGAGCCATAGTGGTGACAACTTCGCCATTGTTGTCGGGAGGGGTTGAGAAAGTGGAGGGGGGGGGACGTCGATTATTCAGCGTCTTGAGGAAAGATAAAGTCAATTGACTGCTGTCAAGGGGCTTATGAGTCCTGAACTCAGGGAGTCTTTTCCCTTTGATGAGTAATGTTTGGGACCATCTGCCAGAAGATCCCAGATAGACGCAGAATTTTCTAGTCACTTGCTAATTTAATATCTGAGAAACTGAAATTTTGACCTCCCATTGGCTTCACCATGTGCTTATATTTATCCTAGAGAAAATGAAGTTTACTGAGGTCCCACCTAAGTTATACCTGCTTATTTCAGGTAGAAGGAAACTGGCTGGAGGATATTTAAGTGCCCAGCTCTGGGTTCCCTCTTTAAGGCACCCCGAGTACTTTCATGCCCTTGCTGGCTCTGTCCCCGTGTGTGTTTCCCTCGGAGAAGTTGCCCACAGAAGACCACAGTCCAGAGCTCCATCCACGATCGTGTTTGGACCTTCCAGAGACTTGCAGATCAGGCCAGTTGAACTTGGTGGTCCCTGCAGGCTTGCTGGTAAGGACACTCAACCCCAGCGAAGGCACTGTCTTGCCTGAAACCTGAGATGGCTGAGCCCTGGGCTCTTTCTATGATCCCATCCCTCTGTGTCTCCCCTTACTGGTGGGTGAGACCCAAACAAGCCCAGCACTTTAAATAATCCTGCTTGATGGGGTTGGTTGAAGATTACCTCAGGTGACACAGGCTGATGTTTACTTTTGCCTTTTCTAGGCTTTTCTGGTTTCAAGGAAAAAATGCACTTGAGTTCATATAAGCAAAAAGGGGGTGTTCATTGGGTGTTTTATGGGACCAACGGGCAGGAAATGGAGCCAGGGCTTCCAAGGGACTGGCACTGAGAACCAGAAAGATGTCAGGAACTAGAGCAACACGTCTGCCAGTCTCAGCCCTCTGGGACTCATGGTTCCTTGTCCCTGCATCTTCCTGTCTCCCCATCAGGCTTCTCTGTCTGCAGATGTATGCACTTGGCCAAGCCAGAAAGCTTCACAGCCTCGGTGTTTACATCACCTCAGCTGAGGTGAGCAGCAGGGCTGGACGAAGAACCTTTCAGTCCCACTTTCCATGAGGGAATCAGGAGTCAGCCGTCTGTTCTGGTCCAATGAATGTGCCCATGGAGTTGGGGCGGGCGGTTCTAGAGAAAGGAGTCGGGCTGAGCCAGTCTGGAGGCTTCCTTGGCACGTCGCGAGTCCTTGGGTACCAAGACTTTACCTTCCTCTGTTTTACTCTGAGAGTCAGAAGGTTGCTTCTGAAATGGCTCGTGCCTGCTTGGGGGTGGGGGATGGGCAGCCGCCTGGTTGTTTGCCTGGGCTGATGAGGTTGAGGCCTGCTCCTCCTTTTCCCTGTCCTGATGGCCCTGGCGAGGAAGCCGTTCAGAGGTAGGGAGATTAATCTTTATTTCTCACAGGAGCAGTGTGTGTTGCAGGACTAATAATGAGCTGTAAAAACTGCCAGTATTTGTCCTACTTAATGAAGTTACTTAATGAAGGCATGAAATAAACAATATGCCATAGTTATTGTGGTGGAAATGGGAGCGTGTGTTATGTCAGTTCTGTTTGAGGGTAACATTGCGAAGTTAGGTGCACAGAATATGACACGATGATTAAGCACTTGGGCTCTGTCTGATGCCGGCTTCAAACTCTGCTAAGTCCTTCCTGGGTGTCTGGGGCGAGTGACTCGCCCCTCTCTGCTTCCTCATCCACAAAGTGGGCCTAACCACAGTGGCTCCTCGCTGGGCTGTTGTGTGCCTTCTGTGAGTTGATATGCCTGCAGCACTTAGAATGGTGTCTGACACATGGTAAGGGCTCAAGAAATAGCTCCTTCTCTCAGCAGGACTACTCGTTACCATTCCGTTGTGATGGAGGTTTGACTAAAAGGAGATTTGGTGCTCTCTGTGGGTTTAGTGGTCCTGGCTGCTCTGTGGACTCCAGGGCACAGGTGAATGACGAGGAGTCCTCCCCGTTGGTGTGATATTCGTCCCCAGGCTTCCTCTTCTGAACCTTGCGTCTTGGAAGCAGCTTAGTGGTGCTGTGAGTGAGCAGAAGGCATCTTAGCAGCAGGTTTCATGTGTGGTTTGGAGTCTGAGTTGACCCACAGCAAATTCCTTCTTGATTTAATCATCTTTGCTGTCCTGTTTGATCTTGTAGATATTAATTTTGTCTGGTTGTACCTGTGGTTTTCAGTAGTCCTAAGGTTAATTACTGTATTTTGTTTATAAAGTTCTCATAGACAGTGAGGCACAAAGCTCAGTCCTGGTTAGGCCTGCAGACTTGCGGTCAAACTTGATGAGCATGAGTGAGAAAGAATTTCCAGTTCTTCATGGACTGGGTTCATGACCTTCCTGCTGGGGTCTTGTGTTTCAGGAACTGTTTGGAAGATGCCGTCTTGCGCCCTTTCTTCTTGGTTGACGGAAGTGAGGAGTACCTGATCTTGTCTCCTGAGAGTGCCTGGGGCGGCCCCAGCATCATCATTTAGGAAATGTATCTTGAGGGCCTCCTGTGTGCTGGAGCCTGTGGGGCCTTGGGGAAGACAAGGACCTGCCTTCACACCGCTTCTGGCACAGTGGGAGGTGAGCAGGACACATCTGCGTGGTACAGAGCAGAGGGTCCTAACCACACCGGGAAGGCGCAGGGGGCCTCTGAGGATCTTTTGGAGGAGATGACCCTGGTCAGTACACCCTAAAGACTAGGGGAGGGGTGTTGACCTGCCCTTGAAAGATGTCTGTGCTTTCGACAGGCAGTCATGGAAGGATGGAGGGTGGGGAAGAAGATGGAAAGAATATTCCAGGCAGAAAGGGCAGTGTGAGCAGATGTTTAAAAAAAAAAAAAAATTAAGGTGTTAAAAAACTAGATTTCTGAACTTGCCAGTCTGAAAAAATGAGGTTCTCATACCACTGTCGTCTTCTTCCCATATCATTTTTACTTTTGATTACTTGATACCTTTTAAATATATTAGCTTTTTCCCTTAATATATTGTCTTTAAAAAGGAAACTTTGTGACTTAATTATTAATTATATATGGGTTTTCTAGTAGACATTGTGATATAGAGCTACTAACATGAAAAGCATTGTTCACCTGGAAACAGCCCAGGACTGATCTGGTAGACACCAGCTTATACACTTTGGTGAACTCTGTTTTCAGCATTGAGACTCAGCTGTTTTGCCTGGAACACAGCGTACACGAAGGACAACAGTAGGAGAAGCAGAGCAGCAATTGGGATTGTGGCACAGGAGTTTCAAACTTGCGTTCTGGAACCTGGCTATCTGGGTTCACAGCCCGCTTCTGCCATTTCCTGGCTGTGTGAGTTCTGCCGTGTTGCTTAATGTCTCTGTGCCTCAGTTTTTGCATGTAAAATGGGGTTAGTAATAGTGTCCTCCTTGCTGTGATGTTGTAAGGATTGAGATAGTATCTATGGATTATTCCCTGTATGGTTTGGCACATAGTCAGATCTCACTAGAGTGTCCGTGTCCGTGTGTGTGTATGTGTGTATGTGTCTGTGTGCGCGCGCGCGTGTGTGTGTGTGTGTTTAAGAAGTAAGCATTTTCCCCAGCCAACCTACCTATCTCCCCCACTTCTCCCTAACCCCCTGTACTGTATTCAGATCTTTGGTGCTTATCTTAAATTCACACCTCCCATCCTGTTACTTTGTTTTCTCTTGCTGTGTTTATAGCCAAGCTAACTCACAGGTTTCTGAGCCACCTTTCCACAGAATTATTAAGGGCCAACTCATAAAGAACAGGACAGAGCAGTAATTTCACTTGACCTGGAGTGTGGAGAACCTCACTGCTTCTGAGTTTGACTAGGCTTTGTTATGGAGAGGTTGTTTTTTCCCCTCAATGTGTGTATATTTAAATCTCACCTTTGAAATGGCACTTCTGCGCAGTCATTAGGCTTTATCCTGAGAGCCATTGTCTACTTCAGAAACCTACACAGTGCATACTAGGTAGCCACTGTGTAGAATTAATCTTTTATTATGAAGCCTCAAAATAGGGACTGTTTGCAGATTAAATGTCAGCCCTTTCCTGAGATGTTTTGGTTTCACTTGTGAAGCAGAAGTTTGTAGACAAATAGCTGACCCCTTGTAGAGGAAATGTAAAAGAATAAAATTGCCTCATGGCAACTCCCTCCTGAAGTCGAGAGATCCGGGTACTTGCTGATGCTAGTTTCCTCCTTCACGGTCCCTTTTCTGTGTGGCCATCCATCTCTGCTTGTGAGGGCTTTGCTGCATGCAGCTTGCCTGTATCACAGCCAGGCTAATGCTTAGACTGGGTGGAATAAGGCAGAAAGTGAATGGTAGCCCCCTCATTCTCTCCCGTTGCCCTTTTTCCTGGACCAGGGTTTGTTTTGTTTTGTGGTCCCTCTTCTGTACAGTTGATCATAAGCTGAATGCCCCTTCGTGGTTAAGATGCCAAGGGAAGGGGCCTGCTCTGGTACTCTAGTCTCCTCTGTTGCAGTTCTTCTGGCCTCGTTGTGGCATCTGACATACTCACTCTCTGAATCCAGAGCGGTGCTTGCCAGTAGAACTTTCTGTGATGATGGAAATATTCTCTAGGTTACTCCTGTAGCTGTTGATGTGTAACATGTATTATTGACATGTAGCTTAGAATGTGGCTATTGTAACTGAAGGACTCCATTTTAAATTTTTTTAAAATTAAATTTAAATTAAGTAGCCGCACGTGGCCAGTGGCCACTAAATTGGATGGCACAGATCTCGAGGCTGGCAAGAACCCTGGGCCATATAGAACCCTGCTATAACCCTGCTTTTTATTTAACTGGGCCTGTTTCCACAGTCTTGATGTCTGGCTCAGCGACGTGGGCAGGAGATGGCATAGGTGTTTGGAAAGCATTGTAATGATGGGATGAGAAAGAAAGTGGACCCTCAGCTAGAGGGTGTCAGTCTGTGGCTAAGACAAGCCCTCTCTTCTTCCCAACATTGTCAGATTTTAGAACAAAGTACATGTGGCATTTGGGCTGATCCTTCCAGAAATCCATGTACCAGCCAGCTGTCATTCTACTCCTTTCTTTTCCACTCAAGAAAGTTTACTGAAATGTAAATGAGTGGCAGACATGTTAGAGGGATAACCTTGAATCTGATCTATTTATCAGTAAATAATTGACAATCTCATGTCCTTTAACTGTTATTGGGAATGCATTATTTGGGACGCATCTCACAATTGATTATAAAAACTACTGTCTTGACACTTCAGTTGAAAAAGGATATATTGATTACAACATTGGCAGCAGTATGTGTATGGGGGGGTGTGTGTATACGTATGTATATAGTTGTATATGTATGTATGTGTTGAATCTAGGGTTCCTTGGACAAGTTATGGTTGAGAAACACTGATTGAGGCCATCACGAAGTCCTTTCAGTCATTCATCCAGTATGTATTGAGTGCCTACTATATGCTTAGATGTTGTCAGTAGAGTAGTGAAAAAAGTGTCAAGGTTCTTGCCTATATGCAGCTTACATTCTCGGCAGGGGTGGGGGTGGGGGAACAAATTAAAAAATATGCATAACATCACGGGACTTCCCTGGTGGTGCAGTGGTTAAGAATCTGCCTGCCAGTGCAAGGGACACGGCTTCGATCCCTGGTCCGGCAAGATCCCACATGCCCCGGAGCAACTAAGCCCGTGCGCCACAACTACTGAGCTTGTGCTCTAGAGCCCACGAGCCACGACTACTGAAGCCCATGTGTCTGGAGTCCCTGCTCCTCAGCAAGAGAAGCCACTGCAGTGAGAAGCCCGTGCACCGCATTGAACGGTAGCCCCCACTTGCTGCAACTAAAGAAAGCCTACACGCAGCAACGAAGACCCAAAACAGCCAAAAATAAATAAATAAAATAATAAATCTTTGAAAAAAAAATAATAAGAAGTGCTTTAAAGACATACTAAAGCAGGATGAAAGCCTAGGGAGAGACAGGGGTGGGGCTCCTTTAGATGGGTTGGGGGAGGCCTCTGTGAAGGGCAGGGGCTTCTTGCAGGGAGCTGCTGGGGAGAGCCCTGCCTACAGAGCAACAGCGAGAAATCCAGCTTGGGAGTCCTTTGAAGCCATTCTACTACCGTTATTGCTGTTAGTATCTTTTACTGTTAAAAAAGATACTCTCTATCTGTAATTTATATTGACTTCCTAGTGTTCTTTCCCCCATGGATATGGCAGGGCCTGGACCCTGTCTCTTACAGTGACTTCCCTTGTTGGACATCTTCAGCCAAAATCAGGTGGTGAACCCACTGCCAGCCGCCCGCCCTTTGTAGCCTGGCATTCAGGCCGCAGCCCACCCTGGGTGCCTCTCCCATCTGACGCCGTACGTGCATCCTCCTGTAGTCAGGCTAGTCAATCTTCTGTCAGTTTGTATTTTCCAGATTTCCCTTTTCCCGAAATTGTGCCTCTTCTGAAACATCCTTTTCTCCTCACTCCTTCCCAGATGCTCTCTCTCCTGAAAAGCCCACCTGCCCTCCCCTCTTCTGGGATGCTTTCCCATGTCACCTGCTTGTGGCCGGACCCCTGTTTCCTGATTCGTAGTTAAATACTGTTTGTATTACATTGCAAGTAAGGCTCCAATATTTGTTGAGTTGGTAGTGAGTATGATCAGGCCTGTTCCACAGTATAAGAAACATTTTATTCCTCCAGTTTCTTGGGCTGGAACTCAAGGACTCTTTGTGTGTTAGGTTTAAGAAAAAGCAATAACTTTATTTTAAAACCATGTAAGACCTGTGTGTATACACACACATCCCAATTCTGGTTTCTTTTGAAGAAACTTTACCTTTTCTTGTTCTCTTTGGATTGCCTCCATTTCTTTCTGACAGTGTTTTCAGTTGTCGACTTTTCCTGAGGGTTGAGTGTGTGGTTAGGGTAATGTGGGGTTCTGGGAGCCAGCCTTGTTGCCAGTTGGTGGAGCAGAAGTTAAGCATCAGCTGCCGAGTGCTCTGATTGCTGTGTTTCTTTCTCAGCCATTTCTGATTGTGAGGTCCTGTCCAGGTCTCAACGCTCTGTGATCGTATATATTTTCCTGGTTGGGCTGACCTAGTTCTCTTTCTCTGCTGGAGACTGGACCAGATCTCACCAACTTGTCACCGAGAAGTGCAGGAGCAGTGACGCACTGACACTGGTGGCCTTCCAGCCCTTTGCACGATGTCTCCCCACACGGGGCTCTAGAATCACCACCTTGCTGCTGTTCTGCCTCCAAAGATGAGCACATGCACAGAGAATCTCATCTCAGGAATATTGAAGTTTTTCCTTGATTTTTCCCACAGTCTGGAGAGCCTGATTTAGGGCCGCATCAGGATTAAGTAAGATTACCAGCAGCTTCTCTCTGTCTCTCCTGTGTATCTTGTATGAATGTGTCCTAATAACTATCGATATCAAGTTCATCCCTCAAGAAGCCGAGACCGACCTTTAGTGTCCTGCTGAGGTTGCAGTTTTATGATGTGTTTTCCTTGCAAGTAAAATCAATTGAGATAAATCTCGGGAACTTTTTCTGCATGATGAGATGGTGAGGCCCTGCTGCCGAGGTAGGGCACGCTCTTGTGTCCCATGCAAGGTTGTTTCACTGAAATTGATTGGTGATCCACTGCTCTTAAAGGTCATGCTTCATCACATTTCAGGGAGGCTGGAGAAGACACCAGATTGCCCAGGTACCAGAGTTGACGCTGTTTTCTCCTGCGGTGCTATTTGCTTTTAACAGCACATCTCTAATTAACTAAGCAGCTACACCAGTGCTTAAAGGGCAGAAACCCAGTGTGCATTTTTTATACTGAAAATTAGTCACAGCTAGTCTGCTGTGGTTTAGGAATGGTCTGCTTTGCTCCTGGAAATTGTAACGCGAGTGGACGAGACCCCAGCACGCTGCCAGTCCCTGCTCCCCACCCCGTAACCAGGGTGTTGGATGAAGGACAGACCGTGGCCACAGAGTGGGATGGCTCATCCACGTGGTTGATGGGCCAGGCTGACGGACCCGGAGGGGTTCTGCTGTTGGCCTTTCATGTTAAGCCTGGTACAGTAGAACAGATGGAGGGGAAGGGGCCTCCTTGACAGTTTGGGAAGGTGGGGACCTTTAAGTTAGGAGGAATCAAAAGAACAGTTTAGTTATTAGTGGTGTCTGTGTGACAGCTTGACATTCTGTAATTGTCCGTAGAGACCAAGCTACTTTGGAATGGTGTTCTTGCAAATGTGTCATATTAAATTTTTTTTTCCTGATAAGGAAGACTGGTCTAATTTGAGTAGTTCTGAATAATTTCACATTACTTATTAACCATCAGCAGTAGGAATGTTTTTCCTTGCCAAGTGTTTGACTGGAGGGCTAGAAACAAGAGTAATTGAGATTCCTGTATCCAAGAAACATTTTTTTCATTCTCGAGAGAAAGATTTTGGTTGGAAAATCTGTAACGTGACTCAGTATCTTGAGAGATAATGGTGAGAATGCAAGATAGGGAAATTTTGGGGGGAAGTAGGAAGTAGTTAATTATTATTTTCAAAGTAATATGTGCTTATTATCCCAATCTGAAAAAGAGAAGCAGAAAGAAGAAAAAAGTCATCTATAGCCCCTCTGCGTGGTTTAGCACCATTAACACTTGAACATTCTTTTCTTCTAGTCTGTTTTCCTAGGCGAATGTTTCTGTGTTAGCTTCATATACAGTCAAAACTACCCCCACCCCATTTCCCATTCTGTCCCAAGAATTTGTTAATGATATTGTAACATTATTCTGTAGTATTCAGAAAACTTAAATTTTAAAAACTGTGTAATATTCTCCTCAAGGCATGTACCATAGTTTCCCATACTATTTCCCTATTAGAGTGGACCTTTAGTTTACCACTGTTACAAATACTGATGGAGTAAACATCTTCTTGCACAGTTTTATCTTTGCTTAGGGGTACTTTCTAAGAATAGAGCCCCACAGTAGAGTTATTGGGTCAAAGGGTATGGGTTTTTTTATTTTTCAGGAGTTGGACAGGCTTCGATATAAAACCGTAGATTACCAGTTGAACTACTGCAAAGGTGCCAAATGGTCTTAGGGGTGTATGTGTATGTGTGTGTGTGTTCTTCCGTTCTTCACTTCTAAAAATTCCATTTAGCTCTTCTTTGTATCTTCTCTTTCTTTGCTGAGACTTTCTATTTTTCTCTTCATTTCAAGAGTGTTTGCCCTTCCTTGCTGGAGCATTTTTATAATAGGCATTTAATGCCTTTGTCAGAAAATTCCAGCATCTCTGTCATCTTGTAGTGGTATATTTAGCTTACCTATTTGAATTGAAAATTTCCTTATCCTTTATATGCCAAGTAATGTTGGATTGCATCCTAGACATTTTCATTATTATGTTAGGAAACTGTTTAAATTCTGCAGAGAATATGAATTTTTTTTGTTTGTTTTAGCAGGCAGTCGACCCTGTTGGGTTAGGCTGCAGGTTCAGGTCAGCCTTCAGTGGGTTGTGGGCTCAGTGTTTTGTTTTCAAAGCCTTTGCGTGGTTAGTCCAGGCTGTCTCATGTTTATGCCACTCACCGTTTGTGACTTGGTGACCATCTATCCCGTAGTCGAGTTGTTAAGAGTGTGTTTTATGCTCTCCAGGGGCAAACCCATGTTTGTGCAGGAGTTCCTAAACAACTTTAGAAGTTTGCTTCCCCAGGCACACCTTTTTCTGCCATCTCTCTTACTTTCTGGTTCTGTGGGCCTCTCCTTTCTGGTTCATGACTAGAAAGCTGGGGCTTTATTTGCCCTGCTCTGCTCTGTGCTTCTCACTGTTGCATTTGGGACGAAGTGATGGGAGGGCAGAGAGAAAATAAAAGGGTGGAGCATGTTCTTCCAATCCCGTTGGTCTACGCTTCCTCTGATTGGAAAGGAAATTTCCCTCCCCTCAAAATTTTAGGCCTTTTTGGGTTCCTGCTGCAGCTGCTAGTGCTGTTGTCACTGCTGCTTCTACGACTGCTGAGAAGCTGGGACGTGAGAGAACGCAGAGAAGGGAAAACCCCAACAGGGGACGATTGTGCCCACTCTCTCTTAACTAGGCGACCCTTTTCCCACTCTTTGAGCTAGAACTAGAGAACGTTTCCTGGGGTGTCTCAGTCTGCCGTGACGCATACTTCCAGCTTGGGCAGCATTGAGTTCAGGCTGGAAGCTACTAGGGGATAAATAGATGGTTCACTCATCTCTGGTCCACTGGTACTTTGCATTCTGGTCTTGTTCCTTAGTTCCCCTGCTTCCGTTTACTTCTCAGAACCCTCAGATAACTGCTCCATACGTGCTGCCCAGGTCTTGTAGCTGCAGTCAATGGAGAGTCAGGGTGGAGGATGCTGACTCTTACCTGGGTCTGATATGAGGTATAGAGTTTTAAAAACACTCTTGGTACATATTACCAAATGGCTTTCCAAAATGACTGTACCACTTTACAAGCCATGGCAATATCGGTTGGCCCATTTCAGTGTTTGAGAAGATGAGTATTGGAAAAAATTGTCAAAATAAGACAAAAATATTCCCATCTTTACTTAGTTGATAGGTGAACCAGAGCAGCTTACTGTGTTCATTTCCTTAATTAGTAGTGAGATTGAACTTTCACCTTTATATTATTGGAGTATTTATATTATTGGATGTATTTCTTCTCTTTTGTCGATTCAGATCATTGCCTCTTAATTTGCTAAGTTTAGACATATAAATTTATTTGTATCAGGATCAAGTTTGGCTGTAAATACCATAGTCCTTTAAAAATATCACAGGATTGGTATGGGAGCTCCGTATTGTCAGGGACCAAAGTTCCGTTTATCTTACTGCTTTGCCACGTGTGGCTTTCATTCCCATGTTGTCCAATATGGCTGCTGGAGCTCCAGCCATCATCACATTCTCATTCGTAGCAGCAACCTGGAAGAAGGAGTGAAGAAGAAAGAGCAGAGGACACTCATCATGAGCTTTTTTTTTTGTAAATTATTTATTTATTTTAATTTTTGGCTGCATTGGGTCTTCGTTCCTGTGCACGGGCTTTCTCTGGTTGTAGTGAGTGTTGCGGTGCGCGGGCTTCTCGTTGCAGTGGCTTCTCTTGTTGCAGAGCATGGGCTCTAGGCGCATGGGCTTCAGTAGTTGCCACACATGGGCTCAATAGTTGTGGCTCGCAGGCTGTAGAGCACAGCCTCAGTAGGTGTGGCACATAGGCTTAGTTGCTCCATGGCATGTGCTGTCTTCCCGAACCAGGGATTGAACCTGTGTCCCCTGCATTGGCAGGCGGATTCGTAACCACTGTGCCACCAGGGAAGCCCTCATCATGAGCTTTTAAGGAGGTTTCCCAGAACCTGCCAGAACATTTTGTTTGTTGGTCAGAACTTAGCCTATACCTGGCTTGGCTATACCTAGCTGCAAGGATTGCTGAGAAATACAGTCTTTTGACTGGGCAGCAGTGGGTCCTATTTAAAAACCTGGGCTTCTATTTCTACAAGAGTAAAGGAGAATGTATATTGACAAGCGGTTAGAAGTGGCTGACACAGTATTGCTTTCTGTGGAATTATAAGATAATATCTGTTTGTTGTAAAACAAGTATAAAGGTCTAAAAAGTAAAAAGGGAATGGCTGGGGGGGGATTCCCTCCCACCCTTTTCCCCCTACCACTCAGATATAGCACCTTTTTTTTTTTTTTGGTATAACCACTATGAACAGCTTGATGAATAGTTCTTTAGGACCTTTTCGTGTGCGCGTGTGCATGTGTGTGTTTAACAGCAACAAAAAAATGTGGATCTTGCTAAACATCTTATAATTCTCTTTCATTCAGTAATATATCATATAGACCATATGTATGTACACCATTCATAAGCTAGTCCACTATGTGGATATAGCCACTATATTTTACTTTCTCATATTGATAGACAGGTTGCCTAGTTATTTTACACTTAAAAATATGCTGCAGAGAATATTCTTAAACACATATCTTGGCATACTTTGTGCAAATATTTTTCATTGTTTTTCTTTAACACTATTAATATTAAGCTTTTTTGTTTCTGCATATATCATCCCAATTTGTTGTTTGCCTTAGATTTTGTTGTATTTTCTTTTTCTAACCCACAGAAATTTTTAAGTATTTATTTAGTCAAATCTGTTGGTCTTTTTCTTTTTTTCTCATGTCTCTTAAATGAAGAAAGTAGTTGTGAGATGGTCTTTTTTTTCATGACTTGATTTCATACTTCTAATAGATCTAAAATTATGTTTGGTGTATGGCGTGAGATAACATGTGATTAAAACCTTTCCCTGTTTTTAATGCATTTCCACTGAATTAAATAAATTTTATTTTTGCCTTGTTAATGGCATGCTGCTTATTAAATGAAAACTGACCAGAAATGAAACAAATTAAATGAATGTCTTCATTAGACTCAGTTCTACAGGTAATTTTCCAACCATGGACTTTGTGGGTAAAATGTGTACTGTTTTTGATCATTTAAGCAGATACAGGATTGTCCTTCAGATGTGAGGTCAGCAGATCCAACTGCATAGCAGATAATTAAGAAACAAAGTTAGCTTGCAAACTAAAAATGTGGTGCATTGGGCAGACAGGCTGCCAATAGACCAGCTGCCCCGGGGGAGAGGGGAAGCCTGTATCCTCCTCCCCTCTCTCTCTCTCTCTCTCTCTCTCTCTCTCTCTCTCTCTCTCTCTCTCTCTCGTGGCCCCTGAGGACAGACCTGCTGGGCACCAGCCCCCTCTTCCTTGGGAGTTTCTGATGAAGGACCCATGAAGAAGTGGTGGCTGTGAGAAGTAGGAGTAATAATAAAAAGAGCACTTGCTTTGCACCTGTAAACCCTCAGACACAGTGCAAGGTGCTGTATGTTATTTCTCAGCCTAGAAGCAACTCTGACATATGCAATGTTGTTCCCCTTTCCTGGAGGAGAATACTGAGCCTGGAGCGCTAGTGACCTGTGCTAGGCCTGCAGCTGCCGAGCCTGGAGCCTCAGACTCCCCTTTCCTTCTTCTCCCTCCTTCCCTCCTCCTGGCTCTCCATCCCCCCTTTGTCCTTTTTTTCTTTTTTCCGCTCAGTAACCTCATGAGTCACTTAAAAAATTACATTTTGAATGATGAAAGTAACAGGTTTATTACAGAAGTTTGGAAATTATAGCAAATATGAGGAAGAAAATAAGTCCCAGCTGACACCCTGGACCACGGTGTGTGGGGATGCCATTTCCCGCGATTTTTGTCGATACCGGGTATTACTGGAAGAAGCTCTCTGCCTGCGCCCCAGGAAGAAGTGGTATTTGCGTGACTTCGTTTGCACTTTGCTCGTTCATGCTTTGGCCCCTCTTTCCGTTGGATGGTTTCTCATTTTTCTTATTGATATCTGTCCACTGTGCTGTTGAATGTTGGTTCTCTCACACCAAGAATCTTTTTCCTGAATCATAAATTATGATGCTGACCATTAGAATTCCTTTTTTTTAAAAATTTTATTTTATTTTATTTATTTATTGGCTGTGTTGGGTCTTCGTTGCTGCACACGGGCTTTCTCTAGTTGCTGCAAGTGGGGGCTACTCTTCATTGTGGTGCACAGGCTCTCATTGTAGTGGCTTCTCTTGTGGAGCACAGGCTCTAGGTGCGTGGGCTTCAATAGTTGCGGCACACGGGCTCAATAGTTGTGGCTCATGGGCTCTAGAGCACAGCCTCAATAGTTGTGGTGCACGGGCTTAGTTGCTCCGTGGCATGTGGAATCTTCCCAGAGCAGGGCTCAAACCCATGTCCCCTGCATTGGCAGGCGGATTCTTAACCACTGCGCCACCTGGGAAGTCCTAGAATTCCTTTTTTAAATCTGCTAAATTTTAATCAAAGTCATCCGTTTATTGTTTTCTGATCGCATATGTTTTTGTTTGCTCTCCACATTGGGGCAGTCAGAGGAGTTTTTTCTCTTTAATATTATGCCAGATTCTATATGTAAAATATGAATCTATTCATATACGAAATGCATAAATAATAAGAAAGTGAATACTTGTGTACCTACTCCTAGTTTAAGAAGCCAAGCCAAGGGGTGGTTCCTGCCCAGGTGCTCGTGAGCCCTTCCCCCTCAACCTCCCCCAGTGTCCCCACCATGTAGTGCTCTGGATTTTGAGTTTATTATTTCTTGAAGGCATTTTTATCCCTGCCTTCCCCCCCTTTTTTTAAGATGGTAGATGGGAAAATGGAGCCTTAAAGGTTAGAGTTGCCCAGAGTCTGGCAGTAAAAGTAACTGTAATACTAGCACCTAAATCCTGACCTTCTGATAGATTATTTTTCTTTTCTCTTTTGAAACACTGTCTTCCTCATCCTCCTAATTTTAATTATGTAGATTTCTGAAGCGTGCATTTAAGTTGTTTGGAGGTAGTGCTTTTATTACTGAGAGTTTTATTTATATTTGCCTACTTCAGATGTTGTTAGAAAACTTACCTTGCCCTTCACAAAGTAACCTGATGACCCCCTAATTTGCCCCATATCAAGGGTTCGTCGAGGTACTGTTCACATGATTAATGGGAACATGGTCACCCCCTTTTATACAGTCAGTGCCTTGGTTCTAAGTGAATAAGCATATCTTGGAAGATACTTAGCGAGCCTCTCAAAAAAAATCAAATGCTGGGGATTTTCCACTGGATCTAGTTCAGGTTTTGTTCATTTTTACAACTCACATCAACATTCGGGTCACAGATGTGGACTGAAAGAGGAGCCCAGTGGAATGAGACCTGTCTTGCGGTGCTGCCGGCTGCAGTGGAGTCCACTCCCAGGTCTGAGATTCCAGGAGCAGAATTGCTTAGCACTCAGCTTGGCTTTTGCTTCAGTGAGGACTCAGAGCGCAGGTGGGTTGTAGCCACAGGACTCTGGATACTGGAGGGGCTGGAATCCAGGGCTCTTCAGTGGCTGCTGGGCAGCATGGTACCTTGCTTACAAGCACAGTCTCTAGAGTCACACACACACCTTGACTTTCCCACTCTTAGCTTTGTGACTTTGGGCAAGTGACATTACCTCTCTGAGTCTGGTTTTCTCAGCTGTGAAATGGGGACAACATTAGTACACATACTCTCAGGCATAAGGAGTTTAAACAAGGTATAAAAAGCATATAAATGAGATCTTTTGTGTAAAACTCTCCTCTTAGCGCCAGGCACACAGCATGCGCTGGGAACCGTAGCTACCAGTCACGACTGCCAGTGTCACCGTCATCGCCATCTTTAAGCCAGCCTCCCATTTTGTAGAGGAAGAATTTGAGTCCCAGATCTCGTGGCCACTCGGAGGCTGAGCTGGGACAAGATTCGCGGTCTCCAAACTCCCCGCCGCAGTGCACTCTCCACCCCACCACCTGCCTCTCCACGCACATCTAGATCATTTACTCTGTCACCTTCCCGGCTCGCGGCAGTGCTGTTCTTGCTCCTCTCTTGAGCCGGCAGATCCTAACAACAGATGGTGCTGTTTTGAATTAAAACAATTTAACTCAAGATCCATCAGCTGCCAACATCAAACACCCTTAAAAGAAGGAAAGAAACTCATTATCAAGAGTATTTAAGCAAAGTGGGTATTTAATCTCTCTTAATCATTTGCATTCTTGAGAAGAAGAAAGTTGGTGGCAGCTGCCGCCATAGGCCAGACCCCATGAGTGTGCTTGCACATAATTGCTTTGGACTGACTTCTGCCCCCTTTCCATTTTGCCACACAGTCCTAATTTGGACCTCGGTCCTAAGTTTTTAAGCCACACTGAATATTTAAACATTTAAAAACATAATTATTTTTTTGGTCCTGTGGCTACACATTTTTCAGTAGCAGAGGTTTAGCTCATAACTCTCAACACGCACAGGAGCACTGCAGGTCGGGCAACTCCAGGAGGGAGGCCCGCAGCCCTGGGTGGGAAGGGGGCGCGGACGAGCTCTGTGGGCTCCGCACTTGGGTCTCAGGACAGCCACTCGCCTGCACAGAGCGGGATTCTCAGAAGTTAAAATGTTCATTCACTGCCGCTCCCCCACGCTTTCCATACCTTGTTCTTTCCAAAGCTTAGTGTCCACGCGGTTTGCTCCTTGCCTCCGAATCGCCAAGCTGATGGTGAAAGAGTGGATGTGAGAGCGAGGGAGATGTGCACGGTCTTAGTGTGGTCTGTGTGCTCAGCTCGACCCACTCAAGCCTGGTGCCCCACAACTGCGTCCTCTACTGCTCTCTGCTTGCCCCCATGCTCCTGTCCCCTCTGTCGGCGCATCTCCTCCTCCCCATCCTTCCAGCCCCCACTGGAGGCCCAGGTTAGGCACTAAGGGATGCTGATACGGGTGGCCCTCTCTTGCCCTGCCTTTTGTCCTTTTCGCTTTTCCCCTCTCTGCCCCTCTTCTTCTACTTCATTTTGTTCTTTCTCTTTCCTCCTCTTTATCCTCCTTTGCTGCCCGTGGTTTGGTCGTGTGAGTAGTGCTGGCCCTGCCTTCATGGCTCCACGGATAGGTCGTGAGCAGCACCCCGCAGAGTCGTGCGGGAACCTCTGTGGCCCCGGATCCCGGCCGCGGGTGCAGCCTGCCTCTTTGGAGCAAGGCTGCAGATCCCTTCCCTCCCGAGACCGCGTGACTAAGGTAAGCATCCGTTATCTCTGAAATTAGCAAAACAAGGGGAGAATAAAAGTGTTGCTGGGGCCTTCCTAGCGAATCCTGGAGGGTGTGCTGGTGTGTGCGTGTGGAGGGGGCGTGCCAGCAGGAAGAAGCGAAAACCTTCTGAGGAAGTGTAATACTTTGTCACGTCTCTTACTTCCTAATGGGGTCTTCGTGTCCTTGATCCAGATTTCTCTCAATGGGCTAAAAGGTCTGGGTGTAGGTAAGCCCTGCTGTCTGTCCCTGGCAGGATGCAGCTAAAAGTAAACCTACTGCCTTAGGATTTGTCTGCCGCGTCACACTTTTGCCCAGCGTATAGACGTGCAGCCTTATGTGTAGCTTTCTCGCGACGTCCGCGTGGGCAGGCTCCCGTCAGGTGACCCCTTCTCTGTGCGTGGAGCCACCTTGGCCCCTTTCCTCGGGGCCCCACCACCCCGTCCCCAGTGTCGCACGTATGTGTTTTATACGTGGTTGTTCTCGCGTCACCTGCCATGCGGTGTCTTCCCTCGTGTGGTCTCAGCTGCTCTCCCATAGGAAAGTAAAGCAGCAAGGTGGCGGCACTTGCTGTTCATCTTTAAATAATTCAGTTCCCCGCCTCAGGGAAGAGAGCGAGGCTCCGTCGGCTTGAAAGGCCTGGTTTTGTTTGGTGTCGCTTGGTCCCCGTGTCAGGACTGACGCTGAGCACGACGAGCTGGAATCTCTCACGTTATCAGTTTCTACCTGATGGCGTTTTGAAAAGTGACGTGTAATAGTTGGTACCGGTGTGGTAGCGCGAGTGAGATTTATCATCTCAGAAAGTACGTGAGAGGGGAACACGTGTTGTCTGTTTTCTCTTTATCAAACGGTCCTACTTTTTTATTGATACTTCCCCCTTCTATGGTCTTATGAAACAAGCAAACAAAAAAATTCCAAAACACAGAATCCTGACATTTCAGAGCCAGAACAGAGGCCATAGAGGTACTGTTTTTCATAAGGGACGGACCTGTGGTCACAGAGGTGAAGGGTGTCCCCTGTGAAAGCCCCTCGAGGTGGGACCCAGTGTTGTGTGTCATGGTGTCCCCTGACCCTCACGGGGCGTGATTCTGCTAAGGTGGACACCCGCCTCCTGGTTCCTCATCCTCATCCTTGGACAGCAGCAGTGTCCTCGTTCGCTCTCTGGGTGACTCACTTGAAGGAGGCCTCCCTCCTAAGGTGACATGGACCTGGCGTGGCCTCTGACATCAGACAGCCTGGGACGGGGGTGGGGATTCAGCTCAGCCTCCGTAACCTCGAGAGCCCGCTCACTCTCCTCCCTCCGTGTGGCGGCCTGGGGCGCATACGTGGACTGTGCTGTGGCAGCTGGTAATGACAGTGGCCAGCGTGTATTGCGCTCTGGTGCGTGCCAGGCAGTGGGCGAGGTTGTTTCGTGAATTAACACACTTAATCCCCACAGCAGCCCTAAGGCGTATATACAGTTATCATTCTCATTCTCATTTTAGGGGGCCCAGAGCGTCCCTTCCACAGCAGGGTGGTGGTGAAGTCGGCCTAGAGCTCTGCCCTCCGCCGGCTCCTGAGCCCTCCTGCCTCTCAGCAAAGCACCTGACACATTGCACTCAATGTGGTAAATGACAGGTTTGATGATAAACTTAAAGCATTTGAACATCAAATCTACTAATAGTTCTGTTTGTGTTCTTACTTTTTTTTTTTGAAGCCCGAGAAGTTCTTCTCCCATCTGAAAATAAAAATCATTAACTCTGTTCTATGGGGGGTTATTTTGGTCTGTGACATTCTTTGCAATTTAGAAGTCCAAGTTGAAAGTAAAAGGGACGAAAATATTACCGCTTAATCTGAAGCCCTTGTTAAACCAGGTTGACATTCATGTTCTTGTGTTGGGCGTGCCCAGGACTTGGTGATTCTCCCTACTTCTGTAGCCTAGTCTTTTTTTTTTTTTTTAATTTATTTATTTATTTATTGGGTCTTTGTTGCTGCGTGCAGGCTTTCTCTAGTTGTGGTGAGCGGGGGCCACTCTTCATTGCGGTGCGCAGGCTTCTCAGTGCACTGGCTTCTCCTGTTGTGGAGCACAGGCTCTAGGCGCTTGGGCTTCAGTAATTCTGGCACACTGGCTCAGTAGTTGTGGCTCATGGACTCTGGAGCACAGGTTCAGTAGTTGTGGCACATGGGCTTCGTTGCTCTGTGGCATGTGGGATCCTCCCCGACCAGGGATCGAACCCGTGTCCCCTGCATTGGCAGACAGATTCTTTTTTTCTTCTTTTTTTCTTTTTTCTTCTTTTTTTTTCAGACAGATTCTTAACCACTGCGCCACCAGGGAAGTCCCAGGAGCCTGTAGTCCCCTTGACTAGCAGTCAGGGTGTCCTTTAGTGAGGAAAGTCTAGATATGTCACTCCTCTGCTTCAAGCTCTGCAGTGGCTCCCATCTGTCCCAGAGTAAAGGCCACTGTGCTTTTGGTGGCCTTCCATACCCCGTGAGATCTGCCCCCCTCCCCCCCCAGCTCTATGCTTCTCCTCTCTCCTTTGATGTCTCTGCTCCAGCCCGCAGCCTCCTTTCTGATTCTAAAACATCCAAGGTGTACCCCCCTCTCCACCTCAGGGCCTCTGTGCTGACTGTTCTTCCTCTGACTAGCCCACACGTCTGTATCCTTGTTTTCAGATCTTTGCCCGAGATTTATCTTCTCAGGAAGCACCGTATTTAATATTGCAGCACCCATTCCCCGCCTCCCTGCCCTACATGTGTTACAACCCTAACAGGTCTCATCTTCTAACATACTGTATATTTTACTTAAAAAAAAAAAAAGAGCTTATTTTCTGTCTTTCTGTACTAGAAAATGTTCTTTGTTTATTTCATTGATGTTTCCCAAGGGTTTAGAAGATGCCTGGCTCATTTTAGGAAGCAGCCCATAAATATTTGTTGAATGAGCAAATGAATGAGTGAAAGAAATGGATGAAAGTGTCTCCTTGGTGAAGCCACTTTCTCTTTGGGCCTTTTTTTCCCCTTAACGATACAGCAGCATGGACTAGAATGACAGGTCACATCTCCCCGACTGTTACTTCTGCGGATTCTTCGCACCTTCGTCGTTGCGTCATTCATCCGTCCTCCCACCACCCCGCGCGTGGCATCTGCGGGGCAGGTGGGATTTAGCTGGTGTTGGGGAGGCAGGTGACGTGTCACAGCTGCATCCAGAGATCTGGATGCTCCTCTTACTTCTGGTGGGGGCACGCGCCCTGTGTCGGCCAAAGCTTGTGCGCAAGAAACATGCCTCTTGTGCCTGGGCCCCATGGCTCAGGGAGAGCCCTGCCTGTTTTGCTCATCGGCGTTTCGTGATGTCCCCCGGAACCCCTTGGCCACACCGCCATCCTTTCCCCTCACCGCCCGGCAGCTCCAGTTAGCTCTCGGCCCCGAAGGCAGCCTGAGCCCATCATTGCTGTGGCTGTTTGCATGTTGCATGGCCATCTGTTCTCTCCGCCATCCAAGCCTCAGGTTTTGAAATATGAATTACCACCGGCTCCGTGGGTTTCAGTGATGTGCTGTTTATTTTGTGTGCCAGTAACTAGTCTTTCAACTGCTAGAAGCACTGCTCTAAAAGCCTACCTTACTCTTATTTTGCGTAGATGCCTGGGGCGATTTGTGGCTGACTGAGCTGATGCCCAGGTACAGAACTGAACCACGGGCTTGAAAACCTTGCGCAGCTGTTACTGTTCATGCTTTCATTCCATAGGGTGACACTCAATCAGAAAGTCGTTTCAGAAAGTGATGAGAATATAGCAACCTCATGTATAGTGAGCCCATAAATTAAGGTTTTACCCATTTCAACTCTGCTTATTTGTGCTGTGACTCAAGCTTCCCATTCTCCACGATAAATGGAGTACTGTGTGCCCACGATGGTGAGGGTGTGCTTCTTACCTAGGGCGTCTGTTATTCCCGCCGCCCTTTGTGGAGGGCTTCCCCTGCTCCCAGCTCTGCGATGAAACATTTCACATGCGCTTTCTCCTTTCACTTTCACAAGCTCCCCCTTGCCTCTGCTTTTTCACATGCTGTTCCATCTGCCAGGAATGTTCTTCTGGCCTGGGCTTTCAGCACTGGGCCTTTTTGTTGAGGCGTCTGTCACAAACGTTCGTGAATTTTTAGCTTCAGGGGTTATCTGTTTAATGTCCAGTTGTGCTTACAGGCTGTAAGCTCTGTGAGGCTCAAAGTTGTATCGCTAGAATCCGTAATGTTTCTGCAGTGAATGGCGTGTCTTAGTTTTCACAGCCACCCCCATGAAAGTATGTGTATTATATCTTTTTGAAGCTGCAGAGAAAGAGGTTAACATCACTCGCCTACGGTCATTCAGGTCCTAAAGGGCAGAGCTGAGCGTCAGATCCAAACCACCGCATCATGTCCATTCTTAATAAACAGGGGTGCTGGCTCTGACAGACGAATTGCTAACACAGGTAAAACACAGCAGCACAGAAGGCAGATGGCCTGTGTCCCAGGGCATGCAGATGCTCGGGAAGGTGAGGTGTTCTTCGTTAAATGTGGGCCAGGTAGTATTTTTGTTCTCTGGCTTTTTCAGGTGTTTCCAAAGTATCTCTTTTTCTACTTGAAGTACTCCAGCACACACATGTAATTTCATGTTTGTTTCCTTTTCTTTTGAGGAGGCCCTTCACAGCTGTCAGTCAGAATGTCCACCCCTACTGGGCTGGGGAGATGGGTGGGTGGGAGGGTGGGCTGCGCAGCCCCGACCCAGAATCTGCATCGGAACTAGCTTTGCTGCCTCTCGGGCTGGGCCAGGGGATGGTGTGCTAACTGGCTGACGGAAGCTTTGGGTTCGTTCTTGCCACGGGTTTTCCGCCCGCCCCTGCCCAGCCTGCTCGGTGCCGGCCTGGGTGCCTCCTCCTCCTTGAAGGGGTTCCCGGTCCTCTGGGGGTCTTAGAGCTTTCCCCTGGGGATGATTGGCCATGGTCTTGACGCCGTCCTTAAACTTTTTATTTTGAAAATATTTCCAGCTTTCAGGAAAGTTATAAGAAAGAATAGGGCATTAAACTCTGTATATACTCTCTTAACTGGATTCACCACGGTTACTTTATCATTGTCATTATACACATTATCATTATATTTTCTGCTAAAGCGTTGGCGTGTAAATGCTTTACTCTCCTGACCCTACACTCCTAAGAATGAAGCGATCTTCACTTACGGTCACAGTTCGTATCAGACATGTTCTTTTGCAAGACCAGAATTCATCCTCACTACTCTTTCTCTCTCTCTCTCTTTTTTTTTAATTAATTTATTGGCTGCGTTGGGTCTTTATTGCTGCCTTGCAGGCTTTCTCTAGTTGCAGCGAGCAGGGGCTTGTTGTGGTGCGCGGGCTTCTCAGTGCGGTGGCTCCTCTTGTTGTGGAGCGTGGGCTCTAGGCTCGCGGGCCTCAGTAGTTGTGGCACACGGGCTTAGTTGCTCCGTGGCATGTGGGATCTTCCCAGACCAGGGGTCCAACCCGTGTCCCCTGCACTGGCAGGCAGATTCTTAACCACTGCGCCACCAGGGAAGCCCTCATCCTCACTGCTCTCAATTCATTCTTTTTTAAACAGCTGCTCAGAGTCTACTCTGTGGAGGTACCACGCCCAGCTCTCCGTGGAGGGCGTTTAGGCTATTTCCAGTCAGGGCCACGGTGGGTATCCTCTGTGTTAGTGTTTGCCTGGATGTCCAGTACGTTTCTAGAGGAAGAGTCTCTGGCCTCAGGGGAACTTCATTTACCATGTTGGTAGGTACTGTCCACTTGCCCTTCAAGGTAGTCGTACCGGTTTACACTCTCCACCAACAGAGACCAAGTGCCTGTTTTTGTACCTCACACTTGATTTTATCTCGCCTTTAGGTCTTTGTCAACCCAGTGGGCAAACAGAGGTACGTTACCACATGCCACCTGTGGAAGCAAGTGCAGGAGAACGTGTGGAATGAGCATTGTCAGTGGGGGTGCTCCTCGTGTGGGATGAGTTTTGGCAAATGGAACCGGAGAGAGAGGAGGCCCAGGCATAGGACCAGCTAGGGTCGGCCGTCCCGTGTGGCGACGGCGAGGCCGGAGACCTGCGCACCAGCCCCAGGCGCCCCAGGGAGAGAGGCGGCGCAGGGATAACGTGCAGCTGTCCCGAGACAGGCTCCCCTCTGGGGTTCTTGGCGTCAGGGTGTCCCAGACAGCCGTGCTTGCCTCTCCTCCTCTGTCTCGTGTTTCCTTGGTTACCTCAGAGATGCCTTTGTGCCCTTCAGGTCTCGGCTCAAACGGTACCTTCTCAGAGAGGCCCTCCTTGACCACCCTACTGAGTACCGCAGCCCCTCGCGGCCCCCTCTGCTCCACACGCACTATCATGTGTACCATCCCGCGTGTTTACTTGCTCCTCGTGTTCGGTGTCTTTCCCATGCCTCTCTGGAATGTCCTCTCCACGAGGGTGGGACTCTGCTCTGCTCGCTGCTTTATTCCCAGTATTGGACTTTGTGCAGTGCCGGGCACAGTAGATTCGCAGTACATATTTGTTATCCTCATTCAGTATTGAATGAGTGAAATCCTACTTGGCGAGGCAGGACAGCTTAGTAATTTAGCTTGTGGGTTGGGCTTATTTGGACCCGAGGTCAGCTGTGTGACTTTGGGCAAGTAACTTCACTTCCCCAAGCTTTTTTCCTTAAAGGTGAAGCGGAGTTCATGGGAACACCTTCTCCTTTATTGGGCCGTCAGGACTGAATGGCTGGCACACACTAGACACGTAGAAACTGTTATTGTTATTGTTTCATAGGCTAGGAGTCTTGGTTTGTCTTTTCTGATTCTGTGCTGCTCATTTGAGGTAAGTGTGCATGTGTGTGCGTGTGTGTGTGCGCGCACACGCTCTGGCAAATGTATCATGCTGTGAGCAAACTAGGCCACCTGCATAGGTGGTTTTAAGAGCTGAAATCTCAGCACAAACAGTCCCCATTTTTAACCCACGACAATTGGATGTTTTATAGTAAAGGTGCTGTAAGTCAACTATATTTCAATAAAAAATTTTTGAAAAAGAGTGAAATGAAAACCAAAACAAAACCCTGCATGTAACGTCCTCCTACCTTGAGCCTCTTTCTCGTTGACCTGTGCTCTCAGCCAGACAGGAGAAGGGTGACGGCCACAGACGGTGCCCAGACAGGAACTCTGCATAAATGCACTGCATGCAAAGGGAGGGACCATCCCTAAGTTAACTAGCGCATGGGATTGCTGAGGAAACAAGGAGGGTGCCGTTAAATGTCTTCATGGTAACATGTAAGACACCCAGGCTGTCACTTTGAGATTCTGTTCTCCACCACTTGCTCATTTTTATCCATCTTTCCCACCTGGAAGTGAGGTATACCTAGGATTCTTCTGCAGATCTCTCTAGAGAACATTTCCCAAGTTTCCTCCTTGGACAAAACACTGTGATGATATCAAAGTGAAGGGCAGGCTTTGTTAGGAAACTGGTTCTCGGAGAAGTGAGAACTGGGGTTTGTTTTACTGTCATAATCATAGTAGGTGACTTTAGTGACCTTAAATTCTTGAGTCTGATACACTTTGATGAATTTATAATCTTGATTTGTCCATGAACACTTTAAAACTCACCTTCCCTTTCTTCCTGGAATCTGATAAAGGTAATCACTTGTTTTCTGTTTCAGATCTGTTTATATTTATGAGAGCTAATGATATGTTATGCCTTTGGGAAAGAAAGGAAAAATTCCTCCTGATTCTTGAGCTGGGGAGGGGCAGAGCAGTAAGCTGCGTTCTTTATTCCCATGTATTTAATAAGATTGCAGTGGTACTCACGATTCCACATCTATTCAGGCGGGGCTGTGTGTCGGTGCTGTGGTGCTGCTTCTGAGATTGGCACTGTTATATTATTAATAGTACTGATCACACACGCCTTGCATTTAATATAGAACATAAGAGGCTCACCTAGCATGAATGAAAAATCCCAAATTGAAAGTGTAGATGCTATAAAATTTTTAAAGAAGGGAATGTGTTATGGTTGAACTCTTGAAATAAAAATAGTGTATTTTTAATCACCAAGTTATGAATGTCCTTGGATTCTTCAGTGGGGAGAGGGGTTAGTGGGGGGAGGAAGGAAGGTGTCTTCCTTTTACTTTTAGGCCAAGTAGAATCCAGAGAACACAGAGGGTCTAAGTTGCACTGACAGAAATGAAGAGAAAATAAAAAGGAGTTTAGGAAGGCAGTCTTTCCATTATTAACTCATCTGGTTATGTCAGCGATGGTGGCGATCTCAGAACAGTTGGAGATTTATATACACAAATGCATGTGCTGAAATACCACGCTCTGATGACATTCGATGGAGGGGTAACCTTTAATGATGAATTTTCTTGCCCTTTTTTGGGGAGTGGAAGGGGAGGCGGGTGGTACTTCACAAGACTCTAAATTTACCAAAGTTTTTCAAATTTGAATTTTCTTAGAAAAAATGTCAAATGATTGTAGATCCGAAAATGCCTTTGTTGGCATTTTGGAGCCCAGTATGGTGTGCAAGTGGAAGGAAAAGCAGTTTCTTTTCTTGGTAATACTGGTATTGAATCTGAAGTCCTGGACCAAACAACGTCCCAGGAATCTTCATGATTTATATATTGTACGTGGTCTTTTCTTAAACGTTGTTAACCTGTGCCCTTTATAGACAATGCCAGGTCGGAAAATGTCAGGGGAACTTTGGATTGCTTTCACAAGCGTGTAAAGAAAGAAAATTATTGTCCTCAAAATCCAGAGGCTTTGACGGGCATTCTTAATAGAGTGATATGGTTAGAGGGACAGACACCGGGCATGAGAATGCTTTCGGCCGGTGGGGAATGGAAATTATTTGAGTGATAGTTTACTTCTGGTCGGCACCAGTTGTGAAGGAGAAAATGTGCGTTTGCTACCTGTCAGGCTGCTGTAGATGCCTATTTAATTTGTTGGAAAGGTGAATTCTCAAAACAGGAAGCCTTCTGAAATGCTTATTCACACTCAGACAATTTATCACAGGCTAGAAAGACGGCTCAGCGTGGCGGCAGTGCCAGGCACTGCCCATGAGGAGGGGGGCTGGACTGCCAGGCTTCGGGAGGGGGGACAAGACGCCAGGAGGGAGGCTGGGTGGAAAAGAGGCCTTTCCTAGAGCAGGTGGAACCAGGGGAGTGGACCCTCGTGATGGGGGGGTGTGTGCCATCCCTACCAATTGGCTCTGCCTCATGAACCTCTCGGCTCCTCAAGGTGTTAGGATCTACAGTTGATGACTTGTTCTGTACAAAATGTTATTTGCATAGGTGAAAATGAAAAAGTGTCTTCTAGTTCCTCTTATCATTTGGGTCATTAAAAAAAAGATTTAAGTGAAAGTGAGAAAAGAGACAGTTCTTTGGCAGAGCCAGAAGCGGTGTAACTATTTTCAACCCTGTGTTTTGAAACAACATTGGTTACTTCGGTTCAGCTCTTTCAGAAAGAAGAAAAAAAAAATCAAATGTGTGGGCTTGATAGGTGGTTTTGCCAAATCACAGTCCAAAGTTGAACTTAGAGCGCCACATCATTTCTTTTCAAAAAGTTTACTTTCTTGGTAAACACTGAACGAGAACCTATAAAAAGGAGCATAAAAACCATGATTTTATTTCATGAAGCAGAGGCTGTCTCTCACTCCCTTGCGTGTCTCTAGAATTTTTCCATTGTGTTTCCATTTTTCAAGGTGATTGCTGTTATGTTCTTCCTCTTGATTTGAGGCCAGGGGCAGGTCCTCGGGGCTAGTGGGCTAGCGGCAGAGCGTCCTCCAGAGCCCAGGCTGCTCTGGCTCGCAGCTAACAGCACAGTGATTGCCTCGCCCACCACATCTACCTTCTGATGGCAGTGCTCACCAGTGGAAAAAAGCTTTCTGCATCTCATTATTTCTGCAACCTGAGTGAGTTTGCAAATTAATTGATATGTAGGAGGGAAGGCATCTGCTATTATAAAAACCTTTAACTGTCGCAGTAAAACTTGAGATAAAATTAAGTGCTGCTATAGTAAACTAATAGTCCCCAGGTGATGATGCACATTTTGTAGCGTGCAGGGGCTTATGTTTTCAGGACCTGCTTAACTTCGAGGCTCTATTTTTTTTTCTATTATAATTTTTATTTTCATCAAAGGAATACAGAAAGATGAGTAAGTCAACCTCCAAGATTTATAACAAAAGCATTGTCCTTTGTCTGACAGTTCCACATGCCACTCCCTGGAGGGAACGCCTTTAAACTCTTTTAGTTGTTTCTTTGGATACTTGCCTACATTTTTCTAAACAACTTGCTTAGACTGCTATTTTACATGTCAGCTATTGACTCTACTATGGAAGGTAGATTTAACTCTCATATCCCACCTTCTCCCCATCGATTTGCTTGCATTGATATTCAGGTTTTGTACTATCATGACTATGAAATGTTGTTCATGGCTGAGCCATGTAGTGTGCTACGATTGTAGTTTCTTTTTTGTGAAGGCTGAAGGTGGGGCGTTGTCTCACCATTCAGAGTGCAGATTTGTCCCTCTGTTTTCAGTTGTCCCTGAGCCTCTCTAGGACAGCCTGTTCTGGCTTCTGATGGGAGTAGGGATACATGTTTACAAAAGACTTAACCATTCTACCTTGTTTTTATTCCTACCCCACATCTGGCCTTCCACCATACTGGGTGCCTCTACTTCCTCAGTCTTTGGAAATTCTGCAGTCCAGTTCACTTTGCTCTTTATTGACTTCTTCTACCCTCCGAACCTCCCTAACCCTGCCTCCCCTCGCTGCCCGCCCCCCCCCCCCCCCCCCCGCCCCGGGTAAGTTTCAGCGTAGTGCTCTTTGCTGGGTTAGTGCTGGTATGTGTTCTTTGTATCATGTAAAATGTAGTTGACCTCTTTGCTGTTGTCCTCTCCTCTCCTGTTCTCTTTATCCTTGTGGGCTTACACTCTGGGTTTATTCATTTGCTGTCATTTTTGTGGTTTGGGAACATGGCTGACTGTTCCTTCTACAGTATGCAACAGGAAGACCTCTGGCTCCTGTTTTGGATACATTTTGCTTTCTATTACACATAGGTTTCCAGCATCTTAACTTACTGTTTTTAAAAGCACATTTTGATGTAGTGGGCTTATATTTTTTAAGAAGGTCTCTTTTTCATTGTGTGATTCTAAGAAATTTGTGCAGACACTTGCACCTGGCTGATTTGAAATAGAGTAATATGTCTCTGGGTCCCTCGTATGCTTTCTAAGAGGATCTGTCTGATGCTAATATTTCATTATGTAGCAGCAAAGAGAGATGATAAAACACCGAGTTCTTGAGAAGAAAAGATTGACCTTTTCCCCCTTTTACCTACAAGCTGGCTTTAAAACCTCTTTTCTCAGTGGAGCTCTCTTACTATTTTGGCTATCAGCAGTTAGCTTTTCCAGAATGTATAGTGAGGGCAAGAGTACATGGTGATTGCAGCGTTAAAAGCTGAACTTTTCAAAGAAGTGGTGACTCCATTAAAATTAGAGCCACTACCCTTGTGCTGGGACAAGGGAGGGCCAGCAGTGCTCTAGTGAAGGGGTGGAGGGATGCTGTCCCCAAGACTAAGCATGACTCTGGTGCCAGTGCCCACAGCCCTGTTTCTTGGAATCATGGTGGAGCGCCCGGCCAGGCACTCACAAGGCCTGTGCCATCTTGAACAGATGGACCATGTTACGGACTGAATGTATGTATCCCCCTCAGATGTCATATGCTGACGCCCTAATGTTACCTGAATGTGATTGTATTAGGAGGTGGGGGCCTTTAAGGTGATTAAGTTAGATGAGGTCACGAGAGTAGGGCCCCCATAATGGGATTAGATATCCTTGTTAGAAGAGGCAGAGGGACCAGAGTGCTTTCTCTCTGTGAGCACACAAAGAACAGGTCATGTGAGCACATAGTGAGGTGGTGGCCCTGTGCAGGCTAGAAAGAAGGTCCTCACTGAGAACCAAGCCTGCTGGCACCTGCATCTTGGACTTCCCAGCCTCTCGAAGTATGAGAAATAAGTGTCTGTTGATTAAGCCTCCCAGTCTATGGTATTTTGTTATGGTAAGCTGAGCTGATGAAGGCAGACAGATAAAGCCTTTTTACATCTCTTCCTGTCCTTGAAAATGAGGATGTAAGCCGCCAATTTTAGCATGCTGCCTTTGAGGGATACTTCCATTTTTCTGTATGGGAAGTAGAGCCCATTTAAATCCACCTTTCTTGACCTCTGTGCCACCTTTAGCAGCAGCTCACACAAAGTAGCCTGTATACTTCGATCTGCAACTTTTGAACACCCTTGCCACCTATCCCCTCTTCTTTTGCAAGGGAAATGCAAAATGCAGCTCACAAGCCTGTCTCATAGCTTATTAAAACATCATTTCCCCTGCCCTGTTCCCAGATTTCTGTGCTTAATCATAGAAAGGCAGCTTGTTCAAATATACATTCTTGTTTGGAAAATTCTGTTGGCTTGTCTTCCTTCCCACTCCCCTCCCCTGCATATTTTGCAACCCTGCTTCACCAAGGCTGTTCTTATTAAATATCATAATTTGCTCATTGGAAAGTTACTTGTAAACTTAATTAACTCTCTGTCAGTGTTTGAGTTAATTTTCTCCCTTTAATTTCAGCCTCCTTGGTCATGGTTTTCCATACTCTGACCTGTGTCTGTTAAAGACTTGGTAAATAGTTTTGAAATGCCAGTTGGTGATATATGGGTCTCCTTAGCATTTCTTTGATTTATGTGCAGTGCTGTGGAAAAAGGCAAAGAAAGCAAATTATATGGCAAAAAATGTTGCCAATCTTCACTTTTTTACTCTTAGTTTTAAAAACTACACTTATCAATCAAATCTGATGGATTTTTTTTTTAAAGATTGAAAATTTAACTATTTGAAAACTCTTCCAAGGCAGCTTTTGTATTTGCTTAATCAAATGTAGTTTAGAGCTGAAATAGGGGCTCAGGATTCTAAAAGCTCTTTCAGTGTCTACTGTGTGTCCCTATCCTGCTCTCTCCACCAGTTTTCTTTTCTTTTCTTTTTTTTTAATTTTTTATTTATTTTTTACAATAAATTGCATATATTTAGAGTGTACAATTTGGTATCCCAGTCTCCCAATTCATCCCCCCCCAACCCTCCCTGCTTTCCCCTTTGGTGTCCATATGTTTGTTCTCTACATCTGTGTCTCTATTTCTGCCTTGCAAACCGGTTGCTTTGCACCATTTTTCTATAGTCCACATATATTTGTTAATATACAATATTTGTTTTTCTCTTTCTGACTCACTTCACTCTGTATGACAGTCTCTAGGTCCATCCATGTCTCTAAAAACGTCTCCACCAGTTTTCAACAGTGCACGAAACAGTTTTTCTACAGGAGTTGGGAAGATGGAAGGTTCTCAATGATGGAAGCATATTGCACCCATGTTTAAAATCCTGAATTCACGTGGTGGGCCAACAAGAGTGGTGTCCTTAGATTAGCTCATTGTGACCTGCCTGGCGTTCCCCTCTGTAGCATATTCTTGGTGGGTTCTAGTAGAGACTGACTTTTTCAATCAATCAGTGAGTAAACACATATTTTTGAGATTGTACTGTGAATGGATTCAGATTTTAGCGTGTCTGAGAGCTGCCTGCGATGCTTCTTACCGTGTTCATTCCTGGGCTCCCTGGTAGACATTCTGACCCAGCAGGTTTAAGGTAGGGGCCCTGGACTCTATGCTTTTGGTGGGCATTCTGTAGGTGGTTCTGACCCAGAGGCTCTCAGGCTGTTCTGAAAAATGACTTGAAGGCTCCGGTGCCCTTTGATTGCACCACTCCCCTGCCTAATATCCTCAGTGGCACCCCTCCCCCGATTGCCTACCAAATAAAGTCCACAGAGGGTGTGAGAAATCCATGCTGCTTGGGAGTATATGGATTTTTAATTTGCGTAGGCAGGGCGTGTGGGTCTGGCTGTGTACAGTTCCTGCGATGCCTCCGTGCCTCTTCTGAGTTGTTTTCTTATTTATTCATTCATTCATTCGTCAGGTACTTATTGAGCTACAGCTGTGTGGCAGGCACTGTTCTGGGTGTTGGAGCCATAGTGGTGATGAAGAGAGCCAGAGTCTGGCTTTCAGTGGAGCTTTTATCCTAGTGGGTGTTGTTGGGGGTGGGGTAGAGCAGGCAGTGTATACACTAAACAAAGAAACCAACAGTACATGTAAAACACCTCTTCGGGTTTGCTGCTGTGATGAAGGTGAAGCACTGTGGTGTAATGGAGAGTTCCTAGAGGCCCCTTGAGATTCGGTGGCTAGAGGAGGCTCCCTGAGAAGGTGAAGTTCAGGTCGACACCTGTGTGACAACAGGTCAGGCGTGCTGCCCGGCCTGTTCACCACTGCCAGCACAGCTTCACAGCTCCTTATCCAGAGCTTTTGGGTCTGTGTTTTGGATTTTGAATATTATTTTGGATTATTTAAAGGTAGTATGGTTCATATACCATGAATTTCTCCAGCGGGGTCTGGGGCAGTACCCTGACATCAAATATTGTGTCGCAAAATGTTCGACTGTTCACACTAAGTGAGATAAATTAAGATTTAAATAGACTCACATCAGTTCTTGTCAGTTTTTGCTGCCACAGGAGTTTTGGCAACTATATTGATGGGAAAGCTTTTGACTTTCAGAACTTTTAATACATTTTTATATTGCAAAAAAAAAAAAACCCCCCCAAAAACTATGGCTCTGTAATGCCAGCTTCTTGTCCATCCCCTGCTTCTCAGGTGTGAGAAGGCACTAACTGGGTAAAAAGGTGGTGTGTGCAAATTTGCACACTCGCATAGCAGCAGGCGGAGGCCTGGAAGAGAGCAAGGGCGAGGTGAGAGCAGCTGGTTGCAGCAGAGTTGGAAGAGGCAGCAAGTGCCAGGAATGCGAATGGCTGGGAGTTGGGGAGCTGTTGACTGAATGGTGTGAGCTTGTTCCTGTTTTCTAAGGGGCCTGGTTGTGGACACGTCTGCTTTCTCTGCTTCCCAGAGAGCCTCACAGCAAATCCTAATTCACTGAGCGTGACTGCTGGTTGCACCCTGAAAAGGCCGAGCTAGGGAGGAATGGAAGGCCATAGAGCCCCGTCCTCCTCCCACTTTGTAGGGATCTTACCCATGAAGGTGATTCGGAGTCCAGATGCCTACTGTACTCTCTGTCATTAGTTCAGATCTCCCCTAGCTGTCCCCTGCTAGTTATGTATTCATCTATTCATTTATTTTAAAAAATACTTCAACACAAGGGTTTGTTTAAAAAAAAAAAGCAAAAAGGAAATAAAAATAAAATTAAAAATACTTACTGAGAGCATGCCAAGTTCTGGAGAAGCCATGGAGTGTCGTGGTTGGAGAGCAGGGACTTTGGAGCCAGGTTGTCCAGATTCCAAGCCTGACCCTACCACTCACTGGGCTCCATGACCCTGGGCAGGCCACTTACCATCTGTGGCTCAGTTTCCTCATCTGTAAAATAGAGATAACAGTACCTACCTCATAGGGTGGTTGTATAGATTAACTGAATTAAATGAATTAGAGTAACACCTAGTTCACAATGAGTCCTGTATACGCATTGGGTCACGTTACTATTATTGTCGTGTGCAGTGTTGTTCTGGACATTGGGGACCCAGCAGTGAAGACTGGGGAGCTCTGGGAGCACTTAGCTGCTCTTTTGGAGCCTCCATTCTAGGCAGATCTTGACCCTCTAAAAGCAGGGAACATTTCTTTTTATGTCCACCCATGTTGGGCATTGTGCTTTGTGGCCATCAGGCCATCCCATTCTCAGCAAACATTTGTTGCACATCCGTGTAGACCCCTCTGCTAGGCCTGCGGGGCTTGTCAGTTGCTACAAGACAGTCTGGCAAAGACAGATACACAAAAAACCATACACAGTGTACAGTGGTCAGCCCTACAAAAGGTGCTTCAGAAAGGCTTCTGGACTAGCTTGAACAAGCTTCAGCTCTGCCCAGCTCCTACCTGCGGGGTACATAAAGGGAAAGGCAGTATATCTATTTGAGTATTGTGTAACAAAAGGCAACATTGGATGCCACACCAGTTGCCTATTATTTTCCTTTCTCTGGTCCCAAAGGAGGCTACTCCCCACCTCTGGATGGATGTGGCTGTGATAAATGCGCTATTACTGTTCCTTCTTGGACACTCCCAGCTGTCTGCTGCTAATCCCCGTTTTGGCTGTTTGACTTGTTCTTTACAGCACAGTTGGAGTTTGAGTAGGACCGCCAAGCATCATGGAAGTAAGTAACCTGCACATCAGAGCACCCCTTTTTGTATCAGGGGCTTAACTCTCTTATGGTCCTGCCAAACCCTGTGCACTCCCCTCGCCCAGATCCACCCAGAAGCAGGCCTGTTTTCCACTGGTCCATCTCCTCTAAGGTTTTTCATCAGAGCCAAGGCCTTCCAGGTACTGGCTCAGTCACCCCTCACACTCAGTCTAATTGTTCGTGGCTCAGCAACTTCAGCCGAGTCATAATATCATAGTTAACATTTCTTGGGTGTGTATTTGGTGCCAGCCGCTCTGCTCAGCACTTTCATGTACTTATTTCTCACTAACTCCACGAGCCTGCCTGTGGTTTGCTCCGTGAAACCCCAGATCATTTCTAGCATAATCAGGTGGTATCGAGTAGCAGTATTATCCCCAATAAGAGAAGAGAACTGAGGCTCTGGAAAGTTGAATAACTCACCAATGTTATTAAGTAGAGGGCCGGTGGTTTCTATCCAGGTAGTTGACTACATGCCTTCACTCTTGAGTAGATTAAGATCTGTAGAAATCATACCTCAGTCCTGTTGGTCAGTAGAAATTTCACAATGACCTGTTGTTCATTTTAAACCAAAAACATACCCATTGTATGTATGACTTTTTGCCTTTTTTTCCTTCCAAAAGAAAAAATCCTAGCCCCACATTTATCATAGGAAAATCCTACATTGACTCCTGCCTTTTCTCATACTACCTGTGTAGGCATTCACAGTCAGAACTTAAACCAACAAAAAACCTTCAACTATCCCAGCAAAGAAGGAAACAAGTACAGTCAGCTCTTTGCATCCATGGGTTCTGCATCCTCAGGTTCATCCAACTGCAGAGCAAAAGTATTTGGGAAGAAAATTCCAGAAAGCTCCAAAAAGCAAAACTTGAGTTCTCCACTCACTGGGAACTATTCACATAGCATCCACATTGTTTTTATAACTATTTACATAGCATTTACATTGTATTAGGTATTATAAGTAATCTAGAGATGGTTTAAAGTATACGGGGGATGCGTGTAGGTTACATGCAAATACGGCACCACTTATGTAAGGGATTTGAGCATCTGCAGAGTTTGATATCCATGCAGGTCCTGGAACCAGGGCTCCACAGATACCTAGGGACGACTGTACTCTGGGAGTCTGGAGAGAGACTTTGATCTTCCAGTGCTGAGTGCTTTGTTCGCCGCCTGAGAAATACTCTGTAACTTGCTTGTTTAATGCATCAAGGTTGAGCCACGTTTCTGGGCATTTAGGCTGTTTATAGCTTTAAAACCCAGTCTCCAGAGTACACTAGTAGGAGCTTCCCAGCTGATGCTCTCGGTTGCCTTTCGTGTTGAGTGCTTACCGCATTTCCGAGAGCCCAGTACAGTTGTCCTGGGTTTTATGGAGAGTTTTACGCGGAGTCGGCCGCGAGGCATCACCAGTGTGATGCATGCTTTTCCTCACTGGTACAAGAAGAACCAGGTTGGGGCTCCTTCTCAGCATACCTACTCGTTCAGAACAGCCTGTGGGGTGGGGGGGGGTATTTTTTCCTTTTTTCCATTACACTTACCAGTTTATTATCTGACATGTTTAGGGTGACAGTATTTGATTAAAAGGTGATACTCTTAATCAGTTTTGTGAAAATTCGGTCATTCCTGGCATTGCTGGAAGAGGCAGATTTGGGGGCATAGTCACCTCCAGTAATCACAAGACCAGCTCTTTCTGTTCCCGGTGCGCTGGGCCCTGTGCTTACATCTTTTGCATGTATCATATCACCTAATGTCTATGACTGACCTTCTGTTTCTTCACCTGTAAAAGGAGACTACGATACCGCTCTTGATGGGGTTGTGGTGAGATAAGGAAAAGGCGCTTTTGAAGTCTGCCTTAGGGTGTGTGCTCAGTCAGCAAGAGAACAGCTTTGTCCTTGCGAGAGAAATTACCCCCTCCCCCGGATTGGGCTGTTGCAGAAACAGGCTCAGAGGGAAGAGGAAACACCCAGAAATGCCCAGAATCACCCGTGCTTGAGCTGAGGTTTGAACTCAGGGCTGTCTGAGTGCAAAGCTCACCCTCCTACCACACTGCCCCTGGAGTTGCAACCTTTGCTGCCAAAGCAGAAAGGAAAGCACTTGCCTCCTTGGACTTACTGCCCCTTAAGCCACCAGGCCTCATTCTTCCTATTCCCGAAGGGAAAAGGCAGTTGTTAAAAATGATCAATAAAGAAGGTGTCTTGCTGAATGCTTTCTTCTGTTTCCTGATTCCTACTCTCACAGCCTTTGGACCTGAGCAACTGTTCTTTTGCTCCCACTCCTGTTAAATTCAGCTGGTCTGACATCATAGTTTTGTCTTTTAAAGTCAGTGGTGGTACGGCTGTTTCCTGTTCTTCTTCCTTCTGAGTTTGCTCTGTGCTATCTTTCCCTCTTCCCCACCTCCCTGTTTCATTTCCCGAGTGAGCAAGGCGTGGGGTGAGGCTGATCAGATCCCTGACTTGGAGCCAGTTGCCTCCCAACTGACGATTGGTTTCTGGAGGGAAGCAGAAGCAGCTGATGAGGGCTGCTTGCGATGGTGATGACAGGGATGCTTAAAGCAGAAATCAGCATTTCATGCCATTAGAAAAAGGAAGAGGTAAACTGTCCAACTAAATCTAAACTGACTGACTGTGAGCACATAGGAATCATTTTTACTACCCATAAAAGAAGTTTATAATAATCGAATCGTAATTTTAAATTGATCAGATTGGTGATTTTTTATTTTATTTTATTTTATTTTTATTATTTTATTTTATTTTTTTGGGGGTACACCAGGTTCAATCAACTGTTTTTATACACATATCCCCATATTCCCTCCCTTCCTTGACGCCCCCCCCCCCTCGAGTCCCCCCCACCCTCCCTGCCCCAGTCCTCTAAGGCATCTTCCATCCTGGAGTTGGACTCCCTTTGTTATACAGCAACTTCCCACTGACTATTTTACAGTTGGTAGTATATATATGTCTGTGCTACTCTCTCGCTTCTTCTCAGTTTCCCCTTCACCCCCCGCACCCTCCCATACCTCGAGTTCTCCAGTCCATTCTCTGTATCTGCTTCCTTGTTCTTGTCACTGAGTTCATCAGTACCATTTTTAGATTCCATATATGTGAGTTAGCATACAATATTTGTCCTTCTCTTTCTGACTTACTTCACTCTGTATGACAGATTGTAGTTCTATCCACCTCATTACATATAGCTCCATCTCATCCCTTTTTATAGCTGAGTAATATTCCATTGTATATATATGCCACATCTTCTGTATCCATTCATTTGTTGATGGGCATTTCGGTTGCTTCCATGTCCTGGCTATTGTAAAGAGTGCTGCAATAAACATGATGGTACAAGTTTCTTTTGGGATTATGGTTTTCTTTGGGTATATGCCCAGGAGTGGGATTACTGGATCATATGGTAGTTCTATTTGTAGTTTTTGAAGGAACCTCCAAATTGTTTTCCATAGTGGCTGTACCAACTTACAGTCCCACCAACAGTGCAGGAGAGTTCCCTTTTCTCCACACCCTCTCCAACATTTGTTGTTTCCAGACTTTGTGATGATGGCCATTCTGATTGGTGTGAGGTGATACCTCATTGTGGCTTTGACTTGCATTTCTCTGATGATTAGTGATGTTGAGCATCTTTTCATGTGTTTGTTGGCCATCTGTATGTCTTCTTTGGAGAAATGTCTATTTAGGTCTTCTGCCCATTTGTGGATTGGGTTATTTGCTTTTTTGGTATGAAGCTGCATGAGCTGCTTGTATATTTTGGAGGTTAATCCTTTGTCCGTTGTTTCATAGGCAATTATTTTTTCCCATTCTGAGGGTTGCCTTTTAGTCTTATTTATGGTTTCTTTTGCTGTGCAAAAGCTTTTAAGTTTCATGAGGTCCCATTCGTTTATTCTTGATTTTATTTCCATGATACTAGGAGGTGGGTCAAAAAGGATGTTGCTTTGATGTATGTCAAAGAGTGTTCTGCCTATGTTTTCCTCTAGGAGTTTGATAGTGTCTGGCCTTACATGTAGGTCTTTAATCCATTTGGAGTTGATTTTTGTGTATGGTGTTAGGAAGTGTTCTAATTTCATTCTTTGACATGTTGCTGTCCAATTTTCCCAGCACCACTTATTGAAGAGGCTGTCTTTTTTCCATTGTATACTCGTGCCTCCTTTGTCAAAGATAAGGTGCCCATATGTGTTTGGGCTTACTTCTGAGTTCTCTATTCTATTCCATTGATCTTCCTTTCTCTTTTTGTGCCAGTACCATACTGTCTTGATCACTATGGCCTTGTAGTATAGTTTGAAATCAGGAAGCCTGATTCCACCAACTCCATTTTTCCTTCTCAAGATTGCTTTGGCTATTCGGGGTCTTTTGCGTTTCCATACAAATCGTAAGATTTATTGCTCTAGTTCTGTGAAAAATGCCATTGGTAATTTGATCGGGATTGCATTGAATCTGTAAATTGCTTTGGGTAGTACAGTCATTTTCACGATGTTGATTCTTCCAATCCAGGAACATGGTATGTCCCTCCATCTGTTTGTGTCATCTTTGATTTCTTTCATCAATGTCTTAAAGTTTTCTGCATACAGATCTTTTGTCTCCTTAGGCAGGTTTATTCCTAGGTATTTTATTCTTTTTGTTGCAATGGTGAATGGGAGAGTTTCCTTAATTTCTCTTTCTGCTCTTCCGTTGTTAGTGTATAGGAATGCAAGAGATTTCTGTGCGTTAAGTTTGTATCCTGCTACTTTACTAAACTCATCAATGAGTGCTAGCAGTTTTCTGGTAGAGTCTTGAGGGTTTTCTATATATAATATCATGTCATCTGCAAAGAGTGACAATTTTACTTCTTTTTTTCCAATTTGGATTCCTTTTATTTCTTTTTCTTCTCTGATTGCTGTGGCTAACACTTCCAAAACTATGTTGAATAACAGTGGTGAGAGTGGACACCCTTGTCTTGTTCCTGTTCTTAGAGGGAATTCTTCCAGTTTTTCTCCATTGAGAACAATGTTGGCTTTTGGTTTGTCATATATGGCTTTTATGATGTTGAGGTAATTTCCTTCTATGCCCATTTTCTGGAGAGCTTTTATCATAAATGGATGTTGAACTTTGTCAAAAGCTTTTTCTGCATCTATTGAAATGATCATATGGTTTTTATCCTTCAATTTGTTGATATGATGTATCACGTTGATTGATTTGCGTATATTGAAGAATCCTTGCATCCCAGGGATAAACCCCACTTGATCGTGGTGTATGATTTTTTTAATGTGCTGTTGCAGTCTGTTAGCTAGTATTTTGTTGAGGATTTTTGCATCTATATTCATCAGTGATATTGGTCTGTAGTTTTCTTTTTTTGTGACATCTTTGCCTGGTTTTGGTATCAGGGTGATGGTAGCCTCGTAGAATGAGTTTGGGAGTGCTCCGCCTTCTGCAATATTTTGGAAGAGTTTGAGAAGCATAGGTGTTAACTCTTCTCGAAATGTTTGATAGAATTCGCCTGTGAATCCATCTGGTCCTGGGCTTTTGTGTGTTGGGAGATTTTTAATCACTGCCTCAATTTCTGTACTTGTGATTGGTCTGTTCATGGTTTCTATTTCTTCCTGGTTCAGTCTTGGAAGATTGTATTTTTCTAAGAATGTATCCATTTCTTCCAGGTTATCCAATTGATTGGCATATAGTTGCTTGTAGTAGTCTCTCATGATGTTTTGTATTTCTGAGGTGTCCGTTGTGACTTCTCCTTTTTCATTTCTAATTCTGTTGATTTGCATCTTCTCCCTTTTTTTCTTGATGAGTCTGGCTAATGGTTTATCAATTTTGTTAATCTTCTCAAAGAACCAGCTTTTAGTTTCATTTATTTTTCTTATGGTTTCTTTCCTTTCTTTTTCATTTATTTCTGCTCTGATCTTTATGATTTCTTTCCTTCTGCTCACTTTGGGGTTTCTTTGTTCTTCTTTCTCTAGTTGTTTGAGGTATGTAAGGTTAGGTTGTTTATTCGATCATTTTCTTGTTTCTTAAGGTAGGACTGTATTGCTATAAACTTCCCTCTTAGAACTGCTTTTGCTGCGTCCCCAGATTGGTGATTTTTTAAAAAATCATGTTTACTGGTTTTTGACTGATATCTTTTCAGTGATAAATCAGCAAGTGACTTATGCTTAGAAGTCATTGTCTATAGAATTGAGATATGGAAGTGTCCAGTGGTTGTCATTTTACTCATTTCTCAGTTGAAAAACCTCTGTTTTCTTTGGGGGGAAAGAAAAAAAAATATCCAGCGACATTCCTATTATATGGGAATATTCAGATCTTCCCCTAGGCCTCACCTATGAATGTTTGGTAAGAATAACAAAGTGGTGTATGTCAACAAACATTTGTTACTTCCTAGACCTCTGCACTAGATTTCAACTAACACCAGGCATCAGACATCACAAAGAGCCCTTTCCCCTCATTAACTGCCTTTAGTAGAAGCTTTTTGTGACTGATAAAATGTTTTTGTTTCCTAAATATATTTAAATTTCACCAGTGCAAGTTCAGACTGCATTTTCATGGAGAAATACAACATCATAGAATTTGAGTGTTAGAAGGCACCTTGAACATAATTCTAGTGTTCCGTTTTAGACTTTTGATCCAGACCTTAGGTATATAATAAAAAACTAGTATTTGGCATTTCTGGTGGAAATATAAAGCTAATTCCAGGACGTGTCATTCTTCTCTGCTACTTCTATCTGGTTAGTGATAGAGAAAGGTCAAGGACACGTTTTGGTTTTGTTGGATTTAGTGTAGTCTGTAAATGGATAATTATTCTGGGGTGGTTCAGGCTTAGTTGGAGACAAGAACATGATGGCCCATCTGGCATGGACTGCTTCCTCCAATAGCAGTGTAGGTGAGCAAGACTGCCACCATGTTGTCCCTCTTCAGAGGACACATTCTCATTGTCACCATCGTTTAATAATCTGTTAGGATGCTCTCATTGGTGCCTTGTCAAATTTTGCCTTGCTTCTATTCGTATTTCCTATCTGCATCTGCTTAAGTGGCCCAGTGACCCTCCAATATGATCTTTATGACCCCGTGCATTGCTCTTGGGGACCATGGTGGTAAATAGGTTGAGAGCCTGGTATGAGATGCGAAGTGGTTAATGGGAGATGGGGAAACACCAGTTCTTGTGTACCCTTGTCTGTCTTTTGGTGTTTGTAGCTCTTCTTTCCTTTTTTGTTGCTTTCTTTTGTCTGCTCTCTCTCCCTCTACAGATAGTCCCTGCGATGGTTGTTTCCTCCATTTTTAGCCACGTTCACAGTTTGCTTTTTTAGTGAATCTGTTTAAATACATGAGTGATAACTCTTCCAGCTGATTGGCATCTTTGAAGTATGATAACATGCATGCAGCTGTGGTGTAAATAGGAGCAGTTGTGGAGAAGGGCCTATTAATAAAGGTGTGAGTTCTGGAACACTCCAGAGGAACAATTCTAAACAACCCTAAACATTACAGATATTTAAGAAAGAAAAAGCCTGCTATCCGTCCTCTCTGTTTACTTCTTTGACAGTTTTGAAGTTTGGACATTTGAGGATTCATATGTAGGAAGAAAGAAACCCAAATGGCATTTAGCATGGAAGTGATGCCACAGTTGAGCAGAGGCACAGCCCTGATTTGGTGTCCTGCTTTCATGGTAATTGAAAGGCCTGAAACCCAGCTTCCCAGTAGAGAACAAATAGGCAAATAAATTGGAGGCTTCCTTCTTATGGTTTATTGATGCTGTTTTGCCCAAGTAAAAAGATCATTTACCCATAAAAGCTCAAATCTAAGGTTGTTTTCCTTTCTTTCTTTCTTTCTCTTTCTTTCTTTCCTTCTTTCTTTCTTTCTTTTTCTTTCTTTCCTTCCTTCTTTCTTTCTTTCTTTCTTTCTTTCTTTCTTTCTTTCTTTCTTTCTTTCTTTCTTTCTTCATATTGGCTATTTGAAAGAAGCATTAGGAAATAAAAGGAGAAAAGAAGCTAATATCATTATCTAATATTTAGATAAAAACCCAAGCAAGACAATTAGATGTATGGTATTTTTCTGTAGCTGTTTTCCTTGGCACAGATAATACCCAGCAACCTTGCTTATTTCTTTCCTTAGAATTATGTTCAAAAGAAGAAACAGAGCTTTATTGTAATACATGGTTCTTTCTCATTAGCTGGAAACAAAACACATTTTAATAATGAGGGGCAAAGGTCTTTGCAACTCAAAGTGATGACGAAGTGTTCCTAGTTTTGCACAAATATTGGTTTTAGTTGAAAGCTTAATGGTTTAGGAGCAATATGCTGTATGAGAATCCCACATTAGCCTCCCCCACCCTCCTGTTACCACAGACACATATACCAGCTTCATGTGTGTGGCTTGACCCAGGTGTCTGTGGCATGAATTGAACCAGGTGTCATACATCCCTAGAGTGGGGCCGTGAGCTTGGCGTGCACTCTCGCACCTTGGAAGGATTTTCAGCGCACTTACGCCAACCACCTCTGGCTGTTACAGTCAGTGAGCTGTGGGGAAGTGGTCCTGTGTGGATAATGCCCTTGCCTGTTACTGTCCTGATGTATTACACAAATTCTCAGAGATAATCCCTAAGTAAAAACAGGTTATACGTGTGGGTTCTCCTGGACCATAAGATAACTTACAAAAACCCATGCAGCACTAGCACAGTTGCCCCATCAGACGATATCAAGGCTGCTAGGAGGGTCAGATGTGTTACTGCCGAGTCTAGAATTTAGGTTTTCTGACAATATTGAGGTTTCTGTGGTTTCTTGATTTCTCCAAAGTTTTGATGCCAAATTAAAACCTTAAAATGATAGCATTTAGAGCTTCCCCAAACTCCCCACCTCAGACATGACTGGAGTCAGTAGGAGGGAAAAAAACATGTGACATCTCAGCGCCTGAAAGAGGTCAGAGCAGAGAGAGCAGATGAGAGCCAGCGAATGCTGGTGATGCTCCCTAGTGATGCTCCTTCCCCGCTCCCTTAGCGCGAGTTCCCGCCCGCCCGAGAAGAATCAGCAGAGATAACAAATGCCAGGTCCTCCGGTTAGAAAGATGCAGCACACTTAAAACCACAGGAAAAAGATATGTGAGGTGACCCTGAATGGCCCATTTTCCTCTTATGATATGTGTGACCTTGGGCCAGCGACCTCTTTAAGGTGAGAGTCTGCTGTCCTGTAAAGGGGGGTGAGGTGAGGTGGAGGTGGGGGGTTGGCTTCTCTGAGACTCCTCTCTGACATTCGAATCTGTGATTTGAAGGAATCCGAGTGCAGTCCCCATGGCTGCCTTTTCCTGAACTCCACCAGCCTGCAGAGGGCTTCAGACAGACCCACTTTTTTAGCAATTAGAGAAAGAGGGAGAAAGGATTCCTTCGTGGCTCTGTCATGGCACTGAGCACCCGCAAAGTGTGTGTTTGCTTTTGCAAGAGACCAACTTTAAGAGGACCATCTGATGGAGTCCTTCTGTTCTCTCAGTTGGCTCCAGTGACAGGCCGGGCCAGGGCAGTTTCAGTGACCTGCCAGTCCACTTAAGCGTTGACAAATTCCTCAGTTTCACCAGTACATAATGCACTACCCTGCACGTTGTAGAGAATACAGGGTAATCAATAACAAGGCTGTGACCTCAAGATATGTCTCCCTCGTGGCCAGCTTCACTCCTGGACCAAGAAAGAACGCCAGGCCTCCTAACCTGGGTGCCAAGTCCCAGTGACAGAGAGGAGCTCTGTGCTGGGAGAAGGGAGCTGCCCGAGGGGGACTGGAGGAGGAGGCTGGGGAGCCCCTCATCTCTTCTTCCCCTCCTGTGGGCCCCCCGCCCTAAGCCAGCCAGAATTTATTATAACTTAGTTCCATCTCATTCTCCATCCAGAGGGTTTAGTTCCTGAAAGTACCAGTGTGTCTAACTAGTGTTCTTAGGACTGTATATGTAATTCTGTGTAAAGTGATTTTTAAAAGTAAAGCGAAATGCCGTAAGGTTAGGAGAACTCTTTTGTTGTTGCTGTTGTTGTTGAACTTGCCACCACCCTTAAAGAAGCCTTTGGTGAATCTTTGAAAACGAAATAATGATTTTCCTGTTAGAAAGAATCAAACCTTGATTGATCTGGCTTATAAATTTTGGGAGTTTTGAATGTCCGTTTTCTTAAAGTGGGATTCAGGCCATATGGCATGGGTAGGATAATGTTGCTTATGAATAGATGCTGTACCATGGACCCCAGGGAGGTTCTAGGAAATGCTACAGCTTTTAAGTACTAGGCCTAATTGAATGCCACTGGCTTAATTAGTATATTGAATATGATGGGTATGGTGAATTTCCTTCTATTTTCTTCTCAAACTTGTGTCCATTGCAGAGTGTGTCCTTTATTTTGGAGCAGGTAGAGCATTCAGAACAACGTGGAAGATGTGAAACAAGTTGGAGAACTAAGTAGGGGATCATTGCTCATCTGATTTTCTGAACCTGAGATTTAAATCAGAAACTTTGCGTTTGAGTCCTATTTTTTTTGTAATTTCCTTTCATGTCCTTTCCTCCCAGTATATTTTGTTATTTGTAATTTGAAGCATATTAAAGCTAATTGGATTTGGACTTTTTTAAAAGCAGTAAAGATCTAGGCTATCTAGAGGAAAAGGGTTTGCTGTTGTATGAAATTGTAGGGACATTACTTCAGCACTTTGTGGTGAACTCAAATGCCCACGTAACTTCTTTAGAAACCTAGAGGAATCAAACCTTAGAGCTAGGTGCATCCTTGGAGAAAATATAATGCATGTTTTGTAGCTTGGGGAGTGAGACGTGTAAGATCACACAGCTCTTGTTAGTAGCAGAGTCCAGTAGCACATTTTCAAAGAGGATGCTTGTTATAGAGGCTCTCACTCTGTACATTAGAGTTTACCAGGACCCTACCTGATAACATTCAACACTTGTGCGTGTTTAATGTTACTGAAACAGCATTACTTTAAGAAATATTCAGTAAATCAAGGTTTTCCCAATTCGAAATGGTGTTTCCCTCAGATCATTATGAGTTGTTGAAAATATCCCAGGCATAGAGCTGATTAGTAGACATAAATGATTAGAAAGAGCTTTAGATTGAGAACTGACAGAAAAATCTGAGGTTACTCGTAGAAAATAGAACTTTGACATTAATAGATAGCAAAATTGGAACTGAGAGAAATGTTCTCAAAATCCAGAGAATGTGGAAATGGCTGCTCCTGCTGAGTGGCCACTTACCAGTGAAAACAGAGCCCCCTCCACCAGCTGACCACGCCCCACCGCTGTGAGATGTGGAAGTGAAGAGAATGGACTGTTGTATTTCTCTCCCGCTTTTATTTTATTCTTGCTGTTGGTGGAGAAATGATCTTGGATAGAAAAATCACATTACAACTTTGATAAGTGCCTTTTGAAATAGAGTTGTTTCCATGCCACAGACATTTGGAGTGCAGTTATGTTTATTGAAATATATTTTTATAGAAAATATTACAGAACCTGTAATTGAAAACTTATGGCAGTATTTTGGGGAGTGATATGTTCTTAATGTTAATTTGTGGATTAGTTCTGAACTCCCTTCTGCTGTTTTAGAACCATTGGCTGAGCGAACATTTTCCAAGAGTCTTTTCAGATCTAAACTGTGTTTCATGGAATGGAGTATTTAGTGCTTAAATAATGTATAAATCCAGTAGGACAGGAGCTGCCTGTCAGTTTTATTAACTTTGACCTTTTCTCCCATTATAAAGATGGTTCGGTAAATATTTAATGGGCCCCTTATAGATCTTGACAGTCGGAGCTATGTTCCTGGAAACTGGGAAACATATATATGATTAACAAATGTTGCTTAATCACTATGAGTCAGCCTTCAAGGGCAGGTTTTGTTTTGGGGGAAGAAAAGTCTTTCCATCTCCATGTGCTCCTAGGGGTGTGGTGTACATCGAGAGAGTCCAAGCTGGTAGAAGTTTCAGAGGAACCCTTTGAAAGACAACAGCTAGCATGCATTTCCGCCGTTTTGGAGTTTTTTGTTTGTTTGTTTGAGCAAATGATCAAAGTGATGCCAGGTGGGCAAAAATCGCCCTGCCACCCTGCATAGTTAGCAGGACTCTTCCACGCAAAAGAGTCAGCAGGGCTGGAATGGCTGAGCTTGCACGGCCCCTAGTAAGATACAAAGAAGGAGAGCCAAAAGGAGAGATGATTCCTTGCGCCAGGAGGGGACCCCTGCCAAGCTGTCTTTCCCTTTAATTCCTTAAAGCCCCGTGCATATTGCACTCACTGCAAATGCTGGCGGGGAAGATCGAAACCCAAGGAGCTGACATTTTGAAACGTTGTCTTTCAAACTTGTACTGTCCCTTGCTTCCATTGATTTCCCATTTAAGAAATCCGTAGCAGAAAAACAAATTTGAGCAAAATTCATTGGTCTGCGATGAGTTGTTAGAGCCAAATGATGCCCCCCTTTCCCGCCCCGAGAAGGGCTCTATTTTTATTATCAGTGCGATATATCTTTGTCTCGTATTGTGCAGCCATAAGGCTCCCACAGCAAATCGACCAAGTAAATCAAGAGCCTGTTAAAAAGCAATATGGATGCTCCAAACACAGACATTTCAGTCTTACTGGGTCACTGGATATCTTCATTTTTATAGCCACTTTGAAGAAGCAGATCATTTCAATTGGTTTTGTTTTCTTTCAGTCTCTGTTTGTGTGCAGCCCAGTGGCTTTAGGTGAGGCCATTTATTTTTCAGAACGTTATTACCCTTTGCATCCAGGGCCCAGCCCCTTTTATACGGTGGTCACCAGTTTCATTACCATGAGCTGTAATGCAGCTGACTCTGCAAAGGAAATCTATGCCTTGGAAGAGCATTTTGAAAAGAAATTGATTCAGAGCTTCAGAATGAATTACTATTTGTATATTCAGTTAATTCTAAATAAATGTTTGAAAGACCTTGCTTAATTTGAGAAGGGAGAAAGAAACATATTGGATATTATAAATGGTCTCAATCCAAATTCTTAGCTTGGCGTTTTTACATTTGAATGTTTTATTTACATCTGTTGAGAATTGGGATACCTTTCAAGGATAATTTTATTATAGAGATGGATGACAACTCTTAAGATCTGAAATACGAAAGTATGGGATTTAAAAAAGAAGATGGGTGTCATTGTCACATGTCAAATTGTGTATAAGCTTCATTTGGCAATGAGTAAGAGTGCTGAGTTGTGTTTTAAATCGAAAGATCCTATGATCGAAGTTGAGGGAAGGGAGAGATTGGCTGCATTGGGGCACAAGGGGACTTTCTGCAGTGATGGAGATTTTCCGTATCTCGATTGGGGTGGCAGTGTCACAGGTATATGTTATCGGAACATCACACCGTGCACCTAAAATGTGTGCATTTTATTTTATGTGAATTATAACTCAATAAACATTTTTTTTAAAAGGCCTGTTTGGTTTAGCATGAGGCAGTTTTATTTCTCTTTTCCAATAGAAAAATTAAAGTCTAGAAAAGTAAAATGATCTGTCCTAAGTAACCTCGCAGCTCAGCAGTTTGTTCAGAACAAAGCCAAGGTTGCTGGCTCTCAACCCATTTAAAGTCTGCTGCTTCCTTACCCTGGTTGTATTGTTCCAATTGCATGTACATAGAGGGGAAGTAACTTCTCCAGCCAGTTCTCTTCAGTGAGCCTACATCCGTGTGTATACACTGGCATAAGATATATTCACATGCTCGTTCTTGTGACTGATGCTTGTGTCTTAACCAATGGAAAGAGCCGTCCGGCGGTGTGTTTGAGTCTGTTTATGGTAAGCCTGTTGTGCTCCTGGTTTACTGCAGTGGACTATGAGTTATATGTTTTTCATTATAAGCAAGACATGAGAGTAGCAAGAGTTCCCAGAACTAATTTGTCTTTAAGGAAACCCACTGGATCCTCTTTTAAAAAAATGACACGAGCTTTAAAACCATTTACATAAAGCATATATAAGTAGTAGTGAAAAATAAAAATTACCCCAATTCTGTTACTTAGAAATACACTGTTAACATTTTAGAGACCCTGTTTTTAAGTGTCTCTCTGTTTACAACATAACCTGTTTGTTCGTTTTTTAATTCAACAAAATGATGTTGTAAAGTTCTTCACGTATTTTATTCGTTTCCCAGTTCTTGTTGGGCATTTAGATTGTTTCCAGTTCTTTTATCATTTTGTAATGTGGTGATGAACCACCTTATTCACATTTCTTTTCCTATTGATCTGATTATCTCCTTATAAATACATTCCTTAAAGCAAAATGTTAGCAGCCGCATTTGAAATTATTAAAAATGTTCTGAGCCAGTAAGATGTATCAAGTATTGATAGTTTACTACCCCTTGTCCTGCTTTTACCAAATGTTATTTTTCTTCCCCTTGTGTTTGATTTTTCTCTGCAGTTGCAGTACCATGCAGGTCTGGCATCTGGCCTTTTGAATCACCAGTCATTGAAACGCTCTGCTAACCAGATGGGAGTATCTGCTAAACGTAGACCAAAGGCTCAACCCACGACTCTTGTCTTACCGCCTCAGTGAGTGATGGGTTTGAAAACGTACTTTCGTCCTGGGTGACCTCTACTTTGTGCTTGTTTTTGGCTAATGGAAACTTATTTTTGCAGAATCATTTCTTTCTTTTAAAAAGGTATCTGTTAAGATTAGAAACCAAATGTAGGTAACCTGTTTTGAGTAGGTCTTGCAAGAAGCCATTATAATGCAGTTCATAGTGTACATGGTTTGTGTGTGGCTCTAGGGCTCTAGGAGACCTCACTGCTTGTTCTTTGTTTCCTTGTCACATTCCCGGAGTCGGCAGAGCGTAAGCGCAGTTCTCCTTATTTTACAAACGAGACAGCGGAGGAGCACATTTTGATAAGCTGCGGGCCATTGAGAGAGTCTGGTAGAGCTGGGATTAGAACCCATGCTGCTCACTTGTCCTCTTTAAAACAGTAATATATGTGCTCTTCCTCTTCCCAACAGGAGAGACAGCAGACACTGTACAGGGTACAGATTGATGATTTTTTTCACATGTACCTCCATGTAGCTCCGCCCAGATCAAGCCACGTGGCCTGCACTTCCAGAACCCCACGAGGGTTCCTCTCATGTTCCCAGTGCCACCTCCCTCCCTAAGTTTCACACTATTATGACTTCTTTGAACAATTAATTTTACCTGTTCTTAAACTTCATATGAATGGAATCAGACATTTATATCAGCTGTGTTCACGCAACATAATACCTGTTAGATTCATCCAGGTTGCTTGCCCTTTGTTGTTGCTGTGTAGTATTCCTTCAGATATACCACAGCTGTTCTACCTGGTGGGTTGTTCTTTACTAGAAGCCTCAGTAGATAAGGGCCAAGGCGCACTCAGTGATGTGGAATCAGAAATTGAACACATCAGTCTTTGCCGGTAGCTTTTCTATCAACACGCACAGTCCCCTGAAAGGGGCACTATCCCCCAAAGGTTCAACTCGGTCTTTAAACACATTGGCCAGCCCAACCTGCCCTCCTGTTGTGCCCTCTTTCATTTACATCCTCAGTTACAAACTACATTTTAAAATTTCCAGTCCGAAGGAGTGTTTGCTGGGGAGATCCAGTTGTTTGCCTTTACAGAGGATCTCATTTATTTTCTGTTTTGTTAGCAAATATTTATTATACCTGCTCTCTGCCACGCACTGTCCTAGGCTCTGGGGATAGAGTCATGAGCAAGAAAGACGTGGCCCCATCTTCCTGAAGCTTTTGGTTCAACTGGGGGGAAAAGACGAAAAACAAATATCTCTAAACAAATTAATAAATTAATACAATGATTTTTGGTCATGATTAGTACTTAGGAAGGGAACACAGAGTGGTAAGGAGAGGAGACTGCTTCAAACGGGTGGTTAGAGAAGGCCTCTCCAAGGAGATGACATTGGGGTGGACTGGAGAACGAACGAGGAGGGAAGAGGCCAGTAAGGAGCTGGGGAGATGACGCGGTTCTCCGGGGACCTTTGCTCACGCCAGTGGAGACTCGTAGCCCACCATTTCTGTGACGGTCAGGTTTTCTTCACAATTCGCATTTGCTTCCAGGATGGGATGGACATAACCAGCCAGCCTCCGACAAGTTATCTTTTGTCTGCTGCATGCACAGGTGCTGTCCTTTCCAGAGACTTACAGGGACGGCTTCTTCAAGTGATGCAGGGTAGAGAGAGTTTTCACCATTTGGTAGAAAGCTCCTTCTATCTGATGCTCCTCACGTGTTGATGTGGTGATTCTGCACATCTCAACTTTCGGCTCTCAGAAGTCTAACGGGCCTTGTAGCTTGTCATCTTCCCGGCATGGATTGTCTGCTGAGGCAAGATGCTTGGCGAGAAGTGAAAGACTTTCTAATGGTCCCACAAGACTGGAGCCAAAAGTGTTTGTTGCTAACTCTCTCTCTGACAAAAGTCAGTTCTCAGTCCATCTGTTCACCATTTGTTAATTTGCATTGGCTTGAAACCTGTTTACAGGTGACATGCTATTATGAGGACACTCAGAAACTATTTTAAGCACCAAGGCAATCAACAGACTCTGTTCTCATGCCCCCCCCCCCCAAAAAAAGCCCAAAACTGTTCACAACTGTCATTATAAATTTATAATAAATCACTCAAAATACTTAGTTTCAAAGAGAAAAGTGGTAACTGAATCCTAAGAATACAGTGTTGAAATGATTTCCTGTACTTAGTAGCCTCTTTCCTGTGAAAATTGCTGCCTTTTCACGTCATTAAGCTTTGTGGACTCACATTATCCTGGAATCCCTTTATAGAGCAACTGTCCAGTAGGCAGGGTTGTAACTAAAGGACATTCTGTTCACTTTTATTGAGCACCTACTTTGTGCCACTTGTTGTGTTGAGTGTCGGGACTAGAGACACCAGTAAGGTGTAGCTGCGGCCTAACTGGGTCATACATTTCTTCTAAACTAAAAAATAGGACACTAGTAATATATACGTGTTGTAGATTTTGAAAAAACCAAAGATAACAAAAAAGAAAAGAAAAAATAATAATGCCATCACCCTGAGAAAGTTTTTGTTAAAGTTTTGGTGAATATTGTTCTAGATTTTTTTCTATGCATGTGTAAAATATAATTGAAAAAAAAAAAACCCTCCAAAAAGAATTGACTTGTGGTATTGTCCTGTATCACATTCCAACATTTACTGCATGTAGTTGTTAGATTTTAAGGTAGTATAATTTGACCTGTGGAATATTTAAATTTTTGTGTTAATCAGCCGTGTTGTGGTTTCATCTATAGGACACTTCTCATTACAGAATTTCTACCGTAAGCATGGTATGACCATAAACTAGCTTTGTCATTAAGGAAATCCCTTGAACTCCCTTATAAAACAACACCCAAATTGTCCAGGGTTGCTTCGTTTGTCATCTATTGCTACATAACCAATTGCCCCCAAACTTAGTGGTTTAAAAACAATCAGCATAGTCGCCCATATTTTCTGTGGATCAGGCGTCTGGGAATGGCCTGGCTGGGTGGTTCTGGCTCACAGCCTCTCATAACATTGCAGTCAGAGAGCAGCCAGGACCACAGTCATCTGGAAGTTGGAGTGGGGTTCAAAGGTCACTTCCGAGGTGGCTCACTGACATGGCAGGCAAGTTGGTGCTGGCTATCGGTGGGTGACCTCAGTTCCTCCCACATGGGCCTGTCCACAGGGGGCCTGGGTGTCCTCTGGACTTGGGGGTGACTTCTCCCCGAGAAGGCCGTCAAGGAGAAGGTGAGCCGGGCAGAGTGTATCATTTTTATGGCCTCACCTCAGGGATAACGTAGCCTCAATTCCACCCGTACTGTGTGTTAGAAATGAGTCACTAAGTCTGACGGACATTCAGGGGGAGGGGATGAAGCTCTCCCTTTTGAAGGAAGGAGTGTCAGAGTTTTTGGGAATTTCCTGGCGGTTCAGTGGTCGGGACTCGGCTCTTTCACTGCCGTGGCCCGGATGCGATCCGTGGCTGGGGAACTAAGATCCTGCATGCCACGTGGTGGGGCCAAAAATAAATACATAAATAAAAATGTTTCAATAAATAAGTAAAAAAGAATGTGCACATATATTTTAAAAGTACCACAGTTGCCACTGAGGAGAGGCATTGCACAGAGGGAAGAGTGGTGGAGCCTGTGAGCACCATTGACTTATTTATTCAGCAGATATGTACTTGGGGCCTACAGGTGGTTGCTTCTGTGCTCCGTGCTGAGGATTTGGAGATGAACAAGGTAGAAGTTTGGCTTTAGGATGCTCTTAGTAGAAACAGAGGCACACACAGGTAGCAGAGGAACATAGTCAAGTGTGCCAACCCCTAAGGACGTGGTCCTGACGTGCCCGAGAAGGCCACGGGCAGGATGCTGAGACGTATCCCCTCGGGGAGCCCCAGCCAGACTTCACTGAATGTCTCTTCTGCTAGGTGTGAACGATGGAGGCTTTCCTTTATGGAGAGCTAGATGCTTTCTTGCCTCGGCCTACAGGATTCTAAGGAAAGGGCTTATTTCTAAACGGCGGAGGAGGCCGGTGAAGGACCAGGGGCTGGGCCTCTTGCTCGCCTGCCCCTGGAGCTCTGCGTCTATCCGTGCGGTGGCATTTGGGCTTCTGCATCAGCTGTGTCAGCAGTTGGGTGGCGCGGAAGCTGCTGCCACAAAACCACTGGCTCTGCCTGAGTGCGCTGAGACCACAGGCGTGGCAGGAACACATTTGTGCCATGCGTTGATGTGTTTGTTTTTAAAATGCGGTTGGCTTTAATAGCAGTAGTCTTTGAAGACTCAGATTCCCCCCTCTGAGTTCCCAGAGGATTAGTGATTTGTGGGATTAGTGATTCATAACTTTCTGCCCCTCCAGAGAAGCTTGTAAGGAGACAGAGATGTTATTCATCATGAAAGGTCTTTGATCCTGTATTAGCGTTTAGAGGGCACTGGTGAAGTGACCTCCCATCCCTGATTCCCGAGTGTTCGTGTTAAGTCCTTTGCAGAAGGACACTGTCCTTTTCATAAATGAGCTGTGTCTCCTGTTGCTGGGTAAACACCGTCGGCCTTTGACCCTCGTAGGACTGGGATCAGCCCAGGAAGTGGCCATCGTACGTGATTGATCTGTAAGTTGCATCCTGAGATTGCTGTGTACTTTCTGTGCAGCAGCTGGAGCCACGTTTACTTGTGCTCTCTTAGACAGCAGTCTCATCTCCACGGTGCATAGTGTAGCGTACTTTTGTGGCAACATGGGATGTTGGTTTTAATCAGTGTGGCCAAGCCGACTGGCCTGTGACTCCTGGGTTTCAGCAACTTGGCCTGAGGAAATGCTGGCTTTCACTGACAGCCAAGGTGAAGGACTCTTGTGTGTTCTTATTTTGCAAATGTAGATCTCATTTAGGTTTGAGCAAAAAAACATAAATTGTTTTACAGAAAGGCTATTTTTAAAGTATTACCTGCCCCCTCCCCAGAAGTCGTGAGGCCAGGCAGTTTCTTTTGTATCACCTTATGGTTTGTGAAAAGGTCCTGCCTACGAAATTAAAGGCCTCCGATAGGCTGCCTTCTCGCCAGTCACTGGGGATGCACCATCCCCGCTCGCAGCCCAGAGCGGCCCTTCTGCTTGTCCACCAGGTCCAGTCCCCTCTCGCCTGCTCCCAGCCATTCTCCATGGGTCCCTGGTTCTCTCTTGCTCCATCCGTGCTCCCCTTCTCCTGAATCACTCCTGGGAGAAGGCAGACGTGCTTATTCCAAAACCATCTCCTCCTTCCGGCTCCCCCCTCCCCTCCTCTTTACAGCGAACCTCCTTGAAAGCGTTGACTGTGTGTGTCTCCGGTTTCTCACCCGCTCTGGGCAACAGCAGTTCTGACCTCTGTCCCTGTTCCCTAGTTTTTCCTCTTCTAGAATTCCACGTAAACGCAGTCACGCAGAGCCTAATACTTTCTTGCTGGTTTGTTTTGCTTGATGTGATGTTTTGGAGATTCATTGATGTTGTGCGTGTCAGTGCTTTGTTCCGTTCTCTTGCTGAATAGGATTCCTTGGTGTTCTTTCGAGCCTGCCAGTGGCACTTCCTCACCGTTTGGCATCTGCTTCAATATTGTCTAATACCTTTGAGAGTGCGGGGAGTCTTCACTTCCTTCTCCTATTCTTGGATGACCTACCTCAGGTCTGAGTAACAGCAACACACAGAAACTGTGTGCAGGGACAAGTGTTGCTGGCGAGAAGTGCCACCAATTCAGGAGGTAACAGGGATAATGACAGCGCACGCGCACCCAGGGGTTCCAGTGTTTCAACAACAGATTGCCTTCAGTACAGCCACTGATTTGGCTCTGGGAGTTTAAGTGAAAGAGGCTCATTTTCTGCCACCACCTTGCACACTAATTCCCAGGAAGACTGTGGACTTGAAATTACACATGGTGCTTATACAGATGATTGGATTCTCTCCAAGATGCATAGTAAAAGCTGCTTCTATCCTTGAAAGGCAGAGCCTCCTGTTGTCTTTTGCTTAATGTGAAACCAACAGGAATCACGGAAAGCAAAGCGGTGACATGAATCCGTCCTTGGCAATTATGAACGACGGGGGCGCTTCTCGTGGTCACGGATGTTTCAACCGAGAGAGGCAAATATTTGCCAGGACGAAGCACACTAAACCCAGAGTCTCTTCCTGTAGCTTCCTGGCCATTACATCATTACCTCTTCTGTTGCTGATTTTCCAGACCTTCTTTACGAGTGTTTTTCCTGAGCCGCACAGAGATGAAATTCCAGGTTTCTGCATTTGCTATACTGTTACAGAAACCTTGATACAGATGTCATTTGATAGTGACTGTGAGCATGCTTCCTTGCAGGGCCTAATTTTCTTCTTGATTACTTGGGCTTTGTTTTGCCTTCCGAGGATCTTGATATTTTGTTGAGGGCAGAATTTGGTTGTATGTTGATATGTTTATATTAAATTCTTCAACTTAGATGGTAGTAGGAGCCTTGAACAAGAATGTTTGGCATCTCCTTTTATTGGAGTTTAGTTTGTCTGTGAGCAAAGCAACAGTGAATACACCATGAATGAGAAGCAAACCGGTTCATTGCTGTGAACTTTAGAAATACTCAGCATTGTTTCCTGAGTCCCCTTTTCCAGGGATGTTTATTTCCCAGGCTTACTAACTCTGAGCTTGGGTTGGTGAGCAGAGCAAGTGTGTTGTAGCCTGTACCGAGTGTCCCAGAAAGGAAACCGAGAACTTTACGACTGTAAGTTTCCTTGAGTTTGGCAAAAAAGTCATCAAAACTTGAGTAGAAATTCACTAAATCCTCCTTTCCCCTACTGGCAAGTATTAAGTAACAATATTCATTAAATACCACTGAGAGGCTATGTAATAAAGAAATAATCCTAGGCCTTGGTGGCTGTAGCTCTCCAGAAGAATTGAAATTGAGAATATAATTAAAGATTAAAACATTGTTTGCATTCTAGAACATGGAGCAATCTTCCTCTCCATTGCGGGACCATATTAATAAGGAAGAGATCAGTTTCCAATAACCAACCCTACAGAAGCTCATTTATTAACATCAGTCATGTTTAAGCTGTCTGACTCAGCACTTCTTTAGCCTTTTTCCTACAAGACCGGAGCTGTGTCCAGGAAGAGTGAGGGATACCAGTCTTATCTCAAAAAAAAAAAAAAATTATCCAAATCTGTTCCGCATCCTGAGTTTGGAGAGCAGTGTTCATGTGGCAGGGGTTACCTGTATGTGGCGCCTCAGTCCTGTGATACATTGTATCCCTCTGTTTTGTCAACAAAAGAATTTTCAGGCTGTTCAGTTCAACCAGTTTTCTTTACAAAGGTTGAAAGGTTGGTAGGAACTAGTATATACCTAGCTATTTTGAGGTGTTACCATTGTGGCCGGAAAAGGGGTGAGAACACGATAAAATGTTGTCAGCCCGTCTTGACACAGTGACAGAAAGAAGCCTTTGGTGGTCCGATACCTGGTATTCTGAGCTGCTTGCAGTCAGCCTGCACCCTTAACCTCAGAGTGGGAACAGGGAAGAGCCCAGGGCCTTGCCTGATTGGATTGTAAAAGTTTAACTGCACAAGCACCATTTCATTTTCTCCCTCTGCTTTTTTGTTGTTGCTGCTGTTCACATTTGTTTGTTTTCCATTTGCCTTGAAATCGAATCAGAGGGCATTCGAGGCCAAGGGTTTGGAATAGCCTCCTTATGTGTCCAGGCTCCACTGTTGCCTGTTCTTGCTCTTCAGAGTTTGCATTAGAGGGCCCGGAGACGGTGAACTCAGTAATAGTTCTTGAAATGTCCTTTTTTTTTGTGTTTATTGCTTGTGTTATTGGCAGGTGGAGGAGGAAAGTGTCTTTCTCCATCTGTGGCATTGACTGGAGAAGGGAAAATGTGGTTCAGTGACTGGGCAGAAAGATACCTTCAACTCTGAACTCCGGTGCAGCTTTAATTGGGTTGCCCTTGCCTGGCATTTGCCATTGTCTGCCTTGTGTTTTGTTAAGACGGGAAACTCCTTGGGGACCAGGGCTCCCTGTGTGCCTTCCCTGCCTGGCCTTGGATCACGGACCGACGGCTGCGTGAATGAGTCCTGGAGGCTCGTTCCCCTCGATGCTGTCCCTTACCCCGCCCCAGCGGACGAGGCGAGAACGTCTTTTCACAAGGTGTGCTGGATGGCCCTTGGTAAATGGGAAGCGTAAGCGCTGAGTATATAATGGCTGGGAACCAGGTGCGGGAATGCCTGCAGGTGAGCATTTGCAGTTGTGGGTCTGGCTCTGCTGAGCGACGGCGGATAGGACTGGATCTGGAGGCTGGGGAGGCAGGCAGGGGCCTTGCAGCGCCGCCAGCCACAGGGAGCAGCAGGCCCTGGGGGCTCGTGAGCAGGGCCAGTATGGAGAGTGCTGTACGGGGAAGAGGAACCAAGTAGCAGATGCGGATAAATAAGGCGGTCCTTTGTAGCTGTTTAAACCATAATTAGTTCACGTTACTTATCTTTTATCCCCTCTGTTTGGGCAGGAGAAAAATCTCTGGGAGAAATAAACGAGGAATCCCTCATAAATATTAATGTAAAAATCTGTCTATGGAGAATAAATATAGGGACATTTTGTTTTAAACGCTCTGTGTCGTTGTGCTGCATTAGCATACGTGTTGTAACAGCCCCTCTTCTCCCCTTGAGAGAACCGTATTTAGTTCAGCTAATAGCTGCCTGCGAAATCTGCAGCTTGTCGGGATAGTCATACTTGAGATGGACAGGAGAACTGCTGTGCTCGCCGGCTTCAGCCGGACGGATTCCCTGGGGTTCCCCCGCTCTCAGAGGTGCTGCCCCCGGCAGGAAGCCAGTAGCAGGTCGTGGGTCCCGTCTCATTCCCTAGACCCTCCGTCTGGACCTTTGCTTCATGCTCTCTGGTTTCCTACTGTGTGCACATGTGTGTACTCATGTGTGTGTGTGTGTGCTCATGGGTGTGCGTGTTCACACGCGTGTTTGTGTTTGTACCTCCCACTCTGCAAGCATTTATCAAGCCCTCTCTGCAGGCTAGGTGTATGCTTGATCAAGCTGGCAGTCTGAAGGTGTAGAAGTACTCCTGTCTGTCAACAGACGGAGAAGAGAATGAGTTCCCCTTGAAGCGCGTTAAGTTGGAGGTGCCCGTGAGCCTTGGGGAAATGGTGTGATGGACCTGACTTGCTTTAAGATACTCCAGCCCCCCCCCCCCAGAAGTGTTGGGGGATATGATAAAAATAGTCGTTAATTGTTGAAACTGGATCATGAGAATGTAATACTGTCGATGAGCTCATTGTACTGTTTTATCTACTTTTGTGTTTTATTTATTTATTTATTTATTTATTAGCTACGTTGGGTCTTTGTTTCTGCATGCGGGCTTTCTCTAGTTGCGGGGAGTGGGGGCTACTCTTCATTGTGGTGCGCGGGCGTCTCATGGCAGTGACTTCTCTTGTTATGGAGCACAGGCTCTAGGCGCACGGGCTTCAGTAGTTAACGGCACATGGGCTCAGTAGTTGTGGCACATGGGTTTAGTTGCTCTGTGGCATGTGGTATCTTCCCAGACCAGGAATCGAACCCATGTCGCCTGCATTGGCAGGTGGATTCTTAACCACTGTGGCACCAGGGAAGTCCTACTTTTGTGTATATTTTTCAAACTTTCCCAACAAAATGTTTTTTTTTTTGATATATGGGTCTAGAGCTTAGATTGTTGCTGAAGAAGTCAGCAGTGTAGGGATGGTAGGAGAAGTCTTGGGAGTGGGTAGAATCTGCCAGGGGTGGTGGAGGGAGACCAAATGAGGGCACGCAAAGGAGGTGCTGGCGAAGGACGCTGCCACCCTGCCCAGCCCTGCCCCACCCGTCAAGTGGCAGTTCAGCCCCTTACTGTCTGGTTCTGGTCCTGGCCTCGCTCTCAGCTGATCTGTCCTATATTTATCTCAGACCCTTTGTGACACAGACTAAAATTTAAGACTCCATGTCTTCCATAGATACTGAATCAAAGAGAAATTGCATAAAATAGAAAACTATAATAAAAAACCTGACCATTAAGCACCAAGTCGAATGTGGCAGCCTGCAAAATCAGTTTAAAAATTATATTTCATTGCATCCTCTAATTGCATTTCTCCTTTACAAGGTGATTTTATCCAGGAAGACAGCTGTCGAGTGTGGTTATTACATCACTCTGGCCGTTGGTGGGCAAAGGAAGAAAAGAAATGGGTGGTTGTATAGTACACTCATCAGATAGAAGCTTGGTTTTCTTTTTAAATCCCTTTTTGCATAACAAAGAGAGCTTCAGGATTGTTAATATTTCACACTCTGCCGTTCCCAACCCACTCTGGTTGTAAGTGAAACTCTCTTTCTCTCTTTTAATCTTTCTGTTCTTTCTTGGAATGGAAAGTAATTTTGCTGGTCTCTTGATGTGTGTTTTTCTTTCTCTGCCACGTGGGCTGTTAGTAACCCGTAGATTTTGGCCCAGAAAGTCCCTATTTAGAGTTATAATCGTCGAGAAGCACTGAGCCAGCGTGTCTGTTTGTGCTGAAAACTGTTCTGTAAGCTCTAACAGGTACAGTGACCTTGGTAACATGGAAACAGGCATGAGTTAGGAAATGGTTTTGTCTCTGAGCTTGAGTCTTTTAGGGCAGAATGGATTTTGATCTGATGGTACCAGTCACTCTGATAGTCCTCATTGATGGCAGATACATAGGAATTTTTAATAATAAAAAAACCACCCTATTTTCAGCCCAGGTTACACTTATTTCTAGCTTCCTGAGACCTTAGGTATATCATCTCCCCAAGTTTGCTTAGTGTGAGGGAACCAACCATTGTCTTTCGGTTTGGAAGCAGTTTCTCAACATAGATTAAGCTCTGAGCTCAGGGCTTGCTGGTCCTTAGGATGAGCTATCAAGGTCAGTCCTCACTCTGGGAATGTTCTGACAGCTGGGTAGCAGTGGACTACAGCAGGCTCCCGCGTAAAGGGACCAACCAGCCAGATGTGGGGGCCCAGCTCTTTTCTGGAGATGAGGTAGCCTTGAGAGCGTGATTCCCAGCCCCGGCTGCACAGTAGAATCACGTAGGGAGCTCTTTGTGGGGAGAAGCCCATCACCTGTATTCTTAAACAGCTCCCAGGATAGTTCCTGTTTGCACCTGAGATGCAGGACCCCTGCTCCAGGAGGGGTGCAAGGAACACTCCAGGGATGGAGGTGTCTGGGAAAACACTTGTTAGAGTGTCTATAAGATGAGGGCAAAAATTGTTGTGGGGAAGATTTTGGTAGAGTCTGTTTGCTCAAGGCCACTGATGAGAACCTGCTGGAATTTAAAACTCAGAAGAAGGTGGATCCTAACTTGATTGCTTCCTTGTCAGCTTCCGGATGTATCCAGTGTCATCAATACCTCATTTCCCCGACCAGCTTTATTTAGCTTTGTGACTCTTTGGTCCACAGGATAAGATAGTCTGGTGATACTTTTTTCCTTTCAATGTGTTTTTATTTTATATTAGTGGTTGGTCCTTCTAGTTAAACTAGTATCTACAGCTAAGCATGTTTCATTGTCGTTTTGGATGCTTTTAAATGTATTTATGTAAATCAGGAGTCCACAGCTTAGTTTATTGCTGATCTGATGTGTATTATTTTTCTTCATAGCTTTTTTTTTCACAGCTTTATTGAGGTGTACAAAAAATACAGCAAGTCGCACATGTGTAATGTATGTATAGTTTTGATGTACCTGTGAGACCATCGCCTTTCCCACCAGGATCAAGAGAATGAGCATACTCATCACCCCCGGCTTTCCTTGTGCCCCTTTGTGATCTTGCTCACGCCATACCTCCATCTCCGCGCGACCGCTGAGCTGCTTTTAGCTGCTGTAGATTAGCTTACATTTCCTAGAAGTTTATATAAATGGAATCATACAGTATATATTCTTTTTTTAATGTGATTTTTTTACTCAGCATAATTATTTTGAGATTCATCTATAGTGTTGCATATATCAATAGATCATTTCTCTTTATTGCTAGATAGAATTCCATTGAACAGATATACCACAATTTTGTATATTCATTCATCTGTTGTTGGGCGTTTTCATTGTTTCCAGTTTTTGACTGTTGCAAATAAAACTAGTATAAACATTCATGTACAAGTCTTTGTATGGACATATGCTTTCATTTCTGTTGGGTAAACACATAGGAGTACAATATCTAGGTCATATGGTAGGTGTATGTTTAACTTCTAAAGAAATCGCCGAACTGTTTTCCAAGTGATTGTAGCATTTTACATTCCTGCCAGCAGGGTGTGTGAGTTCCAGTTGCTCCATGTTCTCACCAACACTTGGTATAATCAGTCTTTTTAATGTCAGACGTTCTAATAGTTATGTAGTAGCGTCTCATTGTGGTTTTAACATGCATTTCCTTAATGACTAATGATGTTGAGCATCTTTTCATGTGCTTATTTACCATTTGTATATCTTCTTTGGTGAAGTATAAAAATTTGAGAATTCCTTTATGGCTTTGAAAGGGCCTTAATATAGAGCCTATCAAAGATAAATTATTCTATGTTGCTTGACTGGTGAGAATCTGTCAAGTACCTACAGTGCGCTCATCATTCTGCCGGTTGCTGTGGCAAATTCAGAGGAAATAGTCGTCGGGGACTGGAGCACCTAGTGATCAAACAACGCAGGTTTTACTTGAACGTTTCATGGTGTCTCTTCACCTTTTCCATCTTCTTTCTTGTACTTGTGTCATGGCTGTGGGTCTGGAGATAGGCTTTTAATTTAGTTTGTACTGATTTTTGTGGTGGGGTACTGGTCTCTGGACCACTGGAGTCTAGACTCTTGCTAGTCCTTATCTTTAATTGGTACTTATTTGCAGTCTGCTCTGCTTTTTTATTAATTTTAAAAATAAAATCTGATGTCCGTAATGCTAAATGCCGGATATCCAGTGATGAATAAACCTTCCTTTAAAGAAGTTAGAGTGTCCTGGAAGGCAGGTAAAGAGGCCGTTAGGATTCAGAAGGATATGAAATCAACCCAAAGGAACCAGGAGGGTTCCCTGGAGGATGTAGACTCCGAAAAGTTGAAATTCCCTATAAAGGGACTAAAATATAATGTTGGTGGCTCATATTAGAACAACCCAAGACAGGCCCACTACCCATTTACCCCCTAAAAGGAAGGGGCAGAGGCAAGACTCTGAGAAGTGGGAACTGCTGAATAGGACTGCCCTATCTCACCTCTCACTCTTCTACCCGGCTCTTCTCCCAGAGCCCACTTCCTGGAGTAGTGAAGACATACTGATCCCTTCAGCTCTCAAGGAGACTTGCCTGGGGCCTAGAGCAGCTGCTTATATCACTGTATCTTATGGATATCATCTGTGGGTACCATGATGTAAAAAAGACTGGGAGACTGCCGTGATAATGGGCCTGAGACCCGGTGCTCCTTTCTCTGGTTCTTTTTCTGAGGTGGTTGTTTTCTCTTCTCCCTCTCATCTTTGTCCCTGGAAGCCTTTTTTTTTTTTTTTTTTTTTTAAACTGTTTAATAACCACAAGAGACTTTGCCAGGCTTGGGATCAAGCTTGCAGAAGACCCTAGTCTGTAAGCTTTGGTGGACACTTACTAATAGGACAGGACCACCTTCTGGGATTCCGCTACGTGCCCTGCCCACAGTTTGGCTCCGTTGTGTATTGTTGACCTGAATGTCCTCATGACCCCTCCACTTCTCCCACCCTGCTGTATTTGGGGCTCAGGCAAAGATGTTCCCAGGTAGAGCTTTCAAAGGAATGTAACTCTTGGCTCTAGGAACTTTCTTTTTCTACAGCTGCCTCAGTCCCCCTTACACACAAGTTAGACTTGCTGGGACTTAATGTCTCCAGTGAAGAAACCAAGGGGTTTTTAGCTACAGATTCAATAACCTGTCCCCTCTCCAATCCTAGCCCCACCCATTGCAGTCCCAGAAGTGTTTTCTAGAGTCTTGTTCCTTCCACTCATCTACCCCAACTTTTACATCTCAGTGCCCCAAAGAAAATATCCTTGTAAGTCTCTCACAGTCCTAAATAAAATTTCATTTCTTTTTATCGTATCATTAAGCCAGTATAAATCCCAAGCACAGTAGCTCTAAAAAGATGTTCTTTTCCTATCTGACATATAACAAAATAGAGTTAGATTGTTTTTTTCTCGTTGACTTGGGTACCTTGGGAAAAATAAAATAACTGAAATTAAGTAAATAAAAGACACCAAATCCCTTTTCCTTCTCTTGGCCAGAACTCCCATCTTCTCTTGTCAGTTAAAATGGAGCCCCCCCGCCCCCACGTGTGGTATGCACTTCACAAAGCAGGGGTGGGGCTAGGATGGGTTCTTACAAATTAACCTCACCTCTCCTTTAAAAGATTTTTTTTTTTTACACTTTTTTATTTTTAACAAAGGCCACTTAAATATTTAAAGGTCTCCTAAGACCAATTAATTCAATACAGTTCATCCAGCAGACATTTAGACAGCATGTGGCATTGTCCTCCCTGTTAAGGAGCCTCTGATATTGTTGAGGGACGTGTCTAGAGTGTCATGAAAACCCAGACCCGGAAGAGCCAGGAAGCAGCTGCTTCCCTCCCTTCATTTCACCATGAGGGAAACGAAGGGTGCAGGGAGGGAGATGCTTCTCTCAAAGAAGTCACAGATTTATTAGTAGCAGAGCCAGGACTGCACCCTTGACCGTTTTGTTCCTCTAATACTCCCGCTGATATTCCACCACTGTCTCCCAACTTGGTGGGTGGGGAGCAGTGGAGGAGGAAGAGAGAGAGGGAAAAAAACCCCAAAAGCAGGATATTAAAAAATTGCGTCTTTCTTTAGGTGCTGTTTTTGGATGGTATCGTAGAATCGCCACCCCTCTTTGCTGTTCTGAGATTCCCTACGTGGGGTCCCTCGCTGATTGCTTATTGAGTCTTGCGTGTGAGCCTAGCAGAGGCCACACAGCCCCCTGCTTCTGGTTCTTTGCAAGAAGAAGGGGACGGTTCAGCATTCGTGTGCTAAGAATTCCAGCTTTCTGCTTCAGCGCTCTGTGTGGCCCTGGAGCGCTGCCCTGTTAGCACTGCTTTTTTGGCAGGGAAACAATACTTTATCAGCCAGTAGGAACAGATATTTCTGTTCTGCAAATGAGCCCAGATTTATAGACTCAGAGTTCAAAGAAATGAGATGAGAGATCACCAACCAAAGCCGAATGTACAGTGAGGGGAGAAGCAGCACAGGTCTGCTTAGTGATGAAGGCATCCGTTTAATTCTCACAGTTGTCCTCAGAGGGGTACTGTTACTCTCCTTGCCTTTACCTTGTCCACAGTCTCCCAGCTGGGAGATCGCAGGACTGGGGTTCAGACCTGGGCACTGGGACTCCAGAACCCACACATCTGAGCCGTACAAGGTAGAATTGTGTCTCGTATTCACCTGTGTCATAGATCAGGCTTCTGGAAGCAGATGCTGAGATGGAATTTGGGGTGCAGTATATTTATTATTTTGGGGGTGCAGTATATTATTATTTCCACCTGTCAGAGGAAGGGGAAGAGGCAGGATTGAACAGGGGAAGAGGGTGAACTGTGATGCAGCCCTGACCACGCCCGGTCCGACCCAGGAGGTCTCTGGAGCGAACACCACCTGTAAGAGCTATCCTGCATCGGCCAGAAGGCTTGGCCTTTATAATCCTGCCTCGCGCAGTCACCAGACGCAGGTGACTCCAGGAAGGCCGTGCCGCGATGAGGTGGCTCTCCGAGGCTGTCTCTGGGTGAGCCGACCGCGGGAGGCCGAGTGCTGACTGCACTCCCATAGCCGGGCAGCAAGTTCCTCCCCGAAGTGGGACCTATCGCCGTGCGTCCTTGTCTACCACGCTCTGTCAGCCACGCCACTGTTACTGTACAGCTCAGCGTTGGTCTCTGTTGCTGGCAGTTTGGACATTTGTTGGCATCAGTAACTGTATCAGCTTATCTAAGTGCAAGTCCGTGCTGTTGGGCCCATTTCTGCCACTGTGGCCACTTTGTTCATGGGTCTGTCATGCTGACAATGGTTGACTGATATGAACTGGTCAGGTCGCTTTGTCCCCTTGGTTATTCAGTGCTCTCCCATGGTGGGTGATACACAGATCTTCTGCCCTTCACATTCCGCATGTGTTCATGCACATCTGCACCTTAGACCTCCTTGTCCTCACCTTCCAGTCTTTCCTCCTAGGCCCTTGGCAATCTGACTGGACCACTCATCACTACCCAGGAGCCCATATATTGTGTAACCTGTGCCTCTTGTTTCACCGCACAAGGTTGACACGTTGCTGCGAGTGCTCAGAGCCTTACCCGTCGGAAGGCCTTTCCCTCACTACTGGCTTTGATGCCCACCCCGAGGGAGTCTGTAATGTAGCTGCCATGAGCTTTTGGCTTGTACCCACCTCCCAAAGTGGCCTGTCTGTGAAGCAGGCATGGGCGTTTTCCTCCTCCTCCAGTCGATTGTATGGGATTCCCTGTACAAACAGACGCAAGTTGGAGGAGGGAGGCTGCGACAGCGTGGTGGTGCCCTAGAGCCTAAGGCCTCTGGTTCTGCTCGTGCTGAGTCCAGGATGTACTGCTTCCGTCTCAGAGCTGATTGTGGCAGGGCCTGTGCAACCTGAGGACTTGGTGGGTCTGCTAGCACCCAAAGAGGCCCACCAGACGTGGTGCTTCTTTCCTCGTGATAAGAGATACGAAATGCAATCATTTATGTTTTACTTTATATAGGTGGCAAGAACTGTCAAAGGTCTGAGACTTTTACTGCCCCCCCCCCCCCACTTTTTGCAGGCTAAAATGTTACTTACCCGTCACAGAGATGCTAACAGAAGTCCCACCAAAAGGAGTAGCCAGTCTGTCAGCAGGGTCTCCTTGGTTCCCTGAACCCCATAAGGGGTGATGCATGTGGGCCTAGATGGACGCCTGTGCTCACAGTGGGTTACATCACAGGAGGGGACACTGAGCCTGGGGAACCCACTGCATTATAGCAGCCTGTCAGCAAGCTTGCTCTTTTTTCTTTTTTTTTTTTTAATTTTATTTATTTATTTATTATTTTTTTGGGGTAAAAAATATGGAACGCTTCATGAATTTGCGTGTCATCCTTGCGCAGGGGCCATGTTAATCTTCTCTGTATCGTTCCAATTTTAGTATATGTGCTGCCGAAGCGAGCACAAGCTTGCTCTTTATTTGCAGGGAGATGTTACTTTATCCCTCAAGGCTGCTCACTGCAAACACAACCTTGAGAGATGTCCCAGATAACAGTGGTCAGGGCTGTGCATTCTCAACCTATGCAGTAGAGGCGTGGGGTGTGAGAAATCTGTGGAGGGCCATCTCTGCAGTGAGACATCCTGGCATGCGCCTGGCCCCTGGATGCAGGGGAAGACATAGCATGTATCTCACCAAGGCCTGCAGTGATTGGCCACCTCTTGCTCTTCTGACCTGATCGTCATCATGTCAGGGATCCCTGTGATGATCAGAGGGATGGCCGGACATCCAGGTCTCTTCTTGCTCTGTGATGACAGAGGGCGGACGTTTGCCCTCAGGCAAGACTGTAAGCGTGTACTGTCCCGTGGAATATGAACTGTTTCTGATCTTCTTTTTTGATCAGAATAAAAAGTGCATTCACTAAATCAGTGGCTTTGTATGCTCAGAGGCTGTATTATCCTGCTCTAGAAGAGGTGTTACATCTGACTCAGTGGCTGTGATTTGGGCCACCTTCCTGGTTGAGCTCTCGATAGTCTGCAGTTTTCCTCCAGGATCTGTCTGGTTTCTGCAGGAAAATCGCATGGAGACCACTGCCCCTGCATCCTTGAGATCCTTCAAAATGGTAGTAATTGCTGCCATTGCCCTGGGAGGCAATATTGTTTTTGATTTACTGTCTTGGCTGGGAGACAGTGGTGGGGCAGGGCAGGGTAGTAGCAAACTTCCACTTGGCCTTCTCCACTCTGGATGGTCTTACCCCACAGGCCAAGGACCTAATGTGGTGGTTGTGCCACCTGCTGAGTATGTTGATCTCAACTATGCACCACCAGCTGGGTCCGCAGACCCAGTGGATGGACCCACTATAAACTGGACCTTGGCTAGGACTTCATCTCTTTCCTGGCCCCATGTGCCCCCACTCTTAACAGGGAGAACACAACGAAGCTTTAGGTTTCTGGGAGTTCGTGTTAACACAGAGAAACGGCTCGCTAAATGCTGACCCTGAGTGAGCTGGCAGCTGGAGGATGTCTGCTGACTGCATGCCCCACAGCCAGCGGCCAGCCCTTCCTTAAGCGGATCACCGTCATCTTCCTCAGCCATGAGACTTACTGTTGGCTAGGATCCAGATCATTATTCCTGCCCCCAGTATTCATCTTTTTTGTACAGGCATCCCTTGGAGATACAGCAGGTTTGGTTTTGGACCACCCCGATAAAGCGAATATCACAATAAAGTAAGTCACGTGTTTTTTGGCTTCCCAACACATATAAGAGTTATATTTACACTCTGGTGTAGTCTGTTAAATGTGCAATAACATTATGTCTAAGAAAACAATGTACATACCTTAATTTTAAAATATTGCTAAAAAAAATGCTAACCATCATCTGACAATGCAGGGTTGCCCCAAACCTTCAATTTAAAAAAAAAAAGCACAGTATCTGCAGAGCTCATTGAAGCAAAGGGCAATAAGACAAGGCATTCCTATGTAACCTTTCAACATGGTAAGTAAGGGTTTGCAAAGGAAAAGGCGTGGCTTGTTTTGTTTTGTTTTGTTTTAATGACTACCACCAATAGTTAAATTACTGTGTTATGTATTGTCAGCAAACTTATATAAGGCCTGATGGTAGACTCTAGGGACACAGAAAACCCTTGTTCTTTGATGTCTACAGGCAAGGGGATTTAGAACACAGTGCATATGGGAAAACAGACAAGGAAGTATAGGCTGAAAAAGTAGCTTCTGGAGTCAGTCTGCTTGGGTTGGAACCCTGGGTTTCCTGTTTTCTCTCTATGTGCCCCTGGGCTTCTTAACTAACCTCTCTCACCCTTAGTTTTCTCATTGGTTAACAGGGATAATGATAGCGGGACAGTAGGACAGTACCACTCAGTAAGTGCTAGTTGCTTATTTACGAGGGTGAGTCAAAAATTATCCGCACACTGGCTGTAGTATTTGTAGAAATTTTAATAACTGGAGTGCAGATAATTTTTGACTCAGCCTCGTACTGTGAGTATTGTTACTGAGATGATAGTAGTATGAACCGAGTGAATATTATGACCAGGGGTCGTGCAGAAGTTCTATTGAGGGGAGTGAAGAAGGCTTCATGGAGGAGGTGACTCTGAAGAGTTATCCTTTGTAGGAGTCTGTGCACTCCTTTTAAAACTCGGCACCAAAAGAGAAAGTACTGATAGATTGGAATTCTGTAGATTTTTATTCCTGTTGGCGTGCACCCGTCTTCCACATCCATGTCCTATAAGGTGGGAAGATTCCTGTTAATGGTGATAGTAGCAAGGCCTCCTTTCCTGTTTTTCTCATCAGTTTAAACTCAGATAAAATTGTATCTCCTTTTGGCTTGTATGTTTTCTGTTGAGCGCGCGTGTGCACACACACGCGCGCGCGCACACACACACACACACACACACACACGGTATACGTGGGAGGACATTGCTTTCTTTCCAGACTATATCATAGGAATTGGGCAGTGAAGAATAATAAAATGTCATAACAGGTCACCAAGGAAACTTATAAAAAGCTCTACTAATAGGCATTTTTGGTAAATGTCCTGATTTAAATTAATCCAAGACACTGAAAAATGTGAGTTCCTTCCCGAACCTTCAAAGAAAAATTAAATTCCGTTTTTTTTTCCAGAAATTTTATTGAGATACAGTTGACATACAATACACTACATATATTTAAAGTGTACAATTTGAAATTTTTTTCTCATTAGTAATGTATATATGGCAATCCCAATTTAAATTGTTTTATGTATTTTTGTGTTGTATGTTTTATCACGTTTTGATTTTGAAAATTATTAATTTATATTTATGACGTGCGTTGCCATAAAACAGGAAGTTAGATTACTACTGCCCTGGCTTTGTGAGAGGACAGGTCATTTACAGGGCTCAGTGGCGATTTGCCTGTTACCTTTATTGAGTTTGATTCATTGATTCAGATCTTTGGTGAGGAGTGGGCAAGGGGTAAGTGTCAAAGGTGTTTTTCTCGCTTCCAGTAGGGAGTTAGAAAATAGATTACTTTGGATTTCTGCAGCAACTAATAAAAATAGGTTGTTCCTGTCTGTTTTCTAAGGGGTTCCTGGCTGGGCTGGAGGATGTGGAAGTAACAGGTCTGCTTTAAAATGTAAGTTCTGAATGGTGGTATCTTGCGGGGGCGGGGAGGGGAGGGCCGGGGGGGGGGGGCGCGAATAGTACTGTCTTCACAGGTGCAGACTTAGGTCTCTGACGGCACCTGCATTTTCTGAAATGCAGCTGCACTTTTACATAGCAAGCGTCTGTTGTTTAGTGTGTCTGCCTTAAAGATATTTAGGAACAAGTAGCAGTTACGATAAACTGTCACAAGTTGCCTGGGAAGGGAAAACAGACTCTTCTTTGAGTGCCTCTGGGTTATGATTTAAAAGCCAGGACTCACTTCTCTCTGCGTTTAGCACAGCTGCGTTGGTCTTTAGCACACTTCTCAGCGTTCCCTGCGCCTGTAATGCCAGTGGCGTTGACTGTGAGTGTTTGTGCGTTTCCCACCCCATGTCTGATCAGTGCGCAGTGTTATGTGCCCTTGACTATGAGGAGCTTGCAGTCCAGTTGAAGGGTGACATTATGTTCAGAGACAGATGAGAGAATATCAGTCCCTGATGATTTGTGCAGATAGTTCTTCATGAGATTATTATGAGCAGAAGTCCTGCAGGAGGTAAGATCTGGCCAGATCTCCTGCTCTAATGGAAATTTTTGATCTGGTGAGAACCTAGGACCCTGAGGCAGGACTGGCTTTCAGGCTGCTGAGCATAGAATTCAGGGTGAACCTAGAGACCACACCCTCTTGGAGTGACACTTAAACCAATGACCAGGACGGCTGTATGACCAAGGCATGGATCCAGAAGGGCTAGGCTGGAGGTTCTGGACCATTTTTGGAGTCAGAGGCACTCCTCACCTTTGGAAAATGTATAGGATGCCCCATAAACATTGGTGGAGTTGGGTGCTATTCTAGGCACTAGGGATCTGGGACGCCTAACCAGACAAGATTCCTGGTTTTGTGGAGGTGGTCTTGTCGTCTTGTGAGCAGTATGAACAGTGAGTGCAATTGCAGGACCTCAGGTCAAGAGCCTCAGGGGTGGTCAGAAAGAGGCCCCTGGGCAAAACAGAAGATGCCCATCAGAGCAGGAAGGTTCCGGAGGGCCGAGTCCTGGGAGCATCACTGTGTGGTTGGAGATGAGCCATGGGTGCTTATCACAAGCTATGCGCCGGCTCACCTGTGGGAAGGCGAGCGCCGTTAGGGCCCTGACCCTTTGCAGAGAAGATTGGAGGTGGACTTGGAAGGAAGCAAAGCCTCTCTTAAACGGAGAAGGTGTGAAGAGGAAATGTTGGATGGGCTGGAGGAGGACAGTCTAAGGAAAATCGGAGGTAGGACTGGTTCTGTGGGCATTGGAGAGCTCGTGAAGTGCCTGGTTTGTGTGTAAGCAGGGGCTTGAGAGGGTGCTGGTGAAGGTGGGTTTTAACTAGCAGGTGGTCAATAACAAAGTACTTTGAGTAGGGTGCTCCTAGTTAAATTACTTTAAAGGTGAATTTATTACTTCCTGGTGGGGGGTGTTAAAATACATCTGTATCATACTGAAGTAGATTGTAGGTGAATTGATTGTGAATGTGTGTTATTCTATTTTAGTTTTTAAAAAGTATAGTTATGTGGAGGACAGTAAATAAAACAGGATGGATACTTGCTGGAGCTGGCTGATGTGGGAGTTGATTATATGATTCTCTACTTTTGGTTGTATTCAGACATTTCCATAATAAAAAGTTAAATTAAAAATAATATAGTTGGTTGCACAACAGTGTGATTGTACTTACTGCCACCGAACTGTATACTTGGAAATGGTTAAGATGGTGAATTTCGTGTTGTGTATATTTTACCACATTTCCTACAAAGCAGTAATATCACACTGTGGCTGGCGGCCACAGAAGCCACTGCTGAGGCCTCTCCAGACATATTTTTATGAGATGAAAGGTCAAGGGAAATTCTGGGCTCCTGCTTTTGTCCTGAGGGGGAAGTTCCAGGTAAAATATTAGAATCACACCAGTTTCCTTGCTTCATGGTTTTGCTAAGAGGAAGTTCAGTCTTAATTAGTGAAGTCTGAATAATGTAATATTTTCGAAGTGTTGTAAATGTTCTTTTCTGATAGTCACCAGCTACTTATATAATTGCTGTAGCCTTGGTTTCTTCACCCACAAAATAGGGATGATAGCATTTGTTATCATTTGCTATCATTTATCAAAATAGGGATGATAACGTATAGTTGTTACGAAGTCTGAATGAGGTAATGCATATGAAGAAAGCCAGCACCATTCCCATCTCCCCACACTTCTGAGTAGCCACATTCAGAGCTAGCTCACAAAGCTAATGGCTTCTTTAATGGACAGATCACATAGTTGATACATTAATAACTATTCTGGTGTAAACAAGCATATCCAGTAAATATTTTCTCAATATTTACTCTGTCATTTTTTTTAAATTAAAAAGTCTGAATAATCACTATGCTAGAGAAATTTTTAAAAAGGGAAAAGAGCTCATAATTTTATCCCTTTAATATCATGATTTTATTTTACTTTGTGACTACTGTATTTACAGGAAAAATTTTCCTGGCTCATATTTTTTAGAAAAATTGTGAACCTAAAAGTCAACTAATTCAGTCCATGTCTTAAGAGACACAAACTCTGACCTTTTCCAGTCGTTTTTTGCTGCCCAGGACCTCGGCATGTACTCCCATCGTGTAACTGGAAACTGTGAGGCCCTGGGAGGAACAGTCACTTAGATGGAACTAGGACGGGAGCCAGAGCTGATCCCCTGCATCCTGATACCTAGTCGACTGCTTTCCCCACGGCCTCAGTAGAATCCAGATGGATGAGGTTTCTGGTCCTTGTTCCAGGAGAAAGAGGACCAGTTTCACGTGTGATTCTTCATGACTGCCCGCAGTGTTTTAATTGCTCACTATTGTGTCAGAAGACTATCTTCTTGACAGTTGGGATAATGTAAACAGAAAGCAAGAGGAGATAGAAAATTGAGTAAATTTGCAAGAAAATAAGAATGCCTTTGAAATACTTAAAAGACTGACTTAATATCATCAGGAGAGCATTTTGATCTCGTGCATTGTCAGGTGTGATATTTGGGGGAGGCAGTGATTTATTGAAAGCAGAACCTGTTTAGAATGAAGGAAAGAGCTCCAGCCCATGCCCGTCCACCTTCCCACCCATCCCCCGTCCACACTGAGTGGATTCGTGTGGGGCTGGTTTAGGGACACGTCGCATCCCAGGTGACTGACAGTCACTCCTTCCCACATCTTTCTACTTATTCTCATCTGTGTGCCTTTGCTTATTCCCCGTTTCAAAAACTTCCTGAATTTTCGGTCTCTGCACAAGGCCTCTACTCATAACACTTAATGAAAGAAACAAAAAAGGGGGCTTCCCTGGTGGCACAGTGGTTAAGAATCTGCCTGCCAGTGCAGGGGACACAGGTTCAAGCCCTGGTCCAGGAAGATCCCACATGCCGCGGAGCAACTAAGCCCATGTGCCACAACTACTGAAGCCTGTGTGCCTAGAGCCCGTGCTCTGCAATAAGAGAAGCCACTGCAGTGGAGAAGCCCACGCATCACAATGAAGGGTAGCCCCCACTCGCCGCAACTAGAGAAAGCCCACACGTAGCAGTGAAGACCTAACATAGCCAAAAAATAAAAAATAAATAAATATTAAAAAAAGAAAACAATAAAGAAGTTAAAACCAGCAAAAATGCACCAGTCAATCAAAGGAAGGGTCTTAACCTCCTTGAAAACTGGTGACCAGGGAAAGTATCACATTTTCCAGGAATCATTACCTCAGATTTTTTTCCATAGCATTCATTCAGTGCCAGGAGACAGTGGAGCGTACCACAAAATTTGTGTGGAAAGTTTGACCAAAGAATTTTTATATTTAGCCAAATTTTGTTATTTAGAAAGACAGCAGTATTAGCAGTGTTCTTTTTTTTTTTTTTTAAAAAAAAGAGGGGTGTGTGGTTAAAACATGAACTCTAGGAAAGGCCCATGAGCCTTTCTTTAAATACCCACTTAATTTCAAAATCCAGTGAGTCAAGGGATCAACTAAGTCCCTTCATTCATTCAGCAAACGTGTATCGACTGCCTATATCGAGGCACGGGGAATATAAACGTTTACATTCTGGCGAATGGCAAGGCCATCGGTTGTTCTGAGTATATAGTCAAGGCCAAATAATTGTCAGGAATAATAATATATCAGTACATAAATGTTATAAAACATGGGAATGTAAAAACATTGACAGAGCAAGTAGAATCGAGTTTGGATAGGCATGTTTTCTCATCTTATTTGGGAGCCAAAGATATGTCTAAACATCAGGAAATAAATGTTTAAGCGTATGATGTAGAATTAGAAAGAAAACCCCTAGAAGTACTTGAAAAAAAAAAAGAGAAAGAAAGGAAGAAAGAAGATGCAGTATAAACCCCCAAAGCAAAAAAAGACAGTCCATGTAGCAAGAGATAAAAAAAAGAAAAAACCCAAAGCATTAATAACTAAAAACATAAAATAAGATGACCAGTTTTAGACTACACATCTATATTATCAATAAGTACCAATGGAATAAAAACCTATTAAAGTAAAAAGACTCAGATTGTCCCCCAAACCAAAATCCTACTATGTACGACATCCAAGGAATAATGGACAAAGACAGATACTGCGTTTCTAAGAGAAAACTAAGTTTGTGATAAAAATACCAGAGACGTTGAGTTCAAGGCACATGGTGTAAATGGCTGCAGAGGGAAACGTCAGAACAACAGAGTATACAGTCCACAGTGAGGCCGTAACAGGTAAACCTGGGAGCAAAACACTGATGGTATAAAGGCAGGAAGTGCTGGAGAAAGGGAGACTGGGCAGAAGGAGGGGACCGTGACTCGCCTTAGCCAACAACAAATCAGGGAGATAGAAAGTCAAACGAGCATGTGCAAGAGTCAGATATATCCTTCTTTTTCAGTTTTCTAGCTGAAATGTCACCTCCTCAGAGAGGCCTTCCCTGACTACAGCCTAAAGTAGCTTCCTCAGTCACTATCATACCACCTTTCAGTTATCTTTGTAGCACTTATCACTGTCTGCTGTTCTGTGATTGTTTTATTATCTTGGGTGGTTTTGTTTTTTATTTTTGTTTTTAATTATTTGGCTAAAATCTCTGTGCAAGAGGGACCCTGTTTGTCTTGTTTACTGCTATAGCCCCAGTGCCTAGAGCAGTGCCTGGCAGATAAGTCGTTCTTGATTAAGCAGATATCTACTGAGTGTCTGATATGTATGTGCGTATATATGTATATATGGTTCTGGGTAAACAAAACAGAGCCCCTGCCCTTGTGGAGTCTACATTCTAGCAGAAAGGGCATGGAAGACAATTACTATAAGAAATAAGTAATGTATAGAATGTTAGAAGAGCTGGGAGAAGCTGGCCTTAAAGGAATGGTGAGGGGAGACTTCCTTGAGATGGCAACCTTTGAGCCCATGTGACAGGAGCCTTGGCCATGTAGTTCTCGAAGGGAAAAGTTCCAGGCAGAGCAACACAGAAGAATGGGGAGCATTAGTATAAGGTTGTAAAGACAAGTGGGGACCTTGAACAGCAAGTGAAGATGCCGGGTCTTACTTGTGAGACTAGAGGTAAAAAACTGGCCCCGATCAGCTATGGTAGAATCAGTTGGAGCAACATAAGGAATTTAAACTGATATGTGACCTCGAGCCAAGCCACTGATCATGGGCAGTTTTGCCTTGGTGTAATATAAACATTCGTTCTTGTTCTATAAATTGTTTTGAGGGTTACAATATGTGCTGATTTCAATTATTAAAATGTCCATTTAGAACATTTATTAGCACAAATGAATTCAATTATTTCAAATATAGAAGCGAAATATTGTGCAGAATGAAAATATACGCTATAATTAGACTATTAATGAAAACACATACCTCTGCGTGATTGAAAATGAAAGCTTAACAGTCTCAAAAGGATGGTGCTAAATATTTACGTATCTGTCGAGATGCACATTTTTAGATGATAAAAATATTCATTGCTAATGACTGGAAGGGAAGTCTAGGTTTAATGTAGTAATAAACTTCCATATATTTGTCTCACATCAAAGTCAAAGCCAATTTTATAGTATTACAGACAGCATTTGAAATAAGAAATACTGCTGAAATAAAAGAATCTTCCCAGGCAATTAACAGCACCTATTTAGTGAGGAAAAGTTTGCAGAATGAATAGGAAATGAGAAAGTTTACTTGGCAAGTGGCTCTTATATCTACATTATGCATACACATCTTAAAATTGTCCTTCCAGAGTGTGACATTCTTGACTTATTAAGAAGAGACTGAGTTATATCGACATACAGCCACATTTTGTTGGCTAAAGCAAGTCATAAGATCACCCCAGATTTAAGGAGAAGGGCCTGCCCAAGACATGGCATGCATACCAGGACGTGTCCCATTGGGGGCCATCAGTGCCCCCAATGGGACACATGGAAGGACATACGAAGTGCTGAGTAAATGCTCTCTGCTACCACTGTCGCTACTGCCACTAGCATATACATATCTAAGTGGGGTAGGGGGCTTGGTCTGAGCATGCTAAGCTCTTTTCCCCAAATGCTTTTTGTGATTGGAATCCCTTTTCTCACCTTCCCTACCATTTCAAAATAAAGTAGGAAGAAAACAGGTCAGTGGTCAGATTTGGTTGGTAATCTGAGGCCAGCTCCTGTTCGGAAGCATGCTCATTCCTGGCCTGGCAGCGCGCCCCCATCCCCGAGCTCCCCTTGCTGCCTTTGGGTGGTAGCGTGATGGTCCTGGGCCCGCACAGCCGACCGTAGCCCTCCTTCCTCACGCTGTAGCCTTGCTCTGTGGTGGTGTCACTATGGCAAATCGCCTTCCTGCCACTGTGGCTGCAAACCAGCTTCAACCACCCAGGTGGTTGTAAATCCTCGAGAACCCTCTGGTCCTCCCCTTTGGGACTGGTCATTTCTTCTCCATGGAGTAGTTGATGAAGGAAGAGCCATGCCGCTTGCATCCGTTAGGATTGTTTCTCACAAATGGCCACGTTTTAAAATAAACAGACTGGAGAGAAAGGCATTTGGGATCATCTGTGCAGTTTCTTCTGTGTTTGACTTCTTCATCGTCAGAGACGGTATTTTCGTTTCATTTCAGCACATGGGCCTAGACTCCATGGAGCTTATGCTCGTCTTTTGCCAGTTTTGAGGGAAAATGTCTTTAGCTATCACCCTGTGCAGAAATCAGAAGCATGTGATTTATTGTAATTTAGCTAAAACAAATAGTGGTTTTCCTTAGAACTTGCAACAATTGCTGTGAATGAGCAAATGTTTATACAAGGTGTGAAATTAAGTTTCATATAGTCACAAAATGTGAGTCCTCACCAGCAGCTCTGAAATCATATTTATATTTTGAGTAACAATTTCAGTGGTGTTCTTTGTCGCAATTAGGAGCCCTGCTGCTTTGAGAAATGATACCCTCGTCCAGATTTAGCTCCTGATAAAGAAAGCTAGGCTGGAGCTTCTCCGGGTCTGGAGATGGGAGTCCCACCTTTAGGGCTGCATTTTTGTGAGCGTGAAAACCAGATTCAAAGCTGGGGGGGGGGGCCCTAACCCCTGAAATAATTCTGGCTTGCATTCTGAATTTGCCTGCTTTCCTGGAAGGTGTGTTGCAGGCAAAGGGTCTGACCTTGCCAGGGCCGTCTGTGCAGAGCTCTGGGAGACCTGAGACCAGGGCTCTCTCATTGGAGACCAGGGTTGCCAGGGGCTGGGTGGGGAACAGAGGTGGCGGATGCCCCCAATGGTTCTCTGCTCTAGGTAGGAGGTTGGGGGTAAAGGGTCCTGGGGTTTCATTTATTGAGAGTTATCTCTGTGACCAGGCAGCCAGAGCTGGGGGCCAGGGTCAGGGTGGGAGCCCCACTGGGCTCGTGATAATGGTTAAAAGATGGCAATTGGGAGGTAGAGATTGGGAAGTTGGAAGGGATGGACAGGAGGCTTTGTAGAGGGAACTCGCTGGAATTTGTGTGTGCACATTACACTGAACAGAACCAGGTTCAATTAAGGGGGTGAGCTGGAGTGTTAAGCTGGGTGGAAACTTGGCCGTAAGAGGCAGTAGAACCTTGGGCAAGTCCCAGCTACTCGATTTCTTCAGCAGTTAAATGGGGACAAAAGAAAGTGTGTGGACTAGAGCAAGGGTCACGTGTTAATAGCAATTAGAGCTAATAAACAAATTCAGCAAAGTTGCAGGGTACAAGATCAATATACAAAAATCAGTTGTATTTCTATACACTAGCAATTAACCAGAAAACAAAATAAACAATTCCATTTGTAATAGCATCAAAAAGGAAAAAAAAAAAGAAAGAAAGAGAAAAGAAAGCTATATGCTGATTTCTGGTGAAAATCTGGGATTTAATCCTTGCTTTTAAAATGTGCAAATTCTGTCAAAAAATTTAGGTGAGTGAAACTCTTCCCCCAGGGTTTTATTTCCTAATCTGCTCCATTGAACTGTTTCTTCCACTAACAAGGAATTAAATTGTGTCTTTGCTGACTGCTGTCTCCTGCAAGAAGTGTCAGAATTCATTGAACTAAGAAGGCTCTCCTTAGCAGCAGTGAAGTAATAGTTAAAGCTCAACATCTCTTGTGCCTTTTTGAAAAAATGGGACTAGGCAGGCTAATGTTTCGATACAGCTTTTCCACCAAACAGTCAAAACCCATTTTAAAGAAAGAGTTTCCAAGAAGGGCAAAAATTCACAAAACGATTGAATATTGTGTGCTGATTTTTTAAGAACTAATTGGGAAGCAGAACTGTCTCCTGTCAGATTCTTCCTGATAAGTGAAGAGTGATGTATAATTTTGTACCCCTTACCTTTTTGCCCTAAGGTCCCATTTGTTTTATGGAAAGATGAAGTGCAGACACATGAAATAGCTTACTGTGTACGGGAGCTGGTGCCTGCCAGTCTGTTTTCAGCTCCCCCGAATGCTAGAATCTCTTAATCGGTGCAGCCTTCTGCTGATTGCAGTGGTCCGTGTTTGGGGGTCAAAATCAGGTGTGCTCTGAAGGAGAGGACGTTTTTGCGTGGCCCAGTGTTTGATGTTGAGTGAATTAGGTGGCCGGTTCATTTCTAAAGCAGTTCAGTGCTTACAGCTATGGCTCTTGTTAGGCAGTGGCTCGGTTCTCTCCTCCCCCCTCCCCTCTACCCACTTGTTAAAGTCTGTTTTATATATCCTCCCCGCAAGAAAGAGCGATTTTCTTGTTAGTGATATATTTGTACTTTTGGCAATTTGCAGACCAGAAGTCATTTAAAGAAACAGTTACAGTTTGAGCTGGGATTCTGAATTGGAGCTCCATATAGTTTTATCATGTTTTCAATAAAAAGTTGAAATGCCAGTTTGGGCAGACCACATAGCCTAAGGTTCCGAGAAAAAGAGATCCTATAGAATCCTGTGGATGGGTGGATTTTATGATCTATGTATCCATTCATCTATCCGTCCATCTGTCTTTCTTCCTGGGGCCAGATGCTGCTCTGCAAGGAGGTAGGTAGCATGGTCTAGTGCAAAGAACCCTGTTCAAAGGTAAGGAATATTCCGGGTAAGTGGCCCTGCCACAGGTAAGTGTGTCCATGCAGTGTCACATGACCTCTCCGTTTCCCAAACGGGGGAGTTCAATTAAGAAAGCTCCGCTTGTTTCTTCATTGAGCACCTGCTGTGTCCCAGGCACTGGACGGGGGATCGCAGATAGTAGTGAGCCCAGGATTCCCTGAGCAATCTTGTCTCAGTACTAAAACTCAGAGTTTCTTAAAGAACAGCTTTTACATTTTAGTATCAAGTAAGTAATGCAGCTTAATTGGATAAACCAAACACCTGCTCATATTATGTGCTGCTATCGCTGGAAGGAAAAGGCACAAGTATTGGTTAAATTTCCTAATCAGCTTAAAATGAGAGATTACCAAGGTACTCTGGATCTTACCTGTTTTAATTCATTGGTTGGTCCGATGTCGTTCTTTAATAAAACGATGAGGCCAAAAGGAAGGTGCTGAGTGCCATGTTTGACCTGGACTGGGTGTCCACAGCCTCCAGGCCCCTGCCACTAGAGAGCCAGAGGACACCCAGGGGGGCTCCCAAGGCCCAAGGCCTGGGTGGGAGGGAAACAGAAAAAGGCAGGTGATGCGAGTGACAGCCGTCCTCTCTGTGGTGCATCTCTCTCCTGTTGAAGCTTGTGCCCCAGCTCGTCACCACATAGCTGCACTCGGTGATCCAGTCTATGTGGAGTTTAGGATCATAATGCATTTCTGTGTGTGAGGGGTTCTTTGATATAAGTTTTAGGGTTTTGTGTAATAAACAAAGGGCAAAGGATTGTGGGAGAAAGGGTAGAGAGCATCTAGCCATATTAAAAACAGCAATAAAATTTTCTTTGTGGAAAGTTCTCTATATATAGAATTAAAAGCTGAACAATAAAATTTTCTTTGTGGAAAGTTCTCTATATATAAAATTAAAAGCTGAACAATGGCCCCCCTTGAGGTGGCTCAGCTGGATCCATAATTGTTTTCAAGAGCAGCCTGTTTGAGCTCCTGCGCAGGGTGGCACCGTGGTATGTGCGGGTAAAATGGAACCGTGCGTGCGACAGTCTTGTATTATTGTCATAATTATTACTATTTTAAGTTAATCAACTTAATTTTTTCAGAGCAGTGTTAGGTTCACCACAAAATTGAGCAAAAAGTATAGACAGTTCCCACATACTCCCAGTCCGCCTCTGGATTGGTACATTTTCAGAATTGAAGAAACTAAATTGACATGTCATCATCACCCAAAGTCCATAGTTTACAAAGAGTTCACTCTCAGTGTTGTACATTCCATGGGTTTTGACAAATGTATAATGACGTGTATCTGCTATTAGAGTATCACACGGAATAGTTTCACTGCCCTAAAAATTATCTGCCCTCTACCAATTCCTCTCCAATAACTTTGTTCATGTTTTATTCTTTTTTTTTTTAAATATTTATTTATCTATTTTGGCTGTGTCAGGTCTTAGTTGTGGCACACGGCATCTTTGTTGCTGCATGTAGGATCTAGTTCCCTGATGAGGGATCGAACCCGGGCCCCCTGTATTGGGAGCGCGGAGTCTTAACCACTGGACCACCAGGGAAGTCCCTCATGTTTTATTCTTAAAAACCTTTTTTAAATGGAGAATTTTGAACATACATGAAATAGATGGAATAGGCTCATATTATTTTGAAGCAATCTAAGACATCGTTTTCTCCATAAGTATTTCAGTATGTATCTTCAAAGTATAGAGATATATAATATATAAAGACTTTTTAAAAAACATAACCTGTTTTTTTAATATAACCCATGTTAAAAAAAAAAAAAAACATAATACTGTTGCTTCACATTAAGTAAAATTAAGAATAGTTCTGTAACACCCAGCGTCAGTGTCCAAATTTCCAGTTGTCTCATAAGTGTCACAAAAAATTTTTTTAACAGTTTGTTTGAATTGGGGTCCACATAAAATCCACATCTTGTGATTGGTTGATATGTCTTTTGTGTCTCTTTTAATTGATAGTTCTTTCTTCAGTCTCTCTCTTCTTCCTTTCTTCCTTTCTCTCCTCTTTCTTCTCTCACAGTTTTGTTGCTGTTGTTGAAGAGACTGGGTTGTTTGTCCTGTAGTTTCCCGTGGTCTGGGTTTTGCTGAGTGCATCCCCATGGTTTCCTTGATCGTGTTTCTCTGTCCTCTGTATGTTCTGTATAAATTGGCAGTTGGATCAAGAAGGTTGGTCAGTCATGTTTGATTTGCTTGTTCTGCCAAGGCTACTTCATCAGTGCTATTGTCTTCTATCAGGAGGCACAAAATATCTGGTTGTCTCTCTTTTTTGGTTGTTGTTTTGTTAATTAATTAATTACTTTTATTTATTGGCTGTGTTGGGTACTCGTTGCTGCACGCAGGCTTTCTGTAGTTGCGGAGAGCTGGGGCTACTCTTCATTGTGGTACACGGGCTTCTTATTGCAGTGGCTTCTCTTGTTGCAGAGCATGGGCTCTAGGCGCTCTGGCTTCAGTAGTTGCGGCATGTGGGCTCAGTAGTGTGGCTTGCAGGCTCAGTAGTTGTGGCACATGGGCTTAGTTGTTCCACAACAGGTGGGATCTTCCTGTACCAGGGCTCAAACTCATGTCGCCTGTATTAGCAGGCGGATTCTTAGCCACTGCGCCACTGGGGAAGCCCCTCTCTTTTTTGTTGATGTTACCAGCTGTTGCTGCTCAGTGTCTAGATTCATTAGCACACAGTGGTAATATTGGGTTGGCCAAAAAGTTCATTCTGTAAGATGTTACAGGAAAACTTGAACCAACTTTTTGGCCAACCCAATACATATACTGTCGTTCCTTGTTCATCTACTAGCTGGAATGCATCTATAGAGGTTTGACTTCCCTTTATTCACCAGTTCTCAAAATAGAGTTCATTCTCTAGCATCCTTCAATAATGACCAATTCACCTTTTTTCTAATTATTTTTAAAGTAAAATTTTAAACTTTTGGTTAGGATCACTCATTTTTGAGATGGCTTAGGTCCTTTCTGTGGACCTAGAGCAGCCCTAGGCTGTTGGGGAACTGAGGGGTGGAATGGGTTCCAGAACACCCCCACTCTCTACCCCTTGAGAGAGACAGGGAGGGGGAAAGGCCTTCTTCAGGGGCCAGCCAGCAGAGCAGATTGGTCTGCACCACCCGAGAGCCTGTAGGGGGTGGGTCAGATAAATCAGGTTGCCCTAGTGTGTGCACCATAACTACTGAGCCTGCGCTCTAGAGCCCGTGAGCCACAACTATTGAGCCCATGTGCCACAACTACTGAAGCCTGCATGCCTAGAGCCTGAGCTCTGCAACAGGCGAAGCCACTGCAGTGAGAAGCCCATGTACCACAATGAAGAGAAGCCCCCACTCACCACAACCAGAGAAAGCCTGTATGTAGCAACAAAGACCCAACACAGCCAAAAATAAAATTAATGAATTTATTAAAAAAAAAAAAAAAAAAAAAAAGGAATCAGTCTTTAAAAAAAAAAAAATCATCTTGCCCTAACTTTGGTTTTTAGGGAATTGGAATACTCCTTAGCAATCATCTGAACCAAATTCCTTTTTTTTTTTTTTTTTTTTTGGTCTCGTTCTCTTCTTTTCAATCGTGTTATAATTCACAGAACCTAAAATTTACCATTCTAACCATGCTTAAGTGTACGGTTCAATGGTATTAAGTACATGCACGTTGTCGTGCAGCCATCAGCACCATCTATCCCCATAACAGACCAACTTACTTTTACACTCAAGGAAAATAAGGCCCAGAGAGACAGTATAAGGCTACAGCAGTCATGGCAAATGGAACCAAATGTTTGATCTTTCAGTACAGTTCTGTTTCTAAGAAACCAGGCTTTGATCTGACTGCCTTGAGTTCTAGAGCTGTCACTTCCTTATCTGACTTATTCAGTTGCCAGTTGACTGCTCTGTGATACTCTCAGAGACCCCAGTCAGAGGATGTGTTACATGTGGAGTTGCTTCTTGCAGAAGCAACGCGTGAATAGGGTTCCAGAAACCGTGACTGAATACCGAGCAGCCTAAGGGTTAACCTTCCTGACTCTGGCTTGGCAGGGCCATAAACAATTCTGCTCAAGTTCATCCTTGCAATGGACATCAAAGTAGTACAGCTGCTACTAGAGTCCCAATTAGTGCTTTTCCTGTTTAAATGGAGCTCCTGCAAGCTGAATCTTGAAATAACTGTGTTGTGATCAGGGTTTGGGAGAGCAAAAGGGGGGAAGGCCTCTTTTATAATTACAGTGTTCTTAAAGCATAATGATGTGTTTTTCAGTCTTTCCTGATTAGATAATAGCATTGTAGGTTACATTCAGAACCAGCTTACTTTATTGCTGTGCTCATTTGTTATTTGGTTGGATGTCTTTTGGTAGCTATTTCCATAATCACTGTAAACACTTTATATTTACAGAATTTTTTTAAAGCAAGTGATGAGGCGAATTGGTCAAAAGTTCAGCTTATCAAGGAAGAAGAGACTTTGAAGATATTTCTTTGCTCACTTGCCTAGATTGCCTTGTTTTTCGCAGCAGGGTTGATTTTAATTCATTGGCAAGGCCTGTCAGTAATGGAAGATTAGATCAGTGGTAACATTTGTTCATCTTTGGTTTCAGGACTAGCATTCTTGAACCTGGGAGTAATCCCATCACTCATCCCAGTAATAAAATAACGTGATCCCCCCTCCCCCGTGCCTGTTTTCATTTTTCTTTTTTCCTCTTGGCCTTTGATTTTAAGATCATAATTTATCATCAACTAATTAGGATAATGGAGAAATAACTGAATCGCTAGCATCCTAGCATTTTAGAGCAGGGGCGTGGTTAGATTCCTGGGCTTAGTGAGAGACCAGAGGCTGGTGTTTTCTGGGCTCTCTCAATTTAGCCAGGTGAATTTTGGCCACGAGACTTTAGTTCACCCAAAGTCTTCACTTTTAACTATGAGGAATTGGACTAATACAGTTCTAAGATCTCTTTTAACTCCTCTTTATAATATCACTCTGGTCCTTATAGAACCTTCTCTGCCCTGGATGAGACAGTAAGGAGCTGCTGACCTCACACCCCACAGTCCTCCATCACACACCCTGCTGAGTGGAATAGCTGTTGGCCCTCAGCCAGTCAGACAGAGATGCTGCCTCGATCCCTGGCAGCCCCTTAGTTCCTAGACCTTCTCCCTTGGAGGACTGGCAGCTTTCCTGTTATTTGGGTCTGCAAGAGACATCTGGGTTTCCTGCCAATGAACTGCCTCATTTTCCTTTAGTTTTAGTGAATTCCTGTCCCTTGTACCCGAAACGGTGAAACTCAGATTGGGACTTGAACCCACAGTCTTTTAACTGAGATCACACACCTGGTCTCAGGACTTAATGAAGCTCATGTTGTTGATGTCTCATTGCAGGAAGAATTCGGTGAGAGACATAGTGAGACAAGAAGTGGATTTATTTAGACAGAAACACTCCAGAGAGTGTGGGCCATCTCAGAATGTGAGAGAGGCCCCAGGGTACAGGGTTGTCAGTTTTTATAGGAGTGGGTAGTTTCATAGGCTAATGAGTGGAGGAGTATTCCAGCTATTTTGGGGAAGGGGTGGGGATTTCCAGGAATTGGGCCAGCGCCCACTTGTTGGCCTTTTATGGTCGACCTTGGAACTGTCATGGCGCCTGTGGGTGTGTCGTTTAGCATGCTGATGTATTGCAGTGAGCATGTGCTGAGGCTCAAGGTCTAGTGGAAGTCTCATCTGCCATCTTGGACCTAGTTGGTTCTAACCAGTTTATGTCATGTCCTATGGCTGTGTCATTCTTTTAAAGGTTGTGCCCTGCCCCCTTCCCTCCTGTTTCACACCCAGTTGATCCCAAAGACATCTGCATCCTCATCATGCCCATGTGTTTCTTCTCTGTGTTATTCCTTATCTTGTCCAGGGTTCTGTGTTGATGTTCTTTGCCTCTCTAGACAGTGAACTCTTTGAGGGCAGGGATTGTATCATCATCTTTGTGCCCCCAGCGCTTTTTACAGTACTGGATATGGTAAATGTTGGTTAAAAGAATGAATGACTCTAGACACAGCTACTTATTAAACTGAAACCAAGAGAGAGAATATTTGCTCAAACTTTATGAAGCTTGTTTGTTTAGAAGCAGCAACCAGATGAGAACTCAGGACTTTTATCAAACTTGTGCTTCCCTGTAGCCATTGGTTTTAGTTTTAGTCTCCTTTCTTCTCTGTCAGTTCTTTCCTTGGTGTTCTAATGAGACAGGAAGGGGGCAGGGCACAACCTTTAAAAGAATGACATAGCCGTAGGACATGACATAAACTTGTTAGAACCAACTAGGTCCAAGATGGCTGACGAGTCGACTTCCACTAGACCTTGAGTGTCATTATACGCTCATTGTAATGCATCAGCTAAATGACACCCACAGGTGCCACGACAGTTCCGAGGCCGACCATACAGGTCAAAAAGTGGGCAGTGACCAATTCCTGGAAGTCTCTGCACCTTCCCCAAAATAGTTGGAATAATCTTCTACTCATTAGCCTGTGGAATTACCCAGCCCATTAAAACTAACCACCCCATGTTTTGGGGCCTCTTGCCTTCTGAGACAGCCTGCAGTCTGTCTCTGGAGTGTGTTTCTCCCAGGGCTGCTCTCAGTTTCTGAGACGGACTGCCTTCTATCTGTGGAACCTGTATCTCTCTAAATAAACCTGCTTTCACTTTACTATGGCTAGCTCTTGAATTCTTTCCTGCGCGAAGCCAAGGACCCTCATTCGGCGGCCCTGAGACCTGGGACATGACCATCCTCACGTGTCTCACTCTTTTCCTGCAACACCAGCATGTGGCAAAACTTGTCTTTGCTTCTGCCCACTGTCTGTTGGAGGAACTAATAAGCAGTGGGGTTGACCAGCAAGCTTAAAGGAAAAGTAACACGGTCTGGACAGCCTACTGACCACATTTCTGTATACTCTTTGTAACACACAGAGGTGACTGCTTACAGTATTTAAAATTAGGTGAACTTCCCATAACAGAGGTGTGATGCTAACCCGCCACTTATTCGGTGACAAAATGGGAGATACATTCCTTTTAAAAAATATTGGCTCCAAGATACTATACAAACTTACTTGAGTATTCAACAAACCTTTTCCAACTCACATATTTAAAGGATAAAAAATAAATAACAGTAACCAAAACAAGTTTTAAGAATGACTGCAAAGTAATTGTTTCTTTCTATGGCTTTTTACATTGGCTTAAAGGTCAGCATGAAAATAGATGAGAGTTAAACTTAGAACCAAGCGTATCAGACAGAAAATCACTTAGGTTCCATTGATCACCCTCTCTTACCAAAGTTTTTATGCCTGAATCACACATTCCTCCCTGGCACCTTTTGGGTTTGCTGGTCTTTTAAAAAATGTAGGTGCCCTTCTGAACTGATGGGAAACACAAGAGGTGTGTAAAAAACCAGCAGCAAGGAAGTGATCGCAAATGCACTAGCCAGTGAAGTGCCAGTGGGGGATGTCATGGGATCACAGCAGAAGTGGTGAGAAGGCACCCAGTTGCAGTAGTGCTTGAGGCACTTCCCTGCTGGTGCAGTGGTTAAAAATCCGCCTGCCAGTGCAGGGGACATGGGTTCGAGCCCTGGCCCAGGACAGTCCTACATGCCTTGGAGCAACTAAGCCTGTGCACCAACTACTGAGGCCCAAGTGCCTAGAACCCGTGCTCCGTACCAAGAGAAGCCACCAAATGAGAAGCCCACGCACAGCAACAAGGAGTAGCCCCCGCTCGCTGCAACTAGAGAAAGCCCAAGTGCAGCAACGAAGACCCAACACAGCCAAAAATAAATAAATTAATTTAAAAAAACTGTACCTGAGAGATAAATTGGAACAAGCATTTATAGTAAAATGTTGCTTGAGTTAACCCAGTTGTTTTCTCCTGTGCTGCACCTTTGGGCATGTGGGCACAGTAGGCCCCTGTGGGTGAACCGGACAGCCCAGAGCACACAGTTGAGACTCTCAAGTTCTGTCATTGGCCGGCTCCACATCATTGGACAGGTCACGTCCCTTTGGGCCTGAACTTTCTCATTTTTTAAATGAAATAATTAAATTTGGCAATCTCCAATCTTCTCACTGTAAAAACCCTATCTCCATGGTTAGATATGATCACACATCCTGGTCCCCTAGGGTCATTAACAACCTAGCCTAGTAGTAGTACAGGTGGAAAGGAGTGGAGATCAGTATATGGACTCAGGATCACACGGGAGCCCCAGGTTATTCCTGTTTGATCTGTACAGTCGGCCATCCTCATCTGCAGATTCAACCAACTGGGGGTTGAAAATACTCAGAGGAAAACCCTTCTAGAAAGTTCCAAAAAGCAAGCATAGCTTTTACATTGTATTTACAACTATTTATGTAGCATTTTACATTATAAATATAAATGTAGTTGTAAATATATTAGGTGTTAAGTAATCTAGAGATGGTTTAAAGTATATGAGAGGATGTGAGTAGGTTATACGCAGACACGACACCATTTTATACAACAGACTTGAGCACCTGCAGAGTTTGGTACCTGAAGGGGGTCCTGGAACTAATCCTCTGTGGATACCAAGGGACAAGTGTGTATCAGTTAAGCCTGGTACCTTACTCCACAGGTATCAGAAACCCCACTATAACTAACTTAACCAACAGAACAATTTATTTACAAGACAATTTATCATAACAAAAAGTTTGAGGATGGGGCAGCTCTGGGGAGTGTACTATGTTTAATCAAATCTGAGATGTCACCAACTCTAAGATGTACCCTCATTTTACGTTCCACCGAGAAAGAAAAATCTCTGCCAATTAAACTATGACTTACTATTGATTATAAAAGACATCTGACTTGAGAGATGATTAACTGTGGGGGAAGAATGTCTTAGAATCCAGTGAAATACAGTAATTCAGTAGTGCGTGGATATCATACTGCCATTTTCAGAGTGCTGACCTTGTCCTTAGGCTGTCCCCTTCACGGTTGCAAGATGACCGAGGCCCATGCAGTCCTGACAAGGTAAAGACAAGGTGGAGGTAGTTCTGCCTATTCTCCTGCCTCCTGTTAAGAAGAAGGAAACCTTTCCCGGAAGCCCTGCATCTGATTTCGCCACAAGTCTCACTGGCCAAAAGGTCGCACATCACACAAATGCCCCTTGGCATCTTGGTCATTCCCCAGGGACCCAGAATTACCCTCACGTGGTTAGACTCAGACCACTCAGGATTTACCCTCCAGCTGGGGGCACCTTCCCTGAAGGGTGATTGATATCTGACACAGTCAGGGTTTGGTTCATGAGGAAGAAAGAGGGAATGGACAGATAACTATTGAAGCAGAAAAGTATACTGATGGAGTTTAGGATTTTTCCAGATAGGAGCTGGTGCCAGGAAGATCGTTTGTAGTTAATGTTGGTTGTCTTCTTGTTCCAAGCATTTGAGTGTTTGAAGTGGTTTTTTGTTGTTGTTGTTTGTTTTTTGTTTTGGCTATGTGGCTTGTGGGATCTTAGTTCCCTGACCAGGGAGGGAACCTGGGTCCTGACAGTGAGAGCGCCAAGTCTTAACCACTGGACTGCCAGGGAATTCCCATGAAGTTTTTTATTGATTTGTTAAATTGTTTATAAATTCTGTAATAGTAATTACTTTCTAAATGTTTCAGTATAGAAAAATACATAATCAGTTTTGGAAAAAATTCTCAATCTTTTTCTCTCCCAGTTTTATTGAGCTATAATTGATATACAGCACTATTTAAGTTTAAGGTGTACAGCACAGTGATTTGACTTACATACGTCATGCAGTGATTATCACAGTGACTTCAGTGATGATGCTGTTCTGTCATCTCATAGAGATACAAAATTAAAGAAATAGAAAAAAAGTTTTTCCTTGTGATGAGAACTCCTAGGATTTACTCTCTTAACTTTCATATATAACCTAAAGCAGTGTGAATTATACTTACCATATACCTTACATCCTTAGTATTTATTTATCTTATAATTGGAAGTTTGTACCTCTTGACCACCTTCATCCAATTCTCCCTCCCCCCCCCCCCCCCACCTCCTGCCTCTGGTAACCACAAATCTAATCTCTTTTTCTATAAGTTTGTTTTTGAAGTATAACTGACCGATAATACTGTTAATTCCTGTTACACAACATAGTGATTTGATATTTCTGTACATTTCGAAATGATCACTGCTATAAGTCTAGTTACAATATGTCACCATACAAAGATATGACATAGTTACTGACTCTGTTTCCCACACCGTACACTTCAAACCTGTGATTCATTTATTTTGCAACTGAAAGTTTGTGCCTGTTAATCTCCCTCACCTATCTCTTTCCTCTCCCCCCCCCCCCACCCTCCCCACTGGCAACCGCCTGTTTGGTTTTTGTATCTATAACTCTTGTTTCTATTTTATGTTTGTTCATTTATTTTGTTCTTTAGATTCCGCACGTAAGGGAAGTCATATAATATTTGCCTTTCTCTGACATTTCATTTAGCATAATATCCTCTATGTCCATCCATGTTGTCGCAAATGGCAAGATTTCATTCTTTTTTATGGCTGAATGATATTCTTGTGTGTGTGGTTGGGTGGGTGTGTGTGTGTGTATGTACATACGTACATACCATATCCTTCCTTTTTTTTTTGCTCCATGATATTTATTTATTTTTTTAAGCTCTTTGTTGGAATATAATTGCTTTACACTCTTGTACCAGTTTTTGACGTACACCAAAGTGAATCAGCTGTATTTATACATATATCCCCATATCCCCTCCCTCCCGTGACTCCCTCCCACCCTCCCTGTCCTGGCCCTCTAAAGCATCACCCATCATCAAGTTGATCTCCCTTTGTTATACAGCAACTTCCCACTAGCTATCTATTTTACATTTGATAGTGTATCTATGTCTATGCTACTCTCTCACTTCGTCCCAGCTTCCCCTTTGCCCCCCGCCCCCAACCCCATTTCCTCAAGTCCATTCTCTACATCTGTATCTCCACTCTTGCCCTGTCACTGGGTTCATCAGTACCATTTCTTCAGATTCCATATATATGAGTTAGCATACTGTATTTGTTTTTCTCTTTCTGGCTTACTTCACTCTGTATGACAGTCTCTAGGTCTATCCACCTCATTACATATAGTTCAATTTCATTCCTTTTTATGGCTGAGTAATATTCCATTGTATATATGTGCCACATCTTCTTTATCCATTCATCTGTTGATGGGCATTTAGGTTGCGTCCATGTCCTGGCTATTGTAAATAGTGCTGCAATAAACATTATGGTACATGTTTCTCTTGGGATTATGGTTTTCTCTGGGTATATGCCCAGTAGTGGGATTACTGGATCATATGGTAGTTCCATTTTTAGTTTTTTAAGGAACCTCCAAACTGTTTTCCATAGTGGCTGTACCAACTTAAGTCCCACCAACAGTGCAGGAGAGTTCCCTTTTATCCACACCCTCTCCAACATTTATTGTCTCTAGATGTTTTGATGATGGCCATTCTGACCCGTGTGAGGTGGTACCTCTTTGTGGCTTTGACTTGCATTTCTCTGATGATTAGTGATGTTGAGCATCTTTTCATGTGTTTGTTGGCCATCTGCATGTCTTCTTTGGAGAAATGTCTATTTAGGTCTTCCACACATTTGTGGATTGAGTTATTTGCTTTTTTGGCATTAAGTTGCATGAGCTGCTTGTATATTTTGGAGATTAATCCTTTGTCCGTTGCTTCATTGGCAAGTATTTTCTCCCATTCTGAGGGTTGTCTTCTTGTCTTGTTTATGGTTTCTTTCGCTGTGCAAAAGCTTTTAAGTTTCATTAGGTCCCATTTGTTTATTCTTGATTTTATTTCCATTATTTTAGGAGGTGGGTCAAAAAGGATCTTGCTTTGATGTATGTCATAGAGTGTTCTGCCTATGTTTTCCTCTAAGAGTTTTATAGTGTCTGGCCTTACGTTTAGGTCCTTAATCCATTTTGAGCTTATTTTTGTGTATGGTGTCAGGGAGTGTTCTAATCCCATTCTTTTATGTGTAGCTGTCCAGTTTTCCCAGCACCACTTATGGGGGAGGCTGCCATATCCTCTTTATCTGCTCATCTGCTGATGGGCAGTTGGTTGCTTCCATATCTTGGCTGTTGTTAATCATGCTGAAGTAAACATAGGGTGTGTAATCTTTTCTACTTAGTGTTTTTTGTTTTCTTTGGCTAAATACCCAGGAGTGGAATTGCTGAATCATATAGTAGTTCTATTTTTAGATTGAGGGACCTCCACACTGTTTTCTGCAATGGCTGCATCAGTTTACATTCCTACCAACAGTGCACCAGGGTTTCCTTTTCTCCACATCCTCGCCAACACTTGTTATTTGTTGTCTTTTTTATAATAGCCGTTCCGATAGGGGTGAGGTGGTATCTCATTGTGGCTTTGATTTGCATTTCCCTGATGATTAGTGATGTTGAGCATCTTTTCATGTGCCTGTTGGCCATCTACAGTTTTTTTAAAACTGTAAAATTTGTTTCTAAATGCTTACTGATTGGTTATATTATGACATGGTATGACATGCTGCTCTTAAAATTCCTTTACAGATGGATACTGAGTTAGTGGCGTTTGCACGTTCCTTATCTTCCTTCCTGCATACATTTAGGCTTAATGTTATCATTTTAAATGCTTCACAACAAACGACATAACGTGTTCTTAAGGGCCCCACTTTTTGTTGGGAATAATGCAGCTGTTTATAGTCTTTTCCTGATAAAGATCTAGAAAATTTTAGGCACTGTGGCCCACTTGCTACTTGATAACGAGGCTCATATCTAGCTTCTCCTCTTGGCCTTAACCTTCATGTCCACAGTGCCTCTTTTTTTTCCTCAGTGGCTGGGAGGTGATCCATTTCCTTCACCTTTCTCCTGAAAAGCTTACCACGATTGCACTGTACGTTTCCTACTTCTCCCCTTTGTAAATTGATTCTTAGTTTGTTCTTGACTTTCTGAACAGGACCAATGCCGCAATCTTGGTAGGCTGCCCAGCGTCCAGACTGTAGCTTTTGTGGTACAACAGTTCTTTCTGTGATGTCACCAGGGGTTTTCCTGACCCATGTCCTCTGGAGCATTGCTCCTAGTTGAACCTCTCTTCTTTCAGCTCAGGGACTTGGAGAGTTCAGGGGAGGAAGACCTTTAGAGTCAAAGACAGCACCCATTCATTCTCTCAGTGGATGTTTAGTGAGCCCCATGTCTTCAGGGCCCGGGGCTGGGTGATGGACATATCACCTTAGACTTTGGTGCCCTCAGGAGGAGGATCTGGCTTTTGAGGAGTTGATTGCGGGAAGTAACATTTGTTCTTTGCTGCCTTGCAAGTGTGTCTTTACTTTCTCCCTTGACTACATAGACATCTCTCCTTGACTTTCTCTTCCTCTATTTACAGTGCAACTTTTCTGAAAATCAGTGTTTGATAGAGGAATAACACTTGCTAAAGCTGTCTTTTTTTTTTTTTTGGTAACTCTAAAGACACTATTTTGTATTGAGGACTTGCTCCAGTTAGAAATTGGAATATGAAACTTGACCTCACTTCCCATGTAAGAAGGGACAGATCATTTTAGTATTCATACCTTCGAAAGTATCTGAAATAAATATTCAGTGGTTCAAACCTCTTATATATGAAGCCTTTAGGTTTGTGATGGAACAAATCCAATTAGAAGATATCTGTACTAGAACTAAGATGGTTGGGTGGAAGACAGCAGTTGCCAATGTAGGATTTTTTTTTTTTTAAGTGAGAGTATAGTGGGCTTTGCAGTAAACTCTTCTGTCACTTACCTGCATCGTCTGCATGTTTATGGCTTCATTATCTGTGTAGGGAGTGGCCTGAGCCAGGGCACATGTAAGTCAGACTTCTGATGGTGATTTAAATCTGACAGTGCTTTTGAAATTTTCTTTTAGAGAAAGAGGGCCCTTTGCATAGAGTACCGTTTAGAGATAACCATGGAGAACTGGGAAATTTTCTTCGCGTTTCTGGGGAAAGACTACAATCAGACAGCTCATCATGATGACCAAAGTCCAAGAGTGGATGTCTCTTTTCTTCACCTCCTCCTCCTCCTCCTCCCCCCTCAGTCTAGTGCACTAGCAGTATTTCTGAATCGCATCTCACATCCCACCCTTCTCTCTGTCACCGCCAGTGTGGCCTGGATGCAAGCTACTCACATCTCACCTCTGGAGTCCTGCAGACCCCTCCCAGTGGTCTCCCTGCTTCCATTCTTGCAGGGCTGTGTTTTTCCAACATAAATTCCATTTTGTCCCTAATGATTAAACCTTGCAGTAGCTTCCTGTCACTTTAAGAATAAATTCCAGGCTCCTCCTCCTGGTCTACAAAGGCCTACATAATGTGGCCCCAGCCTGGTTCCATAGCTTCAGATCCATCCACTTCCCCCTCAACCTCCCCAATGACCTCCCTTCTAAACCCCCCACATGCCCCCCCGCCTCCCCCCCCCCCCCCCCCAAGGCCTTTTCCCTGTTTCTGGAAATCTCCAAGCTCGTTTCTGCCTTGAGCCTCAGCACTGTTCCTTCTGCCTGCTCTGCTTTCTTCTGGTCACACAGCAGGTGCGCCCCCCCTCCCCCCTCCTCCACCACTAATTAAAGTTTCAAATATATGGAAAAGAAGAGAATAGTAGAATGAACTCCATGGGACAGTCCCCTAAATCGGAAATCTCCAATATTTGGCCATGTTTTCCTTATCTTTTTTTCTTTGTTTTTTGCTTTTTTTTTTTTAAAGTAGTTTCTGCTCTAATGTGTGAAAGCAAATCTCTGACATCATGTCATTTTACTCCTGAATACTTGTTTCTACAAAATTAGGACATTCACTTTATAATCACAGCTATTATCACACTTGACAGAATTAACAGTAATTCCCTCACTTCCTGTAATACTCAGCCCATATTCACATTTCCCCAGTTGTTTTGAAAATGTCCTTTTACACTTGGTTTGTTTTTTATTAGCATCCAGAAAAGCTCTACACGATGCATTTGATTCTCTTACCCCTCAGTTGTCTCCTTCTTGCCTCCATTTCTCCTACTGTGCTTTCTGTGATGTCTCTTGCTCTTATGTTTCTTTTCATTTGGTCTTATTTCTAAAGAATGTTTCTCACATTTTCCTGAATTTTGTTAGTTCTCATTATATATGCTCTTGTTGTCCGGCCATCTCACTTCTGAGAACTTCTGTTTCTGATTTGTGCTCTTTTTTGAAACCATCAGTTAGTTGTTTTCTTCATGTCTTTTAGCTCAGTATGAAGTAATTGGTCACAGTTTTTATCTGCTGTGGTCACTTTTTCATGGTGTGGACTATTCGTCTGTTTAGTTGCATCTTCTTTTTTCTTGTCGTGTTGAGTGGGGCAGGGTTGCGTTTCTGTTGCGTCCCCATGTGGGGGATGGATTTCCCTGTTCTGTGGAGGGAATGTGGCGGCCAAGTTTGCCTCCCCATCACATAAAGGACCCAGGCGTCTGCCTCTCAGAGCTCTGTGCTGTGCGGGCCCTCGAAGGTGCTGGGTGCCTGGCCTTTAGATGCTGTGTTTGCTACCTGGCACTTGCTGTGGACGACCTGCCCTCCTACCTTTCGGGGCTTCCTATCCTGCCCCCAGCACACGCCCTCAGGAGGAGGACCTGCCTACCTCAGTGGAGTGCTTGCTGGGCGGCTCTGCGGCCCAGGCTGCCCCTTCAGCCAGTCCCCGTGGGTGTTTGCCACCTTCCTCACTCAGACACTGAGAGGACGCACTCGGTGTGCTAGCTGTTCCAGCCCCGCGTTGCAGGGCTCCCACTCTGTTAGGGCCCCTCTTTTTGGAGGAGGTGTTTCCTTGTGGCTTGGGGGGGTGTGGTCCTGGGACCCGTCGTTTGTCCCTTTTCCCCTCCCACCACCCAACCTCACAGCTGCTGACCCTGTGCCGTCCTGCCCACCTGTATTCTGTGGTTCTTGGGGAATTTTTAAAATCAAGTTTCACTGAAGATTTCACCCACTTCTCCCTGTTCTAGTTGCTCGGTCTAGTCTCCAGGAGGAGAGTTAGAGAGATTCCAACAGGTAAATACTTGCTCCGTTCAGAGAACGCTGCCTCGGAGGCCTTGCTGACCCCCCTCGACGTGGCCACCCCCCGTGCGCTACCGTCGCACCCCCTCTGAGCTCCGTGCACGATGCCCATCGCCAGCCGAACAGCAGCTCCTCTTCATCCTCTGGTTGTTTGTCTGGGCCTTCCTGCTCACTCCTGATTACCCACTAGGCTAGAAGAGAGGTGGCCCCCTGACAGTAGGTGGTGAATCAGGGGCACATAAGGCCCCACCCCTGCCTGGCCACCCTAGAAATTGTGAGCCTTTCCCCAAAAGCTCTAACCCTTTTTACTGTGATTATAGTATCCTGAAAAATAACTAAAAGAAAAATATTTCTCTAAAATGTTTCGAAGGCACTTAAACTAAAAAAATACAAGATATTAAAATAATAAGGAAATGCATACTGACTTAAGTATCATCAGACATTTTATGCTCTAGGTGTACCACGTCCCAGCATTGAGGGCTGACATCTCTGTCTTTCTGTTACGGATTCCCTCATTGCACCGTGTGTGTGTGCAAGTGTGTAGACACATACTGTGGTTAGAGACAGAATAGTAACTGGCGTCTGAGACAGTGCAAGCTCTAGATTCATAAATAGAATGTCTGCACTGGGGAGCCTTCTAATATAGTGGGAAGAAGGAGGGCCTTGGAGCAAAGCAGGATCCTCGCCCCACCTCTGCCCTTAGTAATTACGTGACCTTGGGCCTGCTGTTTAATGCCACTAGGTTTCCATCCTTCAGTAAGATATGGGGGTTGGGTTCCTTTCAGCTCTGAGTACTAGGATTCTTGTAAGCACAAATATCTGTTAGCTTTGAGCCCATTCCAGCCCCCGAGTATAAGAGTCATGAGACACAAGTGTTTTCTGAGTTGGAGTCTCTGCTATAAATGGCAGCTGATAATGAGAGCAGAAGCAATACCTTAAAAAAACATGCACTTCAGTTTAATTTTACAGTTATCCATTTGCAGGTAGCCACTGAGCATTTTTTGTTGATTCACAGCAGTGGTGTCATGGGGGATACGTTTAAGAGAGATTTCTTGGTGAAGTACAGTTCCAAAAATAGTACCAGGCCTTTCGGATATTTTTGAATCAACACACACAAATTGGAATGGCCCAGGGTTTGTATCGTGAATAAGCTGATGGCATATTGTTTATTCAGACACAAAGATTCTTGCACGAAGTCGAAGACTGTGTGAGAAAGCTTTGGGTTCCTGATACGATGATGATGATTGCTGTGCGTGTGGAGCACGTGTTACGTACCAGACCCTGTGCCAAGCACTCGTTACCTGCAGTGTTACTTAGCCACGCCATGAGGAAAATAGTATCACTGGTTCTTGTTTTCCAGAGGAAGAAACTGGGGTGCGAGAAAGTGAACGAGGACCACACAGCTAGTGAAGAGTGACGGAGGTCAGGTTCTAGCGAGCGTTCAGATATACTTACTAGCTGCTGCTCTCTTGTCTTAGGACTCTGCGTTTATTAAGCCATTTAATCCTTACGAGATCCCTAGGAAGTTGGTACCATTATGTTTCCTTAACCTATGAGGAAACTGAGGCACAGAGAGGCTAGGCGACTTGGCTAAGGTCACATAGCTAGTAAGTGTCAGAGCGAGGATCTGAATGAGCACAGTCAGTGTCCAGAGTCCAGTTCTTGTCTCTCATGTGGTATTGCCTGGGGTAGTGTGAGGATGGACACAGGGACTCCAAATTCTTACTTTCAGCCGTGTCATTAGAAGTGGTACTAGAAGAGCAAAAAGAACCCTGGGGAATTGTAAACCTGTTCTTCCTTACGTTAGGGACATCGTTGAGTTTTTAGCCCTATTGCATGTGACTTGAAATTCAGCAAAAATATCAGTAAAACTACCTCTTGCCTGGTCCTTAAAATCTTGAGTTTGGAATTAGCAGGAATGCAGTCTTAATCTCAGGCATCAGAACCATGTCGCACCTCTAGATGCCCGTGGTTCCCAGGGATCGTTGAGGACTGCCGAATCTCTAGTTATCACCTGTTGCTTGATGATGCTTGCTTACTCTCCAATGGAGCATTAGTATTTGAAAGATACTCATTTAAGAAGACAATTCCCCCAGGTGTTTTTTTTTTTGGTCAGGGCGGGGTGGGTGGAGAGATCTAAAATTAGTGACTTTTTTAATGAGAAATTTGGGAGTACATATGGACGAGTAAGAGTGGCCTAGACTTTGTCATTTAAATGGAATCCTTTATTTTTTGTTATTTGAACTGTTTCTTAACTTTGGGTTTGTGTTTAAGAAAAGGTGAAGGCCAGTGATACTTTTGAACGTAAGGTAGCCCGAGATTTTGGTGGGCACGTGGACTCTGCAGAGACAAAGCCAGGCTCTGTGTCTTGCTGGACTCTGCTCTGGCGCCACCCCCGAGCCAGAGCACTGACCCGGGAACCGTAAATGACAGAGAAGGGCCGAGATCGCCAGATCCAGCATGACGGCCTCACCGCATGGTTATTGAGCTGATTGCTTAGAAAGTCTTTAGTGGTTTTTCAACTTGAAAAGAACAAATTTGAAATAAATAAATTGATCCATTAACCTGTTACAGGAAGGTTCCCACTGTGCTTAGCACTCCCAGATCATCTCAGATAAGGTTGACTAAGCCACACTGTGATAGATTTTCAGGGTAATATGTGGACCATAAAATGAGCATTAACCAACTTGCTTTGTTTACCAGAGGCAGGCACTTAATGCCACTGGCCTCTGCTGGAAGCACATTCCACTGTGGTCTGTTTCATCCCTGTGAAGTCATTGATCAGATGAAAATGACCAGTTAGCAAGTAAGTGTTTCCTGGGCTGCAGGCTTTATGAATAATGTGTTCTTCAGTTAAAAACAGCACTTTAAGCAATTGTTTAAACCTAACCATTTGGGAATGAGGGAGAGAGCTTCATGAATAATTTATTTTCAAAAGAGAAGATTAAGGGATCTGAATTTTTTCACCTTCCCAAACCTTTTTTACATTAAGTGAAAATATGTATAAATGATACAGACCCAGATAAATAAAATTTGTATTGCATACACGGTATCTGTAAGTTTATATACTTTCACTTTTAAAAAACCTTTCCTCAGAAAGGTACAGTCATGTAAATACAGTGAGTTTAAAATAAGAACTGAGAATGGAATTGCTGGAAGGGCTGTGGGATTTTAGAATGTAACGTTGGACGTGCATTAGCATAGTGCCGTGGGAAAGCTTGAAATATGGTTACTATGTCCTTGTGTCGGAAAGGACTCCATCAAAGCAGACCAGTTTGATCCCTTGTGTTTAAACATTATGCTTTCCACTTTCTAAAACAGACCACCATCTTACAAGAACTGCACATCCTTGGGTCAAGGTTTGAATAAGAGAGAGCAGGACAGGGGTTAGATACCGACATCAGAATACCAAAATCTACCCCTCCCCGCCACCAACTCCCCTCTTCTTCCTCTTGTTCTTATATCATTAAAAATCCCCATGGTGTTTTATTGGTGGGCCTTTCTGACAAGGGGCCAGAGTGGTTTGCCTCAGCGGATGAAATTTTCATTGGCCATCTTGGCATTGAAGGAATTAACAAAGGCACAGATGAGCCTGGATACGGCCTCGTAATCGTCATAGCCCCACCACCACTGCCATCTGAGGCAGCTGTTGTTTTTTGAGTAATTACCTGGTTTCAGGCACTGTTCTAAGTACTTAACACCTTATTTAATCCTAACAACCTTCTGGGCTAAGTGCAACCATTACCTTCATTTTTTCAGTTGAGGAAGCAGGTCGAGAGTGTTTACTTACTTGCCCAGGTTCATCAGAGCCCATGTGTCTATCCCTTTCAGCATCTCCATTGCCTCACAGTCAGGCTGGAGGGGCTTAGTGCCGGGTGGGTCACCAGCATCGTGTAAGGGCACACTCACTCAGTCACCGTTCAGTTTCTGACCCCGTAACAAATTGGAACATAGTCAGGAACCAAGAAGCAGGAGAGCAGGCCTCACTGATGCTGCTGTTGTCAGTTTCTCAGACCTGTCAGAGACCCTCTGGCAGAGCCCATTTTCTTTGGGTTGTCAGGGTAACATGTTTGGAAACATGCAGCACACATGCTAACAGCCAGGAGCCAGGGCTTATATAACAGGAAGAGAAACAGGAAAAAAAACTTTAAATATAAAGCACAAGGGCTTGAGTATCTGATGCCCATAACATTAATAAAATTGTTTTCTCATTAGGAAGAAATATATCTTTGTTTTCAAAAGATGGTCATAAAAATGGATAAAATTCAATTTCGGCATCTGAAAGCTTTGCTAACGAGGAAGAGCCCATCATCCAGAAGTGGTGGACGAGTGAGGCCAGGCTGTAGGGATTGATCCTGCCCCTTTCAGCTACTGCTATCAGAAATACTTTCGCCGTGATATAGGAATCTTCTTTTTCTGCTTGCTGCTTCTGGGGGCTTTAAAAAATGTCATGTTTAAGATGGCGGCCCTCCCGTTTTGAGCCAGTCACACTTGAAAAATATACCCTGAAATTATCTAAACTTAATTTCTGGCCATTTTGTTTCAGACATACTAACCCCAGGGGGTCTTTGCACATTCTCTCCACTAAAACTGAATCTATTTGGAAAAATTCCATTTCCTCTCTGTAGAAATTGACTGGACATGGCTCCTGTGAATGATACGGTAGCTATTATCCCCAACACTGTAAAAATGAACTTTGAAACAGTTGGGTCAGACCCATAGAGAAAGTGATATGTGGCTTGAAAATGGTCTCGCTGAACAGTATGCTTCAATATTTTACTGGTCAGTGCAGCACAGGTTTTCGAAATATATGTTCAGTTTTTTAAAGTTTTATTTTTAGAGTAGAAACTTTCTCACAAACCAAAATAGATGGATCAAGGGTGTTTGAATCAATGCTGAAATGTCATCCACATCTGCAGAATGAAAATCATTAACCTGTTACTTAAAATCCACATAAAATGAAACCATTTTACTCTATGCTTCATCCAGCTTTTCCTCTTCACTGAAGGGAAGAGTGCTGAGAATCTTACCTAAAGTGTGTGTAACTGGATTATTACTTTATCCCAAAAGTTTTTCAGGAGATACTAAAGCAGATATTCATTGAGCGTGGGGCAGCACCCCGCCTGGATTGAGTCGAGTACATCCAGGCGAACATTTAACACACATTATTTATCCAGAGTCTGTGCTTAAAAATAGCTTTCTCCAAACATGTGGCGTGATTTCAATACATTTAAACTATGACCAGAATGTATTGTTGGAAAAGTGAGAAGTGGATAAGAATATTGTAAAAACCACAGTGGGAAAATACAATGACAACTTTTTTACATGTGACTCTAAGAGGCTCTTAAATCTGTCTTTTGGAAGAGTTTATTGTTCACACTGTTTATTAGTAGCCACATATCTAGGACCCGAAGAGATTCAGGTCTGCATTCTAATCCCAGATTTGCCTGCAACCAGCTAGAAGGCTTTACCCAAGCCCGCCAGCATCTGTGCCCCATTTCACTTCCAAAGAGTAAAGAATTTGGACGAGCCATCCTCTCAGTTGCATTCCAGCTCCAGAATCATATGATTCTTTGGGGGGTTGTTATTATGATTCTTTAATCTGTCAACTCTTGGAATATATTTCTAAACAGGGATTGATTCACTAAAGTGTCTCCCTTCTCATGGAGGGAGAAAAAATGCTGGCAGTGCCACCCCACGCGTTGTCATCTCAGAGAGTGAGCAGGAGGCCATTTAGCCTTAGAGCGTTCAGGTCCCAGGGGACGTGCATGGGCTCTACTAGCTTAGGTGTAAAGGGGTCGTGGAAGGCAAAGTTTCCCCAACACGGGATTCCTCAGCGAGTTAATGAAGGCAAGAGTTCTGTCCTGTACCCTGCTGCCTTTATTAGGCCTTGGAATGCAGAGGCCAGTGGTCAATCATCAGTTACAGTGGAAAACTGAAAAAGTCCTGTTTCCCAGAGCTGTCAGCAGGCCCTTAGAACCTTTCTGAAAATGATGAAAAGTTTCTGAGTCATGCTAATCGAGCTTAAACACTTTACATTGTTTAACAACAAATAATATGCCCCTGTTTGGAACTCAACAAAGAAAGAAAGCTTTGAATTAAGACTGAAAAATGTCAGAGAGCACTGCAGGCAGGGAAGAAATACTGCCCTCTGGGTGTGCTGTGTATTACCCATAGCCACCTCCCAGACAGCCTGCCTTTCTCTTCTCTGAAGCAAGTCTCCATTGTGTTGATTTCTTGCCTGTGACAGCATATGCAGGCCATTGAAACAGGCATGTGATGGTTTAAATGTCAAGAGTGTTGCCCCGTGGGCAAAACCCTCACTTATACCAGAGGGTTAAAAGTGTTGAAAAGCAGGAGTTTAACCTCCTTGTTTTCATCCTCCTGTAGATCAGAACAGACCTCTCTGATGGCGCATTTCTGCCGCTCTCCCGACTGTGGCAGGCATAATTCCAGGCGTCATTAGGCCGCTGTCAAGTTTAACCCTGAATGCCTCTACAGGTGGTCATTTCCTTGCCTCTCCCAGCAGCCTATCTACTCTGCTAGCAATCCTTCCACTTGTAAAGTTTTGCCTAATGTTTAACCTCAGTGTTCCCTGCTGGAACTGTCTCTTATTATTCTCATCAACCAAGAATAATTGATCTGTCTTCACGCAGCAACTTCTATTTGCATGTTTCAGGAGTAACCATGTCATCTCCTCTCTGTTAGAGACAGACTCTTTCCCCTTGTTGTTAAGTCTTTGTATACCTTGTTTCCAAAAAGGGTGACTCGGTGTGTTCATGTTCTAAGCATACCCTCCAATTTGTCATGCCTTTATTATTATTCACGTTGGCACTGCACCTGTTTTTACCAAAATGGAATGATTCTCTCTCCTTTACACATAATCCCCCGGATTAGCACAGTTCCAAGCGTTTGATTCCGACACCGTTGTCTTGTCGACTCATTCATAGGGCAAGTCACCGAGTCCTCCGTGTTGAGGACAACTGAGGGGTCCTCACAGGAGAAACGGGCTTCCTGCCACTTTGAGCTGCGTCCCCAGCTCCTGAACAGCCTGCTCTGCCCACTGAAACAGAGTGTGTGTGCACGATGTCTGTGCACACCTGCACACCCCTCCCCCCGCCCCCAGGTCAGAGCTGAGTCGCAGCCTTCCTAGGGTAGGTGCCTATGATGCTGTTCGGAGCATGACGTGGAGTGGTTGGTACGACACAGCCGAATCTGAGTTACGGCTGCATCTGCTCGTTGTAGCAGATCTTCTGTTTACGAGCGTGGGTGTCTGAAATTTAAGAATTTAAGGACCTGGATGCTTATATTCCTGGCTTCTGTTCCGAAAGCCATTAGCATTCAAGTAAATATTTGGTTTTATCTATTTTATTCTGAGATCCTCAGGTGACAGATGCATTCGTCATGTGCCCTTTAATTACATGTGCCCTCTGAACAGCCTGCTTGGCCACAGCGGGGCAGCCCACCCAGCCACCGTAAATATTCATGTGTGAACTCTAGCAGGTAGGCCCTTCCTGTAAATTTGCTTGATTACAGAATTGCTGTTTCCTGCAGTTCTTGTTAAGACACTCATCTTTAGTGCTAAGGCTTGGTTGCAGGAGTCCTTTCTAGTTATACATTTCTTCGGACGTTTCTAGTAATGGGCCCCACTAGACAGTGACGGAGGCAATGTGTTTTATGCCAGGACTATATACTTGAAATAGTCCTGCTGTTAAAGCACTGATGAATTTTACTAAAGTACAGCAGATTTCAGTTGTTCACAAAGGTTAAGGAATGGGGTCTTCTGATTGATTGAATTTTCTAGTATAATTACCATATGTACCATTCGAAGATGGATAGTCTTTAGAAACTGTATAATTGCTTCCTTGTGCATATTGTAAGCTCTTAGGGAGTGTTTATTGAATTGACTAGAGCTGGAAGGACCCTTCGAGATGTTGTCTAAAGAAGAGGAACCTGTGAGTGAGTAGGAGAACCGAGATAGAACCCAGATCGTTCTGCACCTAATCCAGGATTCTCTCAGCTACACACACTTTGGGCTAATATGAGGTGGTGGAGAAAACAGTGGCAAAAGGTACCCAGTTACTCGGATTCTGGGTGAGAGTTTAAGGTACTGACTTATCATCATATAACCTACTGTTACTCTGTGTATGTATGTGTATGTTTGTTATACTAGGAAATGTGCTACGTTCTCATTTAGTCTTTAAAGCCAGCTTATGAAGGATACTATTGTTATCCTCGTTTCAGGATGAGGGTTGAAGCCCAGTAATTTGCCTCACTTAGTAGAGCTGGGACATGAACCCATCCAGTGGGACTCACGTTATGATCTGAACTGCAGTACTGCCTTCCTAAAATATTTGTTGTTCCCTTTCCACCTGAAAAGAAAGTATTTCTACCCAGAAATTGTTTTGAGGGAAATATCTTGCTTTAGTAGTGATGTACAGGTCTAAACATATCCAATATGTTTTCTATATTTAAATGCGTGTGAAACTCAGTAATCCAGATGGGCAAATACGGAGGCCAGAAGAGCTTCACCGTGTGAGGTTGTCCTGCTGAAATTCTACTGCTGTGGGGGTGTTTGGTGTGCGAAGGCTGCACCTCCTCTCATACGTTCTACGGATCAGTGTCCATTTCCACCGAAGTTGTGAGGACTGGTGCCAGGCTCTGATGAGAAGACAGTGACGAAGGTGAAACGCAGCTGTGCTCCTGCCCCTTCTAGGGCTGTGATTCCGCACGCTGCCCCTGCCCCTCACCTGGTTCAGGGCTGCAGTGCTGCTCATGATCTTCCCAACACTGATGCAGACTCAGTGCAGCAAACCAAGTTCTCATCACCTGGAGTCCCCAAGGGACCCAGCCTCTCTCCTTGTCTACCCCCCAAACTTGTCTGAAGGACTTAATTTGACTCTCACCCCATTCATATTTGAAACTAGTGCAGAGAATTCAATACGTATTCTGAACATTTAAAAAAATCAGCCTTAATGAGGTATAATTTCCCCCAATGCACCCTTTTATTCTGAATGATACTCCATTTTATGTATATACCACAACATGGGGTGATTTTTGAATGTTAATTCAACTTTGCTTTTCTAAAATCACACGATCATGGTGTATTATCTTTCTTATATATTGCTGGATTCTATTTGCTAACATTTTGTTAAGGAATTTTGTGTCTTTATGAAGTGTATAGTCAGTAGTATTCTTTCTTTGTAGTTCTTTTGTCTAGTTTCAGTATGAGGGTAACTTTGGCCCCATTAAATAAGTTGAGAATGTTCCTTCTTCCTCTGTTTTCTGAAGGCGTTTCCTTGAGATTGGTATTATTTCTCCCCTAAATTTTTGTTAGAATTAACCAATGAATCCATGTGGGCCTGGAGTTTTTTGTATGGGGAGACTTTTGGTAACAAATATAATAAATTAAAAAAAGATAGAAGGCAAGTTAGATTTTTATTTCTTCTTATATCAGTTACATAGTTTATATCTTTCAAAGACTGTTCATTTCATCTAACTGGTTGAATTTGTTTGCAGAAAGTTGTTTGTAATATTCTTTTATTATCCTTTTAAGTCTCTAGAATGAGTGTTTTCTCATTCATTCCCAATATTGTTAAATTGTGTCCTCTCTTTTTTTTTTTTGATCAGTCTAGCTAGAAATTTCTCAATTTTATTTATTTATTTTCAAATTATCTGCTCTTGATTTCAGTGATTTTTCTCTATTTTTTTATCTGTTTCATATTTCACTCATTTACAAATATTATTTCCTTCCTTCTTACTTTGGGTTTCATTTGCTTTTCTTTTTCTAACTTGTTAAAATGAAAGCTTAGATCTTAGATCTTTTAGTCATTTTTCTGTTTTTAATTTAAGCCTTTTTAACCTGTAAATTTCCCTCCAAGCCTGGCGTTAGCTGCATCCCCCAAATTTCGAAGTATTTTTGTTATCACTCAGCTCAAGATACTTTCTAATTTCCCTGGTGATTTCTTTTTTGTCTTATGAGTTATTTAGTAGTATGTTGCTTATTATCTAAATACCTGGGGAGTTTTCCGTGTGTGTGTGTGGCCAGAGAACACATTCTGCATAGTTTTGAACTTGTTTTAAGACCCAGTTTATGGTCTGTCTTTTTTTGGGGCGGGGGGGTGGGGTGGGGGGTGCAGGGGTAGGGTCTCACTTGATGAATGTTCTATTTGTACTTGAAAAGTGTGTGTATTCTGTAATTTGGGTCAAGTTAGTCTAGAATATTGTTCAAATCTTCTGTATTCTTACTGATTTCTATCTGCTTGTTCTATTCATTACTGAGAGAGACCTGTTATTAACTGTTTTTAGGAATTTTCTGGATGAAGTCACCCTTCCAAGCTTTTTTTTTTTTTTTTTTTTTTTAATAATTCTTATGACCTTCCTTGTTGTAAATGATGGGCTTTGTTCCTCTGAAGTTTTCCCCTTTCCTTGGGCAGAGGGACGTTTCCTTGGGATGGGGTGCCATAGGCAAGACTCAGTGGTGAGCAGACGGTCAGGTTGATTAACTCTATTTCTCCTTTGACGTGCAATGTAAACTGCAAGATTTCTTTTTTTTTTTTTTTTTTTGCTTGCTAAATAATTTATTTGAATGAAATTATACAGAGAACAAATACTGCCACGTGAGGTAAGTTGAAAGGAATTCATTATTTCACAATAGATCTGAATAGTGCTCTCCATTGGAATTTTTTTTTTTATTTTTTTTTATTTTTTGGGGGGTACACCAGGTTCAATCAACTGTTTTTATACACATATCCCCATATTCCCTCCCTTCCTTGATGCCCCCCCCCTCGAGTCCCCCCCCACCCTCCCTGCCCCAGTCCTCTAAGGCATCTTCCATCCTCGAGTTGGACTCCCTTTGTTATACAAGATTTCTTAATTTAGGGGCCTATGATAAATGTTGAGTTGGTTCTGGTTTGGTGAGGCTACTGTAAACCTGTAGGGGGCGCCCTCTGAGAGTTTGTCCAGGGTGCCGTAAGCATCATTTTACCTGCCACCGGTAGAATCCTAGGTTTGGCTCCACTGGGAGAAATATGTTCTGGTACAATTTTTAACTCCTGTGAGGGTGGCAGAAGGAATTTTGGAGCCAGTGGCCATGCATGCTGGTGTCCAAATGAAAGCCATTTTAGTTTCTGTTAAGGAGGCCCTGGTCCTACGCTCACATGGCAGATTCCCAGATGCGCATTCTCGTGTAGTCAGCTCCCGGATGATGGATCAGCCACAGCCCTTGCTTCGCCATATTGCTGACCTAGCCCCTCCTAGGATGCTTAGCTGTATCTCCTCTTTTCAGTAGCTCCAGATGTATGGGGGAAGACTTTGTTTCTTAAGGTCCAGAAGTGAAGATTCATTTAGAATGAAAAAAACCCCACTATCTACAAAGACAAGCAAAACCTTTTTGAAACAAAGCTGTTTAATTACCTGCCTTATTCGAAGGGCATTTCTAAACTTAGTCATTTTCAACCACCTATAGGATTTTTGCCATAGTCTTTGGTCAGTTGCTCTATTATTTGCACAATATTTTTCTTTAAATAAACTTATTTTTAAAACTTAGCCCCGGGACTTCCTAGGTGGCGCAGTGGTTAAGAATCTGCCTGCCAGTGCAGGGGACACGGGTTCAATCCCTGCTCCAGGAAGATCCCACATGCCGTGGAGCAACTAAGCCGGTGCGCCACAACTATTGAGCCCATGTGCTGCAACTCCTGAAGCCTGCACGCCTAGAGCCCATGCTCTGCAACAAGGAGCCCGAGTATCACAATGAAGAGTAGCCCCTGCTCACTGCAACTAGAGAAAGCCTGTGTGCAGCAACAAAGACCCAACACAGCCAATAAATAAATTAATCAATTTAAAAAAAAACAGCCCCATCTAAGAAGTAATATCTATGAAATCCACAGGTTTTGTTTGCTACTCGTATACTTTTCTTCTGTATACATATGTGTTTAAATTGAAAATGTTTGTCCGTATATCACCTACCACCACCTCACATACCACTCTGTGAGTTTCACGTCACACTTTGGAAATTTTTGGTCTGGGGCAAATGTGAATTGGACAGTGAACTTGGAAACACAAACTCGCCCTTGGCTGTAGTCTGAGAAGGAACAGTTCACGCCTGCAGCGTGGAGGGGCACGATCCCTTTAAGGGGCAGTAAGAGGAGGAGCAGAGACTGGGTAACAGTTTTTCAGCGAGGTGGATGCTTTCATTATGATCCCATATTCTGTTTAAAGGCCATGAATTTCAAAACTAGCCACACCCACAGTTACAGCACTCCAGGAAACACTTGTTAAACAGTGATGCTGAATTAAGTAAGCAGAGCATTTGTAAAGTTTTATTACCTCCTTACCAATTTAGAATAGTCGTATCACTACTATTCTCAATTAATTGAACTATTTTTCCATTTATTTTTCAGATTTCTTATTCTAGCAGGAGAATTGCAGGGTTGGTTGTAATATCATAGGATTTATTTGAGAAGAACCTTTTAGTGTTCTGGGAGGAGGCTCCAACAAAGGGATGATTTCCAGTTTGAGGAGTCTTTACTAAAGGGACTGTTGCCAGAGGCGCAGGCAGGTGTGGAAAACCACAGGGACTAGTGCAGTAGCCCAGGCCAGCCCTTCTGCCGAGCGGCAGGGAGAGCGTGGTGACTAGAGCCCGGCGTGAGAGAGAGCCAACTGTGAGCTCTGAGGGTCGTTTTCACAGATCTGACAGAGGTGACTGATTTAACAACTATTGTTAATTGGTATTGCTGGAAAGCGCAATATGGGTTTTTTGTTTGGGTTTTTTTTTCTTCTCTGTAACATGGAAGGGCTTGCAGAAGAGGTAGATGTTGAGTGAAATTATAATTCTTTCCCGAGCTTAATAGATTGTTTAAACGTTTTAGGGGAAACTGGGACCCGCCAATATCTGAATAAATTTTTAATGAGAGAAGAACAGAAGTTGAGAAAAACGTCTACCTTTTGGTTATTAATATAAAATAAAATGCAAAACAAGTGTTCACTTTTTTGCCCCTTCCTATAACTACCAACTTTGTTCATTTTTTCCCATCAGGAGAATGGAAGGAGATTTAACTTATTTGTCCTGTTTTTTTCTGGAAATAAGCCTGTGGCCTTGAAGGGAAATGGCTTGTAACCAAATGCAGTGTAAGCCCCTTGAGGCAGAGACCACCTGAGCATCGCTGTGTCCCTGGGCTCAGTTAGGCACTGAGTGGATATTTACTGAACAACTGGGAAAAGAGGAAATCATACATTGATCCCATTTTGTCAATATGGTACTCAAAAACTCATCAGTCGTCTTATAAAGTCTAGGGAATGACAAAAAGGCAATCTGTTTTTCCCATGGAATCCTCACAGACCTCTAAAAGCACTGTGGTGTGCAGGAAAGCCCTGGAATGGGGGTCAGAGACAATTCTGGGCTCAGCTCTGCCACTCAGCTGTGCTGTTACCTCAGGCAGGTCACTTAAGCTCCTTTTTTCTGTCAGTTATAAAGCAGGAGTTTTGTACTTGCCCATCTTATTTCACAGAGTTGTGAGAGATCAGAGGAGACAAAGGATACAAAAGTGCTTTGAAAACTGAAAAGCAAGGCCTGCTTTCCTGCCTAACCTGAGTCTCCTCCAGCAGGAAGTACAGGTTGGACCCGTCCCTCCAGAGAAAGCCTGCTCTGAACCAGCTAATACAGTTTTTTGGGTTTTTTTTTTTGTTTTTTTTTTTATCCTTAGTGCTTAAGATCATTCCCTGAGCACAGTAATTATTGATGATGGTAGGCACTCAATAAATATTTGTTAATAGATTTAATAGGGATAGTTTACAAACTAAATTCTTTACCTTTCTAAATTGTGCTAAATAGTCTATGAGAAGAATTCTGTCTTTATGATAGTATTTACCATGTGTTCCAGTCCCTACATAGCTAGGGCTTACTGGGCTGCTTGACACCCAATAGAAGAAGGAACGTTTGTTTCCATATTTCAGTATATGGTGAGTATTTGTGCATTTATCTCAACTTATGGAAATGGAGGTAGCTTTTGTTTGCTTGCCCAGGTGGGTCTCCCACATTTGTTCGGGTAACGTATTCACGTAGTTCAAAGTTCATAAGCTACTCAGGAGAGAAGAGGGGAAAGCTTCCCTTCTAATTCTGTGGCCTGGCTACAGTTCCACTCCAAGGAAGCATGTCTTCCTGATCTTAGCCGTGTCTGCTTAGGTGTTGAGTTTCCATAAAGAGATGTTGAAATTTTGAGTGTCTTTTCTTGAATGATAATAACAGTAGGTAGGCAGCTAGTTGGGTAGAGGTAGTAAGGGAGGGGGTGTGAAGAGAGATGGTGGAGGAATCTAAGCTCCTCTTTCTGTCTGTAATTCATTTGGTCTTGCTATTTTACATGCAGTTAGAGAATAACCAAATGTTTTTGATAGACATGATGATACAAATATTTTACAAACCTGAGAAGTTTGACCGAAGTGGAAGAAGTGAGCAAGTTTGACCTAAGTGTTCAGTCCTCTTTCTTAGCATGTTGAGATTGATAGTTGGAGTTTCAGGCAATCTCATTCTCATGAAGTAATTAAACAAACCCCCTTCTGTTTCCACCCACTGGCAAAGTCCTGTCGTCTCATCATTCTGGGCAGGTGTGGAGGAAAACCTTAAATCATTTTCAGATGGTGCAAATTATTCCCTTTCTGTTATCTGCTGGGCATTACCCTTTCCCCAAAAAGGTGGTTTATTAATATATGCATTCCTGACTTTCAGATTTTGTATGGGTGGAGAAAATGAACAGCCTGTATCATACACACTGTGTGGGGTAAATGCTATTTAAATCTGGTTTGAGCTGCTAAACATCTCGCTAACACGAGATCAAACCTGGCTGGAGTCCAGGTTTGTTGATTTTTTTTTTTTCTTTTCTTTTGAGGAGGGGTCAGACTTTAGAGAACTAAGCCATCTGTCCAACAAGTTATTTTAAGGCTTTAATAACAAATACTTTGCAATATATTGCAATGTGTAGGGGAGAGAAGTAGTGTTCTGCAAAACCGATATCTTTAGAATTGTCTTTCACATTCTGTTTTGTTATCATTTTGGTATTATAATCCCGATTTGGTAGCACACATCTTTGTACTAATGTTTTTGCAGGATGAATTAGTTCATTAAAAGCAGCATTTGAAAACTGGCATGTCAATAACGCAACACACGTCTTCAGAAGGCTCTTGCTTCTAAGAGGCATCGAGCTTCTCCTAAAACAGATGCAGGGATTTTGTAGCTGCATATTAAGCTGTAACACTTTGAAGAATCTCTGCTGCTTTCTTTGAGGTTTGTTCTGTGGGGCTCTGTGTTTGCCGTTGTTAGTGACTTTTGATGGCTAATATAATGAACTCTTCAGCACCTCAAATCTTCCTCTGCTAAAGAGAACTTTGCATTGTCGCTGTTTCATAACCACCCAACTGGCATCTGCATAGCTTAATGTCCTGTCTACTCCTTCGGCAAATATTTAAGGAGTGTCCGGTGGGTACCAGGCACCGTGGCCAGGTGCTGGGATTCAGCCTTGAAGAAGGCAGTCATGTAATCCCTTGGAGAGACCTGTTGGGGAGATAGACATTAAACAAATAATCACTTGGAAAAATTGCTTAATTACAACTGGAACAGGAGACACAGAATTTAAAAGTGCCGTAAGAGGTGAGATGAGGGGCACTGACTGATGGGGGGGCCGGGAGGAGTGTCAGAGAAGTTTTCCCTGAGGAAATGTCCTTTAAGCTGAATCCCAAAGACTTGAAGGGTGCACTGGGCTGACCTGGGCATGGGGGTGGGAGGAATTAATGAGAAGAATCCTCCAGGCGAAGAATGTAGAAGGTACACTGCTCGGAAGGTAGTGCAAGCCTGCTGGGGATGTGGAAGGAGGAGGCGGGCCAGGCCGGAGCAGAGCAGCAGCTGGACCATGGGGCCTCGTGGGCCCTCCTAGGACTTGAGGTTAAGTTCACCACCGAGCTGTGCAGTAAGCAGGGGGTTCTTTCTTTATACAAGCAAGGAGCTTCTATAAAACACAAGTGATGTGGCTGTGGAGGACAGAAAGGGTTACTCACTATCAGGTGACCTCTTAACAGTGAGAGACAGTAGTTTAAAAACAAACACTAACCTTGGACTCCAGCATGGAAGCATGATTTTTAGATGATCAGTACTATGAGATCCATTATACCCCTGTACTACCATTTCAGTTATGTTCACTTCTAAGCTGTATACATATATATATATTTCTAAAATGAAGATAGCTTTATTGAAAAATATAGTTTACCATTCAGAAAGGAACAAAGCAGAAAACCAGGTACCTTCATTCTAGAAGTGGTCTAGAGCAGTTATTTTGAATTTGGGGTCCATGAATGGACTTTAAGGGACCTATAAACTGCAGAAAATTGTATGGAAAATTTTGTGCAGACATGTATATTAGTTTTTAATACAATCTGAAAGGGATCTGTGACCCAAGAAAGATTTAAAAAATGATAAATCAGAAAACCCAATAGTCTTTTTTTTGCATGTTTGCAGAAAGCCTTTAGGTTTCAGAGGAAATATTTGTGTGTGACTTCACAAGGCTGAAGGGGGTAATTGGGTAGAGATACTGGTCAGTGGGTTGGAAGCAGACCGGTGGTCCAGCAGTGCATGGGGCTGCCTTGTAAGGTGTGCTACAGGGTTGTTTATTTAAGCAGACCGCCTCTTGGAGATGCTGTTAAGTCCCTAGATTGACGGGGACATTGAGTAAGAGGACCTCTGAGGTCCCAGTGTGCTTAAATTCTCTGATTAAGGAACAGGCCAAGATACTTGAAGAAAAGCAAAAGAGAACAGGTTTATAGGGCTTCAGAGGTGAATGTTAGGAATCTGAGGATGGTGTAATTGTTTCTGATGCACCAGAGATGTTGGAATAGTTGAGACTGAAGCTTGGTACTAAGGAAGCCTTTGGAAACCCTGAGAAGGCGCCTTCAGATGCACTGGGGAGAATGGATCCAAAGCCATTGAGAGTCTGACTGTAACTGAGGAGCAGGACTGGAAGATGGAATTCTCTAATTGCTTAAAAGTTCATTTTCTACCTGAAAATATTGAAACTATGAATCACACCTTAATCTGAACCTGTGATTTCTAGGAGTTTGTGTTTCTGAAAGCCTGGTTCTTGGACCAGCCAGCCAGCGGATCGGCAGCATGCTTCAAGGAGGAGAACCAGGCAGCTCTCCGTTTTTGAAAGGCCTCTGTAATGTAAATAGGAACAGCAATCTTTCCAAGTTATTACCCTGTTAACAGGTTGACAGATATGTGCAAATTGTGACTCACTGCTCAATTTGGCACTAAATTAATGTCGTTCCGCACCGCGTCTGCTCAAGTGTAAACTAGTCACCACTGCTGTGTTAGTGCTTGTTTGCCTATATTCCAAAGGTAGAAATTAAAGTAATTCGATCCTGCCGCAGAGCAGAATGTAACATATGGTGGAGTGTGGGAGGGGAGCGCGCTGTTCCTACCTGTCCTCGGCCCTGCACTCCGAGCTCTGCACGCGCTGGCGGGGCTGGCGGGGCACACCCGCCAGGAGGTACTGCCAGAGAGGAAATCAGGACCCCTTCCCATACCAACCCGCACTCTCGGCAGAAAGAAAATGTCATCCCATCTCCAGCTTTTTAATTTGCTGTTGTTCCAAGCTTTCCTTATTTCTGTCAAGTCAGTAGTGGTGGATTTGCGTTTTGAAGGTTGGGTCTATTTGAAAATGAAATGTTTTGATTCTTTGCTTCTAGGATTTAGACATTGTTTTCCTCAGCAAAAGATGGAGCTGACTTCCTCTCTTTCTCTTTTTGGCAAATACATAATGTCACCTGTGAAAAGGAAATTTGCATCTCCTTTATGTTAGGAATGGGAATGAAAAACAGTCTCCTTGAAATGCATTTTCACTTAATAAAATCTTTGCATTGAGCTTGCTGAGCTTTATCTGAGATCACTGGTTGGGGAGGGAACAAAAAATACTGCCCCAGACCTCTCTACTTTCCTATGTCCGCATCAGATATTTCTCCCAGGAACTCTTTTTCTCCTGCCACTGCTTTCCTTTACAAGTAAAGAGCTCATATGTAAAGGATTCCAGAAACGGCAAGGAACATTTGTTGTCTGCCCTTTTAGCACTCTGGCCCCTGCTAAAAGCAAGCAGAGTCAGGTAGTTGGCATAGAAGCCTGGAAATCTGCACACTGAACTTGGTTTCTGGAATCATCACCTAACCTACCTATCCCCCTAAATTCCTAGCCTACTAGAGAGACAAGTTTTCTAGAAAGTATTTTGAAACCTTCAAGGTGAAAGGTACAAGGGAGAGCAAATGATGATGTTACCCTGTGTTGAAGTCCTGCGTATTCATTTGCATTCTACTGTCCAGAGCTATGATGGCTATTGATCGAGGATCCGTTCAGAAGACATTGCCTCTCCCCCTCCCCATTAGCATATACTTAGCAATGACCTCCATCCACACAGGACAGTGGATTTTTGCTTCCTGCTGAGTCTGAAGTAACTGGGTTTAAACTGCACACATAGAGTTAGCAAAGAAGTCTGTAAATGCAGAAATGTTTCCAGTGACCTAGAGTAAACTTTTGACATGAATTTCGCCACATGTCTTCCACCACCTCAAGAAACAGCAGGCAGTAATGAAAAATGAGTTAATTTCCTCCTTTC